>NC_081405.1:412035572-412738697 GCF_030272615.1 Cryptomeria japonica | reverse complement strand
TGCTGTTGTTTGTTTGTCAGTGCATAAATGTTAGTTGACAAACCGGTTTAAGGTTGTGTTTTTGTTTGTACTGATTCACCCCCCCTCTTAGTACCAGTTTGGTACTATTCATTCATCAATAAGTTATCAATTGGTATCAGAGCGTCCTCTAGGTCCTCTGTGTTGTAAGCTTAACTGCTTGAGGGAAAGATCCTGTTGTAATGATGAAGAGGGAAGGTCAAAAGTTTAACAAAGAAAATTTCAGTATATGGAAAGACAGAATGAAGATATACATAAGAAGCATGGGTTCTCAACACTAGAGCTATGTTTAGAATCCCTATGCTGCCCCTATGGGTACTCTCATCGATGATCAAAAGAGAGAGATACAAGAGAATGGGCAAGTCATGGAAGCCCTATTCAGTAGTTTATCTGATATTGAGTTCATTGATGTCCAAGATAAGGTAAATCCCAAAGAGGTATGGGATGCTCTTGAAAATATCTATGGAGGTGATGAGCATGCAAAACAAGCTAAGGAAGAAAGCCTTAGAGGAAAGTTTGAAGACATGCGAATGGTTGAAGGTGAAACCATTCAACAGTATGGTATTAGAATCAAAACTATTGTCGGAGATATCAAGAGTGCAGGTGGTAAAATGGAAGATTCCACCGTGGTAAGCAAAGTCCTGAGATCCCTATTGCCAGTTTATGTAATAAGGGTTGCTGCTATTCAGGAGTTGAGATTAATAGACAAGAATAAGGTATCCTTGGAATCCATCATAGAAAAGTTGACAGCCTATAAGCTAAATAGTTTTGATGGCAGTGTTCAAAAGACTGAATCAACTTTTAGAGCTTCTGTTGTACCATCCAGGAAAGGAAAAGAAGCAAGCACTAGTGGTGAACCAAGACAGAGTAGAGTAATGGATGATGAGGAGTTTCTGATGGAATTTGAAGCTCTTCTTGCCAGGAAACTTCCAAAAGGAATTGGTAAATACAAAGGTAAGCTCCCTTTGAAATGTTTTTTGTGTAACCGGATAGGACATATTGCTATGAACTATCTTAATAGTGACAACAAGGATAAACTGGAAAGATTCAGGAAATTCAAAGGAGGAAACCACAGAAATTGTTTTCTTGCAGTTGATGAAGGTGTCACAGATGAGGAATCAAAAGATGAAGAGAATGAAGACATTGTGTTTGTTGTTGTAAAGGAAGATGTGTTAGACAAGAAGGCTCTTGTCTCCCACTTTGATAATTCCAATGAGTGGATTATTGATAGTGGTTGCTCTCACCATATGACTGGTGACTAGAGCAAGTTTCTATCCTTGGAAGAGTATGATGGTGGTGTGGTTCATTTTGGCAATGATGCACCATGTATGGTTAAAGGAAAAGGGTCCATCTCTCTAAATGGAAAGAGTAGCATTGACAATGTATATTGGGTTGATGGTCTCAGACACAGCCTTCTAAGTGTTGCCCAGCTGAATGAAAGTGGTCTCACTCTGGAATTCAAGAATGGAGTGTGTAGAATCAAAGGAAAGAATGGTGAAATTGTGGCTATCGGTATGGAGACCAAAGGTAACCTATTTCAGTTGAATGCAAATATAAGTAGATGTCTTATGGCTAAATTTGATGATAGCTGGATATGGCATAGGAAACTTTTCCATGTAAACTTTGATAACATTGTTAAGGCTAGTAAGATCAAGGTAGTTAGAGGGTTGCCGGTGCTAAGCAAACTGGATAATACCTTGTGCAGAGAGTGTCAATTGGGGAAAATGTCTTCCTCAACCTTTAAAGGTAAATCTTTCACTGTTGACAATGTGCTTGATCTTGTGTATACTGACTTGTGTGGTCCTATGAAAACTAGAAGTGTGCAAGGAGATAGGTACTTCATGATTCTCACTGATGACTGCTCAAGAATGATGTGGGTCACATTCTTGAAAGACAAGTTTGAAGCCTTTGTGAAGTTCAAAGCTTTCAAAGCATTAGTGGAGAAGGAAAGCGATAAAAGGATCAAGTGCCTTAGAACTGATCAAGGAGGGGAATTCACTTCCGGTGAATTCAACAAGTATTGTGAAGAATTTGGCATCAAGAGGCAACTGTCTACCCCCCGGACTCCACAGCAGAATGGCCTAGCAAAGAGGAATAACCGGACTATGGTTGAAGCAGCTAGAACCATGTTGATTCAAGGAAAGGTAGCTCACACCTTTTGGAGAGAAGCGGTAAGCACTGTAGTCTACACAATGAACCAGGTACTCATCAAGAAAGGTAAGGATAAAACTCCTTATGATTATTGGACCGGTAAGACACCTGTGGTTAGCTACTTTAGGGTATTTGGTAGCAAATGTTACATCAAGAGGAGTGAACATCAGGGCAAGTTTGAAGCTAAATGTGATGAGGGAATATTCCTAGGATATTCCACCAAGAGTAAAGCTCTCAAGTGTTTCAACAATAGGACTTAGAGAATTATGGAAAGTATCAATGTGAGAGTTGATGAAATCTCTGAGAAACTGGAGGAAACCGGCAGTGAGCAAGCTGTAAATGAACCGGTTGCAACCTTCTGGGAACTGATTGTCAGTCAACCAAGTACCAGTAACAGTGTTCCTGAACTGGTGAATGTTGATACTGATGAAGAGGGAAAACAAGAAGAACTAGTCAAGACTATTCCTTGATATGTCAAGCTGAATCATGACCCTAAGTAGATCATAGGAGATAAGGATGCAGGAATCCTTACAAGAAGAAAGATCAGAGAAAAATCATGTATGATCTATGAATTTGAGCCTAAATCATTCAAAGAGGCTCATAAAGATGAAGACTAGATCAAGACAATGGAAGAGGAACTTGACCAGATAGAGAAAAATGGTACATGGTCCTTGGTACCCAGACCGGAGCATAAAAATGTCATTGGCACCAAATGGGTGTTCAGAAACAAGCTGAATGAGGATGGCACAGTGATTAGGAACAAAGCCAGATTGGTGTGCAAAGGATATGCTCAAGAAGAAGGAGAAGAGTATGGAGAAACATTTGCTCCTATAGCCAGATTGGAAGGAGTTCGTATGCTTCTTGCATATGCAGCTTTTAAAGGATTCAAGGTATATCAAATGGATGTAAAATCTACATTCCTAAGTGGTATGAATGTCTACATTCCCATCCTGTGAAGATTGGATTTGAGAGAACAAGTGAAGATAACAATATCTACTTGAAATCTGAAGGAGATCAGATCTTGATCTGTGAGGTTTTTGTTGATGACATTATCTTTGGTGGAGATGACAAGATGAGTCATGAGTTTGCTGATGAGATGAAGGAAGAGTTTGAGATGTCACTCATAGGGGAGATTAAGTTCTTCATTAGAGTGCAGATCCAACAGATGAAAGATGGAATCTTTATCACTTAGTCCAAATATGTCAATAAGGTGTTGAAGACCTTTGGCATGGAAGATAGCAAACCAGTTGGTACACCAATGGTGACCGGTTGCAAATTATCAAAAGAGGATGATTCCACATTGGTTGATGAGAAGGAATACCGATCAATGATTGGTAAGTTGCATTATGTAGTGCATAGTAGACCAGATATTGCACATGTAGTTGGCATTACTGCAAGGTTCCAGAAAAGTCCAAGAGAATCCCACTTGGTTGCAGTTAAGCGGATTCTAAGGTATCTAAAGGGAACAGTTGACTATGGATTGTGGTACCCATACAACAATGATTTCAACCTGAAAGTATTCACAGATGCTAATTGGGCAGGTAATGTGGATGCTCGGAAAAGCACAACTGGTGGTGCATTCTTTCTCAGTGGTAGACTGGTCTCATGGATGAGTAAGAAGCAGAGTTGTATCTCTTAGTCTACAACGGAAGCAGAGTATGTTGTAGCTTTCATGAACTGCACTTAGACAATCTGGATGAAGCATGTATTAGATGGCTTCAAAATCCCTGTATCTGAACTGGTAAGCATATTCTGTGATAACACAAGTGCTATCAATATTTCAAAGAATCCATTTTTACATTCTAGAACCAAGCATTTTGAGCTTAAGTATCATTTCTTGAGGGAAAAGGTTCAGAATAAAGAGATTGCACTAGAACATGTTTCCAGTAAGGAGCAATTAGCAGACATATTCACCAAGCCTCTCCCAAAGACTACATTTGTGTATTTAAGAGGTGAATTGGGGGTACTTCCCCTTCAAGAGGTAAATTAAAAGTATTTGTTCCACATCAGTTAGGTATTGCATATTTTTTTTTTTTGTTGATTGATGTGTTGAAGGATGCTACTCCTTAGGGGGAGTAGCATAATGGAATAGGGATGTGTGTGCCTCCACTTTGGCATTGTTGTCAAAGGGGGAGAAGAAGTGTAGCGGAGAAGATATCTACAAAAATTGGGGAGAAGATGAGTTAGCAGAGAGATATCTTTGTATATTGCCATCAATGCCAAAGGGGGAGATTGTTGGCATTATGTGAACCGGTATGAGGACATAATGATATTTTATGTTGTCATTGATGTCAATATGTGATATGAAGAGAGAACCGGCATATGTGAGAACCAGTGTATATGCCAAAGTAAAGCGGTATATTTATTCAAGGTGAACCGACATGTCAAGGTGAACCGGCATGTAGTCATGGGAACTGACACATGGAAGCATTGTATGACTACCGGTTGGTAGGTAGTTTCCACTTCAGGATTTCCGGTTGGAATACCTCAAGCCTGTGTGACTCAATCAGTGATCTTTACGCGATGAAGTTAGCATGATAACGAAGAACAGATAGTGTTTCCATGTAAGCCTTGTGCACATGAAGGATCTTGCATAAAGAAGAGTGTTCCTATCCACCTCGGGAATGTGCGAAGTCTATAAACAGTGATAACGTGTGATGGGTTATCAGCCGCCATGAAATCAGTGGAAAACGAACGATGGAGAATGTCTTGAGATTGGATCAAGACTATTGCATTCAATATAGTATGATCAATGGTCAGGATTAAACTATTTGAATTCCTTAACCTAACAGGTCTAGGGTTTAGGGTTTATGCTACCGACCTATTTGTTGTCCTATAAGGTCAATGTTGTGATTCTTTTAGAGGTTATTGGCAAAATTTGTGTGTGTGTGTATCTAAGAGAAGAGATACGTGATTCTTGCCAAACCAGAGGAGAGAAGTCATATCTACAGAGTGTAAGTGCAAAAGGTGAAGAGGAGCTTAAGCGGATCTACATTGGCATTGAGTGCTATTATCAGGTCATTGATATACCTGTTGATCTTTAACCACTTCAACAGTTATGAAATCCCCTAACAGGGTAGGCTTAACCGGCTTGTTGAAAATCCTTTAATAGGCTAACTCGAAGCTATTGAGTCATTGATATCCTTTAGCTATTGAGTTCTTGAAATCCTCTAACAAGGTACCCTTAACAGGGTTTAACCCTTAATCGGGTATTGTAGCCATCCCTTAACCGGGTGATCCCTAACAAGATTGGTTCCTAACAGAACCTATTATATTTGTCTTTAATCGGACAAGGCTTCTAACATAGCAGACTTCTAAAGAGTTCAAAAACAGCTTGTGGGTATTCATCCCCACCGTGGTTTTTCCTAGTTGGGTTTCCACGTGAAAAATGTGTGTGTCATGTGTGATGCTTTTTTCATGTGATGTTATGATTGTTATCTGATTAAGTGGTGATGCATGTTGATCTTGCTGTAATATGTACATATTTTGATGGTAGATTGCATGTTCATGCATTAGGGTGAAATGGGAATGAAGAGTTAGATTATATGAGAAGATAAGTGTCAACCGGTCTTTGCTTGTCTCAGTTATACTGGGTTTTGCCGGTTGAACTCTGTTGAAGGACCAGTGATGTTGTTTGTCTGTCAGTGCATAAGTGTTAGTTGACAAACTGGTTTAAGGTTGTGTTTTTGCCTGTACTGATTCACCCCCTCTCTTAGTACCGATTTGGTACTAATCATTCATCATTAAGTTATCAAGTTGTTCCCTCTAGCCCGACATCACCCGCACAACTTGGTAGCTTGTCCTTGCGATTTGGAGGAGTGTACAACGACTCCTAAAACCCTATCCTTACCAAATCGAGTAAGATCTCAGTAAAGGCAGATGGATGGCCATAATTTTTGCATTCAGATTTCTTGCCCGACTTGGTTGTGACACTACCCTGGATTTGCATGCTCCTCGTAAACTCACTAGGATTAAAAAAGCTACAAAGTCCATGCTTTGAAGGGTATTGCATTACTATAAGATAAATAGAGCCGATATTTTTTTGTTTCTTCCCATTGAATATCATTTTCAACTAACTAATGACATGTCAAAATCATTCTTGATTTTTAATTGATGCCTACTACATAAACAACTTGCTAATTATCCAGGTAATCATTTTTTACATAAAGAACAATTTTTCATAGTGCCTAAAAGATGTTTTGTAGTGAGGATATTGCTTTAAGAAGAATACATTTGATATCTAATAAGTTTATTTGTTGCTTTTTTTTATTGGTAAATAGCAAATTAAAACTATTTTAATTGTCTTAAAATAAAAAATTAAGAAAAAAAATATAATTTTTAAATAGGCGGGAAAGGGTAGAGGAAGGTGGGAAATGAATTTTCATGTCTAATTATTCCTCTACCAGAAAAAATTCTAACATATTCACCGAAAACAATCTGGCCTATGCAAATTCCCTTCCTCATTAGAGATAAAGAAATTGTAGAGAACAAAACACAAGAAAGGACCAGGTTTGGGACATGCACAATCCAAGCCAATCTAGGTTTATAAAATCCTTCCCTCCTTCACACGTTACAGGCTACAAAAATATCTTCTATGGCCATTTATTTTGGTTTGTATTCGTTTTGTTGCTAGCCATTCAATCTAAGAGCTATGGAAACATGGCCTCCTCTAGATGACAAAGCAATCGTGACATGTATATATTTGTAAGCGCAAAGATTTTTAAAGGTTTGACATAATGTGGGTATTCCAGATTTGGGCGCTTCAGAGGTGTTGGTTAAAACTCTTGTCGTGGGCATTAATCCTTGGACTGTGGGTGAGTTTCCACATTCATTTTCTAAAGATACAAATAAACACTTAATTATTCATTATATATAGGAGAGGAAAAACACATGAGGGTTTTAGATTCTTCTATTTGAATTATCTTTTGAGTTGTTGGGTTTCTCTGCGAATTTACTTTGATTGGTATTTAATTAATTAAATTTGGGATTTATGTTATCCAGCTCGATAATGGAGAGAAGCAGGGCAAGGAAGTGAATTACTCAAATGATGGAAATTGGGAAACACAAATTTTCCCTTCAAATTCATAGGTCCCATGTCATATGCTCGAGCGACCATCTTGGGCATAGCATAGGATCCCCACCACATTCTTTTCTTCTTCCTAGGCTCTCTTATCTTAGACACCCACTTCCCCATCTTTTGCGCCTCACTCCTTTGTACATACACTAGTAGAAATATGACAAATAAATGACTTGGTGACTAAAATTTTTAGTCACGAAAAGTAAAAATGACCAAATTTTAGTCATTTTTTGCAACACAACTATAAATGACTAATTTGGTCATCAGGTAAGAAAACACAACTAAATAATTAGTCACACAAATAAAAATGGCTAAATAAATGACTAATTTGATAGATGATTGAAATATTCTAAATAAATGACTAAATAAATGATAGGATCTTCTCTTAAAAATATTAGGAACTTGTGGAAATGATAGAAATATTCTTTGTATATTTAGGGGAGAGGATCCAATAGTTGTGCACCCTAACTTCATGCTTCTCAAAATCCTACGTGTAAATTTCAAATCAATCCCAATTTTATACAACAACTTAATTACTTAGCAAATCCCTTGCTTATAACTAAGGTTTTAGGGCCACATCATCAAATATGATGCCACATTAGCATGTTTTTTGCCAAGGTATCCAAAACAACCCAAATAAAAAGGGTGAAACGAATAGGCATGCAAAAGGGCCCCAATACTTGTGCAGCTGATGTGGCATCACATGATTGGTTACTTTTGACAACAAATGGTAATATATTTCATTCAATTATTGGTACTTATCATCAACAATAACAACTTTAATAAAGTCACAACTATTGGTGCAATATTTACAAAAGTTGGACATTAAATCAACAAGACATATGGGCTATTAAATCAACTTCTATCACAAGAATTGGAACGCGCTAAACTACTGGGTCATTTCCCCTTTTAATTGAAAATGAAATAACACTACTTTCAAACTGGGTACCTTTATATTCTATGTGCATATTTATACATAACTTTTGATTTATAATAGATATTTGTTGTAGAAAGGATTGATCGTAATATTTTTGTTTGTAAATTATTAATTATTTTAAATATCATTTTTATTTATAAATATCATTTTTATTTATAAATAGTAAATAATTTTATTAGCATATGTATTATATTATATTATATTTTTATTTCTATTAAAAATATAATAAGAATAAAAGTATAACAATATCACCACTACTACATCATAGAAGGGGAGTTAAATTTTTTTTTAAAACAAAATAAATATTTAAATTATCTTAAATTAAAAATTAAAAGTATTTTAATTGAAAATGAAACAACACTACTTTCAAACTGGGTACCTTTATATTCCATGTGCATTTATACATAACTTTTGGTTTGTAATAGATATTTGTTGTAGAAAGGATCGATTGTAATATTTTTCTTTGTAAATTATTAATTATTGTAAATATTATTTTTATTTATAAATAATAAATAATTTTATTAGCATATGTATTTTATTTTATTTTATTTTTATTTGTATTAAAAATATAATATGACCTCGAGAAACCAAGAATTCATAAATGGTATTGTGCATATATGATATGATGTTTACAGTGGAGCCAACTTATCAATCTCATGTCTAATCTCTTAATGATGGAATTGTAGAAAAATCTTGTCTCGCTCTAGCCAAAAGATATTGCTCCAAAAATGGTTCTTCTTATATTCAAATATATCTTTTAACAATTTAATAAATTAATTTTTAAAATGTTTTATCAAATCAAATGATATAGTGCCTCTTACTTTTCCAATATATAATTCTAATCTTTTTATAAATTTAATATTAAATTTATAATATTTGTTTATTGAAGAGTTACAATTTTATTGTAACTCATTTTACCACTATCCATTTTAGTCTAGTATATGCTTTATTATAATGACCTAACATTTATCAACAAAAAAAATTTGCATTTTACCATATCAAGAAGAAGGGAAAATGAATGGTGCCAAGTGATTTTTATTGAAAAAAAAACATTTTAGCACGAACATTACAGGGCTCTCTACAAAAAACCTTTCTTCCATAATCCATCGAGGTAGCATCTCCATGACCTAGGTGGCATCTGCTTTCATTTCCATTGATCGCTCACCCGTGACTACCCTTGTCTCCAACTGCTACATGCCTACGGGTATGTATTTATCTTGCCTCTAACCTAAATGTATTCTTTGCCCTGGTTTTGGACGTATTTACTTCCACATCTTTCATAGATGCAGCTTAGAGTTGGTATTATATTTTTGGATTGCTATGCCTGTGCTTATCCATTTCAAATTAAATTAGGCCATACGTGATTGAGATAAGGTCATTTTATGATTTAGATAAATAGGTAGAGGGCCATTTGTAATTTTGTTTACGCTTTATCATATTGTGACTTATTTGTTCACTGTCAACACTAAGCCTGCAACTTTGGCTCTTTTCAAGCTTTTGGCTCAATCATAGTTCACTCCATGCTCTGGTTATTAGGTTTGTCTTTGTAGTTTTACACAATGATCTATGATTTCTAAGGGTATCCTTTTGTCATAAGAGGACAAATATAAAAAGTAAAATAATCTCATAATAATGTTTGCAATACCCTAAAAATGGTCACATAAACCATGGGCCCCTAATCTCGACAACATCACCAAGGTCCTAACCAAAGGCAATTAAATCCACCTTGAGCAACTAATTAATTAATTCTCAATCATTAATGTTAAATGGCAAATAAATCACTCAATATTAATTAAATCATTCCAAGTAAATCATTTTGATCAATTATCCTATTTATTTAATTAAATATCCTAGCATATTTAAATAATAAATAAATTTGCCATTTAATCATAAAAAAAAGGAATTAATTTACAAAAAGAGATTAATCACAAAAAAAGGAATTAATTTACAAAAAGAGATTAATCACAAAAAGAGGAATTAATCTGCAAAAGAAAGAGTTAAATTGAAAACAAAAGAAAATAATTAAATTGAAAGGAGGAATCAAACTTAAGATATTTCTTTTTCTAAAATTGAAATAACTTGGAAAATAAAAATAATAATTAAATTGAACTAATCATTTTCTTTAAAATTAAAACTCAAAGCTTTTGAGAAAATAAGTTCAGTTGCATTGAAAAGACTTTTTCTAAATAAAAATCTTGAGCAAATTAAAGAAAAGTGCATGGAATCACCTATTTTTATCTCAAGTGCATAGAATCAACTAAATTTAATCTCCAATGCAAACTTAGACTTATAATCTGAATGCATTCAATCAAACTATAATTGGAATCTATCTCAAGATTAACTGAATTTGATCTCTCAATTATTTCAATTATCCCGAAATGTGCTTTTTCTTGAATAATCTCAATTGCTCATTGCTAATCGATCTTGACCGTTGGTCTCTCTTTTGAATCTCTATAAATTCAGCCTTCATCTCTCATTCAAAACACCCTGAAGATTTATTGTTATTATGCAGTTTTTGCTCTGGAGTCATTGAAGATATTGTGCTTTGATATTATTGCATCTTAGTTTAGCTTTTTGCATATTTAGTTTAATTATGATTGCTTGAATTCATATAGCTCATTATTCATTCATCTAGCTTAATGTTCATTCATCTAGCTTAATCTTGCATACATTTAGCTTATTCTTGTGCTCATATAGATTAAATCCTTTGTCTTAGTGTAGTCTAGTAACCAGTATTGCTTATACAAATATGAGAGAAAGTCTACACTCGCATCTTTTAGAAGGAAATAGGTCGATTTGTTATGTTTTTATATTCATGATTATATTTGTCTAAGCATGCATGCAATGACTTAACTAAAGTGTTGTGTCTTACAACTTACATATATTTATCCACTTTTCACACACACATTTTTGGCACCCACCGTGGGGCAAAAGACTACATCTTTCCGCCTTGCAAATTAACTTCATTTTATTTTTTTTAATTTAATTTTTCAGATTTTTGTCCATACAGTTTCTGCAGAAACTTGTACGAGTTTTCAGAGAGGCCCGAACGACAAATTGCAGATATCATATGTGTTGGCATTAAAAAAACCGGTCAATCTAGAGAACTGATATATGAGCTAAGATTTGTCATTGATGTCTAACATTGACCAATGAAGTGGTATCAGTAGAGTGGTGTATTTTCGTAAGAAAATATGATGACTTACAAACACATGGAAACAACATTGGAAATAGATGACCGAAAGTTCAATCAACTCAAGGGAAGATAAACTAAACCAACCAGTTTGTCATTCAAGAAGGTTGGTCATTCTGATGATGATGAAGCCACAAAAGATGACTCACGCAAGCAGACTTGAGGTTGTATGCAAACCGTAACCTCATTGGCAAACAAGGAAAGAGACTTGATTCTAGCACAACAAACTGACAATCAAAGGATGAGCCAGTAATATAGAAGTGCAGTGGTATACCGGTATGATAGAAGGAAGATATGTGATCACCATAAATCTCAGAGTGATGATCCATAGTCATTTGCGATGGCAAAAGGTGAGTTGGTGAGCTTGTGTCTATGCCAAATCACAAGTTGGTAAGGTCAACTTCAGTTATCATGCAGTCAAGCCATGATTACTTGCGGATTTTTTGGTTCGCACTTAAATGACTAAACTTGACCCAAAAATTACTATTTTTGGGAGATGTGGTGGCAGAATTCGTTGAACACTTGGTGGAGTTGTTGCATGGCATGCAGAGAAAGAGTGGGAGATTTTGAATTTGAAATCTTCCGCAATCTGTGATTGCTTTGATTGAGGGAACACCTGAAGGTGACAACAGAAAATGTATAAAGTATTCTTGAGTTCATTCAGAAATTCTTGATCATAAAATTTACAAAAATTAGATCTTGCAGAAGGCGATCCAAAGTGAAGAGAAGAGTGAGAGGAAGTGCTAAAAGGATTTAGCAGAGCAGAGGGTGTTTGAGGTAGACCAACTGAGTGCAGAGCTGAGAGACAAAGGATTGATAGAGTGCAGAGCTAAAGGTTAGAGGACCGATAGAGTTGAGAGCCAAGGGACAAAGGACCGACAAAGTATAGAGCCGAGAGATAGAGGACCGACTAAGTGTAGAGCCGAAGGTGTAAGAAGAAAACTGGTGTTGTGCAGAGAAAACACAACCAGTGTGGATAGAGTGTGATTCTCATTGTGATATGATCAAGCTATCAGTAGCTAATTCAACAAATCATCCATTTGTTTCTTTCTAACCATTGCAACTTAAATCCCTTAACCGAGTGGACTTTAACAGGTCCCTTTTGTAAAATCCCTTAACCGGGCGACATCTTAATCGATGTTCTTAAGTCCTTTAATCAGGATACCTTTAACAAGGTAAAGGCACTAACTGACCTTAAATAAAATCCCTTAACCAGGTGGCACCTAACAGTGTCTTTGTAATCTTTTAACAGGGATGGCTCCTCATTGGGCATACTCGATAAGAGTACAAATTTTGTGAGTTCCTACTCACATCGTGGTTTTCTCCCATTTGGGTTTCCACGAGATAAATCTTGGTGTCACTATCAACTTTTCATGCATGCATATTCTACTTCAGTGATTAAGTATATTGATGAATATTAAATAAGTATAGATTAGAGTTAAAAGTTTTAATTGTGAAAAATTGATCAAGTGTTGATTCACCCCTCCCCTCTTAGCACTGGTTGGGACTAACAATTGGTATCAGAGCATCAGGTCCTTATAATCAGAAGAAGCTTAATCATCTTAAGGAAAGATCTAAGATGATGCAAAAGGAGGGTCCTAAGTTCTCTAAGGATAATTACACCTTATGGTGTGGAAGAATGAAAGTTTATCTAATATCCCTAGGAGAACATTACTGGAATCATGTAATCACAGAGTACAATGAACCTTCAGGGACTCTCACTCTAGATCAGATCAAGGAAAGGCGAGATAATACTGCTACTATGGATCTGATTGTCAGCACTCTTTTTGATAATGAATTTGTTGAGGTTCAAGATTTAAAAACAACTTTTCATTAATGGAATAAGCTAAAGACAATCTATGGGGGAGATCCTCATGTTCAAAAGGCTAAAGTAGATAGTCTGAGAGGAAAATATGATGAGATGAGGATGCAGGAAGGAAAAAACATAGAGCAGCATAGCAAGAGAATAAAGGATGTAGTAAACTCCATTAAACATGTTGGAGGAAAGCTTGAGGAGGATGATGTGGTTAGAAAAATCCCAAGAACCTTGCTACCACAATATGCCATAAGGGTCTTCGCTATCCAGGAACTCAGATCCTTGGGAACAGTTAATGTGTCTCTTGACTCATTGATCAGTAAGTTGATTGCTTTTGAACTAAGCAATTATGATAACAACATACCAAAGATTGATGTTGCTTTCAAAGCCTCCATGATGCATGCACCAACAAGGAGAAGGAAAGAAACCATAAGTAGTTCTACTACAAGATTGGGTCATTCCCATGAAAATGACAATTTTTTATCTGAGGAACGAGAGCAAGATGAAATTGAAGCTCTATTGGCAAGAAGATTGCCAAGAGGAAAAGGAAAGTATAAAGGTAAATTACCCTTAAAGTGCTTCTCCTATAATAAGATAGGTCATATTGCTTCAAGATGTCTTGACAATGATAGAGACATGAAGGATAATTTCAGAAGCTATAGGGACAAGAGTGAGAAGGAGTGTTATCTTGCAGAAGAAGGAGTCAGTGATGAAGAATCAGAAGGATCTGATGGAGATGGAATTGCATTTGTGGTAGTCAAGGAGGATAGCACAAAGGAAGGAGATATGACATTGATTTCTAGTACAAACTAGCGTGGAGAATGGGTGATTGATAGTGGTTTCACTCACCATATGACCGGTGACAAACAAATTCCTCAGCATGGACGATTGCAATGGAGGAACCGTGAGATTCAAAAATGATCCTCCTTGTGCAGTAAAAGGTAAGGGATCTATAGCCCTAAATAATAAAACAAATTGTGATGTTGTCTATTGGGTATAAGGGCTAAAATATAGTTTGTTAAGTGTTGCAAAACTTAACAATAAGGGTTATCGGTTAGAATTCAATGAAGGAATATGCAAAATAAATGACAAATCAAGAAGTCTGATTGCTACCAGTAAACAGTCAAGAGGCAGTCTATTTCACCTAGACACCACCATAGGTAGTTGTCCAATGGTTAAGGTAGAATACAATTGGTTGTGGCACAAAAGGCTGTGTCATGTTAACTTTGATAGCATAGAAAAATTCAGTAAGACAAAGTCTGTCAGAGGTATGCCTCATATAGTGAAACATGAAAATTCTATGTGCAAAGAATGTCAACTAGGAAAGTTGATTGGGTCTAGTTTTAGCAGTAAATCCTTTTCATTTGAAAAATGTGTTGGACTTAGTTCATACAGAGCTGTGCAATCCTATGAGAACCAAGAGTTTCTATGGAGACAGATATTTTATGTTGTTTGTGCATGATTTCTCAAGAATGATGTGGGCTATATTCTTGAAGGAAAAATTCGAGGCCTTTCACATGTTTAAAGTTTTTAAGGATCGAGTAGAGAGAGGAACCGGTAAGAATCTGAAGTGTCTGAGATAACATAGATGAGGAGAGTTCACCTCTCAAGAGTTCATGAATTACTGCGAGGAACAGGGGATTATGAGACAAATGTCTGTACCCAGAAAACCTCAACAGAATGGGGTTGCTGAAAGAAGAAACATAACTCTTATTGATTGTGCAAGGACTCTAATGATACAAAAGGACATTCCACATATTTTTTGGAGAGAAGAAATAAGCATTGCTATATACACCTTGAACTGGAAACAGGTATAAAGAAAGGGACAAATAAAACTCCCTATGAATTATGGTGTGGATACTCACCTAATGTTTGTTATTTCAAAGTATTTGGAAGTAGGTGCTATATCAAGAGGGATGAGTACACTAGAAAATTTGATCCCAAGAGTGATGAAGGAACCTTCTTAGGTTACTCCACAAAGAGTAAGGCATACCGGTGTTTGAACAAAAGGATCGACAAGATTGTGGAAAGTGCAAATGTCAGAGTAGATGAGTACTTTGAGAAAAATGAACATGATAGAAAAAGTGAACCAGAGGACTATAAAGGATTCAAGTACAATGTACCAGTGGAACCTGCTGAAGAAGATCCTGTTGAAGTGGCAAATGAAGAGGCTTGTGAAGTAGAACCTGCACAACTGGTAGAAGAAGCTCCAAGAAGTGAACTGGTATTGGCTAAGTATGTCTAAAACAATCACTCTACAAAAAATATCAGCGGTGACAAAGATGTAGGAGTTCTAACTAGAAGAAGAGCAAGAGAGAATGGTTGTATGCTCTCCATAATTGAGCCCAAAACAACAAAGGAGGCTCTAAAAGAGTATGACTACGTCAAAGCCATGGAAGAAGAACTGGAGAAAATTGAGAAAAAAGAAACATGGACCCTAGTGCCCATACTGGAAAACAAAAATATGATAGGCACTAAATGGGTGTTTAGAAACAAAATGGATGAAACTAGTAAATTGATAAGAAACAAAGCAAGATTAATTTGCAAGGGTGGTGCTCAAGAAGAAGGTTTGGACTATGGAGAAACCTTCACACTAGTGGCCAGGTTGGAAGGGGTCAAAATTTTGCTAGCCTATGCCGCTTTCAAAAAAAATTTAGTTTATCAAATGGATGTCGAATCAACATTATTAAATGGTGTGTTAGAGGAAGAAGTATACATAGAGCAACCAGAAGAGTTTGCATCTGAAGATGGAAGAAATATGGTATGAAAGTTGTAGAAGGCTCTATATGGGATGAAACAAGCACCAAGAGCTTGGTATGAGAGTCTGCACTCATATCTGCTAAGCATAGGGTTCAAAAGAACCAGTGATAGTAGTAACCTATATCTGAAGAGTGGAGCTAAAGGAAAACATCTAATTGCTGAGATCTTTGTAGATGCCATTATCTTTGGAGGAGATGATGAGATGAGCAAAAGGTTTGCATAACAAATGAATCAAGAATTTGAGATGTCTATGATTGGCAAGATAAAGTTTTTTATTGGCATGCAAGTCTCACAGCTAAAGAATGGCATCTTCATTAGTCAGACTAAGTACATAAGGGAAATTCTGTAAACTTTTGGAATGGAAGATTACAAACCTATTGGAACTCCAATGGTTTCCAGTTGCAAGCTCTCTAAATATGATGAGGTTGAAGAAGTGAATGAGACACTTTATCGGTCCATGATCGGTAAGTTGCAGTATGCAGTATATAGTAGACCGAACATAGCACAAGTTGTTAGCTTGGTTGCCAGATTTTCTGCAAATCCAAAAGAGACTCACACGGTGGAAGTCAAGAGAATATTTAGATACCTCAAGGGGACTAATGAGTATGGTCTTTGGTATCCACATAAGGGAGACTTCAGCTTAAGTTTCTTCATTGATTCAGATTAGGCAGGGAACATTGATGACAGAAAGAGCACTAGTGGAGGTGCATTCTTTCTTGGAGATAGGATTGTATATTGGACAAGCAAGAAATAAAACTACATATCTCAATCCACATCTGAGACTGAGTATGTAGTTTCTACAATCAACTGCACACATATAGTTTGGATCAAGCGACTGTTGGAAGGTATCCAAGAAAAGGTGATTAGACCAATAGTGATTCATTGTGATAACACTAGTGCCATTGACATATCTAAGAATTGAGTGATGCATTCCAAAATGAAGCATATAGCTACCAAATATTACTATCTAAGGGAACAAGTTCAAGAAAAAGAAGTGATGTTTGAGTATATACCAACAAAAGAGCAGGTGGTTAATATCTTCACCAAGCCACTACATAAGGACACCTTTGAATATATCAAAGGTAAGTTGGGGGTTATGCCCCTACCTACAGTAAAGTAAGCAAAAAGGGGTCTATATCAATCTGGTATGGTTTCAATTTTTTTTCTCAAGACAAGATTTCTAAGTGTGGACTACTCCGGTTAGGGGGAGCAATCTTGTAAGTGTACTGAAATGAATCTTTGGCATTGTTGTCAAAGGGGGAGATATGATTATAGTGATTGAGTGGAAGTTTCTATATTAGCGTATTACCAGTGTTAGGGGGAGATATTCATTACTCGGGACAGAAGTAATGACCGGTAAAAAAATGGAGGAATAACATGCAACTGGTAAGACAGATTCTGAAGTGTTGCCATCAATGCCAAATGGGGAGATTGTTGGCATTGATAAAACCGGTCAATCCAGAGAACCGATATATGAGCTAAGATTTGTCATTGATATCTAACACTGACCGGTGAAGTGGTATAAGTAGAGTGGTGTATTTCTGTAAGCAAAGGTGATGACTTCCAAACACATGGAAACAACATTGGAAACAAATGACCAAAAGTTCAATCAGCTCAAGGGAAGATAGACTAAGACAACCGATCTATCATTCAAGAAGATCGGTCATTCTGATGATGATGAAGTCACAAAAGATGACTCAGGCAAGAAGACTTGGAGGTTGTATGCAAACTAGAACCTCATTGGCAAATAGGGAAAGAGACTTGATGCTAGCACAACAAACTGGAAATCAAAGGATAAACTCCTAATATAGAAGTGCAGTGGTATACTGGTACACCGGTATGACAGAAGGAAGATAGGTGATCACCATAAATCTTGAAGCGGTGATCGGTTATTCAGTTACACTAGCAAAAGGTGAGTTGGTGAGCTTGTGTCTATGCCAAATCACAAGTTGGTAAGGTCAACTTCAGTTATCATGTAGCCAAGCCATGATTAGCTGTGGATTTTCTGGTTTGCACTTAAATGACTAAACTCGACCCAAAAGTTACTATTTTTGGGAGATGTGGTTGTAAAGTTCTGATGCCAATAGCTAGTAAGATGAGAGGGGGGGTGTGAATCATACAAACTTAATCTTCCATAAAATCAACAGATTCAACCTCGGTAACTTATACTTCTGAATATATAACCAAAACTGTAAAACATTCAAACTCATAAATACATAATCATCATAACACATATAACACCAAATTTAACGTGGAAACCCAAATAGGGAAAAACCACTGTGGGATTTCGGACCCACTAAGAAATATACTCTTCTAGAGTATGCTCGGTTAAAAGCAAATACTGTTAAAGATTACAAACACATTGTTAGATGTGACCCAGTTAAGGGATTTCCCTTAGATCTGTTAGGATCTTCACTTTGTTAGAAGTGACCTTGTCAAAGGATTTCAAACACTCATTTAGAATGTTACCTTGCTAGAGGATTTACAAATAAGACTATTAAGTCCACTCGGTTAAGAGATTTTCTGTCACTTACAAAATAAACAACAGTAATAAAATATATCTACAACTTCACATCTAAAATGCTAAAGTAGATTCTATTTGCTCAAAACAATCTTGTCATAGGACTTATCTTGTCCCTCTGCTGGGCTCCTTACTCTGTTATTCAAACAGGTCTTCAAGCTTCTGTGCTCGGTAATTACTATGTAGCATCCCTGTGCTTACACTTTCCCACATCCATTGTTTATCAACAATTCCTTATTTATAAACAATTTGCTAACCGCTGAATCTCCTTGATCACATTTCCCATGATCAATCTTAGCCATCAGATCATCAATCTTGACTAGGTTCAATGTATCCTTCAATTTGAAAATGTTTTACCTTGCCTTGGAACTTGCATTCCTTCCTTGGAACTTGTGCTAGAATATTATGGTTCAATCTATGTTGTAGATCTTCCTCTTGATTTTCCATTGCCATAGATCCTTAACAAACTTCATGCATGACATACCAATCATCTATTCATCTCCAGCTCATCAACATTAATGCTTTTATTCATCCAATGCAATCTATCATAACTTAGTTGTTACTCGGTAAATACTAAACTTCACTCGGTAGACATTCTGCCTTCTTTAACCAACATTGATAACCTTAGGGTTTACCAACTAGGTTCCTTAGGGTTTATCGACTAAGTTCTTTGCTCGGTGACATAGTATAGTATTAACCTTACAATCAAACAACATATGTAGGATATCAAAACAACCTAAACATGATGATCTGATCATTGTCTAACTCGGTAATAGTTTCCCATTGAATAACTTATTTCTCCCCTTATTCATCATATTCTTTTTGTGTCTTTTACCGACATCTTAATTCTCTTCAAATCAATCTTCTGAAGATATGGCAACATCATACTGAATCAGAAAATCAATTTCTTGACATCAATGACAAAATAATATTATAAAGACAGTAATCATCCTTCTTCAATAATCTCCAACAACCTTCTCAATATCCTTATTGAAATGCCAACAATCTCCTTTCTATTGCAATGCCAACAATCTCCCCCTTTGGCATTGATGGCAAAACCAACAATTAAATGGCAATACCAACTTGATTTATTCCAACTGATTCAGATTTAGATTGTTGTTAGACTTCTCCTGTTATCCTTGAGCTTTTAAAATCTTCTAAAGTCTTCTAGGCTTTCTCCCTCTTTCATGAGTCTTTATCTTGCATTTAGTCTTCTCCCTTTTTCAGTAATCTTCTCCCTCTGTCATTAGTCTTCTGTTATCTTCTTCACTTTAGGGCTTTACTATTTAGTCTACCATTTATTCTTCTCCCTCTTTGACAACAATGCCAAAAAGTAAAAGAACTAAATCATGAACTCTTTTGCTATGAAGTGCTTGCTTTTGCTGTGTTACACATGTATCATCTTAGTCTCGGTCAGAGCAACCTTTCCTTCAATACTATTTCCTGTATTATGTTCCCTGGTCACTTTCCTCCACACTTTTAGAAAACTTCCTAAAGTGCGTAAATCAACATCAATCCACACATAATATTTTGTAGATTCATCAAACTCTGTCAGTGAGTAGAAGATAGGGGTAGGACCCCTAACTTGCTTATGAGATACTCAAAAGTGTCCCCTAGCAGTGGCTTTGTGAAGATGTCTGCTATATGCTCCTTTGAACTGATATATTCCAGCACAACTTTCTTCTCTTGAACTTCTTCTCTGAGATAATGATACTTTATAGAGATATGTTTTGTCTTAGAGTGCATTATAGGATTCTTTGAAATGTTAATGGCACTGGTATTATCATAGAATATAGTTACTGGCTCGGTAACTTTCTCATTTATACCTTCCAATAGTTGCTTGATCCATGCTATATTGGTACAATTCAATGTTGCATCGACATATTCAGCTTCAGCTGTTGACTGTAAAATGCATCCTTGTTTCTTGCTAAGCCAATTTACTAGTTTTTCTCCTAAAAAGAAAGCTCCACCACTTGTTCTTTTCCTGTCATCAATGTTTCCTGCCCAATCAGCATCAGTATAAACTTTTAAATCAAAATCATTCCTCTTTTCATATACTAAGCCATAATCTTCAGTGCCTCTCAGGTATCTAAAAATTCTCTTAATTGTTGTCATATGGGTTTCTTTGGGATCTGCAGAAAATCTTGCAACAATACCTAGTGCATGTGCTATATTTGGTCTACTGTGCACAACATTTTGTAGCTTTCCAATCATAGATCAATAAAGTGTCTCATCAACAGATGCAGATTCATCATTCTTTGATAGTTTACAGTTAGTAGTCATAGGAGTACTTACAGGTTTAGAATCCTCCATTACAAATTTCTTCAAGATTTCCTTTATGTACTTGGATTGAGTAATGAAAATCTCATCTTTCATTTTCAGTATCTGTAAACCTATAAAATACTTTATCTCACCAATTAATGACATCTCAAATTGTTTGCACATTTCATTTCCAAAGTTCTTGCATAGAGAATCATTTCCACAAAAAATAATATCATCAACAAATATGGCTGAGATGAGTATTCCATTGTCCACATCATTCTTCATGTACATATTGTTGTTTTCACTTGTCCTTATCAATCCAATCTTGATCAAATAAGAGTGCAGTCTTTCATACCATGCTCTAGGTGCTTGTTTCAGACCATATAAAGCTTTGTTCAATTTACATACCTGATCTTTACTCCTGTCTTCAACAAATCCTTCAGGTTGTTCAATATAAACTTCTTCTTCTAGTATACCATTCAAAAATGCAGATTTAACACCCATTTGATATACCTTGAAATTTTTGAAAGCAGCATATGCCAACAATGTTCTTACCTCAAGTCTAGCCATAGGTGCAAAAGTCTCACCATAATCTATTCCTTCTTCTTGAGCATAACCTTTGCAAACTAGTCTTTCTTTATTTCGAATGACCTCACCTTTTTTCATTTAGCTTGTTTATGAAAATCCACTTTGTACTGATTACATTTTTGTCCTTCGGTCTTGGGACCAATGTCCATGTGTCATTCTTCTTGATTTGATCAATCTCTTTTGTCATAGCATTTACCCAATCTTCACTGTTAAATGCCTCTTTTACCATTCTTGGTTAAATTTAGATATCAGACGTGTTCTGTCTTAGTTTGTTCCTTGTCATCACTGGATCATCCTTATCTCCTATAATTTGACTTGATTCATGATGTCTTACGACATATTTGGCTAATACATGCTCGATAGGCTCTGTATGATCTTCTTCATCACTCGGTAACTGGACATTATCTTCATTTTCTTTAGCAACTTTCTCGGTAGGACTTCTCGATTGAAGATAAACAAATTCTTCATAATTTTCTGATTCTTTGGAATTTCCTTCATCATTTCTTCCTGCAAATTCAACAATTTTCACATTTGCACTTTCTACTATTTTGTTAGATGATTTGATTAGACATTTGAATGCTTTACTTCTAGAAGAATAACCAAGAAATGTTCCTTCTTCACTTTTCTGATCAAACTTTCCATTTCTATCATCTTTGTGTACATAGCATCTACTTCCAAGGATTTTAAAATAACTTATATTAGGTTTCTTGTCATACCATATTTCATATGGTGTCTTCATAGTTCCTTTCTTCAGTTGTACTTGGTTCAGGGTGTAAACTGCAATGCTGATTGCTTCTCTCCAAAATGTTTGAGGTACCCTCTTTTCTATCATTAGAGTTTTGGTACAATCTATAATTGATCTATTTCTTCTCTTAGCTATCCCATTTTGTTGAGGTGTTCTCAATGCAGATACTTACCTTTTTATACCATGATCATTGCAGAATAAGTTAAATTCATCAGAAGTGAATTCTCCTCCTCTATCAGATCTAAGACATTTTAGTTGTCTTCCTGTTTCATTTTCAACTCTTGCCTTGTACCATTTAAACATTTGAAAAGCTTCTGATTTTTCTTTTAAAAACATAACTGACATCATCCTTGAGTAATCATCCATAAATAATATGAAATATTTATCACCATAATAACTTTGAACTTTCATAGGACCACAAAGATCAGTGTGTACTAGATCTAAAATTCCTTTAGAAGTGTAGGACTTACTTGTAAAGTTTGATCTTGTCATCTTACCCATCTGACATCCTCGACACATAGAATTCTTAGGTTTTTCTAGGCTCGATAGACCTCTTACTCGGCGCTTCTTACTTATTTTGATCAGATTATCAAAATTTTCATGAAAAAACCTTTTATGCCATAACCAGGTATCTTCTATTTTTGCATAAAGACACTTGTTCTGAGTTGAGTCAAGATGAAATGTATTACCTTTTGTTTGTTTCTCAGTAGCAGCCAACTTTCCATGTTTGTCATGAACTTTGACACATCCCTTCTGGAATTCTATTCGGTATCCTGTATAGTTTAGCTGTGCTACACTCAACAAATTGTATTTCAAACCTTCAACCCAGTATACATCATCACATTTAGCATTGTAAAGAAGTGTTATAGATCCTTTACCTTTCACCAAACATGATGCATCATTACCAAATTTTACATAACCTCCATCATAGTCTTCTAATTTAACAAACTTGTGTTTATCACCTGTCATGTGATGTGAGCATCCACTATCTATGATCCAAGAATCATTATTATTTATGTGAGATATTAGGGCTTTTTCTTCATACCTTTCTTCATCTAATCCATCTTTAATAGCCACATAAACAACTTCCTCTGTATCAGTTTCATCAGATTTATCATCATTGGATTCCTCATCACCTACTAGGCATGTCTTTCTGTCTCTCCTTCTGAAGTCTCAGTGTCCTCTGTATTGGTTGTCTTTCTGCCTGTTATCTCGGTATTCTCTCTTTTCACTAGATTCTTTATCAGGGCAGTTAGAAGCCATATGTCCTATTTTATCACAATTGAAACATTTTAAAGGCAGCTTCCCTTTATACTTACCTTTTGCTCTCGGTAACCTCCTGGCTAATAATGCTTCAAACTCTTCTTGCTTTTTGATTTCCTCATATAGTTTGTGTACCTCTTCCATGTTTTTATGAAATATTTCACTTGCTCCATTATGATTTCCTTCAATATACTTACTCATTCTATCATTGTAATCATCAGATTCACCAATATGAAAAGACCTTAATGCAGATTCAACTTTATTTACCAAAGACCCACTATTATCAAAATTACTTAACTCAAATGCATGTAGCTTACCAATAGTAGCAGCCAAAGAAACTGGCATATTTGGTACAAACCTTAGTTCATTGATTGCAGATACTCGAATTGCATAAGCAGGTAGAAGGGTTCTCAACAACTTACTTGTTACATCCTTTTCTTCAATAGTTCCTCCTGCTCCTTTGATTTGATTGACAGTCTCCTTTAACCTTGTACTATATTGGGTTATGTTCTCACCTTCATTCATTCTCATGGATTCAAGTTGTCCTCTTATACTATCTACCTTTTCTCTTTGAAAATGTTCATCACCGCCATACACAAATATGAGCTTGGTCCAGATTGCTTTTGCATTATTACAACCTTCTAGATCATTAAACTCTGAGTCGGTCAATGCTGATGTTATTTCAATCATAGATTGAATATGTTCTTTCTTTGCCTTTATCTCTTCTAAGGTCATTAGGTTGGTGCTTGGTGGTATGTAATCATTCTCCAATTCCTAATAAATGCAGCTTCATCCTTTTCTACCATGTGGAGAAACTTGACTTGTTCAGTTTTGGTGCATCCCTTTTATACATCTTTGGATCTTTGCCTCAAGTAACTTTAAACTTTTCTTCCAGAGTCCACAACTCTGATACCAATTGTAAAGTTTTGATACCAAGAGCTAGTAAGATGAGAGGGGGTGGGTGAATCATACAAACTTAATCTTCCATAAAATCAACAGTTTCAACCTTGGTAACTTATACTTCTGAATATATAACCAAAACTGTAAAACATTCAAACTCATAAACACATAATCATCATAACACATATAACACCAGATTTAACGTGGAAACCCAAATAGGGAAAAACCACTGTGGGATTTCGGACCCACTAAGAAATATACTCTTCTAGAGTATGCTCGGTTAAAAGCAAATCCTGTTAAAGATTACAAACACATTGTTAGATGTGACCCGGTTAAGGGATTTCCTTCAGATCTGTTAGGATCTTCACTTTGTTAGAAGTGACCTTGTCAAAGGATTTCAAACACTCATTTAGAATGTTACCTTGCTAGAGGATTTACAAATAAGACTATTAAGTCTACTCGGTTAAGAGATTTTCTGTCACTTACAAAATAAACAATAGTAATAAAATATATCTGCAACTTCACATCTAAAATGCTAAAGTAGATTCTATTTGCTCAAAACAATCTTGTCATAGGACTTATCTTGTCCCTCTGCTAGGCTCTTTACTCTGTTATTCAAACAGGTCTTCAAGCTTCTGTGCTTGGTAATTACTATGTAGCATCCGTGTGCTTACACTTGCCCACATCCATTGTTTATCAACAATTCCTTATTTATAAACAATTTGCTAACCGCTGAATCTCCTTGATCACATTTCCCATGATCAATCTTAGCCATCGGATCATCAATCTTGACTAGGTTCAATGTATCCTTCAATTTGAAAATGTTTTACCTTGCCTTGGAACTTGCATTCCTTCCTTGGAACTTGTGCTAGAATATTGTGGTTCAATCTGTGTTGTAGATCTTCCTCTTGATTTTTCATTTCCATAGATCCTTAACAAACTTCATGCGCGGCATACCAATCATCTATTCATCTCCAGCTCATTAGCATCCTTCATTAAATAATGCTTTTATTCATCCAATGTGATCTGTCATAACTTGGTTGTTAATCGATAAATACTAAACTTCACCTGGTAGACATTCTGCCTTCTTTAACCGATATCGATAACCTTAGGGTTTATCGACTAGGTTCCTTAGGGTTTACCGACTAAGTTCTTTGCTCGGTGACATAGTATAGTATTAACCTTACAATCAAACAACATATGTAGGATATCAAAGCAATCAAAACATCATGATCTCATCATTGTCTAACATGGTAATAGTTGCCCATTAAATAACTTATTTATCCCCTTATTCATCATATTCTTTTTGTGTCTTTTACCGACATCTTAATTCTCTTCAAATCAATCTACTGAAGATATGGAAACATCATACTGAATCAGAAAATCAATTTCTTGACATCAATGACAAAATAATATTATAAAGATAGTAATCATCCTTCTTCAATAATCTCCAACAACCTTCTCAATATCCTTATTGAAATGCCAACAATCTCCTTTCTATTGAAATGCCAACAATGGTGGAAGAATTCGTTGAATAGTTGGTGGAATTGTTGCAGGGCTTGCAAAGAAAGAGTGAGAGATTTTGAATTTGAAATCTTTCGCAATCTATGATTGCTTTGATTGAGGGAACACCTAAAGGTGATGACAAAAAATGTATGAAGTATTCTTGAGTTCATTCAGAAATTCTTGATTGTAAAATTTACAAAAAGAAGATCTTGAAGAAGGCGACCCAAAGTGAAGAGCAGAGTGAGAGGAAGTGCTAAAAGGATTTAGTAGAGCAGAGGGTGTTTGAGGTAGACCATCTAAGTGTAGAGCTGAGAGACAGAGGACCAGTAGAGTTCAGAGCCGAAGGTCAGAGGACCGACAGAGTGTAAAGCCGAGGGACAGCGGACCAATAGAGTACAGAGCTGAGAGACAAAGGACTGACTGAGTGTAGAGCTGAAGGTGTAAGAAGAAAACTGGTGTTGTGCAGAGCAAACACAATCAGTGTGGATAGAGTGTGATTCTCATTGTGATCTGATCAAGCTATCAGTAGCTAATTCAATAGATCATCCATTTGTTGCTTTCTAACCATTGCAACTTAAAGCCCTTAACCAGGTGGACTTTAATAGGTCCCTTTTGTAAAATCCCTTAACAGGGCGACATCTTAATTGATGTTCTTAAGTCCTTTAATCAAGCTACCTTTAACAGGGTAAAGGCACTAACCGACCTTAAACAAAATCCCTTAACCGGGTGGCACCTAATAGTGTCTTTGTAATCTCCTAACAAGGATGGCTCTTCATCGGGCATACTGCAGAAGAGTACAAATCTTGTGAGTTTCTACTCACACCATGGTTTTCTCCCATTTGGGTTTCCACGAGATAAATATTGGTGTCACTGTCAACTTTTCATGCATGCATATTCTACTTCAGTGACTAAGTATATCGATGAATATTAAATAAGTGCATATTAGAGTGTAAAGTTTAACTATGAAAAATTGATCAAGTGGTGATTCACCCCTCCCCTCTCAGCATCATTTGGGACTAACAGTATGGTTCATTGTGAATTATCGTACGACTCGGTGAGAATACTCGTATGATATTTTGTATTTTTGTATTAAAAACATACTGCATTTTTAGGGCTTTTGTTGTTGAATTTTTTATTTTTTTTTGTACTAATGTTGACCCTAGTTTGTTGTCTATTTGGTTGAGAAATTTTGACAGTCTAATCATTTTTTGTAGAACACTTGTCGAAGAACATGCTTGTCGCACAAAAAAAAAATGACTACTGATTCATTGTTTTTGTAGGTTACCTGGCGATATTCAAGTGAACATCATGTCTTCTTCAAATTCATTTTTTAGGCACTTAAATTTCTATCCGATTAATGAAAAAATCTTTCTTTTGTGTTTCAGAAAAATCTAAGAGGTAGGAGAGTATGCTCTTGTGTGTATAGAAAATTAGAAATCCAAACCCTTGAGGCTTTTTTTAAGTTTGAGATTTGTGTACCTTTAGTGGGTCTGTCATAGTCGAAAAAAGTAATCACCCTATGAGAATGACCCAAGTGAGTACAGTTGGACCTGAGCATTCCAACTCACTATAATAAATAGGCCTTTGGTGATTAATTCTCAGAGGATGGGATTATTTCAGTTTTATCTTTAAGATCTCTCATATCGGGCATTTTGTAGGGCCTCACGGTCTCAATCACGTTTACGTGACTACAACTTTTTTCGGTACCTTGTGGAGCTATAGGCCTCAATCATGCTTGCATGACTTCAAGGGGTAATTTTGAATGAAATTCCTGACTAAGAACTATAAGATAGAGGCTACCTGATTCATCTCCTAAAGTAGGATAATCTTTGTGCAAGAGAGATAGTAACTCTCCCAAGATACTTGCCATATCATGCCCCCATTAGTGTTTGAAGTTAGCTAATACAACGTTGAGAATCCATTGTGTGAGACTCAGTGACCATATTTTGATTAGCTATTGGGTGTGTACCTAAGTCTACAAGCAAAGGTTTTCTTCTCTAAGCCAACTTCTTTAGGGTTAGCATGTTGTGCTTTAAGTCATTATACATCTTGCATGTTTACTGCGTTTTCATCCCTGAAACTGAAACTAAAATACTAAACCTGGAGAAAACAATCAACAACTCAGTGATCAAAACTCTGTCTGTGTCAAAAAATAGTCTTTATTAGTCATCAAAAACTCAGTCCTAGTCAAAAACTAGTTTCCGTCAGTCATAAAAAACTCAGTCCTAGTAAAAAACTAGTCTCTATCAGTCATAAAAATCCGTCCTTATAAAAAACTGGTCTCTATTAGTCGTCAAAACACTGTCTATGTTACAATCACATCTCTGTCCAAAACACTATCGTACGAGTCTATTTAATTATCGTCTAGCTACATACCTATTGTCGTACGAGTCTTCATTGGTCCTATCAATTTGTCGTCTGGCCCTATCAGAATTATCGTCCAAGTATACAAAATTGTCGCCCTACTCTTAGAGAATTGTTGTTTGGCTCTTAGCAACTTTCGTACGAATAACCATCATACTCATCATATTATCATCTGGAGGTCATTAAACTATTGTGCGAGTTTAGATAACAACTCGTATGAGAAACTATCTCTATTGTCTGGGAACTGCTAAATTATCGCCTGGGTCTGAAAACTCTATCGTACGATTTCTTGATTTTGTCAGTCAATAAACTTGTTTGTCTACTCACTTTCCCTGAACTATCATACTTTCCTAATTAGTCTACAATGAGCGTATATCTAGTCATCATAATTCTAAGCAATCTGGTCATCATAATTCTGCGCATAAACAATGTTGATAGTGTACCCCTGTTGTTATGTTGCACAATTTTGTCGATCATCTTTCATCTAGCTCAATCAACTACTTATCAAAATTAAGTTACTTTGATCATGTTTTATACAAGATAGATCATTCCTGAAACCAGACTAAGTCTTAGTCACTTGTCTCAAATCAAATTAGGTTACTTAGATCACGTCTTATATAGGATAGATCATTCCTGAAATCAGACTGAGTATTAGTCACTTCTCTTAAATCACTACGTCAAATGAACAACTAGCTTCAATTTGATCTTGACTTCTACATCACATCTAGCTCTCGGTCCCGTCGGTTGTAAATGCCTGTTCAAACCAGAAGATCTTCTAAAATTCTAACGAAAGTAAGAAGCCCATGGCTACCTTGGCCCAACAAATTCAAGATCTCAAGAGAGAAATATATGAAATTCATGCCCAACAACAAGATTCAATGACCCCCCTTGAGATAAAATTTCATGATATCAAGAACACTAAACTTCAAGAAATGCTAAAAAAATTACATAAGGTGGAACACAAAGTAATTGAAAATCAAAAGCCAAATCTCATATAAGATCATGAGACATCTTCAGCAAGAAAAAAAGACATATATCCCCTGGATAGACAGTTTACACATTTGGGGCAATCTATTGAGTCAGCTTTTGAAGAGCTTCTTAAGCACAATCTTATCATATTGCCTAAAAAGACCACAACGGGATGTGAAATTTTGAGTAATTATTGTGCATATCATAGGCATAACAAACATAAGACTTCAATGTGCATGAAATTAAAACATAAAATTCAAGACCTCCTTGATGATGGTGTTATTGAAATTGAAGATCATAATAATTCACCTAAAGAGAAACCAGATGTCATTACCAAGCATGATCAAAATGATGAACCTGTGTCTAGCAATGACCCACATGTAGCCTCCATCTCTTCCATGATTCCTCCATCTTCTAAGGCTTCTCAACAACAATTCATATCATATCCCTCAAATAATGAACCTAATGATGAAACGTTTTATGTTGACCCTCAAGGGCTATCTCAAGGGCCATCCCATCCAATGATTGAAAAAGATCCTATCTCCCTAGAATCCCATGAGAATCCCATTATACCTTTTCATTTCTTCCAATATGATCCCCTTCCATCTCAAGAGCAAAGCATCCTTCCTAAGAAAGATCATGATGCCTCTTCCATCTTTTCAAATGATCTTATTCAAAATGAAGAGTCAAACACCCTTCCCACTCTATCCAATGGTCCTCTTCCATGTCAAGATAAAATTATACCTTCATCTCCTTGTCATAATCCTCCATGTTCACCTCAAGGATTTTTCATGCCTACAAATCCCTCTCATGATCCTACAAGCCAAAATATTTATAAATGCAAAGGGGTAGACCTTCACAAGAAAGAATCCCTCAATGTTAAAGACAATATTAAGGGTCATGGCCTTAGTGACATTCCTCAAGATGGTGGTATCCCTATTAAGCCAAAATCCGAATACATGCCTTCCCCTTCATCTCTTCCATCCATTTTAGGACTCTATATTCCTCCATCCCTTGTGCAAGATCAACAAAGGCATACATCTTCGTGTACCTTCCATCCATCTAGAAGGACACAAAGGCTCACTGAGCAAAAGAAAGCAAAATCAAAATCTATATGGGTTCCTAAGGTACTTGTAGAAGCAATGCATTCCTAGAAACTGCAAAAGCATGAAAAATAAAAAACCACGTGGATCCCTAAGTGTCTCCTTGAAGCACGATAGTCTAAAGAGAAATACAAATCAACAACCAAGATTGTTGTTCCTCCATCCAAACCTTCCAAATCTATTTCTCCATCACCTCCTTCATTCATTTAGGATCCTTATGCCCCCAAATCCCTGGTTGTTCCTTCAACCAAATCTCAAAATATGAGATCCACTTTTCCTCCATCAATCCACCATCCCTCAAGATGTGTGCCAATGATGATCCCGTAAACATTTCCATTCACTCATGCACCAAACTTTCAATATCTGATCCATTATCCAAAACCTCTTTTTCATCCTTCCATACCCCTTATCCAATCCTTTGCATAAGACTTTACCCTAGTTTCATCACCAAATCCAAAAACTAAGGAAATCAACATTGGAGATGTTGAACATGTATACTTCGCTGAGTCCTTATATCCTATGGGAAAAGCCATCTTTATCCAACTCTTCAAACAAGGACCAATGAACTACCTACACAAAATTCCCCGACCCTATGAATAGCATGCACCTTAAATGATATTATATTTAAAGGCTAGGTTAGTTTAGGTTTTGCTTTTTGCATTGCATATCATTTTATTCAAAGCACTACATCACATATAGTTTCTTTTTAAATGCATTGCATTCACAAAGTTTATGCATTAGCATATAGCAACATTAATCAAACAAGTCAACTGTCCAAGTTTATCATTTGTTTTCATTCAAGGAAAAAAAGGGTTGTCTCCTTTCTTAGATATTCAGACATGAAGTCCTTGAGGTCATAAGATCATTAATTTTCAACATTACCCCATGACGACACTTTACTTATGATTGGGTAGTGATTTCACTATTTGAGACTTGTTAACCCAAAATCTATCAATTGCTATATCTCAAACACATTAACAAAATCTCTAATTCATTATAGACACCTAGTTGATCATATGACTAGTGAAAAATCTAAAAATTCTACTTCAACGCCACTATAATTGTCACACCCAAGTAGGTTTCATTACTTACAACTCAAGGCAAGAAAAAAAGAAGTGCTATGCCAAATATTCATCTCAAGGCAAAAGAGCAATGATATATAACTGAAATATCACACATACAAAGTGCGACAAAAAGCTTGACTCTGGGAACATACGAGTAACTCCATCAGGGATATGAATGCCTGTTGGCAATGTAGCAATATTTGAGAGATTACAGTCTATAACCTCGTCGGAGCTCTAAAAGCTTGCTGGTAGCGAGGCTCTATTTGTGATGCTTTTGAAGTTAGAATAATCCACATAGCTAGTCATATATGATGCTAAGGATATTTAGTGAACACAAGAGTGGGAATTAACTCATTTACATGCACATGGGAAAAAGAAGATCAAAGTTTCAAGAATCAATGAGGAATTTTTATGTGTCTCCATTTGTAAATCCTAGTCACTAAGTGTGTTAATTTGGATGTTCCAAGGGACCTTAAGGATCAATTGACCGCTTATCTATGAAATGTTTTGTACCTCCAATTCAATTGGTGTATTACAAATTGCTAAACAAACACGACCATCCTTGTTCGAATAGGAAATGTATCTTCATCATGCATATTGCATTAACATAGGTCATATTAAAAATTCATTGTCTCCACATGCATTCTACAAATCATCATGTCATATAGGTCTGTATACTAGGGGCATAGCTGAGAAAATCCTTAAAAAAATCATAAAATGTCCTGAACAAAATCCTAAAAAATAAAAAAATCACAAAATCAAAAACTAAAAAAATCGAAGCAAGAAAGCATAGACCGTCCATTAAACCAAATCAACAACAAACAAACTCTCAAAGTTTGCAACCAAACTTATCGCATGTCTTGTTAATCAATCTATCAAAGTCTATCAAACATCAACATGTCTTATACAGGGAAGGGTACACTCAAAACCAGACAGAGCGGTCTTATACGGGGTACTTACTCTTTGAAACTAGACATTCCTATCAATGATCATCAAATCAAAACAATGACATAGATCAATATGGCTGCTGGATTTTGTCCAGGTTAGTCTTATCTCTTGTACTGAAGTGTTGCATCTTTTCTTTCACTTGTACAAATCTTTTAGTCTCTTTTGTGACATTTTGGTTCTTTTGGAACCCTCGTGGCTTGAAACCGATCAATATCCTAGTCGTAGGGTAATCGACTGATCAATTACATATCCTAAGCAGAATCAACCAAGTCATCTTTTTGTCGGTAGTACTAGGTCATCCACTCTGAGTCAGTCACCTGTCTCCAAACTACTAAAGTTTAATCACCGAGTAAACAAGCAAAACATGACTACTGAAAACAATCATTAAACTGTTTGAGATATGATTGGAATTTTCTTTGTGTGCTATCTTTTACATTGGTTTTCGATTATTATTTCCTCCGAGTAACTCGAGGAAGTCTATCTTGACTAAAAGGAGCAAGGATTGGGGGCACAATATTTTTCTTTATTTCTTGCTTGTAGGAATGATTTTGATGATTTGGAAACATCTAATCAATTGGGTGTTTGTGATAAGTGACTTCACATCAAGGTGAAATCACCACACATACCTTGACTCTTCTTATTTGTATGCTATAGGGAGGTTGGAGTCATTTCTTTGTCTATTTTGAGGGAATTTCTTTAATGTGCAATCTAGATGCATGCGTAATCCGTCCAAGGATATGAATGATAAAAGGGTTATTGCGGACAAGATAATTAATATTGCATATGAAAAGGAAGAAACTCTATTTTTCCTATTGTGTTTGTAAAACGCTCAATGATGAAAATTAAGCACACCAAATCTAGTGACTATGTTTAGGTTGCATTCATTCTAAATTTTATGCATTTCAAGTGACTTCGACATGATAACAATGATCTCTTTATCTTTTGAATGAGAGTCTGAAGCAATCATCGTTTCTCAGCTAAGTGGTCACTTTTTCATCATCATTTCTCTGATCGAGTACTTGTGTATTGAGATGTTAGCTGCGTACATAAGAATTTTATATAATTCCATAAATTTCATTATATATTTATTTGCATTCATAAAACTGCATAAAAAAAGAAAGAAAGAAAGAAACAAACAAACATCCATGTTCATCGACATTACATACATCCATACTGAAAAGATATGCATACATATAGAATAAAGCATATAGAAAGACATCTCATAATATATCAACACAAGTATGATGAAATCAAATAAAGAGCTTGTATATATCATCATAATCTCAGTGTCTCAGAGTACAAATGATATCAACTGTCATATACAATGTCTCATCGGAGCAAGAATCGTATAGGCTACAAAAAATGGGGTATATAACAAAATCTAAGAGATATAACAAATCAAACTCTCTGCCTCTTCCTCATCACTGGGTGGAGGAGGTGGTGCCTGCTGATCGACATCTTGTCTGGGTGCCCTAGCTCCCTGAGATTGAGCCATATATTGAGAATATGAAACAATCTATTGTGCTACTAGGACCGCTACACTATAAGATGCAACGTAATAAGTAGCACGACTCGTCTGATGCAAAAACTCTCACTGAAGAGCATCATGCTCTTCTCTCACCTCAGTAAGCTATTGGTCTCACTCTACCAGTTGTGTCTGCACCACTGTCAACTATGACTGCAAACCTGTCAACCTAGTCCTCAAAGACCGTACTACATCTAGTACTGCCTACTCTCTCCCAACATCCCCCTCTCTGCTTCCCTACTCATCTCTCCATTGCCTAACCTGCCTAGGATCCACTCTCTCCTCCTCACCTCCAACCTCTAGTGACCTAGAACCATGATCCTCAACCCCAACAGCTCCTAAGGATCCACCTTCCCCTCTCTGACACTGTCTACCTCGCGTTGCTGCCCTACTACTACTAGCACCAGGATCACCTCCTGCTTGCCTAGGTACATCCACTCTCTGTCCCTGTACCTCCCTCATCTTTGTACGTGACCTGGTACCTATACTTGTGCTAGTACATCATCCTCAACCTCCTCTATAAGAGGTGCATGCTCTCTGGGATTTGTAAATCGAGGAAAAGGATGTCTCTGAAACCAATCTCTATACTGGGGCAATGCTCCCGCATCTGCTACATCCTCTAGATAATCCCATCTCTATGGCTATAAACTCGCTAACTCCTACATGCTTAGCGCATATAATAGTCTTGATGCCCATCCTTGTCTCTCCTCTCCATATTGAGCATAGGTTGTGGACTCTTGGGATATACCTTGCGGTCTCCCATACTACCTCATCACTCTAGATACTACAAACCGCTCAGTGATAGACACTAATTTGCTAATGAGAGGTCGAGTCATGAACATGTCCTTCCTATGAGCTCTCCAATCATCCCATAGCTCTAGACCCCTATACGGTCTCCATACTACAACAATCAGATCATACAACTGCCTTCTCTAATAGTCAATCTTGCCCAAGTGGGGCTGAGTAACATAACCTAAATAACAACATACAATAGGCTGGTGCACCTCTCATGAATCATCTACTATCGGTTTGCATACTAGGATGTGCTCCCATGCCCATATCTGTAGAACTAAAACACTTGCTACCATGCTCTTCCCCTCCCGATACACAATCTTGTGCATCTCATGATACATATGAGCAAGTAAACATGATCCCCACCCTAATCTCACAGGATGAGTCAACAACCTCTCAAGCATTCTGGCCTAGCCACATAAAAATCCCTATTGTCCTTTATTAGGCATCACAAAACAACCAATCATACCTTCCAAAACACATGCCAGAGGGTACTGCTCACCATATCTGCTCATTAAAACATCCCACGTGATAGCACATTTAAGAATAGTCTCATCATGAAATATACGTCTCAATGCCAAAACACCCGGTCACTGCGTAGAAACATAATCAACCTTGTCTCCAGCGAATGGAATCCTCAAAATCCTGTATATATCCTCTGGCGTGATAGTCATCTCTCCAACTAATAGATGAAAGGTGTTATGCTCTAAATGAAAATGCTCGACTAAAGCAGTCAACATCGTGTGATTCACACGGATATCAGGCATTTGTAAAAGGTATCTGAATCTACACAAATCAATATGATCTCTCTCTACATCTGATAACTCACGTACAAGCCTCATCGTCGATGGAAATGTACACTGAAACTGAATATCTGGAAACTGAATCTGGAAAATTGAACATACAAATTGTCAACATGTGATTAAATTTTCACTAAAAACATGTTAAACATGCTCACGAATCCAAATCTACAATGTTCAAAATAAAAAATTGATGTTTACACTCTTAAAAATGATTGTTGTTTTTGATACAAGTTTTCACAGACATGCAGAAACTCGTACGAGCCAAAAATACATGTCGAAGGAGTAAAATATCTTATACGACATTTTAATACTCCCCGCACGATAAAATGGTCAATCAAGAACATTTTTGTACAATTCATGGGATAACACTAGATGATAAACCCTGCTTGCTTAAACGATAAACTTTCAAAAGACAGATACTCGTATGAAAAATGGTATTAACCCGCATGACAAAATGACACAACTTTAAAGGAAATTAAAAATGCAAAAAATAAACAAAAATTCAAAAAATAAGAAATGCACAGGCCAAAGATTGATCATTTACCGCTGGGTCGTAGTTCTGTGGTCGATTATGTCATCTTTGGCGCTCAAATAGATGCTCCTAAAGTGGAATTGCCATTTTTTCTTCGTGGGAGGTTTTTCAAATTTTAAACTTTGAGAGGTAAAGATGAATTGAAAATGACACATTGAACCCCTTATATAGCCCAAACCCTAATTTTCAACTTGCTCCGATGGACATAAAAATTGTACTTGTGTGTGAAAAGTGGAATAAAGATGTGTATCTACAAGACACAACACTTCAATTAAGTCATTAAATGTATGGTTAGATATATATAATCAATAAATAATAAAACCATAACAAATTGATCAATTGCCTTCTAAAAGATGCAAGTATAAGATTGCTCTCAGATTTTTTATAAGCAATACCAGTGACTAGACTACACCAAGATGAAGGATTTAATCTATATGAGCATGGTATTAAGCTAAAATGGATGCAAGATGGATGAATAATTCAAGCAATAATGGATTCAAGCAATATGGATTCAAACAATATGGATGCAAATAATGCAAAAAAACACAATATATTCAATGACTCGAGAGCAAAAAATAACGTAATAATAATCTCCAAGCGTATTCTCAAAAATCTCTAGGGTGATTCTCAAATAAATCTGGGGTGATTCTCAAATATCTCTGGGGTAAATTGGATGAGAGTTGAAGGTTGAATTTATAGAGAATTACAAGAGAGATGATGAAAAAGCTCAATTTAAGATTAATTGAAAATAATTGAGAAATCAGGTTTAGTTAACCTTGAGATAGATTCCAATTATAGTTTAATTGAAAAACATTTAGATAGGAAGTTCAAGTTGCATTAGAAATAATATTAAATTAATTCTATGCATTTGTGATAAAAATAGACAATTCTTTGATTTATTCAAGAAAATAGTCTTTTCAATGCAACTGAACTTCTTTTTTTGAAAAGCTTTGAGTTCCAATTTTAGAGAATAATCAATAATTCAATTAATTGCTTTTTTGATTTCAAGTTCTCAATTTAGAAAAAGAAATAATATCTCAAGTTTGATTTCTTTCTCAATTCAATTCTTTTTGTTTTATTTTCAATTCAACTCTTGCTTTGTAATTAATTCCTCTTTTGTAATAAATTAATTCTTTTTTCTGCATGATTAATGGAAAATTTATTAATTAATTAAATATGTTAGGATATTTAATAAATTAAAATAGGATAATTGATCAAAATGATATTCTTGGAATGATTCAATTAATTAAATAAATATTTAATTAATATAGAATAATTGATTTTCCATGTGATATTTGATGATTGAAGAATTAATAATGTGCTCAAGATTGATTTAATTGCATTTGGTTAGGACCTTGGTGATGTTGTCAAGATTAGGGGCCCATAGTTTAGATGACAAATTTTAGGGTATTACATTTGCCCCTCTTTGAATTAATGTGTGAGCAGGGCGTTGGTTCAAATAATAGTTGATGTCTAGGAGATACCAGTTCTGAACTTGATTGATCACGAACCAGATAAAGAGAAAGGTGTTTAGCTTGATTGGAAGCGATGAAGTTGAACATAGTCTGATTAAAGTGATACCGATCCTGAACTTGATTGAACTTAGGAATGATAGAGAGCAAAGATACCAAACTTGAACTTGATTGATCAAGAAGCGGATCGTATTGATCTAAAACTTGATTGAACTAGACACAGTGAGCGAAGATAAAATCGATCTTGAACTTGATTGATCAACATATGATGAGCGAAGATAAACTGTCCAGCTTGATTCAATGCAATGAAACTGAACACCTCCTTAGATTGAGCGTGTGATCAAAGATACTCTTTAAACTTTTAATTGAGTTTAAACGAATAATCAGCTTGATAAAAAGTGATGAAACTGATTAACGTTAAGAGATTAATTCAAATGAAGACAATATTAGCTTGATATGAAGCGATGAAACTGATATGCCCCTAGTGATTGATTTGATTCATATGATCGAGAAATCTCAACTTGATGTGAAGTGATAAAGGTGAGATACCCCTTAGCAATAAGATTTTGATTGATTTTCTTTAGTTGAAAAGATTTTTGCTCGATTTTTGATGTTGATTTGAAAAATTTCTCGACTTTGAAGATGTGAGGTCATGAGGTCACGGGTATGCCCCCTTGAGAGCGAAATCAAAAGATAGCGAGGGTACATGATTATAGGCAATTTGTAGTGATGATAAATTATTTGAGCATAAATGATTCAGAGGAATATTTGAAAATTTGGCATTGACTGATAAGAAATTGAGTGCAAAGTTGATTTGTAGAATAAAATTGAATTGAGATTCAGCGTTGATTCATGAGAAATTGAGCGTAATTAAAAGAAAGAATGAGCATTTGATGAAAAAGTGCTAAGTGGTCCAAATTGTGTGAAACTGACTAGCAAAATGATCTCAGATTTCGATTTCGATCCCGAAAATGGAATCAGAACAGGCGAATTAGCTAAGGGTACAATTTTCATGTCCATCGGAGCAAGTTGAAAAATTAGGGTTTTGGCTATATATGGGGTAAAAGTGTTATTTTCAATTCATTTTTACCCTCCAAGTTTGAAAATTCAAAAAAGCCTTTTGTGAAGAAAAATGGTGGTTCCCACTCATGAGCATCAATTCGAGTGACAAAGACAACATAATCGACCTTAGAACTATGAGCCAACGGTAAGTGATCGATCTTAAGCCTCTTATTGATTTCAATTTTGAATTTTTTTGTTGATTTTTCAAGTTTTTAGCACGTTGAAGTTGAGTTTTCACATTTTGTCGTGCGAGATAGGATCCTGTCTCGTACGAAAAACTATTAAATTTGTTTTGTCGTTTAGAGTCATTAGTTTTGTCGTGCGACACCTACCCTTCTATTGTATGACAACATTCATAAAATACCATTTTGTCATCCGAGGTATAATCTTATGTCGTATGGGGATATTTTGTCATATGAGGCCCAATCCTGACTCGTACAAGTTGCTTCCCTTCTGTGTTTTGTCGTTTGGGAAATGGTGAGCATTTTTTAAGGTCTAAACTTGAAATTTTGCTTTTGCAATTGACGTAGTTGGATTTGCGTGATGTTTTACTTCTCTTGTAGGCTTATTTGGAATGTTTTCTGATACTTTGTTGTTTGATTTTTGCAGGTTCGATTGCCTCATGTTCTCTTCAGATGCGTGTATCCATCAATGATGACATTAGTGTGGCAGTTATCAGAGATTGAGCATGCACATATTGATTTGTGTGGTTTGACACACCTTCTTGGTTTACCGGATATCCGTGTGAATCATGGTATGCTTACTGCACTAGTTGAGAGGTTTCATTCAGAGCATAACATGTTCCATTTCCCAGTTGGGGAGATGACCATCACTCCCGCAGATGTCTATAGGATTCTCCGTATCCCTTTTGTTGGGGGTAAGGTGGATTATGATGCAATGCAACTACCTAGATTACAGGCGCTCAGACATGTATTCAGGGATCCTAATATCTTGACACGTCCCATCAGTTGGGACATCATGATGAGTAGGTACAATGAGGAGTTTCCTTTGGCTTGTGTTCTAGTAGGTTTTATCGGCTGCTTTCTGATGCCGGATAGGGGACAACAGGGATTCCAGTGTGAATGGGGTAGGATGTTGTAGAGGTTGATTGAGATGCCTCAAAGACTAGGCTGGGGCTCTTGTATATTAGCCCACATGTATCACCAGATGCATGAGATCATCTTCCGGGAGGGGAAGAGCATGGCTGCAGGTTTATTGATCTTACAGGTATGGGCTTGGGAGCACCTCCCAGTATGTAGGCCGATTGTAGATGATGACAGAGAGCCTGGTCAACATATCGGGTATAGACATTTTGAATATGTTACACAGCCCCATCTAGGCAAGATCAATTTTTGGTGATGACAGTTAGACGACTTGATAGCTATTGTGTGGAGACCTTACAGGGGCTTAGAGCCATGGGATGACTGGACGATCGTACATAGGGATTTTTTTGTTATGCACCCACTCATCGGCAGATCATAGACTATGGTGGAGTGATTCGTGGCATCTCGAGTGATGAGGCCATATGGTAGGCCTCAGGGGATCTCATAGGAGTTCACAACATATGTGAGATATGTTGATGAGGAGAGGCGGGGATGGGCACTGAGGTTATCTTATGCCTTGGGTATGCAGGAGTTGACTGGATTGCAGCCACTCCGGTGGGACTATATGGATGATGTTGCGGATGCGGGGTATTGCCCCAGTAGAGGGATTGGTTCTAGCAGCACCCTTTCCCAGATTCACTGATCTGATAGAGCAGGCACCTCAAATTAAGGAGATTGAGGATGATGGCCCCGCACAGGGATAGGGACAAAGAGGCGAGGCTCTGAGGTGGGCAAGTGGCGATCCTAGTGCTAGCAGCAATAGGGTTCCAGCTGGGGTTGGACAACGAAGGGGTGAGGGTGGATCCCTTAGGAGGATAGGTGTGAGGTTGGGTGGAGTTGAGGAGGAGTGAGTAGCTCTGATACAAGTCTGACAGAGGAGGGAGAAGCAGGGGGAGCCAAAGGTGGAGATGGAGGCAGAGAGCCTGCAAGGGATGAGGGGGGCAACACAACGTGATTGATGAGAGCACACCTAGTGAGGTTACAATCACAGTTGATAGTATGATAGACTTAGCTGGCGGAGCAAGATTGTCAGTTAGCAGAGGTGAGAGCAGAGCAAGACTCTTTGTGACAGGAGCTTCTTCATTAGATGAGTTGGGCAACCTACTATGTTGCAGCTTACAACATAGCAGTTCTACTAGCGCAACAGGTTGTACTGTACTCGCAGTACATGGCATGGTCAGAGGGAGATCGGGCACCTCGTCAGGATCCTGGTCAGTAGGCTCCACCTCCTCCACCAAGCGATGAGGGAGAGGTCGAGAGATAGATATTCTTTTTTTGGCTCTGAGATTTTTTGTAGACACACCCATTTTTTGTAGCCTATATGATTCTTGCTCCGATGGGAGTTTGTATATGGCAGTTGACATCATTTTGTACTCTGAGACTTCATACGATATATACATATATATATATATATATATATATATATATATATATATATATATATATATATATATATATATATATATATACGAGATCTGATTTGACTTCATTGTACTTGTGTTGATTCGATTGTGAGATGCTTTCTATATGCTTTATTCTATATGTATGCATTTCTTTTCAGTATGGATGTATGTAAAATGAATGTTTATTTTTGTTTCTTTCATATGCAAATAAATGATGAATGCAAATGAATAATAAGTAATGCAATTTTTTATTTTTCTATGCAATAAGGTGAAATGCAAATGAATAATATGAAATGTATGAATCTATACAAGATGTTTATGTATGTAGCTAACATCTCAAAACATACATACTCGATCAAAGAAATGATGAAAAATAGATGACTTATCTAAGAAATGATGATGCTTTCAACTCTCATTCAGAAGATAAAGAGATCATTATTATACCGAAATCACTCTAAATTCACAAAATACAGAATGAAATGCAAAATGAGATGCAAAGTGAAATGCAACCTAAACCTAGTCACTGGATTTCAATGCTAAAGTTTCATCACCGAGCATAACAAACATAACAAGCAGATTAGAGTTCCTTTCTTTTCAATGTGCAATTTTAATTATCTTGTCCATAATGACCCTTTTTTTTGTTCATATCCTTGGACAAATTTTGTAGGGACCCGAATTGCATGATAAAGAAATTCCCTCAAAATAGACAAAGAAATGACGTGGACCTCCCTGTAGCATTCAAATAAGTGGAGTCGAGGTATGTGTGGTGATTTCACCTTGATGTGAAGGCTCTTATCATAGACACCAAGATAATTAGATGTTTCCAGATCATTGGGATCATTCCTACAAGCAGAAAAGAAAGAAAATATTATGCCCCCAATCCTTGCCCCTCTCAGTCACGATAGACTTCCTCGAGTTACTCAGAGGGATAATAAGTGAAAACCAATATAAAAGACAACACACAAAGAAATTTTCATGCATAGCTAAAATTGTTTAGTGATTGTTTTTCGTTATGTTGTTTTACTTGTGTACTCAGTGATAAAACTCTTCAGTAGTTAGGAGACATGTGACTGACTCAAAGTGGACAACCAAGTTTCACTAACAGAAAGATGACTTGGTTGATATTGCTTAGGACACTTAAATTTCTCAGTCAATTACCCTAAGACTAGGACATTGATCAGTTCCAAGCCATGAGGGTTTCAACGAACCAGAATGTCACAAAAAATGACTAAAATATATGTAAAGCGAAAGCGTAGATGCAGGAAAACGAGAATGTCAATGTTGCGTTGATAGATGGAGCGCTTGAGTACAAGAGGCGCCTGTTTACCAGGTTTTCACCTACTTGGCAGAGATTCTTTTTTTTTACCAAGGTGCTTGTTTACCAGGTTTTCACCAAGGCATTTTCTCTCTCTTTTTTTTTATTATTATTATTATTTATTTATTTATTTATGATTTTTAGGACATTTTCCAGTTATATAGGTTGCTGGAGCAAAGAATGCTAAGTGAAGAATTTATTCAAGTGGATGGTGTTAATCGGTTCACGAAGCTATTCTCCTTCTGATGTCAAGAGCTGATAGGCACCAGAGCAAAAGACTATAGTAACGATGTAGGGACCTAACCAGTTGGGTTCAAACTTCCCTTTGTCATCTTGAAACTGCTGATTTTTTTGGATTTTCTCTTAAAACTAGGTCACCAACCTAAATTCTCTTTGTCTAACCTTCTTATTATATCCTCTAGACATTCTCTTTTGATATACTCTAAGATGATCGAACACCACTTGCCGACGTTCATCCAGCAATTCAAGTTCTTGCAATCTAGATATTCTATAGTCTTCATCAGTAACAAGACCTTGCAAAGAAACTCTTAGAGATGGTATTTCCACTTCAATAGGTACTACTGCTTTGGACCCATACACCAAAGAAAAAGGTGTAGCCCCAGTAGGTATTCTGATACTTGTTCTATAAGTCCATAATGTAGGATTGAGCTGTAGATGTCAATCCTTCCCAGATTTGTTTAGTGTTTTGTGCAAGATAGTCAATAGGTTTTTGTTGGATGCCTCGGCTTGTCCATTACCTTGAGGGTAATATACTAATGACCAATGTTGTTTAATTTTGAATTTCTCACAGAGCTCGTCTAGGTCTTTATTCTTTAACTGTCCTCCATTATCAGTCATGATGGATGAAGGTATCCCATACCTGTAGATGATATACTTTAGGATGAAGAGAGCTACTTGTTTACCAGTTGCTTTGATGAGCGGAACCACTTCTACCCACTTAGTGAAATACTTAGTGGCAGTTATGATAAATTTATGTCCATTAGATGATGCTAGATATATCTGACCAATGAGATCAAAGGCCCATTGCTGAAAAGGCCAATGTGTAATGAAGGGTATGAGATCCCTTGCTGGAGCATGTATGAGATTTCCATGTAGCTGACACTTCTCACAAGTCTTAGCAAATTTAATAGAATCTTTCTCCATGTCTGGCCAGTAGTAGCCAACCCATAGTAGTTTCTGAGCTAAAGTAAGACCATTCAAATGAGATCCACAAATACCTTCATAGACTTCCGATAATGCACAATTATATTCTTCAGTTTCTAGACACCTAAGCAATGTATCGTCCAAATCTCATCTAAATAAATCATTAGCAATGATAACATACCATGAAGCATTTCATGTTAGGTTCCTTTTCTCATTACGGGTAAGATTTTTTAGGTATAATTTGGTCTCGTAAATAAGAGTAAATGTGGTTGTATCAAGATGAGTCATGTCTAATAATAGAACATACTATTTGGGTCTTAGGAGAATCATAGGTGGGGTAATGTAACTCTTCCACTAGGAATTCAAAGCAAAAATTGGATTCTTGTAACTCAGGTATAGACGCCAAGGTGGCCATAGCATCTACTACTCTGTTTGCGGATCTGGGAATCTGTTGGAATGATACAAAAGCAAAATACTTCTTAAGATCATCAACCATTCTCTTATAAGGAACCAGTTTCTCATTTTGAGTCTGATATGTGTCATTGATTTGATTGATGATCAACCGAGAATCTACATAGATGTGTAATTCTACAACCTTCCATTCAATAGCTAGTTTTATCCCATTTACCAAAGCTTCATATTTTACAATGTTGTTTGTGCAAGGGAACAAAATATTATAAGACTTTGGGATTGAATACTTATGAGGAGTAATAAAAAAAATTCTAGCACCAGAACCATTTTGAGTAAAAGACCCATCGAAGAACATCTTCCAAGGTTGTTGAGTAAGATGCATTGTTGATTCATCTAGAAACTCTATATGCAGTGGTTGAGTGTCTTCAAGTAGAGCTTCAACAAGTTGATCAACAATTACCTGTCCTTTTATGGCTTTGCATTCCACATATTCAATATCAAACTCTGTTAGGACCATGACCCATTTTTCCAATCTTGTTGTAAGTGTTGCTTTGCTGAGAAGATATTTGAGTGGATCAATTTTAGCCACCAGCTTGACTGAATGTGCTAACATGTAGTGTCTCAATTTTTGTGATGCAAAGACTAATGCCAAGCATGCTTTTTCTATTATAGTGTAGTTCATTTCATAAGACACCAATGTTTTGCTGATGTAATATATAGCTCATTCCTTTTTATTGTCATCCTATTGTGCCAGAAGTGCCCCTAGTGATGAGTCAGTTGTTGATATGTATAAGATTAATGGTTGACCCTGAATTGGTGGCATCAATATTGGTGGATTGGATAGGTATTCTTTCATTTGTTGAAGATGTTGTTCACATTCCTGATCCCAGTTGTATATTACTCCTTTCTTCAATACCTTTGTGAATGGTTGAGCTTTGTTTGCTAGCTGAGAAATGAAGCGTTTGATTGATTGGAGATGTCCCTGTAAACTTCTCATTTGACTGATGTTCTTCAGAGGTGGCATTTCCATTATAGCTTGGACTTTCTTAGGATCAACCTCGATTTCTTTCTTTGAAATGATGCAGCAAAGTAATTTTCCAGATGTCACTCTGATTGCACACTTTTTTGGATTTAACCAAAGTTTGAATTTTTCCATTCTATCTAGTATAGGGCCAAACTCTTGAATATGCGTGGATCTCTTCATAGTCTTCACTAAGGTGTCATCAACATAATCTTCCATATTCTTATGCATCATGTCATGAAAGATAGTAGTTACTGCTCTTTGGTAGGTTGCTCCTACGTTCTTTAGCCCAAATGGCATGACATTCCAGCAAATGGTTCCCCATGCATAGGTGAAAGCTCTCTTTTCTTGATCCCCAAGAGCTATTTTGATCTGATTATATCTGGAGAATCCATCCATTAGTGAGTACATCTCATACCCAGCAGTCATGTCGACTATCATATCAATGTTTGGTAATGGAAAGTCATCCTTCAAACAAGCTTTGTTGAGGTCTCTGAAGTCACTGTAAACTCTGATAGATTTTTCTGCCTTTGACACAGGTACTTTGTTTGAAATCCATTCGGCATAGTCTATGGCTCTGATGAATCCAACTTTTAGCAGTTTTTCTAGCTCAGCCTTGACTAGCAGTGCCACATGAGGGTGCATCTTACAAAGTTTTTGCTTGACCGGTTTAACTCCTGGTGTGATAGAAAGATGGTGCATGATAAGATCAGGATCCAAGCCTAGCATATCAGAGTATGTCCATGCAAAATTGATCTTCTTTTCTAAAAATAGATGAGTGAAATCTTTCAATTCTTCTGTCGATAGTGATTGAGCTACATGAATGATGTGTGGTGTCTCTTGACTCCCAATGTTCACTGGCTGAGTTGGCTCAATCAATATAGAAGACCTTTCCTGAAAATGACTTGGTAGTATATCAAAAATCTCACCTTCAGGTGCCTTAGAGAGGTTTTCACCCTTAGGTACAACCTTTATTTTCTCTTTTTTAGATTCTGACACCACCACAATATGGTTTTCGCCATCAGATCTTTTATTTTTATTTTTCTTATTTTTGCGACTAAGATACTTGATATCTGTTTAAGTCATGTTTTCACTCTGTTCACTGGTGGAAGAGTCCATAGGTTCAACTCCATTGAGATAATAGGATAACGTATAGTCATTGCCAAAAGTAGGTATATTCATGGGTTGGTTTTGTAAAGTACAGTCAATTAGTTCTAGATGTAGTAAGGATAAATGTTGGACAGGTTCAAGGGCATTCACGGTATTGTCATCACAATGTCAGATTGAAAAGTCGAGTTCCAGAAGAATACCTTGCATAAATGTCTCGAGACCAGGAAGAGTCAGAACATGATTATTAAAGTGCATGTTAATATTTAGTTGACCTAATCCAATAGAAATACTTGTAGCATTGTTCCCTATGCCAGACTGGATGTCATATCGTGGTTCGACAATAATAAGATCAGTAGACAAATTTTCATCAGATGATTCAAAATTTGATGCTTAGTAGATATTATCATGAATAGGACTATTGTCAGAGTCATCAGAGTCATGGAATGAAGTTTTCGAGTCTTCTTCAAGTGATTTAGTGAGTATATGTATGGTATCAACACCAACATATTTAATGTTGCAAGTTCCTTCAAGCTCTGGCTCATTTGTCATTTGTATTTGACACACGTGTTGACATGATCTTGATGTTGCTGTGATTCCTTGTCGTCTACTCCATTCAGCTTCTTCTGGACTGATGACTGGTTCTGCTTCTGTTGCTTCCAATTCTTCCTGTGTAGTGCTATACCTGATTTGTTCTATTTTATTAGAGGGGTACATAGATGAAAAGTTTTCTGGTATTCTTCCTTCCTTTAGTCCTTGTTCATAGTTTTCTTATCTCTTTTGTCTAATTTCCTGTATTTCCTTCTCTAGTTTTATGCGCATCAATTATTGAGTATCATCTGTGGTACTAGTAGACTCTTGTGGAGTTTCCGTAGTGGATGTATCTAAGAGGTGATATGAACCCCATTCATACTCATTTGATTCAGTCTATAAATCTTCTACTTGTTGCCTACCAATGTATGTAACTGGGATTTTCAGTGGTGTAAATAATTCCCTAATTCTTTCTACTTCCTTTTGCATATCTTCTGGACCTCTACTTCTTGTAGTATTGTAGCTGATACCATCAGAGCTTGAGTACTAATTGTTTCTTCTCCCTTGATTGCTAGCTCCTCTTGTTCCGTTTCATAGCTTGCCTTGAATGTTTACTTCCTGTAATGTTAAAGGCAATGTCTTTTTCTTCCACTTTGTCTTAGAAGCATGCTTTTCATCTGATGTTTTTCTCAGATTGTATCCCAGTCTAGCTTTATCATTTGTGGACTTTGTTTGCAGCTGAATCGGTTCAATGATACCCTCTTTTTGTTTGCCTAGGGTACTAGTACTTGAATATCCCATGTGTTGAATCATTTTGTAGCCAGGACCGTATTGGGTTGGGGAAATCTCACAATGTCGTACTTCCTCATTTTGACTATCTTCCTTAAAGAGCCAGTTAAGCACATCATCCTCTTCTATTTCATCTGCCAAGGAAGTAGAAGACTGTACAAAGAGACCATCATATATGACATCCAGAGTTGAAGTTTGTGTTCTCATAGCCTTTGATGGTTTGCCCAACTATTTTGGTGATGGAGAGAGAGAAACTAATGAGAGTACCGGTTCTATTTTGAAGCCATCCATGCCAGTATTTGTAATCTTCAATTTCTTTTCCAAGTCTTTCATCAGAGCTTCTGGACTTTCAATTGTAGAGGTTTTCCTATTGTGAGGAATAAAAGTATCAACACCTTTTGTTAATGCATTACAGTGGAGATTTGTATCAGCAGGAATACTGACTTCTGTTCCATTATAAGGAAATTTTAAGCATTGATGGTATGTTGATGGAACTGCCTTCATTTCATGAATCCATGGCTTGCCCAGTAAGATATTGTATGACAAAGGAAGATCAAGTACCTAAAAAAGGACATCTCTTTCTACAGGTCCCACCCTGATTGGTAATGATACCAGACCTTTAGAGGTCCTTTCTTCTTCATCATAGGTTTTAATTGTTATTTTCTTGGTGGGATCAATGACATTTTCAGAGAATCCTAGTTATGTAAGCAAACTGTAAGTACATAAATTCAACCCCGTGCCTCCATCTATCAAAACATGTTTAACTCTATGTTTATGGATCATGGCTTCAATATGCAATTGCTGGTTATGTGGATGATTTAGCAAGTTGTCATCTTCTTTAGAGAAGGTCAGATAGTGAGGTGAAGTTAGATGACTCACCATAGACTGACACCGATCAATATCTAAATATTTGGGAACATTAGTGGTGAGAAATGCTTTTTCTAGGATCTCTTTGTGAGAAGAAGAGAGTTTTAGTAATTTAAAGATTGAGATTTGAGCATTTGTCCTTTTTAGTTGTTCAATAATGCTATATCCAGAGGATGATGTTGAAGTTAGCCTTTTAAATTTATCTAAGGTTGATTCTTTTTGTTTATTTGACGAGGCTGGTGTGTTCAATATTTCTTGAGTCGAGTTGGAAGAACTAGCTCTTTGGAGAGTGACTTTCCTTTGAGAACGGGTCAGACTCTTGCATATCGTGATTCATTTGGTTGGTCTTGGACTATAATCACATTGCAATATTTAGATTGGGAAGGCTCAATCATGTTGATGATGTTGTCATTGCTGGTATAAGTATAATTTACTTTAGCACCTCCTTTGGTCTTTGAAGAATCACCTTGTTCATAAACAGGTAAAGGGTCCTTAAATGCTTTGTGATCAACATTGGTTGGGTGATTCCTAACAACAATTTTACAAGTGTCTATGAGATATTGAATCTCATGTTTGAGCTTCATGCAATTGTTTGTGTTATGACCTTTATTTTGATGGAAGTCACAGTATTCATTTTCTCTCTACCATTTTGGTTTGATTTCTAGATCATATGGTTTGGAGTTATCTGGTAGCATTATCAGGTTGTTTTCCAATAGAGTCTTGAAAGTGGATTCATATGATTCTTCAAGAGGAGTGAAATCATGCTTAGGTTTGGAAAGCCAAGGCTTCTCTTTGAACCATTCTTTTGTTTTCTTCGGAGGGTTTTCTGCTGCAGCTTCAGCTGGTTTGAGTGCTTGTGTGCCACTAGCCAAGTTGAATATCGTGGGCTGTGAGTTGGTTTTAACAGTGTCTACTACTTCGTCATTAACAATGTTCTTGTTGTTGTCTTTGCCAAATTTCCAATACTTGTTCTTCTCTTTAGAGCTAGATCCTAGTTGTGTTTCTTTCCAAGGTGAGATATCCTCCTTCTTTATGAGCACATCTTTCATTTGAATAGCATTATCTATCATTTTGTTAAATGATGGGTGTACTTGCATTTATATACTATATTTTAGTTCTGAGACCAAGTTATTGATAAATATATCCATTTTCTCAGAATCTGGGATAGGTCGTGAATACTTAGAGAACATATTTCTCCAAAGTTAGAGGAAAGTAAGGAAAGACTCCCTTGTTTTCTGTTTAGTATTGCAAAGCTTGATCATAGTCACAGGATGTCGAATGTTGTATGAGTATTGTTGTAAAAATAGTTGGATTAGCTCTTCAAATTTTTTTATTCCTTTAGGTAGACTTGAGAACCATTCCATGGCTTTTCCTCCCAAACTCCTTGGGAAAAGTTGCATGAGATACGTTTGATCGTGCTTGAACTTCATACAGGTAGCACAAACTTCCCTAACATGATCTTGAGGATCTGAGGTACCATCATATTTGTCAAATTTTGGGATCTCAACTCATGAAGGAAATGGAGACATGTATAGATTCTTGTCAAATGGAAAGGGGCATATTGTCTCCAGAGAATATTGTTTTGGGGACTTATCCTTATTCTTCAGTTCTATTATCTCAGTCTATAAGGCTTGTAATCAACTGTGTACTGCGAGTATAGGTGATTCTTCCTTTTTAGTAACGAGTGTCTGAACATCATATCCAGTAGCAAGTTTGGCACCTTGTTTTGCTAGTTCTAAGAAATAGTCTTCCTTTTCTCAAGCCAGGATAGCTTTCATCATTTTTTGGAAGTTTTTATCCTTTTGACAGTCACAAATATCTTTTTCTAGAGGTTTAGTGTCTTCTTCAGCTTCACTTGATGAGGAGTCATTATCAGTTTCGTGAATACTAAGGTTGTCTTTCTTATTGTATTCTGTCTCATGTATGGTGGGAGATTCAGGTTCATCAAAAACTGGTACCCTTGATGACGAAGGTTTGTCAGTGAGTGGGTCCTTCATGTAGTATGGGTTCTCTTGATATGTGAAGGATTGTCCTTTGCCTTTGGCTTCTTTCTTACGAGAACTCTTGGTTAGTAGGCATTTTTATGGATTAGTGTGACTTAAAGTTGTTTGTGATGCAGAGGTCAAGATCAAATTCAGAGCTAGTTGTTCGGTTAACATATTGTTTGAGAGAAGCAACTAAGACTTAGTCTGGTTTCTGGAAAGATCTATCCTGTATAAGATGTTTATCTAAGTTGATTCTAGAGTAGTGACTAAGAGTTCCGTTTGGTTTCAAGAATGATCTATCCTGTATAAGACGTTATCTAAGTGACTTAGGTTTGATAGGTAGTTGATTGAACTAGTTGAAAGATGATCGACCAAATCGTGCAAAATAAATGGTAGGGGTACACTATCTTGATCTGTTCATGCTTTGAATGATGATAACCAGTATTATGTTCATTGTAGACTATTTTTAGGCAAGTTTGACTGCTTTGTACTGACAAAACCAAAGATTTGTACGACATGATTTACTGAGCCAGATGACAATTTAATAGCTTCAAGATGATAACAGTTTTGTTTCGTACGAGTTGTTGCCTAGTATCATATGACAAATGGGTATGTCCAAGATGACAAAAGATTCAGTGCGATCATGTATCGTACAACACATTATTTAGCTTCATATGATATATTGTTGGGTTTTGTACGACAGAGGATTGAGCTCAGACGACAAATTATCAGGCTCATATGACACAGGATATGGAACAGGACAATAAATGATCAGATTCGTATGACTGTTAATAGGATAGAGACAAAAATTCAGAGTTTTTCAATAGCTGAGTATGACAACTGAGTATGATGAATTCTGAGATGGACTGAGTTTTGACTAGGATAGACTAGTTTTGGACCGAATTTTGACTTAGGATGGACTAGTTTTGACACAGACAGAGTTTTTGATCACTAAGTTGTTTCTTGTTTTCTCCAATTTTGGTATTCTAGTTTTAGTTTGAGGAATGAAAACACAAAAACACATAGTATGAATAGTAACTCCAATTACAACATGCAAGCCCTATGAAATTTGGTGAGAGAAGAAAACCTTTGCTTGTAGACTCAGGTAACACCCAATAACTAATTAGAATACGGTCGCTAAGTCTCACGCAATGGATTCTCAACGCCATATTATCCAACTCCAAACGTTAATGGGGGTACAAAATGACAAGTATCTTGAGAGAGTTACTATCTCTCTTGCACAAAGATTATCCCCCTTTCAGAGTTGAACCCGATAGCTTCTAATTTAAATTAGATCTAATAAGGGGTCTGTTCAATGCGTCGAGGTATAAACTCAATTAAGAGGTCTCTCAGCCCTTGAAAACCAAGGTTTAATATACTTGAAGGTACGAAGGAGAGCTATTCCTGAGCACTATCGTTGACTTGATTTTCATCAAATAACATTTATTTTATAGTGGGTTGGAGTACTTGGCATTTAGCCGTTCCCACTTAGGTCGTTCCCCTCACACCAACCGTAACAGCTTTAAGAGTTTTTAAACTCCTCAGGAGGGCAGGCCTGCTAAAGATGTACACATCTCAAACAAAGAAAAAGCCTCAAGGGTCTGGATTTCTGATTTTCTAGAAAAGGACAAGAGCATACTCTCCTACCTCTCAGAATCTTCTAAAAACATGAAATACAGATTTGTTCTTTAACCAAATAGCAATTTAGGTGCCTAAAAATGAACTGAAAGAATACATGATTTTTGGTTGACTCTCCTCAAGCAACTTGCAAAGACAACGAATCAATAGTCATATTGTCTTTGTGCGACAAGCATATTCTTCGACAAGCATTCTACAAAAACTGATTAGGCTGTGAACAATTCTAAGATAGATAGAGAAACAACTAGGGTCAGTCGTCAGAATAATCAATTTGAATAGAAAAAAAAAATCATAAAATTTTCTTTTTTGTCTTTTTAACCAGAAACGTACAATAGAGTTTAAGCTTGTACGATACAAGATTCAAGTTCGTACGATATAGGATTCCAGTTCGTATGACACCTGCAGTTTGTCATTTTGGCCTATGAGAAATGTCATACGATATGACGTAGAGACTATACAAATGAAAATCTGAAAAGTCAAAAATATGAAAAATAACAAAAATAAAAAAAGGCAATCTTGGAGGCCAAAAAATGTAGTCTTCGGCCCCACGGTGGGTGCCAGAAATGTGTGTGTGAAAAGTGGAATAAGGATCTATATTTGCAAGACACAACACTTCAATTAAGTCATTACATGTATGGTTAGACAAATATAATCAATAAATAATAAAACCATAACAAATCGACCAATTGCCTTCTAAAAGATGCGAGTATAAGATTGCTCTCAGATTTTTTATAAACAATACCAGTGACTAGACTACACCAAGACGAAGGATTTAATATATATGAGCATGCTATTAAGCTAAAATGGATGCAAGATGGATGAATAATTCAAGCAATAATGGATTCAAGCAATATGGATGCAAATAATCTAAAAAAGCACAATATATTCAATGACTCGAGAGCAAAAATCAACGTAATAATAATCTCCAAGCGTATTCTCAAAAATCTCTGGGGTGATTCTCAAATAACTCTGGGGTGATTCTCAAATATCTCTGGGGTGAATTGGATGAGAACTGAAGGCTAAATTTATAGAGAATTACAAGAGAGATGATGAAAAAGCTCAATTTAGGATTAATTGAAAATAATTGAGAAATCAGGTTCAGTTAACCTTGAGATAGATTCCAATCATAGTTTAATTGAAAAGCATTTAGATAGGAAGTTCAAGTTGCATTAGAAATAATATTAAATTAATTCCATGCATTTGTGATAAAAATAGATAATTCTTTGATTTATTCAAGAAAAGAGTCTTTTCAATGCAACTGAACTTCTTTTTCTGAAAAGCTTTGAGTTTCAATTTTAGAGAATAATCAATAATTCAATTAATTGCTTTTTTGATTTCAAGTTCTCAATTTAGAAAAAGAAATAATATCTCAAGTTTGATTTCTCTCTCAATTCAATTCTTTTTGTTTTATTTTCAATTCAATTCTTGCTTTGTAATTAATTCCTCTTTTGTAATAAATTAATTCCTTTTTTTGCATGATTAATGGCAAATTTATTAATTAATTAAATATGCTAGGATATTTAATAAATTAAAATAGGATAATTGATCAAAATGATATCCTTGAAATGATTCAATTAATTAAATAAATATTTAATTAATATAGAATAATTGATTTGCCATGTGATATTTGATGATTGAAGAATTAATAATGTGTTCAAGATTGATTTAATTGCCTTTGGTTAGGACCTTGGTGATGTTGTCGAGATTAGGGGCCCATGGTTTAGATGACCAATTTTAGGGTATTGTAGTACCCTAAGCTAAATCGATTGTCCTAAGTCCATTTTCGAGATTGAAATCAAAATTTGACGTCAATTCTGTAGTCAAAATTTCACGATGTTGACCACTTAGCACTTTCATCCTCAAGTCAATTTTTGAATCATTTTGTGCTCAATTCTAATTCTCAAAATTCTCAAATCAACTCTGATTTTAATTCTTCAACATCAATCTTCATGCTTAAATACTTATCATCGCTAAAAATTGCCTACAATCATTGTACCCTCTCTATCTTTCGATTTCTCTTTCGAGGGGGCATGCTCATAACACCTTTTCAATGATTATCATCATCTAAAGTCGAGAAATTTTTTCAAATCATCTTCATCCAAAGCCGAGCAAAAAAATCTTTTCAAACAAAGAAAATCAACTAAACCTTGTTACTAGGGGCATCTTAACTAAATCACGTTGTATCAAGTTGAGATTCTTCGATGTCAAATAAAGCAATCTCTAGGGGCATATCAATCTTTTTCCTTCTCTGAATCAATCTTCAAATTGATGTTCAGTTTCATCACATCAAATCAAGATGGACATTTTCTCTTGCTAATCAATTCTTATTCAATCAAGTTCATAATCAACTGCGTCTCTTGCTCAATCTAGTTCAATCAAGTTCTAGATCGATGCTTGTTTCTTGATCAATCAAGTTCAAGAATGGTATCTTTCTCTTTGTCGATTCTTGTTCAATCAAGTTCAGGATCAATATCACTTTAATCAATCTATTCAGCTTCATTGCTTCAAATCAAGCTGAAAATCCTACTCTTCATCGGTTTGTGATCCATCAAGTTTAAAACTAATATCTATTTGACATCAACTATTCTTTGAACCAACGTGCTGGTCACACATTAATTCAAAGAGGGGCAAATGTAATACCCTAAAAATGGTCACCTAAACCATGGGCCCCTAATCTCGACAACATCACAAGGTCCTAACCAAAGGCAATTAAATCAACCTTGAGCAACTAATTAATTAATTCTCAATCATTAATGTTAAATGACAAATAAATCACTCAATATTAATTAAATATTTATTCAATTAATTAAATCATTCCAAGTAAATCATTTTGATCAATTATCCTATTTATTTGATTAAATATCCTAGCACGTTTAATTAATAAATAAATTTGCGATTTAATCATAAAAAAAAGGAATTAATTTACAAAAAGAGATTAATCACAAAAGGAGGAATTAATCTGCAAAAGAAAGAGTTAAATTGAAAACAAAAGAAAAGAATTAAATTGAAAGGAGAAATCAAACTTAAGATATTTCTTTTTCTAAAAGTGAGATAACTTGGAAAATCAGAAAAACAATTAAATTGAATTAATCATTTTCTCTAAAATTAAAACTGAAATCTTTTGAGAAAATAAGTTCAGTTGCATTGAAAAAGCTTTTTCTAAATAAAAATCTTGAGCAAATTAAAGAAAAGTGCATGGAATCACCTATTTTTATCTCAAGTGCATGGAATCAACTAAATTTAATCTCCAATGCAAACTCAGACTTACAATCTGAATGCATTCAATCAAACTATAATTGGAGTCCATCTCAAGATTAACTGAATCTAATCTCTCAATTATTTCAATTATCCTAAAATGTGCTTTTTCTTGAATAATCTCAACTGCTCATTGCTAATTGATCTTGACCGTTGGTCTCTCTTTTGAATCTCTATAAATTTAGCCTTCATCTCTCATTCAAAACTGATAGACTTATAAAGCACTGAGAGTGGGGGGGGGGGGGGCAAATCAGTGACACAAAAAACAATACTACTTTAAACATTAACCGATAGATATACTTAACAAGTTTTCTCAACACTATGCATGCAATCCAAAATGATATTAAAGCATCCACACAAATTAAAACATCCACCATAACATGTGTTTATACATGGAAAACCCAAATGGGAAAAACCACGATGAGATGAGACTCACAAGTTAACTATCTGCAGTAATAGATAACTGACCGGTTAAGGTCTACAAAAGTGCTCTGCTAGGAGCGAATCCTGTTAAAGATCCCAAAGCTCTGTTAGGAGCTATACCATGTTAAAGGTAGTAGCTTGTTAGGAGTAACCTCGATAGAGGATTTCTAAATCCAAACTAATGGATCACCTTGTTAAAGGATTTCTACAATGAAGCTTGTTAGAGCTTACCCGGTTAGGGGATTTGACTGTTGTAATGATTCTAAAGAAAACAACAGGTGGTGTGATCTAGAAGTAGCACAACTTGCTAGAATAGATCCTCTTCTATGCACTCAAAACTGCATCACCAACATACTCTGCAATTTAACACTTCTATCTTCGGATCAAATCATCTCATATCATATCACATCACATACATAGAATAGTTCATCATAATGTCATTATATAGACATTTAGATTTCATGTAGGCCTTATAAATTATATCACAATTTCCTAGGTGTAGTGTATCTGGACAATCAAACATAACTCATCACAAATTACCGCTAAAATGTCAGTTAGGATAGCTCATCACGATTGGTGATAACTCATCACACAATTAGTGAATACCGGTTGGAACATTGATACCGATTGGAGTTAACCTATGTCAACATGTAAACCGATTGTCCTTCATTTCTTCTTAGATAATCTCTGCTGGATCTTCAGGTTGATGTCAAGTTATCTCCTGCATATACCGGTTGACTCCTTGTACCGGTTTGACACCATCATAAGCTAAAATTCTAATAACAATTGCAATATAAGTAATCTTTAGAAGTAATACTGGTAGACAATGTGAACATGTGTGTGTGTGCATGTTCCATCAATGACAATATATGAATTCATTCATTACAATCATCATCAAGACAACAATCTCCCCCTATGGCATTGATGACAACACTTAGAAAATTTTCATACTATACAACTAAGTGTGCTTACAAAAAAAATATACCACACATACCACAATACATGCTCCCCCTTAATGGGTACAAAATTTTCACAACACACACACATATTACTACTCCACCTTTGACAATAATGCCAAATTGAAAAGTAAAATATATACATATATAGCAAAAATTTGCATCAAAAGTTTGCATATACAAAAAATTGAAAATCTAAATCAAGGATTGTTCATTGCAATTCTCAGAAAAAATGTCACTAAAATGACGCTTCAGTTGAGAAAAATTATTTTCCCATGTCTCCAACAAGGTTTCAGTGATCTTTATTGTAGTCATGACCTGTGTACATAATTCTTCCATGGCATCAAGTGTACACATCTCGGGAGTAGCCAAAATTGCTTCTGCATTCTTGTATGCTTTTTGTAACATGTCCACTTTCGGTCTGAGTAACTTCTTCAACTCCTTTAGGGATCAAATTCTTTTTGCATGTTCACAATCATAGACATCTAATTGATTTTGCAAATCATCCATAGATTTGGCAAAAGCTAAGATTGAGTCTTGTAAAGGTATGTAGGCACTACATATCTTTTCTAGTTCTTGCTCGATCTTTGTTCACCTTTGATTGATATCCGTATAAAAGAATGAAACATTAGATGTAAATGCAAGAATTTTTTCTCCTGTTTCAATAGCTTTTCTTAACAGGTCTTTATTCAGTGATAGGTCAATTCTCCCTATATCAATATCCTTTATGATTTGTTCTCCTCGCTTCTTTTTGTAGCTCTTCTTTGCATAGGTCTGCGTTGCTTCTTCAAGGGACTTAAGTTGGTTAGAGGCATCAACAACCAACTGGCCAAGCTTGCCAATGGGAGTTGACAAGTTCCCTATAGCATTTTCTTGTAGAAGGCTTGACAGAATATCTATGACATTTTGAATGGTTTCAACTTCCATTCTCCATTCCTTAAGCCTCTTCTTCTGATCTCTGGATTGCATCACATTTGCAAACTCCAGTCATTCCGATGCACTCATACTATCAATATTTATAGGCCCTTTGATGTCAAATGAGTCATCATCATCATCATTCTGTTGTTTGACTAATGCCTTTTCTAGTTCAACAGATTTCTCCTTCTCATTTTTCTCTTCCTTTTGTTCTTTTTTCTTCTCCTGTTCAGAGGTCTGTTCAACAAATTTTTTAGCAGGTTCCTCCTGAGTAGCTTGTGAAACCGGTGGGAGTTGGGGTTTCACTAGATGATCATTTACTGGTGGGGGTGGAATATCCACACTTGGTTGAGTTGTCGGTACCTCCATTGTATTAACCTGTGAAACATTAATTTTTGGTGGTTGCATATTTGGTACAATGATGTTACCAAATAGATCCATTGTATCCTAAATATCATCAACAAAAATTACTGGTTGGGAAGTAGTGACATCCTTCTTCTTGATAGGATAGACAATATAAACTTGCACTATTTATTCCTCATCCATTTCTGGTATATCCATAATATCTTGTTCATTAGCCTGTTGGGACTCTATTAGTTTACACATATTATGATTTCCTTTGCTATCCGATGAGTATCAACTTCAATAGGTTGCATCTTCCCACTAAGTAACTTCAATCTCCTTGACTTATAAGAAAATTGAACTTTGTGATTGTCAAGCAATGCAATTAACTCATCTTTTGACAAATTAGGAATATATTGCAAAAACACATTATCAATAATTTCTTTTTCTTTCTGCACAACTTCTTCCCATTTATTCAAAAGAATAGTATATAAAGAATTAGATATATCCTCCTCAAGATCATGAGGTAATCGATTGTAATGACACAAATAGATGATTACTTGTTGAACAATTTGTTCCTTCTTATTTTCATCAAATAAATCAACATATTCTTTGACATTATCAAATCTATTCCTTTCCAATGTCTTTACCATTCTCTCAAAATTAGTCATAGGCTTATAAGACAAAGCATTAATCGGAATAGTCTACTGAGAGGTGGCATCAACTGGTATGGACTTCTTGCCAGTTGCCTTTACCTTCTTTGGTTCTTCCTCAGTATCAGTATCATCAGATTCTGCTTGAAGAATCAGTTGTCGACCTCTTTTCCTTGTTGCAGTCTGCTTCTTTATGTATACCTTGGGTTTCGGTTCCTTTTTAGTTTGGACACTTCATGTCACTCTATTACTTTTTGACACCGGAGGCACTTGCTCAACCTTCTTCTTATTTCCTTTACCACTACTGGTTTCAGCTTTTGCAGTTTGCTCCTCAACAGTATCTAGTCTTTTCTTCTTCTTGTCCATTGGAGATGCCAATAGGTTATTGGCATAACCAATCAATAAGTCATAATTGACTTCATAGCTCATGTCTTCCATTTCATCTTCTCTAGGTTCAATAGCTTCCATCAGATGGAAATCAATGGTGACTATGAAAATGATGTCCTTAGCAAAAATTTTCACCACATCCTCAGGTAACCTTACCCTCATACTCATTTTCTTCTGAAATTCATTGAAATATTTATTCATTGCAGTCAAGAAAGTGTTCTTAACAACTTTAATGTTGTTCTTGATCTGAGCAGTTATTGATAGGTCTTTAGACCATTCAAGATCACCAATTCCTGGTAGGAAATTCTAAAAATAAAAGAATAAACCAATCAATAACTGACCAAATTTGAACTTCTGACTGTTGTCCTTCTTGATTGATTGTAGATTCAACATTAATTGACTCTTTATGGCCTCACAAAGGTCATAATCTGCATTCTCAACAATCATTTTATAGGCAGTATGCACTGCTGCAGATGGTATACTATTCATTCTATTGGAATAGAATATCTTGTAGCCTATAACCATAGTAGCCAATTTAACTATTGGGTCCTTAATGTTATTAATAGAAAAGGCATGCCCATTAGAGGTAGATGAGGTTAAAGTGGTTACTATCTTTTTATAAATTTGCCTTAGGTTGGGAACTTCACCGGTTGACCAAAAACCAGTCATAGCTTGAATAGCCTCCTTGGTTATAGTGTGTGTCCTTTCCAAATACATATTCTCACCATGAACACGACTCAAAATAATTTGGATATGTTCCTCTTCAAAATCCTCAAGAAAATAAGTTGCATTATGAAAACCTTTCCCATAAACCCTAATATACTCAGGTTGAATCTTTCCGCTTTTATCGCAAAGGGATTTCAGCTGAGAGTAAATTGACAATGATCCTAAATCTTCACTTTTACAATCAATGTAGCTAGACAAATCACCTTTTACAATGAAACGGTTAGGAACTTGAGATAAAGCATTATAAGACACAATTCGTTCTGACTCCACAACCTCCATAGGTTCTGATGTGATCATTAACCTCTCTACTTGCTTAGATGATGAAGCCATTTCAAATAAACTAGATTCAAAGTGGGATTTACAAAGAAATACCTCAATTCACATGCGCTACCTCGATTACCGGTTGATCTCTCAAATGCACACCATTTCAACCTTCACTAACCTTCGAATTAGCTTCAATCACGCAAATCACAACATGAATTCGGCTAATACTAGCTAGCAATTCTCTCTTCGCTCTGCAAGTGCTCAAGAATTCTCTTTTGGATGCATTTAGGGTAAAAATAATATAGTAAAACTCGCTTTTATCCTTTTTACCTACTGCATTAAATGCTTGACCACAAGGTTTACAAAACCTAATACATCGCTTAACGATGCATACAATATTAACAAGTGTAAAACCGGTTGATAAACTTTTGGAAAACCGATTGACAAAAGTTATCAAGATTTCACACATAACAACTCAAAATTCAAACTCTCTTACCATTCATCTTTCAAGGGGTCCGAAAGTAGATTTACAGCTATGCTCCCCTTAGCTTTGTTTGAAAGGCTCAGTTTACCAGTGCAAGATTCTCTACACTGGGTGAGGGATTAGGTTCTTCTACAGGTATATCATCACTCTTCTTTTTCCAGATTTGGTTCATCTCTTCTCTAGTTTCCTCAATATTTACCTTTTGTTTTCCTTTCTGATCTTTAGAATAATTAACCGGTTTGTTCTTTCTGGATCTATAGAACTTCACCATGTGTCCCGGTTTATGACAATGATAGCAGGCCATTTCAAATGATCTCCAAGGTCTTGCATTGCCTCTTCCAGTTCTCCTTCTGCAGTTCATAGCCACATGACCATAATTGTTACAAATGGTGCAAATGACATTAGTTACCTTTTCCATCTCAAATGAACTAAACTGATTGATATAGGGTCTTTACCAGTTCATGTTACCCCGGTTATCATAGGTTCTCATCCAATTACCATTAGGTCTTGGATTCATGTGAGGTACTGGATTATTTTCTCATATTTGCATTCAATTGATCTATGTCCATACATTTTGCATGTGAAAAAATGAACTTTAAATCTATTAGATACATACCTAGTATTTGCATTGTAGCTTGTATTTCCATTGGGTTTGTTTCTACACACATTTACAGTATGTCTAGGTTTATGACAGACAAATAAAACAGGTTTAAAAACTTTCTTACCGGTAGGCTTGTTAGCCTTCGGTGCAGTTTTGTCCTTGTGAATGTTGCTCTTTGTACCAAAAGACTCTCCTTTCTCAGATGTCTTAAAACCTAGTCCAGATGTATCACCTTTCATCCTCTATGATTGAATCTACTCATCCAACATGGTAGAACTTTTGTTGAACTTTTCCATCTTTCCATTAGCCTCAGTGAGTTCTCTGGTAAGATCTTCATTGTGTTTTGAAAGGGTCTCTCTCAGAGATGATGCCATTTCAAGATCTAGCTACAAAGCCTCTTTTTCTTCTTTTTCAGCATGCCAATGCTCATACAAAGTTGCATTCTCTTGTTTGATCTTAGCAATCTCATGATCTCTTTCTTTGACAAGATCTTCAGCTGCCTTCCTAGCTTCCATCTCTTGACTCATGAGATAGTTAGGTGATGCGGAGGGTAGGAGGATCTTACTCAAAAAAGTTGTCATGTTGACACATAAAGTTGTCAATATGATCAAACTTGAACTCCAAACCTCCTAACCTATCAAAATGGTCTTCAAATGACCTTATAAACATTTATAACATGTTTTATTGACTAAAAACTCAAACCTACCCTTAAAAACCCAAAATTAGCCCTTTTTTAGGCCTAATTGCCAACATTTGACAATTTTACACTTTTTGATCTTTTCATTACATTTCATTGCATATTTAGGCTCTATTGGCCGTTATTACATTGTTTTAAGACCTTAAAGGCCTTTTATACTTCATTGTCCTTTGATTTTCTATTAGGGCCTATTAGTGACCCTACTCCACCTTGTCTTTAAGAGTGCTCCTGCACCATTAGGGCTTCTAACTCTCTTCTTAAATTTAGTTTCTCACCATTCGATTTTTCAACTTCTTTAGCTAATGCATCAATGTTAGCTTCATCTGAAGAACTATTATTATATATTTCTAATAGTTCTTCAGTCAACTCTCTCCTTTTGACTTGTGAAGCTTTGAATATGACCCTTAGGGTTTCAAGCTCATCCTTGGTAGCTTCAAGCACTCTAGCCATCTCAAAGTAGCTCATATCCCCCATGGTGGCTTTAGGGTTTCCTTCCAAGTGATTAATCTTTAAAGAAGTTAGGATCTGATACCAATTGATAGACTTATAAAGCACTGAGAGGGGGGGTGAATCAGTGACACCAAATACAATACTACTTTAAACACTGACCGGTAGATATACTTAACAAGTTTGCTCAACACTATGCATGCAATTCAAAATGATATTAAAGCATCCACATAAAGAAAAACATCCACCATAACACAAGTGTTTATATATGGAAAACCCAAATGGAAAAAACCACAATGAGATGAGACTTACAAGTTAACTATCTGCAGTAATAGATAACTGACCAGCTAAGGTCTACAAAAGTGCTTTGCTAGGAGCGAATCCTGTTAAAGATCCCAAAGCTTTGTTAGGAGCTATACCCTATTAAAGGTAGTACCCTGTTAGGAGTAACCTCGGTAGAGAATTTCTGAATCCAAACTAATGGATCACCTTGTTAAAGGATTTCTACAATGAAGCTTGTTAGAGCTTACCTGGTTAGGGGATTTGACTGCTGTAATGATTAGAAAACAACAAGTGGTGTGATCTAGAAGTAGCACAACTTGCTTGAATATATCCTCTTCTACGCACTCAAAAATGCATCACCAACATACTCTATGATTTAACACTTCTATCTTCGCATCAAATCATCTCATATCATATCACATTACATACATACAATAGTTCATCATAATGTCATTATATAGACATTTAGATTTAATGTAGGCCTTAGAAATTATATCACAATTTCCTAGGTGTAGTGTATCTGGACAATCAAACACAACTCATCACAAATTACCACCAAAATGTCGGTTAGGATAACTCATCACAACCAGTGATAACTCATCACACAATTAGTGAATATCGGTTGGAACATTGATACCAGTTGGAGTTAACCTCTGTCAACATGTAAACCGATTGTCCTTCATTGCTGCTTAGATAATCTTTGCTGGATCTTTAGGTTGATGTCAAGTTATCTCTTGCATATACCAGTTGACTCCATGTACCGATTTGACACCATCATAAGCTAAACTTATAATAATGGTTGCAATACAAGTAATCTTTAGAAGTAATACTGGTAGACAATGTGAACATATGTGTGTGTGTGCATGTTCCATCAATGACAACATATGAAGTCATTCATTACAATTATCATCATATCCTGAAATGTGCTTTTTCTTGAATAATCTCAACTACTCATTGCTAATCGATCTTGACCGTTGGTCTCTCTTTTGAATCTCTATAAATTCGGCCTTCATCTTTCATTCAAAACACCCTAGAGATTTATTGTTATTATGCAATTTTTGCTCTGGAGTCATTGAAGATACTGTGCTATGATATTATTGCATCTTAGTTTAACTTTTTGCATATTTAGTTTAATTATGATTGCTTGAATTCATATAGCTCATTATTCATTCATCTAGCTTAATATCCATTCATCTAGCTTAATCTTGCATACATTTAACTTATTCTTGTGCTCATATAGATTAAATCCTTCGGCTTGGTGTAGTCTAGTCACTGGTATTTCTTATACAAATTTGAGAGCAAGTCTATACTTGCATCTTTTAGAAGGCAATAGGTTGATTTGTTATGGTTTTTATATTCATGATTATATTTGTCTAACCATGCATACAATGTCTTAATTGAAGTGTTGTGTTTTACAACTTACAAATATTTATCCACTTTTCACACACACAATGTTGAAAATTTTATGAATGCAAATAGAGAAACAATGTCCATATGGTACACAAAAAAGACCATGCAAAGCATTGGAACCTGAGACAAATGACAGTTTAGAAACAATCCAACAAGTCCAAGCAAATAGAAAACAATTCAACAATGAGTGTAATGAGCAGACCAATTTACATAAATGCAAAGGCAATCACTTATGGTAAGGGAGTTTCTATTCCATTTAAAGAATTAGATGGGAATTCACTAAAAAAAACACATTGTGTCAACATAAAAAAATAGATTCAAGGAGGCAAATAAATTACAATTATGAATAGTGGTAACTTGTAACAATTATTTCATTCTCTTGGAAAAGAAAATTAGACAACTTTCACATTTAAGTTGCAACAAATTTATTCAAAGCTCAGAATAGTAGTCTTCTTTAAGCTTGGTAAAAAATGCATCGTCGACACAAGGACTATTGACTTCATAAAGAAAGTGGAACAAAAGTTGCCATATAGAAACAAGATATTTCAAGAAAAAAAAATACTGAGAGTTTAAAAATGAATTTGATATCATAGTTCTATTAGCCATACCAATAGGTTCTGGTAAAATAAGGTGTTTTTGCAAGCCATCTATTTTAACAGCTATAATTGTTGCAATGCCCAAATAATGCTTTGATCTCAAAGTTGCTCACAACTCCACTTGAAATGCCAAGAGGGCATGCTTTCCAGATTGGAGATTCTCGATTTTCTCTTCGCCAACAATGGTATGCTCCACTCCATGTATTTGGCTGTAATCGGTCATAACTGCAATGTTTATCAACAAAAGTGTAATTAAAAATATGAATCATTACAAAAAGGCACACAACTAAATCAATAATTTGGACAATCTAGAAAACAATCACAAAAAATTAAGTTCATGTTGGATTCCACAATTGGAACATATGCTCACTTATTGATTACTTGAATGATTATGAACTTTTTATGAACAACAATTGAAGAATTATAAATTTTTTATGAATAACAATTGTAATAAGAATCGTCACCTGAGTAGATTTTTCTGTCTTCAATGGCGGAAGTGGGAGCAGCTGGCGGTAATGGGCGAACTCAAATTTCAAATTCTTAGCAAGGCGGGAACCCTGGTTCCAATGGTGGGAGCGGCCAGATCAAAGCTGCTGGTCTCATAGGCGATAAGGATAAGCCTCCGGACATCCTGGAGGCTGTTGTTGACTTACAGTCTGATGGTACTCTGCTAGAGGAGACAATGGGTTCATCTGGGCTTCTGGGGGAAGGGTCCAATGGGGGGCCCATTCCATGTGATGATTCTATTGACAGCGGAAGGGAAAAAAAGAAATGGTCATCCCTTTTTGGAACTAGACCTATTGGTAAATCCTCCCTACCTCCTGTTAAGAATATTTCTGACCCTTCTGGTGGTAAGTTCGCTATCTCTATCCCTGACCAGAATCTAGACCATAATATCAATAGTATGTCGAACTCCTTGGTAGGGAAATTTATGGGTTTGCGTCCTAATATTGAAGTTGTAAGGGCTTTTGTCAAACGAAAATGGGTTCTCAAGGGAAATGTTGAAGTATCAGCTTTACCTAAAGGCCTTCTATCTTTTTCATTTTCATGTGAAGAAGATAAGGTTAAGATTCTGTGCAAGAGCCCCTAAATGGTAGGAAAGACAGCTTTGGTCCTTAGAAAATGGCATCTGAACCTAAACATGAACGATTCTCTCTTGGCGCAAGTTCTAGTCTGGATAAAGCTACTAGAATTGCCTCTTGAATATTGGGCAGAAGGTATTTTCTCTAGAATAGCAAGCTCCTTTGGCAAGTTTCTCTCAATAGACCCAGTCACTGCTTCAAAAAGAAGACTAACTCATGCAAGGTTTTGTGTAGGAGTAGCCCCTGAAGTAGATATGCCAGAACAGATAGATCTAGTTTCAAAGCTAGGAACTTGGAAACAACACATCGAATATGAATCTATCCCTTTTGCTTGCTTCCACTGTAAAAAAGTAGGTCATTGGGCAAAATCCTGCCCAAACAAGCCAAAGGTGGAACCTAAGCAGCCTAAACCCCAGATGGAAAATCAAAAGGTGCCAGAGAAAATGGTGTGGCAAGTTAAAAATCTAGAGAATAAGGAAGAAAATTCCAATCGCTTTAATCCTTTGGGGGAAAAGAAGGAAGTCACCTCAAATTCTATCTCTAGTCCCTCAACCTAGGAAGTAGTGAGAAATGAACCAACCAAAGTCAGCCCCGTGGGTAGAACTCAAAAAAAGGAAATGAAAGATCAGAATGATCCTTCAAATGAGATAGTTGAAGTGGTTGTTGACACTTATGAAAACAAGGAACTGGAAAAAAAAGATTACCAACCTAAGGAAGGAGAGATCCCTGACCCCCAAGAAGAAAGGACTGATTCTTCTCTAGCCATTCCAAGTTTTGAAATTCAAGAAGCCCAAAAATGTGCAGTTTTGGGTATGAACCTCTCAGACTCAAAATAGAGCTCAAGAACAGTGAACAATGTTTCAACTGATTCCAGAACTCCTAACTGGGGCAATGAAGAAGAAATCTCCAAAATTCTAAACAACATGGAAGCGGCTCCTGTGATAGAAACTGAATGGAAGCAACTAAAATACAGGAATAAGAAAGGATCTACTCCCTCGACTTCTCTACTAAGGAAATCCAACAAAATAGCTCAAGTTGATGTGGGGTATATTTCCTCTTCCCCAGGACGACCCTCTAACCACAAAGTCAGAGACAAGGAGGCCAACAAGAACATTGCAAATGGAACCCAAAACACTCTCAAGGAGCTGGGAATTGGTAAGTAGCTATGAAGATAATCTCTTGGAATATTAGGGGACTCAATAATCCCCATAAACATGATATTATTAGGAATATGATAAGAGATAGTAATCCTGATATTTTTTTAATTCAAGAAACCAAAATGAGTAGAGAAAAAGTTGAATCTTTGAAGTTCTTAAAAAATGGTAATGTTAGTGGTGGCAGTTCTGAAGGTGCTTCAAGAGGCATTGCTACCATCTAGAACCTTAATACTGTTAAAGGTCAGGTCATAATTGAGGATAGTAATTTCTCTTGTATTAAATTTGAGCATTTAAAAGATGGTACTTCATGGGTTCTTACCAACATTTATGCTCCTAATACCTTAAAGGCTAGAAACTCTTTTTGGAAAAAAATCATTCAGGCTAGGGACAACTTAAAAAATCTTAGTTGGATGGTTATAGGGGACTTCAACACTCCTTTGAGAGAGGAGGAAAAATTTGGAGGTAGTCCTCCTCAATTGGAAAGTAGGATGGCCCTTATGGATTTTATTACTTCTCAGGCTCTCAATGACTTGGAAATACAGGGCTGTAATTACACTTGGACTAACAAAAGAACTGGTAATGACCTTATCCAAGTGTAACTTGATAGGACCCTCATCTTTGATGACTGGTATAGTCAGTATTTCTGTTCTTTGTCAGCCCACATACGAGTTGGATCTGATCATTTCCTTATCACCTTCATTGCTGACTCAATCAATAGAAAGAGAAACTTTAACTTCAGATTTGAAAAAATGTGGACCCTCCATCTCGAAATCAGAAGAAATATTCAGAAATGGTGGAGCATCCAAGTTGAGGGAACGACTATGTTTAAAGTTGTCAAGAAACTCAAAAGTGTGAAGGACAATATACGACTCTGGAACAAAACCAGTTTTGGAAATATATTTGAGGCTAAGAGTAAAATTCAGGAAGACCTTGAAGAAATACAAGATCAGATCCAGAAGGATGGTTTCAGTACCATGTCTATTGCTGATGAAAATGAGACTCTCAAAAAATACCATGATATTATTGCCAAAGAGGAAACGTTCTGGAAGCAGAGATCGAGATGCATCTGGCTTAAGGAAGGAGATAGGAATACAAGATTCTTCCATATGTCGACTATCAAGCATAAAGCAGTTAATAGGGTGAACAAGCTAGTTGTGGAGAATGGGGAGCTGGTCAAGGAGGATGAAATAAGGAATGAAGCTAAGAGGTATTTCTCAGACCTCCTCAAGAGGGATCACAGTCTGGATGCTGAAGCCCAATCCTCTTTTCTTTAGAACATTCCTTGTCTCATTGATGCTCAAAAGAATGCCTCCCTCTCCTCCATTCCCTCTAACTTAGAAATTAAAAATGTTGTTTTCTCCTTTGATGGTAACAAGGTGCCTGGTCCAAACGGCTTCCTAATGTTCTTTTTTCAAGATTTTTGGGAGATTGTTGGAATTGATGTTTCCAATGGGGTTAAGGAATTTTTTGGGGCTAGAAAACTACTGAAAGAAATCAATGGAACTTTTATTGCTCTCATCCCCAAGATTCAAGGTGTTGATTCTTTGGACAAATTCAGACCTATTAGCGTCTGCAATTCTTTTTACGAGATTATCTCCAAGGTCCTTACCTCTAGAATTCTGGTTGTCCTTCCTGCATTAATTAAACACCAGCAAAATGGGTTTGTTCCTGGAAGACAAATTCTTGACTCCATTATTACGGTCCATGAGAACATTCACTCTCTTGTTAGAGCAAAGAAGCAGAGTCTTATCCTAAAGCTAGATCTCTCCAAAGCCTATGATAGGGTTGACTGGTCTTTACTTCAGAAAATCCTCACTTCTTTTGGGTTCTCCTCTAGAGTTGTCGACCTTTTCTCCCAACTTACCACCTTTGCTACTTTTGTTGTTCTTGTCAATGGTTCTCCTTCTACTTTTTTCCAAGCTTCTAGAGGTCTTAGGCAAGGAGATCCTATTTCCCCCATCCTCTTCATTATTATGGCCGAATGCTTTGGAAGGACCATGGAAAAAATGGTGTTGCAAGGCTCCTTTAAGGGCCTCCAACCATCCTCTGCTGACCTTATCTGCTCCCACCAACAGTTTGTTGATGACACTATTATTATGGGGGAATCAAGTATTTTAGAAGCTAAAGTTTTGAAGAGCACCCTGTGTAAATTTGCCTTTGCTTTGGGTCAGCTTATCAACTGGGCTAAAAGTGAAGTCTTTTTCATTAATACTCCAGAGAGAAGACAACAAAGGATTAGCAGAATCTTGGAGTGTAGGACTACTGACCTTCCTGCCACCTACCTTGGTCTCCCCATGGGAATTGCCCCTCCTGATCCCTTCTGGAGTTCTCTAGTGGACAAATTTCATAAAAAACTCGCTGGTTGGAAAGGGGCCCTCTTAAGTCAAGCTAGCAAGCTCCAACTCCTTAAGGCTACTCTTCAAAGTATTCCAATTTATGCTCTTAGTCTTTTCAGAATTTCAGTTAAGTATGCTGAAGCAATTGAGAAAATTCAAAGAAGATTCCTATGGTTTGGGGTTGAGGATAAGCAAAGAATGTCCTTGGTGGCCTGGGACCAAGTCTATAGGCCGAAAAACAAAGGAGGTCTGGGCCTCAGGAGGATTCGTACTTTAAATGAAGCTCTCTTGTCCAAACAAGTCTGGAGAATGTTTCATTCTAATTTTGAATGGTGCAAAATTTGGTGAAGTAAGTACTCTCTTCTGTCCTCCTCTCTCTCCTCTTTTCTCAATTTGGATCTCAGTATTAATGGATCCCACATTTGGAATCATGCCTCTAAATGTAAAGAAAGTATAGCTAAAGGAGTTATATGGAAACTTGGAAATGGTAGGAAAGTAAAATTCTAGGAGGATCCTTGGCTTTTTGATAAAGCTCTAATGGACTTCAACGAATGGGCTCCCCTTTCTCCCTCCTGTATTAGATCTTTTGGCTCCTTAGTTGCTGAGTACTGGGATGGTAATGAATGGCAGAACATTGAAAGTATCCACCCTAGCCTTTCTAAGCTCAAGATCCATCTGTCTGCGGTATGGCTGAATAATGAAGAGGACTCCCTTATTTGGAAACATGATCCCAAAGGAACTTTATCTGTGTCTTCTATGTATTGTGTCCTTCCCCCCCCCCCCCCCCCCGCCTCCTATTAACCCTTATTGGTCTAAAGCCTGGATTAAGGGTCTTACCCCCAAAATCAATTTTTTCTTCTGGACTATCCTCCAAAATAAGATCCTAACCCTTGATAACCTCAAAGGCAGAGGTTTTGCCCTCCCTAATAGATGTGTGTTATGCCTTTAAGAGGAAGAGTCTGTGGACCATCTTGCTCTCCACTATTCCTTCTTAGCCTCTGTTTGGGAAAGCTTCCTCAAAAGCTTCAGTATCACTTGGGTGTTTCCTAATAACATTAGAGATATGTTCTCCTCTTGGAATATTCAATGGGCTAACCCTTTTTTGAGATGTTTGTGGCAGCTTTCTCTTCTTCACATCTTGTGGGGTCTATGGAAAGAAAGAAATAACCGAATCTTCAGAGATGTCTCCCTCAATCAAGATATTGTATCTCAAAAAATTCAATGGTCTATTCAGGAAAATATAGGAATCATTGAGGGTCCTTGTTACTCGAATAATCCACTAGAATCAAATATCTTAAGGGTATGGAATATGAAGATCACTGATGGTCCTAATCTCAACCAAGATAAAAGGCTTGAAGCTAAGTGGCAAACCCCTCCTCAAGGTTGGCTCAAAGTTAATTTTGATGGTGCTGCCAAAGGTAACCCAAGTCCTTCAGGTTGTGGAGCTATTCTTAGAGATCATAGAGGAATTTGCAAGGAAATGGTTGTTGTCCCTATTGGAACCCAAACCAATCATAAAGCTGAAGCAATGGCAGCTCTTCAAGGCATCATCCTAGCCAAAAAATGGAAATGCCCCTATCTATGGATAGAAGGGGATTCAAATAATATAATAAAGTGCTTTAATGGGACTTCAAAACCTTCTTGGTTGATTCACAACATAATCACCTCTGCTATTGACATTATTAGCACCTTTAAAAAATGCCATATCTCCCACATCTACCGAGAGGCCAATGACTCTGTTGACTGGGCTGCCAATGCGACGGTTAAAAGTGAGGCAATTACCACGTGGATGGGTGAAAGTGGACTCCTCAAAGATGTCAGACAAATCATTAGCAATGAGCGATATAAAAGCACTCCAAAGACTCTTGATGGACGGGATAATTATGAAAAGTACTGACGTGAGTACTTCGAGTTATTTTAATAATGAGAAAATCACTCATTATAACATCAATGCCATAAAATCTCATGCTTTTTGGGTAATTGTTATAGTTCTGAAAAGCTCTCAGTTTAATCAGCTCTGTAAGTTTCAAAATTTGGCCATGAGTAGCGACAACATGGGTGGAAATATGAGGCAATATGAACCAAGTAGTTGTAAAGAATGGAAATAGAAGGAAGAGGTTTGGGGTATTCTGCAACAAGGTGGTCTCTCGAACTTCATGGAGAGACTCCACGATCGAGATGGTATGGTAACCAGTCTTTTCTGCAAGAACTGGAAGAAGGGCATGTTAAAAATGGGTGATCAAATGGTTGAAATCGACGAAGATTTAATTGCTCAAGCTACGGGCCTCACCAGGGAAGGTTGCAACTTCTACAAAGATAGGAAGGTTAGCAGGGAAGCTATTGAAAGGTACCCGGTAACTGAGAAAGAGAAAAAACGACTGGTAAAGTTGAGCAAAACCTACTACCCGCCTAGGGCTTTTTCCAAACCCTGGCGGGAGATTCTTTTTGTTTTAATGTGATATATCACTCTAGATGGTAGGTTTACAAAAGTTTATGGGTATCACTTTGTTCTATTAAATCACTTTAGGCACAATGATAAGGTTAATTTCCCTTATTTCCCAGCGTTGTTCGATGAAAGCATCCCTTAAGGTTTACGAAGAGAATCCTCTGGGTGATACTGCTATGCACCAAGGTCTAATGGTCCTAATTTATGACCATTTAAAGGCCACTCAAATTGCTCGTATGCAGCACTTTGTGGATTCTGAGGAAGAGATGTCTGATTCTGCTTTTTCTGAGGAGGAGGAATCCGATAGTGACTCTTCATCTGATACAGAGGACAATTTTGATGACTCGGAGTATGAAAGCGGGAAGAAGAGGAAATACAGAAAAACAAGACCCTCTTCATCCAAGGGCAAAAAGCCTCAAAGCAAACCCCTGATTAGCATCTCTTCGGAAGGGGAGGATTCAGATGATTTTGAGAAGGAGAACCCTAAAGGGCTGCTGAAGAAGAAAACACAAATACATACCCAAACCCGAAAAAAGCACAAGAAAAAAGAGGAGACTGGCGAGGAACCAGAAGTTGACAAGCAAGCAAGGACCCTGGAAGTTGAGCATAGCCTGGAAAAGGAGACTATGGAAGAGACTCTCAGGGCTGCCGACACAATTTCTGCCCTCCACATCCCCAAAGAAGAACAGGTTACTCCTGGAAAAGCTGCTCCCTCATTTGGCCCTCCTCCCGAGGGTTTGCATGGTTTCATGGAAACTATGGAGTGGCTCATTAATGGTAACAAGAAAGCTGTGGATGAATAGAAGAAGCTTTGTAACAAAGTCTTGATTCTGGAAACCATTAATATTGGGGAGGGAAATACAATGGCCGACTATATTGAGGACCTGAAAAACACCATCGCCAAAGTTGAAGACATCAAAGATGCTTTCAACCCCAGGTTTGAGAAGATTGAAAAGGAGATGCTGGACAGAAAAAGCCTTGTGGACACTAGAGAAAAAACACTCTCGAACACTGTTACCAAAGTTGATAAAATTGAGGAGTGCCTGAAGAACATCGCTGAACAGAGCCTAAGTATTTTGAAGATCTCGGCCAACAACACCCACACCCTCATCAGCAAGATGGATGATGAAAAGGAAATCCAGGACTTAGAACTGGAAGTTGAAGGAACAGGGGAAGCTCAAGGTCCTAGAACCCGCACCAGAGGCAAGAGGAAGGAAAAGAAACCGAACAAGGATCTGGAAGACCTGAAAGCTGTCGGGGCCACCTATGACGAGCTGGTGACAAAGGCGAAGGATCTGCTAAAGAAAATCGCTGTGTAGCGCTTTCCCTGTTTCTTTGCTATTTTTTTGTTAAGCTATTCTTTCTGTTCGCTGGTCTTTTGGCCAGTCTTTTTGTCTGCGGACTATTTTGTTTTGTTCTTCTTGGTGGTTTTTCTCTATCTTTGATGTAAAAGTTTCAGGTCCTGAAAACCTGTTTTTTAATTAATCAAAACAATTGTAATAAGAAATTGGATTATTCTAATATTTCCAAATTCTCATCTTATCAATTCAACTAAGAATTACAGATGCCACATCACTCTATTAAAGATCTTCTAATAAAATACATGCCAAGAAACCATACATCTGATACCTAAGGAACATTCTATTAGTTGTTGAAATTTTCCATTTTAATAGGCATAGTCATAGTTCACTCTATGCTTTGATTATTAGGTTTTTCTTTGCCGTTTTACACAATGATCTGTGATTTCTAAGGGTATGCTTTTGATATTGAACCTTTATCACCGCATTGAATGACTTTTCTTTTATTTATTTTCTGCTCTATGTCTATGACTATCCAAGATATGGTTGCGTCTTGATGTAGGGTTGCATTATTCTCAATCCCTAGGTTATTCAAGTTTTGTTACAAGCACCCCTGCCTTAGAGACATTATACTTTTCTTTGTAGATGGGTCTCTGTATCTTCTCTGGATACATTCTTATGTTGCTATCTTGTTCTTATATGCTTTTGATAGTATCTACAGTGATTCATTAGTCACTATACTTCTTTATTCCTTTAGCCTTTGACACTGCTCAAGGAGGCTTCCGTCAGGATACACTCACATGACAGTCCTTCCTACTGTTCTCTGTATCATGCTTTCCTTTCTTTTACACTTTGTTCTAACTCACTATTTTTGTATCCTTATGATTTGATTATGTTCTTTTGTTTGGTGTGCCCTGTCCTTTCACTAAGTGATGTCTCGGTTTGAATCCACAGTTCTGATCCTTTACTCTCTGATTTGAGCCTATATTCTTTGTATAGAGGACCTCTATGACTAACTTCTAACTCCTAATGAATGTGCATGATAATAATACTCACTGGTATTCAACGTGTAAATGCTAATCTCTTGGAATATTAACTAAAAGAATTTGAACCATAAGAACATAGTTTAGATTCTTTACTTTGATCCTATTTGTGTTGATGCTTTGAAGCTCTAATTTTACAAACTTGTGTAGGGGACCAAAATGAAAAGCCAACACCTGAAACATAAACAGATGTTAAAAGCGAAGATGAACAAGAAACAAAGCTTGAAGGTTTTTGGGGAAAACTGAAATTTTTTGTTGGGTGAGAAATCTTTCCTCTCAAATCTTAATTGTTACCATGCCATGCTATTCTAAACATAGAAATGTGATGTAATAATATAAGAAGAATTCAATTTAGGTGTTTATTTTATAAAATAAAATCTCAATTAAATGTGTTGGTATCTATCTAATGCCATGCTATTCTAATGACACAAAATGAATGTGGCATGATAACGAAAGAGTTCATGGTAGGTTTTTATCATCTTAAATACAAATTTCAATTGAATCTTTTGATATCAATTACTGAGGGGACTAAATGTGTGTGATCTATTTAGATGCCCACAAATAGACCCATTTTGCTATGATACTGAGATAATCAATTGAAAAGTCAATAATATGGTAGCTTTTCTTTTTGCATTAGAGAATCCTTTAAAATGTGCACCAAAATTTATGGATGATGACTTAATTATAGAGGTTATAATAGAGTCACATGAATCTTGTTAGAGGATTATCGAAGAATAATGGTGTTATATATCACATCTTAGCTGTTGAGGTTTATATTGAATAACAAGGGAGTTAAAAAGGATTGTGGCACATACATTTCCAAATATATCAAAGAACTTTGCAACCACTATCACCAGTATTTTAACTTTTAATTGATGATCGTTAAGAATTGTGAAGACTAACATAACATGTTGAAGTTTAAGTGAACCATGCAGACTGTCTCCAAAGGGTGAAGATTCTTATCCATTTTTTTTGAAAGTACAGGGATATCTGTTTAAGTTGGTATTTGGTAAAGCTTTCTGTCTTCTAATCTATGGTGGACCTACCAATCCCTCCCAAAGTTCATCAAATCCCCCTTCTTCCTTAGTCACAAAAAAGATATTTTTTTCTCTCTTAGGATAGCTAGAAACACACAAAACTCCACTTTGGAATATATGATACATATTACTTAGCAATTGAGATTCAATAAGTTACTACAGGGTTGTGTGGTATTGTTGGATGTATTGTTGGACAAGGGGGAAATCAAACATTACAAAGGGAAATTATATGATATATAGTTAAATGTTTTGATATACAAAATTATTCAGTTGCATGGTAATCACCTGGATTTTGAGAATGTCCCTAGCCTCTAAAGCATGGGACATCTATTAACCACTTTTAGTGACTACCTCAATTTGAGATATTTCTAGTGTTGATTCTACCTTTGCTCTATACATTATGGTCTGTTAAAGCTGGGCACCTTAACTTCTGGGGATTTATTTGGTTATTTTATTATAGTTATGAATTTGAAAATTAAACCTATGATTATATCATTATGGATTCTGAACCTATTGTAATGTGATCCTGCACGTATCTGAGAATTTATCTGAGTGAATATTTTCAAAAAATATTTATTAGATTATATTGGATAGTAATTTTTGTCATTACATCTTTTGCATTCCTTTATTTTTTGGTTGGTCTCCCTACATGTTACCTTCCCTTCTGAAGGTTCCTAAAATGCAAATTTTAGTGCATCTTCAGCAAAGACTCGGAGGTTTGATAGAAGGAAACATTTCAAAAGCTGTTGAAGATCATACATGTATGCTTTATTTTTATCAAAGCTGCAATATTATAAATCTGTGAGTGAGCTATTTGAATTTCAAGAGACCCTTTCAGATTACATGATAATCAAATGTACAGGACACTGGCAAATGGGGCTGCAAAGTGGTTGAATGAGAACCTTTAGCTTGTGATCCCAGACAATGATATAAACACCATATTACATGCTTGGAGAATGTGAGTTCTATCAGTTATTTATACCATACATGTTCATTTCCCTTATGGGACTTTTGATATTTGTTATGGATCCATTGTGTTTACTCTTAGCTGGGTGGATGGCTTACCAGAAGATAACTTTGATTCACCAAGCAAGTGGTACCTTATCAGAGTATTGCACTTTTGGTTGTGAAGTTGTTGCTTTAGAAGAAGATACATTTCAAATTAATCATTTAATATGCGGTTCAGTAGCAATGGATTTCTTTTACAACATATTCTTGGCAATGTCTTCCTTAGGCAAAGAAAGCCTTTATCTTTAGGAATTTCAATCTTATCCTATTATCCATGCATGGTTATACTTATGGCTATAATTTTTTCCATATTGTAAGTAAAAACTTTCAGGACATGAACTAGGGTTGAAAAGCTGCCTTTTTATTTCTGTTTACTTGTTCAAGAACCCGAGCTCATGTATCTTACTTGCCATGGCTACCATTACTGTGAAAAGTCTTTCTTGAATATGTTCTTGGTTGTCTCCAACTCTTGACAGTGATATTAATACCATAATATCCTCAATCATGAATGATGATGACAGCTATGACAGTGAATTATTATTTTTAAACCCTAGTTCTGTTATTACTTGAGCACTATTAAACTATTTGATAAAGGCCTGCTCTAATTTGATGCTCATTAAGTCTAAAGACTTGACCTGATTGGGAATCTTGACAATCAATGTATGACTGTACTGCTGCCACTGTGAATATATTCTTATTTACTGTTTGTGATTTGTGATAGTAGTTGCTAATATTTCTACCTTATCTGGAACAACCTCTTTGCTCAGTGATCTCATTAGGGCTACTTTCCTGTAAATCTTTCAACAATCCCAATCTTTATAAAATGGACTGCCCTTATTAATTCCTTTGGTACTTGGGCCCTTATAGGTTTATGGGCCATATTAAAATTGCTCCTTCAATCCTCTAACTGTCATATTGGTCTTCTTTTTTTAATTATTGTAACATCTGAGATCTCTGCTACTATGCCTTATGCTCATGTTTTGCGTCTTTAAAACAAAAACAGTCCTTACTGTCAACAATCCATTAAGGATCCTATTGCTGTCTTTGCTCTGTGAGTGAAGATCTTCACCTTTTTTATTGATTTGGAAGGCTCTGACAATGGATTGCTCTGTCAACTTTGCTCTTATAATGACTGCAACAACTTCTGTGACCTCTTATTCATTGTATTTTTACTTCTTTGGCTCTGCCCTCAGCCACTTGAACTTTTATCATTTCCAATACTGCCTTTCAGACCTTGCTGAAGGTCTGCTCATTTACTGTGACTGTTTAGGCAGTAACCCTGTCAACATGGATGGTACTTTCACTGCAAATAGAAGCTCTTGGTTGCTGCTAGACTGCCTTTTGACTGTCCTTATACTTTGTATTAATTTGGACTCTATTTGCATACTTTAAAGGGATTGTCCTCTCTGTTTTGGTATGATCCTTTCTAGAAGCCCTTTTCTTCATATTCTTATCATGCTCACTATTCAATGAAGCCCTTTGACTATGCTTATACCATGCATTAACCTCAAGTCTATGCTTTATTGTCCCTTGATGTTCTCTGTCTGCATTGAGTCTCTGTGATATTGAGTTACATATCATAATTTCCTCATTATATTCCTTGACCACTTCTCTTTGCTTGACTGCACTTTGATATACCTTTTCATACTGAGCATCATTTTGCTATGACTGTTTTTAATACTACCTTGAGCTGCTAATCCCTTCTTCACCATATGACTATCCTAGTCTAATAGCTCTGGACACTGTCACAAGCATACTATATGCCCAGATTTATGACTTATCATCAGACTGTACTCCTTTCTTGAGACTTTGTGACTGCATCTTTTATTGCACGATTGTATTTTTCTATATTGTGAGTGTCATGACTGCTCTCATTACCTTGTAAGGCTGCATCTCTTCAAAGACTACTCTATTCTTATAAGCTATTCCATTGTTTTTTGCTTCTAGGTCACTGTGACTATTGCTATAAAGGCTTCAATGGTCATGACTGTCCTAAGGCTGTTGCATATGCTTTCTAGGACTGCAAATGTGTCCAATAAGCTATCAAAGCAAAACTACAACTATATTTTGAAAATAAAGGCCAAAATCTTTTGGCTATAGCTTTACTTTAACACCATTGAGTGCTTGCATCTTTTATTGGACAATTGTCTTTTCTCTTCTATGTGGACTGAGATATGCAATATTTACATATTGAAGGGGTATATTTAATGTTCTATGACTATCATGGGGCCTTTAAGATTATGAACAAAAGAATTTGTAATATTGTTAAGGTATCATGAGAACAAATGATTCATAAAGTACACTCAAACACTTCCAATGACTGTTTTTTTAGCTTTGGAGATGATATGTGGCTTATGACTGCAACATTTAAATTGTTTATTGCCCTTGTTCACAGTGCTACCACTGTCATCTTTACCAAAACTCAAACCAAAACTCAAACCATTTATATGACTCATTGCCTCTATGGGTCTGCTAATAAAAGATTCTTGTATGATTATTGATTTTGCAGTTATGAGTCTTTGTTGTATTCTAAGTGTGGATAGTTAATTGTAAACTTTTTTCGTTTGACAGTTATGCTACTGCCTTTCTCCTTTTTATGTACCTCTCTATGTTTGATTGAGCTGCTACAAAAAGCATCTCATCATTGTCTTTTGACTGCATTATCGCCCCATGCACTTGTAACCCTATTCTAGGTTCTGAATCAATTTCATCTCTTCTTATTGACTTGATAGACTCCATTGATCATTGTCTTCAAGCTGCACAATAACCTTGTATTGCATGCATGTTGACTGTGTTTGAGCTTTCTATGATCTTCAATCTCTGCAAATATCCTTATCACTGTTGTTTGTTCACTGTTCATTTGGTCCTCTTTAATCATAAGGTTATCAAAGCTGCCATTCTCACTTCTCCTAAAGCAATTACAGCTATTGTTACCGCTTCCAAAAGACTGCACACTGCCCTCACTGTATTCTTTGTACTTTTAATGTGGGTAAGGCTGCCATATAAACTTTGACAATGTCTTTGCTTCATAATAGAACAACGAATAGAAAGGAAAAGGTCTCAGAATAGTGAAAAGAGACTGTTCTTATCATGAGCTACCAATGACCTTTTCTCAAAATTTTAAGAGAGTAAAGGTATTATGAAGAGTGAACATATTTATAAAGCCTTTGACAATGAATATACCTATGCTTTTCTCAAATGTCATGATCTCTTAATAACCTCTCCCATTGTAAGCTAAAGGATGATTTGAAACATGTTCATTGGGTATGAAGGTCGCCAATATTGATTGTCCTCTGATATTATGACTGTCCTCTGGCATTTGTGCTACAACAATATTCAATGAAGATGATTTTTCTCTGCTCTTACATCTCTTTTCATGATAATCCTAACAATACTGTCATTTATGACTGTATTTTGCAATTTTCATGGCTGACTGTATTAATGCCCTTTGTCAGACTTTGAGTGTGATATGTATATCTCAGTGAATCTCTAGATCACTGACCTTTTCTAAGTGGAATGCTCACTAATACTCTTGCCTTTATCAATACTTTGTCAAGGGTTGTGTTGTTAGGCTCAGAATTTCGTTTTGTTTGTTTGTCTTGATTCCCCTGCCGTTGAAACTCCTGATCACTGTGTGTTCAAAATAAGTAGGCCGCATTTATAGAACCATTGTAGTTCAGTTATTTTTATATAGTGTAGCTACTGATGAAATCCAAGATCGGTTTCCTTGAAGATTAGAAAGATACCAAACTCCTATTACTATTAATCACCCGACTATTTTTTTTATCTGATGCCCACAATCTCCCTGGAGAAAAAAATACGAGCTTTGAACTTTATCAATGGACTGTTCCTGTATTGGAGGCAAAAAAGGGAGCAGATTGTGAGGATCCTATTATCCCATTAACACAACTGAGTCAAGTTTTAATAGAGGAATATAGTCCATCCATGAGGCTGAGGACTCACAACATAGGGCATTGGTTACAATGAAGAAGCAATCTACATTGAATAAGGTTGCAATAAAGGACAATGAAGACACTGTGAAGAGGCATGAACATAATTCTGATTTTCCGAGTCTGATCTGTAGTCCTCTAGTACCTCATGAGCATTGCATTGAGGACACTCAAGAGTGGATTGATAAGTATGAGGTGAAAGCTGAAAGTTTAGATCGTTCACAGTCTGATTTTGTATTAGCATTGGAAAAGAACGTTTAGTTGTGTATAAACAAGAGAAGAGATTGAAGTTGCGATTATAGTGAAATCGTGGTGTGTGATATTTATTAAGCCGGTTTGTATATTGTTTTCCTAAAGTTGGGTATCGCTGAGAATAATTATTTGAGATAAAGCAATATTAAAGATTGACCCTATTTGCATTCACGAGAATATCGAGTTTGGTATTTTCTCTTAGCGGCTGGCTGTAGGAGCATGTCGGATGATTTGAATCAGAACAGAGTTATCTGTATTTTCGAATCCCTTTGTTTGATAGCTAGCTAATGATGTTCGAGTCAGATAAAGCTATAGGAAAAGGAGTTCCAGAAATCGTAGCATGTTATAAATTACGAGGTTATGAGTGCTTGCGCCTTGGAATGCAAGCTCTATGATATATCATCCCATTAGTTAAGACTGAGGAGTGGCTTCTAAATCAAAGAAAATAGTATGTTATTCTTATCACAGTACCATTATATGAATTCATGAGCTGCAGGTTCTAAATGCTATTTTGTTAGATAAATTATTGCAGACTGCATATATCAAAATGATTTTATAAAAGGGACTGGTTATTCTTGTGAACCAATATTCTAAATCAATTGTATATTCCCAACTGATATGTAAGCTGAAAATTAGTTTAGAGATTGCAAACAACCGTTATGGCTTATGCAAACAATCTCATCCATTAGATTGTTTTAATCTCTACAGTTGGATCTTTATAAGTAAGGCAAAATTATGTTCCAAATTTTAAAGTTTGCATTTAATTTGTCAAAAGGAGGTTTTCATTATTTATCCAAAAGATGACAAATGTGCTTCATTATGGTTTTATTTCTTTAAAGGGGGAATTATTTTCCAAAAAGAAAGAGAGGGAAAGAAAAATCACGTAGGAGGGAGTTTTAAACTTTATTTTGTTCAAAACTCTAAAGGATGCCCTAGTTTCAAGCAAATGACTCATAATTGCCGCAGAAAGGGAGAATGGTGAGTTCAAGAGGCAGATGGAGATCAATGGAGAGGAAAAGCCAAGATTCATGAGCTTGAACCAATAGAAGCAATTAAGAAGAAGCACATTCTCATAATGAAAGGAAGATATTGAGGAATTACTGGCAATCTTTGAGGCAATGACACAAAGTTTTTAGGGAGATGAGGTAGAGTTTTGAATCCTAGAGTTTCAAGATTTGTGGTTGATCTTCAGATATTGTGGTTTTCCTCTTGTTTCCTTTCAAATATTTCTTGTTGTCTCCTCAAGTTCATTCATTGATTTGGAAAGGCATTTCTCTGTTCATAAAATATAGATCCATTTCTTGGGATCAAATTTGATCAAAAGTCATGCATAAGAAGGCCTGAAACTGTTGCAAATTAACTATAGGTGGGATCAAATTCCCCCTTTATCCATGCACCATCCATATGGGAGTCCAAACTGATGATAAACTACCTCATTTGCTTCAAAACTTCCTCATTTTTAGGCTTCTAACTACTTTGTGATCTTAGAACTCCACCTTGCTTTTGAAAACTGGTGTTTGAATTGATTTCTTCAACTTGATTGCATAATCAAATCTGATTTAGTGGATAATCCTTTAAGATGACTGCATAGTATGAGGAGTTATACCAAATCTCTTAACTGATTCTTGTCATTGGGCGTAGGTTTTCAATTGGCTACTTTTGAATATTACTATTCTCTATGCTTCACAAGGTCTTTTTCTTTGAGGCAAACAATTCTTTGTCTCAGGTCTACCCGTTGCCTCTATTCTCATTAATAGCCCTTATGAGTATGGGTCTTATATGTTTTGGCTTCCTTGTGATAGTATTGGGTTGACATTTCTTTAGATTGTATTTCTTATCGTACCTCCTACACTTAGAATGATCCTCTTTTGTTTATAAACATACTTTGAACAGTGTTTTCTTGGACTGCATTCTTTTCAATGCCATTGTCTTGATCTTGCTCTTAGGTTATCATTTTTATCCCCATTGCTTTTGAATATCTTTTATAGGCTTTGAGACTTCTTTTTATCTCTATTTTGATGTTGTACTTGAAATTTGTTCCTCTAGTGTCTATTCTTGATGCTTTGATAATATCATCTCTTCTCTTTCTATTAGTACCCTACCTTAGTCATTGTAATCATTGTGCATGCCTTATGACTGTGCTCTAGAAGAGTCTTCAAACCTTCTACTATCCTCATGGTCTTTGTTGGCTCTATTGGAAGCCTTGTGAATGTTGAAACTGTGGGCAATGAACTTTCCTTCTTTGGACAAAGGACTATCTCATAATTGCCAAACAAACACTCTTTGGTAGATGTGACCAAGTTGAGACAATTTTTTTTGCCTAATCTCTATTATTACCACATAATACTCTTGCACTTATTTGGTTCTTGAACCTTTCATTCTCATGTCATAAGATATTCAGGAATATTCTCATTGTTCTTTAATGCTTACCATTAATTCAATCTTCACAGTCCTAGAATTATGTCATGTTTGAATCTATAAATATTTTGACTAGACTATCTTATGCACTATTATGGATTTACTTGTAATCGTCATGATTATCAATTTTACAAACACTATTCTCATTAAGCTCAACTCCTTTATCACACAAGCTATTTCTTTGTGCTCATCATTTGGGAAGAGGTTTGATGTTTACTTTGTTTCTCTGAAAATCTACCTACTTCTATCTACCTTATGACAGTCTGCTGCAAATAGAACTTTCAGTATTTACTGCCATCTATCTTGTATATATGCTTGTAAGCTTGAGGCAAGGCCCACACTGTTTTAAAATCTTTGTTATGACATCTTGCATATTGAACTTTTGACTGGATACATCATCAATATAAGCATTACCTATAACATATCTTTCATAGAGTTTTTTCCTTTTGCTTTGGTTGATTGTCCTGACCAGTAAATTGTCATATGTGGCACTATCAAATATTCTCTTGTTTGCCCTAAGAACTGATCTTCTTGATCACTGCCTTTTGTCAGGTTTGGGACTGTGATTTTTTGTGACTATCTCAATGTTGTTGTGTATCCTCCTTTAACAGTCATAGGACTTTTTTCTTGAGCTATTCCTCTGTGAATGTTGTTCATTCACCTATATTATTTTATGGAGTCCTTAATATTGCCTTCTTTGCAAACATATTTTATGTTGTTACTGTCAATGGTCCTTCCCTATCATCTTTTCTCTTGGAACTGACAATCTTTGGATGCTAAAATGACTAATTTTTCTCTATCACAGGTCGGTCATGATTGAATAGATGCATGGGATAGATGATAGGTTGACCTTTCCATGGTAGGGGCTTTCATCATCATTTGAGTTGTACTTTCTATGACTAATCAATGTTATTGTCTTTTCTCTTCACAAATTTGACAATATCTTTAAAATTTGTACCTTGTGCTTTTTGCCTGTCAAAGATGGGTTCTAATACACTATCCTCCTAGTGTCCTCTATCACATGATTATCTTTATTGCCTTAGAGGTCCGATAATTAGGGTTTGTATCCTAGTTGTATTTCAAACCGTGTTTAAACTCCTTGATGACTGACTGGAGTGTAAGTTCATGGCTTTCTTTTCTTTTCTTTTTTGTCACTGACTTAAGGAAGAAATCACTATCCTCATTCCTTGATGATTGCCATTACTGTCTCATGTCGCTGTATTTTGTATTATGGTTGTGATCCTTCTTCTTTTGTAACTCATTTGATCCTATCATATGCTTTGATCCCATCTTCTTCTATCAAGATCATTTGTTGCTATTGGTTTGACTCTTAAATCTTCTTTCTCCATAACCTGCTTGAAGGTATTCATGTATTGGATTCATTGACTGTGAATCCATTGACATTGTCCTTTGTTGTATACTAACTTCTCATGTATTATGGATACATATGAAATTAGGTATAATTGTCATACATATTGCAGTCCATATTAATAATTACTACTAAATTATGTATAAGAACATTACTAGGCTTCATATATTAAGCACATCCCAATGCATACCACCAAGAACAAGGATGTTACTGCCAGTAACTTAATAAATTTTTTGATCTGATTTCTTCGATGGTGGTGTCATTGGATGCTTTGATTACTTTCCTTATATCCCTCTTCATCATATATGCCCTTTGGCAAGAGATATACCTGTTCAACATTAGCACCCTTTGAAAGAGTGCGACTCTTCATTGTTTCTATCCTTTGAAAGGGACACAAAGGGCAATTGACCTTGTCTCTGATTATTTCACCTAGTCATGCACTCTGCTACATTTTGATCCATTGGCATAAATTTAGATGATGAAATTTCTTTTGGACGTCATTATCACATATTCTTGGTGACTTCTCTTAGCTCTACCAATTATTCTAAGAAGGCTCTTCTCTCTATGCTCACTTTTTTTTACTGTCAAAGGACTTTAGGCCTTCTATTATTGGTTGCTACTGTCCTAAGACTATCTTTTGACACTTTGATGCTTTTCTCTTTTTAATAGTGAATGGATTCATTACTGTAATTTGACTGTCTTTTATAATGCTCTTTGCTCAATACTTTTGGTGACATTATGCTCTTTGATGGGTTTCATGGCTATGCTTTGGCAAGTCATTGTGAATGACAAAGATACTGTCTCTTTGGGCTTTGGCTTTGTGAATACTGCCCCCAAAACTTGAATCATTATGGTTGTTCCTCTTAACCGTACTCACCATGCATTTTGATCTTCTTTTTTAGACTTTATAGTTTGTACCTTGCGTGGCAGTAAAATCATTTTTTCTCACTATTATATTCTCATGTTACTATTTCTGAACTTCAACCCAAAATCAGACACAATTGTACATTCCTTTGAGGCTACTGATGATCTTGGGTATTCGCTGCTCATTGTGGCATGATTGCTCATTTTATGACAGTCAATAATTACTATAGCTAGCCTTAAGAAATGAATTCTCTTGACTTTGTATGATCAACTCTTTTAATATATACCTTTACCCTTTGCTTTATTGTCAAATAACTCACTGTATTGACTGAGATTAGCTCTATGATTGTAGCTATGGCATTGGTATTATGGATGACTTCATCATGTGTTGCATTGATTTTGTCATTGATGTCAACACTTATCTTCTTGGAGGTCTACATTATTGATTTGGCACTATGGTTATATTGGTTTATTGTTGAACCAACATGGTTAGTGGCTTATGCACAGTCACCGGTATATGTTCACCAACAAGTTATATGGTTCACTGGCAGTGATGATAACTTGGTATCATCTGGAGATCATCTGGTTATATCGAAGACATGGATTGGAAGTTTGGATTTGGTGTTTTGCTTATTGGTCTAATCGGGTTGACAAATTTTTCTTAACCGACAGATAGGTCTAGGTTATGGACCGGTACATGATATCTATTCCAGATCAAGACGACGTGTTTTGGAAATGGTTTATTGATTAGATAATGTGGTAAATGTATTGAGCCAACATATTGTATCGCATCAAGACTTATTTGTAATTGATTTAATTGTAATATCTTTAGTGAGCCGACTTCATGTATAGGTCTTAGGTTTTGTATATATGATTATAAGATCTTATTGAAGATCATAGGATCATGATGTGTGTGCGAATATTGAAGAGCAAAAATAAGTAGATCCTTGTGTGAATCACACAAACATTATTTGAAGGTTGAAGGAAAGGTTATGAAGGTGTTTGACACTCATGTTCAAAGCTTAAACCGGTACTGAATCCAACATTGCAGATTCTATTTTGAGCAGTACATTATCATTGGATTTAACCATCCAATTGTAGTCAGTGTGACTCCTATTTTGTGATTGAGCAGTGAGCTCTAGGCGGTTGGCCTTTCTGTATGTGCAGACCCCATTTGTATACACTTACTATCTGAGCAGTATCATCTGATTGTGGGTAAGGTTTCCCACTGTGGTTTTTCCCCTTGCCGGGTTTCCACGTCAAAATCTTTGTGTCATGTGTTGTGGATGTTGTTTCTCTTTTTGTTTCATGGATTAAGTTATACCGGTACTGCTATAACTGCTAATCTGTTTTACCGGCACTAAGTTTAAGTTGGAATAATTTGCATTTAGATTATAATTTATATATAACTGGTTCACAACTGATTCACACCCCCCCCTTAGTTGTCCTTTCCGGTTCCTAACATATGATACCCTGAAACTTGCTTTGGTCCTCATCTTGTTGCTTTTGATTGCTTACAAAGATGCCCCTCTGATTGTCTTCTTACTCCGCTGTTAAGAAATCTTACTTGTCTTTAGACTATTTTGAAGCTTCATTGATCTATGACACCATTGGATGGTGCTTCTATGACTACCACTATTTTGGCTTGTGGTTGTGTTGAGATGCTTTACCACTTTGAATATGTTTGCCCATACAATCATATATATGTCTAATAGAGCATTTCCAACTATAATATCTGAAATAAATCGTCTTAGTATTTTGCTTTGATGGATGTAAATACCCTATTTCAAAGCTCCAATTTTGACACAGGCAGGGAAGACGTTGCCAAAAGATATGTCTTTACACCTGCCAATTGTGTTTGCTTGAAAGTTTGTGAAGCCTTTCAACAAATCCATTATTTACATATCCTGCATCATTGCATTCTATGGGATGACATCTCTTTGAGGCATTTAAACAGTCCACATGCCTTGTCTGTGCTTCCACAATTTGCATACATGTATACCAAAGCATTTCCAATTATAGCTGACAAAAATCCACCTTCCATATTGCTTTAATGGATATCCGTACGCTGTTTTAAAGCTTTTATTTTATCACTGGTAGGGAGAATGTTGGCAAAGGTTGTAGAATCTGTCTTTACACCTGTCAATTGCATTTTCTTGGAAGTCTCTAAAGATTTTTCAAAAAGTCCGTTTTGTGCATATCCTACAATAATTGCTGTCCTTAAGACCATATTTCTTTCAGGGATACTGTTGTGCCTTTTTTTCTTCCATATTTTGCATACATGTCTGCCAAGGAAGTTGCAACTACAACATTTGACAAAAAGCTTCTATCCTTTATGCTTTGATGGATGTCCATACCTTGTTTTAAAGCTCCCGATTTTGCACAAATAGGGGGGATCTAGCAGATTTAAGAAAAGAAAAGAAAATCTTAGAAATTGAAATAGAGCCAAGGTGTTCGAATTATTATTTGTGTGAAAACAAAATTTTTGTGTTGGAATATAAGCTACTTATAAAAGAAGAAAACAAAAGCCTTACAAGTCTTCAGATTTTTATAACTGGTCATTTAAAGAGATATAAGATTTATTGTTCTATTTTCCATTTAGTTTATTAATCTTCTTTTTACAGTCAACTAACTTTAGTCAACTATTATTCAAAAGGGATAAGACATTACTAACAGTTGTAAAGGCTTCTAATTACAGAGAGATCAGATTTGGCAAAATGAAATAGATTGATGGGTTGGATCAGAAACCTATTATTTCCTACTAGCTGATTTATGTAAGTTATTTTTTAAATGTTCGAATTCTCCCATCTTAAACAAATGAAAAGGCTGATACTTACCAAAATTAAGTTATTATGTTGACATTGTATTCAAAACAATGTGTAGCAAATTCAATATTAAATGAGGACCATTTATTTCTATGCCGACCATTTCTTTCTACAACCAAGATAGTCACCATTGTGCATTTTATTCTCTTTTATTTTGTACAAGGTTGTTAAATTTTTTTATTTGACTACTATACTTTAATAGAATTCTTGGATTTGTGCTCTTAATGTAATGAAAGGGTGAGATTTCCCATTCTATGAACGACTATGATTTTGTAAACATTAAAGTGTATTTTTTGCTTAATCTTCTATTATAGGTCATTATTTAGAAACCCAACTAACAAATATAAGAATTCATTGGATAGAAATGATATTTCTATAATTGAAAAATGAGTGGAGAATGTTAGGCAGCATTTCCATTATCACATAAGAGGAAACTAGCAGATCTATTATGGATAATATGGGAATGTAGTTATATTTATTTTATCATAATTTTTGTGAGACAAGTATAAATGGAAAATAAAACAAATATATTGCATTCTCAAATGATCCCTAACAGATCTGGGCATATTTCTTATCCTCCTCATGTGATAATGAGGAGGCCTGGTTGACATTTCTCACTCCATTTTAAATTGTCAAAAACATCACTTCTATCAATTAATTCTTTTATTTGCTAATTGGGCCTCTCAATACTAATCTTAAAAGATGACTAAGATAAAATTTACATTTATAATAGAAAATTATAGCTATTTACAATGTAGGTGATCTCACACTTTTATTACATTGAGAAAACAAAGCATAGAATGGATCTATTAGTGGCCAAACCAAAATATTTCATAAAGTATACACAATGGAAGATCATACGTCTATATTTTTATTCCTATCTTGACTATCTTAGCTGTAAAAAAGAGTAACCAATTAATATTGAATTAGTTAAACATTGTATTGAATAAGAATAGAGAATTTTAGAAAAAAAAGATAAAAAAGATAACATGAATCAGTTAATAAGAAGCATGAAATATATTTTAAGTTGTTACTAATCAAATCATTAATCTATTTGTGTTATCCAAATTTGATCCCTATCACTAGAGGCCTCTGAAATTGTTTGTAATGTACTTTACCTTTTGAATATCTTTTTCACTGTAATGAGGGAAATTGTTGATTGGAGAGGAGATTGTTAACTTAAATGGAAAACAGAACAGTAATGCTTTTATAACTCTTCAAGTGTCTATATCTTTTTTACTGCATTAAAGAAAGCTAATTGGAGAGGAGAGGAGATTTATGTCTGGAAGAACAACATCCACTGCAATTTTGAATGTATTTATAAAATTAGATTGTATCACAATATAATATCCATTTGTTTGCACATAATTTTTAATCAATTTATTGTTATGTATTTATAAAATATTACTAACAGTTGCAAAGGCTTCCAATTACAGAGATATCCAATTTGGCAAAATCAAAGAGAGCTGGGTTGCATTAGAAGCACAAGGTATTCTTCATGCCTTCTATTAGTTGATTAACAAAAGTATTTTTTTAATTATTTTATATTGAAATTTCCAATCTTAGAGAAAAGAAAAAGGTGATACTTAAGAAAATTAGGTTTATTGTTCATATATTCTATTCAAAGCAATGCTTAACAAATTCATTATTAATTGGACACAATTTCTTTCTATAGCCAAGATAGTGACTGTCGTAGTCTTTATTCCTTTTTACTTCTAATAGTCTATTAGGTCTTTATGTTTGTCTACTGCACTTTTATTAGATCTGTTTTTTTGTTTCTCCAATTTTACACGAAAAGAACAGGCTGATACTTAGCAAAATTAAGTTATTATGGTGACATTTTATTCAGAGAAATGTGTAGCAAATTCAGTATTAATTGAAGACCATTTCTTTCTATGTTGATCGTTTATTTCTACAACCAAGATAGTCACTGCTATACTTTCCGTTCTCTTTTATTTTGTGAGTTTGTTAAGTTTTTTGGTTTGACTATTGCACTTTTAATAGAATTCTATGTGAGATTTCCTATTCTGTGAAGGACTATGATATTGCATTACATAATAAGTGTTTTTTTTTAATAAAATCTTCTATTTTGTCCCTCACTATTGAGGGACCCAAATAACAAATGTATTAAATAGAAATGATATTTCCGTAGTTCAAAATTGAGGAGTTGAGAATGTTAAGAATCCTCTACATTATCAGGTAAGCAAAGGGATGGACAAATATTTTATAAATAATCTGAGAATATAATTATATTTATTTTATCTCAATTTTTAAGGGACAAATGACATAAATGGGAAATAGAACAAATTTAATGCATTATCAAATGATCCCTAACAGAGCTGGGCATGTAAATCCTATCCTCATTTGGTAACGAGGAGGTTGGTTGACATTCTCCACTCCTCCATTTTAAATTGTCTAGAGCATCACTTCTATCAATTAAATTCTTTTATTTTTTAACTAGGTCTCTCAATACTAATCTTTAAAGGAGGATTAAAAAAAATGTACATTTATGCATAAAAATCTTAGTCATTTATAGTGTAGGAGATCTCACATTTTTTATTACAATTAGAAAATGAAGTGGAGAATGACATCTATTAGTGGCCAAACCAAAGAATTACACTTAACAAGTAAACACAAAGGAAGATGATATATCTATATTTTTATTCCTCACATGACTTTCTTGGTTGTGAGAAGAATGTGACCAATTAATATCGAACTAGTTAAGCATTGTAATTTGTATTGAATAGGATATTTCATTACTATCACTTTTCCATTTCTATAAGAATAGAGAATTTAAGAACACAATATGTATAAAGAGATAAATGAATTAGTTAGTAGTAGGTATGAAGTATATTTTAACCTACTACAAATCAGATCGTGAATCTGTGTGTGTTGGCCAAATTTGATCTCTGCCACTAGAGGCCTCCACAACTGTTTGTAATGTCTTTTCTCTTTTGATTGTATTGAGTGAAGCTGTTGGGTAGACAAGTTGTAAGATTCTGAAAAGTTATTAAGAATTTATATTGGCCAAATGAGTATGGCCCATTATAAAGATGCTAAAGTTGTTTAAGGCTTCTACTCTTGCAGGCTCTATGCATCTATTAGGACTGCTAAAATTTCATTACTATCTCTATTTTTATTAGTATAACCAGGCCAAAGCCCTAAATAACTTATCTTATTCTTGTAGACCACTTAATATTATTCCTGTACAACAATTAAAATGCTGTATTGATTGCATGTAGTATTCACCTTAGCACATGTTTTAAGGAGATAAATAATAATTAAGCCTGCATTGAGTAGTACGAGTGCAAAAGCCATAAAAGACAATACACATTGCTGGTAGCCTGCTTCTTTCTTGCTTGTTTCCAGTGCTTGTATCTGTGGGTTTCTCATGAATGAAGCATTAAACAATTGACATAAAATCAAGAATCCAAACTACAAGGGCAAATGGAAGGCTCCAATGATTGACAATCCTGGTAAGCATTTCTTTATAAATGACACATTATTTGGGTTTCAAATCTTTAAAAGCTTATGGTCTCCAATACTCTAATATCTGACACTATATTGTAACATTATTGTGAATAGAATTCAAGGATGACCTCAAGCTCTATGTATACCCTAATTTGAACTATATTGGAATTGAGTTATGGCAGGTTTGTATACATATTTCATCTTTAAAGTTGTCAACTCAACCTACTTGCAGTGTCTTGGCTGACTTTGAGTAATTGATTCCATTTGAAAATCTGTGTTCTTCTATTTTCTTGTACAACAGGTCAAATCAGGAACCTTTTTTGATAATATTTTAGTGTCTGATGACCTTGAATATGCAAAGAAGTTAGCAGAGGAGATACGGGGCAAAAAAAAAGATGTGAGTCAATCTTGTTGTTTTGAAAACCTCTCTTGTAGATATTTTAGCTGATTGTAGAGTTGGTCATTATAGATATTTTAGCTGAGTGTAGAGTTGGTCATTGGTCATTGAAATCCTCTTTTACAAATATTTTAGATAGTGATGTGATGTCCTTAGACATTGATTCTTTGTCATCAAATAGTTGATTTTGTATTTTGTAGAAATGTATGTTTATAGGCTAACATAAGATACATGGTATGATTATTCTTTAAAGGGTGCTAGCTCAATGGAAGAGCACTTGCTTTACAAGCAGGAGGATGGTGGTTCGATTCCATCGTGCCCTAATATGACTAAATATATGACCAGTTGATGGAAAAATAATGACTAAATCAATGACTAAATAAATGACTGGTCAACAACAATCAATGACTAAATAAATGACTGGTTGACAACAATCAATGACTGAATTAACGACTAAATCAGTGACTAAATAAATGACTAAATCAATGACCAAATTAATGACTAATTCAATGACCAAATAAATGACCAAATTGATCAATCAAAACAACCAATAAATGACTAAAATAGTTTAGTCATAAATTTGGTCGCGTGATTAATGATTGGCAATAAACTACTAATGGTCACGTGATCAAATTTAGTCATTTATATGCAATTTTTGGTAGTTTTTTAGTGATATATTGATGTTTTTGTACTAGTGAACAAGACAAAAATAAGACTATTCCCCAAGTCAAGCATGACTCAGACTGAGAATTATTTGACAGAGATCATAGCTCAAAGATCAATTCATCTTGTGGCAGAATAAAGGGCAGTCATGAAGGAGCAAACATAAAGGACTTTTTTGAGTTTAGGAGACATGATTTGAGAAAATACATGTTGAAGACAAAGCCAATCCTTCATTAATGGCAGGAAGTGACACAACCCTGAACAGTGAGCAACCAATAATAGGCTCTGTGCAGCTTTTTATCATACTATAACAAAGTATTAACGACCACAGAAGGGATAGTGCTTCTAATATCATAGATCCTGAGAAAGAATAATGTTAATTCTATAGCTGAGAAAGCAAGGTTCAATACATTGAAGCCTTTCAATGGCAATATAACAATGATTGACAAAGGTAGATAACCAAAACACAGTCCTAGGGTAACTGTGTCATATTATAACAGTAAACGAGATTAATGATCTCATTAGGAGGACTATTTGAATCCAAAACAAGGGTACCTTTAAACAATATAGAGACATTTCATGACAAAGAACAATATAAGAAGATTGCAACCAGGAAGCCAAAGAGTTTTGATTAAGACAGTGAGTATCACAGATCAAACATAGTCAAGAAACTTTTGAGTGCAAAGAGATATGAACATTAAGGTCCAACCAAAAAATCAGTGCCCAAAAGGGTTAGAAGCAGTCACAGCTCTATTAGAAGCATTCACAACTCTGACAAATATCACAAGCAAAACACAGTCTTCCAAAGACTGGTTCATTGTCTCATGAATCTAAGTCATGAGAATGGAAAAGACTTGATTTTCACATAGCCTATTTGTAGTCTTGAGAAAAGATAAGACATATGTGGGGTTAAGACTTCCAATGATATGAAGAAGTGTAGTCCAAGGCCGCCATTATAGTGATATGTAATCACAAAATAGAGCATTCTAGGCTTAGAAGTGCAGTAATGTGATATGAATAGCACACATAGCCATGAATAGTAAACGCCTTTTCAGACCTAAAGATAGCGCTAATGCAAAATACAATGACATTCAAAAGATCAAAGGCACAACAAAGCAGTGACATGGAGTCTTAACTCATAGAGCCCTAAGATACAATGTTGCAAGTCATGAAACAAGAGTGCTGGGTGTGCATTAGTGTCTGTAGCAGGCAGAGACAATGAGCAACAAAGGAAACATCACTTTAGCACACCCTATCCATGGTAGGGTTTGGAGTTTTCAAACCGTTGGCAATTTTAGGTGACCTGCAGCAAGCTGCACCAGGCATCGGGCAATCTTTAACCCTACGGTAGTCTGCCATGAGGCCTGGGCATATAAGGTGACAAGTCTGAAAGGTACACTAAACTTGAAGACTATTCACTGCAACCAAGATTGGAGATAGTAGGCAACTGTTCTTTGAGAGTCTCATGCTTCAGATCTGCAGATCCACTTAATAGAGGGGTTCATCTCTTCATATATTAGAGTTGTTGTAAGATTTATATCAATTTTAAATATCATTATTGTATGAGTAAGATGGGTGTATAATATTCTAAGAGTAACCACTAGAAGCCTCAACATTTCTTGAATAAAATACTGCTGTGTTAAGTCTACTGAGTAAGATTTTGTGTTTTGTTGGGATCTTTGATCTAAATTGGATGTTAATGAGTTTCAAATACCGAGTTGTTAAAGTATCAATATAATTGGCAAGTTGTATTCTGTGATGTCCCCTTCTAGTTGACATCTGTCAGTTGAGTAGATTAACCTATCACTGACCCTCGTAGGTTGATGAGGTTGGGTAGAGGGCCCTCCAGAGTTTGATTCACCACCTTCAGAGCAAGCACTCCAGGTTTGGTCTTCGTTTGAGGTCTCCAGGACTCCGTTTGAGATACTTTCTATTTTTAGCAGTCCTGCTATTTATAGCTAGTAGGTTGGGCAAGGGCAAATTATGGTTTGGCAGTCTCCAGTTCAGACGGAAGGCATTTCTGATGAATACTTAGAGAGATATTAATATTTAATTATTTTTAATTAAATATTAAATGGTGAACTTTAATGTTTTAATGTTTTAAAAGTCACTTTAAGTTATAACTTAAGTGAGGGTCTATTTCTCATTAGATGGGGCTAGTTTTTATATTAAATGGAAGATGATTTATTTTTTGACACTTCAATAGTCAAAAATAAATAATAAGAGTTAAAAAAACCATTAAAGGCCAAATCGCACCTTTCTTGGGAATCGCGCCAACCCTAAATGGAGAAGATTAAAGAAGATTTTAGGTCTTCTTTTGATTATGCTAAGTTTTGATATTTTTTGTTTGGAGCTTTGAGAGGAGTTTTGGCCAAAGGTTTTAGCAGAAGATTATTCTGCAGTGATCAGAGGTATCGGTACAAGAAAATGTGGGATTTTTGTACAACAACATCAGAGGCTGTGAAATATCAGTTGATCTTACTCTTACAGTTGGTTTCATTCAGGGACCAAGTTTGTGCTTATTAGTCAGAGAGGCACCGTTATTTATCAGTATTTTGTTGCTGCAGCAAACAAGGAAACAAAGATACTCAACGGAGATATTTTTGATGGCTGTATGGCTACCTGGGGAGTAGCGCCAATCACCTAAGGGGCTGCGATTTGCATGTTGGAAGGATCCAAAAAAATAAACAAAATAAGGAGAAGGTGCGCCTAGCCTAGAGTCATCCATTGAGCTACCATGCAAGTTGTTTGGGTCGGTCTGGAGTGAGTTATAGCGTGCTGTCATAATGGACTGTGTATGACCAGCAAGGAAGAAATAAGGGTTTCCAACAATTCTTGGTATTTTTCAATTCCTATCTTTTATTGTTTGATTATGTATTGAGGGTAAATAAAGGTTGAATACATGTAATAAGGGTTTGATCAATTTATTACTGAATTAGAATTGATTTCTAACGTTTCCCTATAGTTGCTTTTTGTGCTTGAGTTTGTCAAAATTATATTTGCTGCTATGAATTGGCAAAGAACACACTTGAAACACAACAGGTTCAGTTAAACGTCAGTTGTCTCAATTGAGGACCTTTTAAGGTTCTTACAGTGGTATTAGAGCTAAATCCTGCCATGCTAAGGGTTTAGCAATTTCATGTAGTCGCAGGAAACGGGTTCACATAGGTATTACACACGCATCAGAGCTTTACGTGAAGGAGAACAGAGTTTTAACAGGCAGTTAGATACCATGGGTGAAAGGCATACAGGCAGTCCAACCAGAGGTCACAAAGCTGAGGATGAGGAGACAAGGGAATTCTTTAGGACTATGGCCACTGGGCAGCAGCAGGTTGCTTAGGCCTTACAGGAACTCACCACCATGATGGAGCATATGAATCCTCCAAACCGAAACAATCAAGAACCAGAGGACAATAGGAGTGTAGCCAATATTCCTAGACCTCACAAGGTAGCTACACGCACAGTTGACAGGCCTTCAAGGCCTAATTTCTTGGCAAAAGAACCTGAGGATGTTGCTAGAGCTGAGGCAGAACCTGTCTTTGTTGATAATGTTATGATGGTACATGATGAGTGGAGTCTTCTTCCCCCTGATGTGAGGCAGAATCTGAATTTTGATCAATTCATGAGGCAAAAATGGGAGGTAGAGAGAAACAGGCAAGAGAGGAGGCCTCGTTTCCAACATAGAGATCTTGAGTTTGCCACAAGCAAGCTCACCCCACCTTATTATGATGGCAGCGGTGCAGTTACAACTAGATCTTGGATCCATAAACTGGATACATACTTCACACTAAGACCCATGATTGAAAGGGATGCAATTAAGTTTGCAACCTTACACTTGGACGGTATTGCACATGAGTGGTGGCATAATGGACTCATCACTCTCCAACATGATGAGATTACCACCTACCAGGAGTTCACTGATTTGTTAGTAGAGAGGTTTGATAAGAAAGACCCCGAGTCATATTTCCGGGAGTTAGCGCAACTGAAACAAATAGGGAACTTGGAGGTGTATGTTTCAGAGTTTTTGAAGTTGTCATGCATGGTAAATAACATGTCAAATCAGCGATTAGTAGTTTTGTTTATAGAGGGACTCATGGAGCCTTTGAGAGGCTGGGTAAAGGCATTTGATCCCCCAACACTTCTACTTGCCATTAAAAAGGCACGGAGTATGGATGTGACAGCCACTCAAAATAAATTTGGGACAAAAGGGTCAACATCTTTAAAAGATAATAGGAATTTCAGCAAAGGGAAAGAAAAATCAGACTTTAGAAATGATTACAAGCCAAAGCCAACATCCTCTCCCTTAGATCAGGAGACATTTAACGATTTAAAGCAAAAGAAACTCTGTTTTTATTGCAAAGGTCCATATGATGCCAACCATGACTGTCCTTTGAGGCTTAAGGGCAGGGCAAACAGAGTAATGTGGGCATATTATGAAGATTCTGAATCTGATCATGAAGGTCAGCCTGCTGGTTATGAGAATTTAGAGGCTGAAGATGACACACAAGAACCTCTAAGACTTGACAAAATGGATGCAAAAGGTGATGAGCACCTTAAGGAGGCACTTCTCACGAGTATTCAATAGGAAGGGTCATTTAGAATGAGAGGAGTACTTGCTGGTTAGAAAGTTATTACACTGCTAGATACCGGAGCCACACATAACTTTATTGATGCCAGGTTGGTGGAGAAGAGAGGAATCCAAACATAGGAGTTTGAAGGGCATTTGTGTGAGGGTGGCAGATGGTTACACTTTAAAGTGTAATAGGATGATTACACAACTCCCATTACGTGTAAACAATTATGAATTCAAGACTGATTTCTATGTGGTTCAGATGGGAGACACATATTTGGTCCTTGGAATGAAGTGGTTGCATGAACTAGGCAAGTTTACAATTGACTTGCAGGAGATGGAGATGTCTTTCACCATTGATGAGAAAACACATGTGCTGAAAGCGATTAAGGCAACAATTTCAGAATGATTACACTCAGGCGGATGGAGAGGCTTGTATGCCATGATCAGACTGAGTGGGCAACAGAGTGTATGATCATGCCCATAGAGCAGGATGCTCAAAAAGTTGAATATCATCCAGACATTCAAATACTGAGAACCAAACATAGCAAGGTTTTCAGTGACATACCATCAGGGAGGCCACCAGATAGGGGTTTTGAGCACATCATTGAGCTAGAGGAGGGAGCGAAGCTAGTGATGATTACTCCATATAGACATCCGAAGCGCCTAAAAGATGAAATAGAGAAAACCATACAAGAGCTTCTGGCCATGGGACATATTCGGCCTAGTAAGTCCCCCTTTGCTTCTTCAATTGTTTTGGTGAAGAAGAAGGATGGCACATTGTGGATGTGTATTGATTACAGGGTCCTTAATAAGCGGATGATCAAAAACAGATATCCCATTCCGCGTATTGATGAGCTCATAGATGAATTACAAGGGGCCTATTATTTTTCAAAGATTGATTTGAGATCAGGCTATCACCAGATCAGTGTTCGTGAGCAGGATATTGAGAAGACTTCTTTTCGTTGTCATTATGGACATTTTGAGTTTGTGGTTATGCCATTTGGGCTAACCAATGCTCCTGCTACTTTCCAGTCCACAATGAACAAAGTCTTTAGACATTAGTTGAGGAAATCAGTATTGGTGTTCTTTGATGATATACTGGTTTACAGTCGTACTTGAGAGGAGCACCTCAGTCACCTAGATACAGTTTTGAGTATTTTGAGCAGGGAGTCCTTGTATGCCAAGGAATCCAAATGTGACCTTGGAATGACTGAGTTATTGTACTTGGGCCATATTATCAGTGCAGAGGCAGTGCAGATGGATCTCATGCAGATCTGTGCTATTGTAGATTGGACTACTCCAGTGAACCTCACTCAGTTGCATGGGTTCTTGGGCCTATGTGGTTTCTACCGCCGTTTTGTTAACAGTTATTCGTGCCATGTGGTACCTTTGACAGACTTGATGAAAAAGGGTGCCTTCTTATGGACTCCTGAGGCCTAGGAGTGTTTTGAGAGGTTCAAGGAGCTCATGACTTCATGTCCAGTACTTGCTACACCTAACTTCTCAAAGTCTGGTGAAGGCATTGGGGCGGTGCTTATGCAGGACAAGCATCCTATTGCTTATGAGAGTAGGAAATTCTGTGGACCTAAGAGAATTTACAACATTTATGATAAGGAAATGTTGGCCATAATGCATGCACTGGCCAAGTTTAGACAGTACTTAGTGCGCAGCAAGTTCTGCATTAAGATTGACCACAATAGTTTGAGACATTTCCTTGGGCAACGTGACTTAAATGACAGGCAACAAAAGTGGGTCAGCAAACTTCAGGCTTACAACTTTGATATTTCCTATATCAAAGACACACAGAATGTAGCTACAGATGCCTTGTCATGTCGTCCCCACCTAAATTCTATGATCCAGATAGCAGCGGATTGGCCGCATATTATAGTGGCAGAGTATGCCAAAGATAGCTGGGCTGCAGGAGTGATAGAGGGGTCAGTAGCGGACAATAGGTATACAATTGTTAATGAATTGATCATTTACAAGGGGAGTGTACTTGATCCTAGGATCGGAGTTGAGGAGTAGGGTACTGCGGTTCTGTCATGATGAACCGATAGCAGGACATCTCGGGTTTTTCAAAACCTACAGACAGGTGCGTGAGCGCTTCACATGGAAAGGGCTCAAGGCAGATTTTCTACAGTATGTTAGAGAGTGCCCTAAACAGGAGCGTACATACCCTACTGGTTTACTTTAGCCACTTCCAATTCTTGATAGGAAGTGGGAATGTTTGTCTATGGATTTCATCACAGGGTTACCGAGAGCGCAGGGACGTGATTGCATATTTGTGGTTGTGGATCGTTTGACGAAGTATGCTCACTTCTATCCGATCACCACCACTTATTCAGCTATTCAAGTAGCAGAGTTATTCTTCAGAGAGGTATTCAGATTACATGGGTTGCCTCGGACTATTGTCAGTGATAGGGACATGCGGTTTTTGAGCCACTTTTGGCAGGAGCTTTTCAAACTCTGTGGGACTGATCTTATACCGAGTACCAGTTACCACCCTCAGACTGATGGCCAGACTAAGATAGTTAACAAGTGGGTGGAGGGATACCTCAAGAACTATATTTTAGGGTAGCAAAAGGCATGGGTGAAGTGGATTTACCTCTAAGAGCACTGTTACAATACCACTCACCACATGTCCATTCAGATGACTCCATTTATAGCACTGTACGGGTATGAATCTCCCAGTTTCAATGACTTATTGTTGAGTGACAACAGGGTGCCTAGTGCGGGAGACATGATACAGGAGAGTCAGGATATTGTGAAGACTTTTAAGGAAAATATAGCCAAGGCACAAAATCAGCAAAAACAATATGCTGATCAAAAGAGGACAGAGAGGTCATTTGAGGTAGGAGACATGGTGTATTTGATGTTGCAGCCTTATCGACAGTCTACTCTCAGGAGGAGTGGAGTAGAGAAGCTCAAGCCTCGATATTATGGCCCTTTCAGAGTAACCAGGTGTATAGGTGAGGTGGCTTATGAGTTGGATTTACCGGCAGATAGCAGAGTACACAATGTGTTTCATGTGGCATGTCTCAAAAAGGCGTTGGGACACTGTATTGTTCCTTCCATGGTCTTACCACCCCTGGACGATGAGGGAAAGTTGATACTCGTACCTGAGGCTATCATTGAGTTCAAGGAGATGAATTTCAAGAGACGAACTATCACAGAATACCTGGTGAAATGGAAGGATTTGTCGGTAGAGGATGCTACTTGGGAGAGCGAGGAGATTTTACAGCATCCAGAGTTGAGATTGCTTGAGGACAAGCAATTTTGGGAGGGGCGGACTGTGATGTCCCCTTCTAGTTGACATCTGTTAGTTGAGTAGATTAGCCTACCACTGACCCTCGTAGGCTGATGAGGTTGGGTAGAGGGTCCTCCAGAGTTTGATTCACCACCTTCAGAGCAAGCATTCCAGGTCTAGTCTTCATTTGAGGTCTCCATGACTCCGTTTGAGATACTTTCTATTTTTAGCAGTCCTACTATTTATAGCCAGTAGGTTGGGCAAGGACAGATTATGGTTTGGCAGTCTCCAGTTCAGACGACAGGCATTTCTGATGAATACTTAGAGAGATATTAATATTTAATTATTTTTAATTAAATATTAAATGACAAACTTTAATGTTTTAATGTTTTAAAAGTCACTTTAAGTTATAACTTAAGTGAGGGTCTATTTCTCATCAGATGGGGCCAGTTTTTATATTAAATGGAAGATGATTTATTTTTTGACACTTCAATAGTCAAAAATAAATAACAAAAGTTAAAACATCATTACAGGCCAAATCACACCTTTCTTGGGAATCGTGCCAACCCTAAAAGGAGAAGATTAAAGAAGATTTTAGGTTTTCTTTTGATTATGCTAAGTTTTGATATTTTTTGTGTGGAGCTCTGAGAGGAGTTTTGGCCAAGGGTTTCAGGAGAAGATTCTTTTGCAGTGATAAGAGGTATCGGTACAAGAAAACGTGAGATTCTTGTACAACAACATCAAACGCTGTGAAATATCAGTTGATCTTGCTCTTACAGTTGGTTTCATTCAGGGACCAAGTTTGTGCTTATTAGTCAGAGAGGCACCGTTATTTATCAGTATTTTGTTGCTGCAGCAAACAAGGAAACAAAGATACCCAAAGGAGATATTTTTGATGGCTGTATGATTGCCTGGGGAGTAGCGCCAATCACCTAAGGGGCTACGATTTGCATGTTGGAAGGATCCAAAAAAATAAAAAAAATAAAAAAAATAAGGAGAAGGTGCGCCTAGCCTAGAGTCATCCATTGAGCAACCATGCAAGCTGTTTGGGTCAGTCTGGAGTGAGTTATAGCGTGCTGTCATAATAGACTGTGTATGACTAGCAAGGAAGAAATAAGGGTTTCCAACAATTCTTGGTATTTTTCAGTTCCTTTTTTTACTTGTTTGATTATGTATTGAGGGTATATAAAGGTTGAATACATGTAATAAGGGTTTGATCAGTTTATTACTGAATTAGAATTGATTTCTAGCATTTCCCTATAGTTGCTTTTTGTGCTTAAGTTTGTCAAAATTATATTTGCTGCTACAAATTGGCAAAGAACACACTTGAAACACAACAGGTTCAGTTAAACGTCAGTTGTCTTAGTTGAGGACCTTTTAAGCTTCTTACATATTCCTAGAACTTCCCCTGTGTTTTATTGTTATTTCTGCTGTAATATCCAGCTAACCCCAAGTCTCAGGAAGAGGGACATTTCACTTTCAAAAACTACTAGCAATTCAAGCTCAAATGCCAGGAATAGGTGAAACTAGAAATCCAGACCATAAATAAGTGGGAGCAAAAAAACTTGCTTCTAACAAAACACCCCGACAACTGATTCCAAAGGAGATTAAGAAAGGTGACTTTCAGAAGTCAGCAAATCAGGCACAGAGGATCATGCTTACAATCAATCTGGATTTCCAATTAGATAGAATATTAACTTAGCTTCAAAATTCCATAAGAAGATTCAAATACTACTCATAGCTCAACCTCAAACACCGAGAACAGGTGAAACCACATGAATTGAAAGTGACAAAGATGCCACCAAAAATCAAGACATATATAAGTCAAAACAAAAAAACAGTACAAACAAAACACAATGGCGATTGATTCCAAACAAAAAAGAAAAAAGAGTTCCAGATGAAAGAGGATCAGGTAAAGACAATCATGCCTATGGTCAATGTGCATTTATAATAAGATGTTATATCAAATAGACTCAAAATTACCAAAGGAGATCCAAACATATGTTGAGAAGTTTAATACTTTTAGTTTTTTGTATATTGATACACTCAAATCCAACTCTAAAAGTAACACTTTGTTGGCACATTATCATAGGGTGCATAAGCCTACAGGATATCTAACCTTGTGTGAGTAAGAGTTCCTAAGCACTATTATGACATAGCCATACAAAGAAACCATGTGTTCTTTTAGTACCCCAAATAGCGAAGGGTTAAACTACAAATTATAGTTTTAAACTTCCAACTATTTTTGGAGGTTTGAGTTTCTTGCCTTGGATGAAGCAATGATTCTAGCAATTAAAAATTCCCTCAAGTTGAATAAGCCCAATCATCTGAAAATACAATATTATTATAATATACACATTAGTGACAAACGGTTCAATTTTTAAGTTTAAATCATGCTCAGAAAGAACATGTGATATCAATATGTAGACATCATTAAGGGTATAGAGATGTAATTTCCATTTAAGGTGTAGAGATGAGGACACCATTTTGAATGAGAGTATGGGACACAGACACAATTTTGAAATAGGGTAGTGTGTAGCGTGGGGGGTAGCATTTTGAAATAGGGTACACGTATCGGGGCATCATTTTGAAATAGGTTACAAGGATGGGCACCAATTGAAATAAGGTACAAGGATGTGAGCGCCATCTGACATAAGGTACAGAGATGGAAGTTCTATTCAAAATAGGGTATGAGAGAATATGAATAATATAATAGCTGTGATTCATTTAAACATAGTTACCCATAGATGTGTGCATGAGAACAGTGACGAGGTCACGTCCTTGAATGGTATTTACCTAATTTACCATAGAAGAATGCATTGCTGCAACTTGCTCGAGCAGGCGCTTGTCTCTCCTCTCCATGGATACATCAAATCTATCATTTCTTACATGCTTCAGCCTACCATAGGCAACTTTTTGAATGAAATATTGACTGGTACCCATGATAGACAACATGCCTGCGATGATGCCCAGTGGCAACACTGCCTCCGCCCATAGGGAATTCATCTTCGATGCTTCCTTCGTACCTTCAACTTCTGCTAATTCTTTTGGCAACCATTATGAGTCATTTGCTTGAAATTAGGGCATCCTTCAGAGTTTTAAACAAAATAAAAGTTTATAACTCCCTCCTACATGACTTTTCTTTTCCTCTCTTTCTTTTTGGAAAAAATTCCTCCTTTAATGAAGCACATATGCCATCTTTTGGATAAATAATGAAAACTTCCTTTTGACAAATTAAATGCAAACTTTAAACCTATAAGAACAAAATTTTACCTTACCTATAAATATCCAACGATAGAAATTAACACAATCTAATAAATGATATTCTTTGCACAACGGGCCATCAGGGTTATGGCTGGAGGTTTTTTAAATGGGAATTAAATATATATATATATATATATATATTGTTTAAGCATAAATTTGATGTTTAGTTGTGTATTTTATTCAATTATCAAATTAGTAATTTATTTAGGCATTCTTATTTGTGTGACTGATTATTTAGTTGTGTTTTCTTACCCGATGACCAAATTACTCATTTGTTTAGTCATTTATAGTTGTGTTGCAAAAAATGACTAGAATTTGGTCATTTTTACTTGTTGTGACTAAAAGTTTTAGTCACTTGGTCATTTATTTGCCATATTTCTACTAGTGAATACACAACATACACAACCATAAGAGAGACACCAAATTTTTATACATGGAAAACCCAAATAAGAAAAACCATAGAGAGGGTTAACTCTCGAGATAATATAACTAGTTATATGGGATTACAAAAAAGGCTCATTGTCAGAGGGCTCATTGCCCAGATTACAATGGCTCACTACCAAAAAATAGAGAAATGAGCTGGGAAAATTGCATCTACATATGTATAGGATTAGTTCCTATTAAGCTCAAACAACACACCAATTATTTGTAGTAGATCTAGTTAAGAAACTCTGCAAATCACTTCGCTATCTATCTGGTCCAAAATATTGTTGCACTAGATCTGTCCTTCTTCAACATCAACTTCCTTGCTTTATCGCTCACTACCTTACTCTTCACTTACTTCATCACAATTCATCCATCTCATGCTTCTCTCTTATATATAAAGCATAATGTGATCATGTGTGTGTGTGTGTGTGTGTGTGTCAGTAGGAATATACATCAAGTCGACTTCAATAATTTTTTTTCCCAAAAGATACTTTAAAGGTGAAATCACACACTACAATCACCAGAGAAAAACATCAACATAATCTTTCAAGGTTGGCTTGACCCAGAATAAGCATATCCTCGAATTTCCATAATAAAATGCTACAAGAGCACAATGATCATGATCCAACTTAGTACTATGAGTGACGTAACCATAACCCGAAGGATCCTCAAAGAGAACAGTATGGATCATGCAACAAGAGTAACACAATGGAAACACAAACAATAAACATAGAAAAATGCAATTAGTGGCATCTACATCATCATATATTCATCATGGAACATCCGGTAACATCTGATTACATGTAGGCTCACATGCCCAATTTTAGACTACATTCTAGAATACAATTCATCTGGATATTCAAGAGATATCCAGATTACAAATTATGAATCTAGATCATCATACTACTTCAATATATCCTAAAGGATCACATACAATAATATATAAACCATCAGAACACATCCGGGTCAGCCACAAAAGATCACATTCTCCAAAATAGGAAAATGAAATGTGTAAAAAAATAGGTCAGCCTGAAACGCAAAGATCTTCTTCGCCAAGAACGCAAATGAAGTGTAGACCACCAAGGAAGGTTGGCCAAGGGCCCAAGAACATTGATCAAGGCACCAAATAGATCTACAAGCCAAGAAATCACTCCACACGAGAAGAAATCTCCAACTGGCCGTTAAGCTCAAAACTTGCTCTGAGAACCAAGTTAACAACCAATCCGGAAGCAATAAATCACCGAAAAAGAATCCAAATGGACAACAAATTTGGAACAGGAAATAAGAACACATCTGGAAGCCAACAATTTGATCCACAACAGAAAATAAACAACTACTGGAGAATGCTAGAAGAAACATAAAAACTGCAACACAAAACTGAACAAAAACAAAAACATATTTTTTTGGTTGATGCAAGATTGCTCATCGATCGGGGATGCTCTTGCATCAAACACCCCGAATAGAAAAAGATGTTCCATGAGATGCAACTCATGAACATCAAAAAGGATTCAAGATATATATCCCATGCTCATTTCTGATCCAAATGTCCTCTTTGTTTGCAAAGTTATTCCTTCCTAACCCTTTTGGTAACTCATCTAAATTCTCCAACTTCTTTTCCACTTCTCCTCTTTTTCCTTGCTTCATATCTACACACTGTTTCTTTTTACCACTCTCTTTCTTCTGCAAATTTTATCTATTTCTTCCTCTAAAACTCTTCTTGTTTGCCACCATAAATCTAGCCTTGTTCTATTTGGTACCACCTTATTAACATATCCATCCACAAGATCCATCTTTAGATACATACCATCATTTGGTACAACCTCTGCAACCTGTTTGTCAGTGCTGCAACTCTTCTTAAGAGTCAAATTATTTGCTTCCTTCTCTTTCTCCTTCAAAGAAGTCAAAGTGAACTTTTGCCTATTGTGACCAAGTTTCTTCTATAATCATAGATAGCCCCTCTATCAAACTGCCAAGGTCTACCCAGCAAAACATGACAAGCACTCATAGGCACAACATCGCACAAGACTTAATCTTTGTAAGGCATAATATTAAAATTAATTAGGCACTTCTCTATCACCTCTACCACATGATCATCTTGTAACCAACTCACCTTGCGAGGACAAGGATGCTTAAGCCTCCCCAAATGAAGTTTCTCTACCATCTCCTTTGATACCAAATTTCAGTACTTCCACCATCTACAATAACCTTACAACACTTGCCTCTCGATTTGCAAACAATCTGAAAAAGATTTTTTCTCTGAGTAGGTTTGGTATCCTCATTGTTATGCTTCATCAAGACTCTTCTAAACATAAGGGATTCTCCCTGCTCTGGTGCTATCATGCTTTCACCTGACTCCAATTTTTAGATCTTCATATGCTAAAAAATTCTCCACCTTTCCCTTGTTACTCTAAGGACATTCATAAGATCTATATCCAGTTTCCCCACACTTGAAACACATACCCAAGAATTTCTTACTGCTACCTCCTTTCCTATGTGTCTTTTTCTCTGATTCTTTACTCCATTTAGATTTTGGTTCTTCAACAGTCTAATTCTCCATACTGCCACTCATTTTCCCTCTATCTGCATGCCTCTCTCTTCCCTTCAGGTTATTCTATTGTCTTCTTTTCATTTTAGATTTTGCCTTCAATGCATATTGATAAGCCTCCTCAACTATAGAAATCTTCAGCATACTCATCTCATTTTGAATGTTAAATCAAAGTCCATTTATGTATCTAGCCACCTTCTCTCTATCCATCTCTTGATCTCCGGATCTAATTATCACCTTGTAGGATTATTTAGTATACTCCTTCACACTCCTATCCTTTTACTTCAAGTTCTGCAACCTCATAAACAAATCCAACTCATAGTCTCTCAGAATGAATTTAGCCTTCAATCTCACAACCATCTATCTCCATCGGTTGATTTTCATCTCACTGTTCTCCACTCTATCCCTCTGCAATCCTTTCGACCATAAAGCAATATGCCCTTTCAACTTTGTTTGTGCTAGCTAGACTCTCTAAAAGTATTTAACATCTTCAAACTCAAAGTAGTCCTCCAACTCTCTGATCCAGTCTATCGGGTCTTCCGGATTCAATGAACCTGAAAAAGTTTGATACCTCAACTTTATGAACTCTTCTTACTTGCTCTACCGCCCTAAGAAATATTTCTTCTCCTTCATCCATTGGTCCTTAAACCTCTTTGGCCTCAATATCTTCTCCTGCCTCTTCAAATTCATCCTTTGATTCCGAATTCCTCCACAAGCCAACTAACATGTTTCAAATCTCATTCCTCATCTCATTCTTGAAATCCTCCATCATCTACTCTACCCTTCGAGGGTTCATCCTTCTCAGTGACATCTCCTCCCTTTCTCTAGTGCAACTACCTCAACTCGGTGATTTGACTACAAGGTTTCAATTTCCTCTCAGTCAATGATCTATCGAACACACTTATAGCCTGCCTCAATTCGGCGATCTATTCACCCAAGGAATGCCTCAAGGTTCGTAACTAGCTCTAATACCATCTGACACAACCATAACTTGGAGGATCATCAAAGAGAATAGTCTGGATCATGTAGCAAGAGTAACACAATGGAAGCACAAACAATAAACATAGAAAATTGCAATAAGTGCATCTACATCATCATATATTCATCAAGGAACATCCGATAACATCGAGTTACATGCAGGCTCAGATGCCCAGTTTCAGACTACATTCCAAAATGCAATTCATCTAGATCTCCAAGAGATCCAAATTACAAATTATGAATCCAGATCATCATACTACTTTGATATATCCTAAAGGATCACATAAAATAATATATATACCATCAAAACAAATCCAGGTCGGCCACAAAAGATCACATTATCCAAAACAGGAAAATGAAATGTGTAAAAAAATAGGTCAGCCCTGAAACGTGAAGATCTCCTCCACCAAGAACACAAATGAAGTGCAAACCACCAAGGAAGGTCGACCAAGGGCCCAAGTGTTGGTATTTTGGATATGTTGGTATGGTTTTGTCATTGATGTCAACACTTGTCAACACTTATCAACACTTGGAGATTCTTGGTTATGTTCACCGACAAGTTCAGTGACTTATGCACAGTCACCGGTATCTGGCTCACCGACAGGTTATATTGTTCACCGACACTAAGAATGACTTGAAGATTACTTTGTTATGTCGAAGACATTGTTTGGACACTTTGTTTTGGTGATTTGGTCATTGATCTAATTGGGTTTGCATATTTGTTGTTACCGACAAATAGGTCTAGGTTTTGCACCGGCAAACAATATTCATTCAAGATCAACACGACACATTATGAAGATGATTTATTATTAATGTAAATGCATTGAGTCGACATGATGCATCGCATATTGATTCATTTGTAAATGATTTTACTGTAATATCTTTAGTGAGCCGACCTACACATTTGTGATAACTCAATGATGAATGGATAGTACTAACCCGGTACTGAGAAGGGGGGGTGAATCAGTACAGACAAAAATATAGTCCTAAACCGGTTTGACAACAGACATTTCAAATGACTAGCAAACAGTGACACTAATTTGAAACAGAGTGCAACCGGTAAAGCTAAGAATGACTAAGACAAGCATTAACCGGTTACTCACTTAGCTTTTCACTCAACTCAAGACTACACTACCATTTCACTTTTATGCATAAACAGGTAATCTATCATTAGATTATAATAACAGCTAGTTCAACATGTTTTAATGACAGGCATAAAACACAAAACCATCATATGCTTGATAGACAGTAGGAAAGCATCACAAGATAAAAACATCACACATGACACACATAATTTTCACGTGGAAACCCAACTGGGAAAAACCATGGTGGGGATGAATACCCACAAGCTATTTTTGAACTCTTTAGAAGTCCACTTTGTTAGGAGCCTTGTCCGGTTAGAGACATTACAATAGGTTCTGCTAGGAACCGATCTTGTTAGAGATCACCCGGTTAAGGGTTAAACCCTATTAAAGGATACCTTGTTAGAGGATTTCAAGAACTCAATAGTTAAAGGATTTCGAACTCAATAGCTTTAAATTACCCTGTTAAAGGATTTATAGCAAGCCAATTATGGCTACCCTATTAAGGGATTTTCCAACTGTTGAGGTGGTTAGAGATCAACATGTATTACAATGATCTGGTAACAGCACTCAATGCCAATGCAGATCTGCTTAAGCTCCTCTTCACCTTCTGCACTTACACTTTGAAGGTATCACTTCTCTCCTTTTGGTCTGGCAAGAATCACGTATCCCTTCTCTTGGATACACACACAACTTTTGCCAACAACCTCAGAAAGAGACACAACATCGACCTTATAGGAAAATAGATAGGTCGGTAGCATAAACCCTAAACCTTAAACCTATTAGGTTAAGGAATTCAAATGGTTCAATCCTGATTGTTGAGCACATTGTATTAAATGCAGTAGTTCTTGATCCAATCTCAAGACATTCTCCATCATCCATTTCCATCGATTTTATGGTGGCTGATAACCCATCACATGTTATCACTATTTTACAGACTTCTCACATTCCCGAGGTAGATAGGAACAATCTCCTTCATGCAAGATCCTTCATGCACACAAGGCTTACATGGAAACATGATCTGTTCTTTGTTATCATGCTAACTCATCACACAAAGTCACCAGTTGAGCCACACAGGCTTGAAGCACTTCAATCGGAAACCCTAAAGTTGAGACTACCAACCGGTAGTCATACAACGCTTCCATGTGCCGGTTCCCATAACCATATGTCGGTTCACCTTGAACAAGCACACCGCTTCACTTTGGCACAAATGTTGGCTCATAGTGTTATATCGGTTCTCTCATATGCCGGTTCTCACCTCTTCAACATATTGACATCAATGACAACATACAATGTCATTATGTCCTCATACTAGTTCACATAATGCCAACAATCTCCCCCTTTGGCATTGATGGCAATATACAAAGATATCTCTCTGCTTCACATCTTCTCCCCCAATTTCTGCAGATATCTTCTCCGCTTCACATCTTCTCCCCCTTTGACAACAATGCCAAAGTGGAGGCACAAGCTTCCTTGTTCCATTATGCTGCTCCCCCTGAGGAGTAGTATCCTTCAACATATCAATCCAAAATAAATTTGACTATGCAATACCTGACTGATGTGGAGCATATGCTTTTAGTTTACCTCTTGAAGAGGCAACACCCCTAATTCACCTCTTAAGTACATAAATGTAGTCTTTGGGAGAGGCTTGGTGAATATGTCTGCTAACTGCTCCTTACTGGAAACATGTTCCAGTGCAATCTCTTTGTTCAGAACCTTTTCCCTTAAGAAATGATACTTAAGCTCAAAGTGCTTGGTTCTAGAATGTAAAACCGAATTCTTGGAGATATTAATTGCACTAGTATTGTCACAAAATATACTTACCGGTTCGATACAGGAACTTTGAAGCCATTTAATACATGCTTCATCCAAATTGTCTGAGTGCAGTTCATGAAAGCTGCAACATTCTTTGCTTCCACTGTAGATTGAGAGATACAACTCTGCTTCTTACTCATCCATGAGACCAGTCTACCACCGAGAAAGAATGCACCACCTGTTGTGCTTTTCCGGTCATCTATATTGCCTGCCTAATCAGCATCTGTGTATATTTTCAAGTTGAAATCTTTGCTATAAGGATACCATAATCCATAGTCAACGGTTCCCTTCAGATATCTAAGAATCCGCTTGACTGCAACCAAGTGAGATTGTCTTGGGCTTTTCTAGAATCTTGTAGTAATGCCAACTACATGTGTGATATCTGGTCTGCTATGCACTACATAATGCAACTTACCAATCATTGATTGGTATTCCTTCTCATCAACCAATTCTGAGTCATCTTCTTTAGATAGTTTACAACTGGTCACCATTGGAGTACCGACCGGTTTGCTATCTTCCATGCTAAAGGTCTTCAACACCTCTTTGACATACTTGGATTGTGTGATAAAGATTCCATCCTTCATCTACTGGATCTGCAGTCCAATGAAGAATTTAATCTCCCCTATGAGTGACATTTCAAACTCTTTCTTCATCTCATCTACAAACTTATGACTCATCTTGTCATCTCCACCAACGATAATGTCATCAACAAATACCTCACAGATCAGGATCTGATATCCTTCAGACTTCAAGTAGATATTATATCTTCACTTGTTCTCTCAAATCCAATCTTCATAAGATGAGAATGCAGACCTTCATACCATGCCCTAGGTGCCTGCTTTAGTCCATATAAGGCTTTATGTAGCCTACATACCACGTCACTGTCTTCAAATAGGGAAAACCCATCTGGTTGCTCAATATACACCTCCTTTTGAAGTACACCATTTAGGAATGCAGATTTTACATCCATTTGATATACTTTGAAACCTTTAAAAGTTGCATATGCAAGAAGCATACAGACTCCTTCCAATATGGCTAAAGGAGCAAAGGTTTCTCCATAGTCTTCTCCTTCTTCTTGAGCATATCCTTTGCACAATAATCTAGCTTTGTTCCTAATCACTATGCCATCCACATTTAGCTTATTTCTGAAAACCCATTTAGTACCAATGACATTTTTGTGCTTTAGTCTGGGTACCAAAGACCATGTACCATTTTTCTCTATTTGGTCAAGTTCCTCTTCCATTGCCTTGATCCAGTCTTCATCCTTATGTGCCTCTTTGAATGATTTAGGCTCAAATTCAGAGATCATACAAGAGTTTTCTCTGACCTTTCTTCTTGTAAGGATTCTTGCATCCTTATCTCCTATGATCTACTTAGGATCATGATTCAACTTGACATACCAAGGAATGGTCTTGATAGATTCCTCTTGCTTTTCTTCTTCATCCTCATCTCCATCAGTATCAACATCTACATTTTCCGGTGTAGGAACATTGTTACTGGTACTCGGTTGGCTGTCAACTGGTTCGTTTACTGCTTGCTCACTGTCGGTTTCCTCAATTTTCTTAGAGGTTTCATCAACTTTTACATTGATGCTTTCCATAACTCTCTGAGTCTTATTATTGAAACACTTGAGAGCTTTTCTCTTGGTGGAATATCCTAGGAATATTCCTTCATCACATTTCGCATCAAATTTGCTTTGGTGTTCACTCTTCTTGATGTAACATTTGCTACCAAACACTCTAAAGTAGCTGACCACAGGTGTCTTACCAGTCCAATACTCATAAGGAGTTTTATCCTTACCTTTCTTGATGAGTACTCGGTTCATTGTGTAGACTGCAGTGCTCACTGCTTCTCTCCAAAAGGTGTGAGCTACCTTTCCTTGAATCAACATGGTTCTAGCTACTTCAACCACAGTCCGGTTATTCCTCTTTGCTAGGCCATTATGCTATGGAGTCCGGGGGGCAGACAATTGCCTCTTGATGCTATGTTCTTCATAGTACTTGTTGAATTCACCGGAAGTGAATTCCCCTCCTTGATTAGTTCTCAGGCACTTAATCCTTTTACTGCTTTCCTTCTCCACTAATGCTCTGAAAGCTTTGAACTTTACAAAGGCTTCAGACTTGTCTTTCAAGAATGTGACCCACATCATTCTTGAGCAGTCATCAGTGAGAATCATGAAGTACCTATCACTCTGCACACTTCTAGTTTTCATAGGACCACACAAATCAGTATGCACAAGATCAAGCAAGTTGTCAGCAGTGAAAGATTTACCTTTAAAGGTTGAGGAAGACACTTTCCCCAATTGACACTCTCTACACAAGGTATTATCTAGTTTGCTTAGCACCGACAACCCTCTAACTGCCTTGATCTTACTAGCCTTCACAATGTTATCAAATTTTACATGGTAGAGTCTCCTATGCCATATCCAACTATCATCAAATTTAGCCATAAGACATGTATTTATATTTGCATTCAACTGAAATAGGTTACCTTTGGTCTGCATGCCGGTGGCCACCAAATCACCATTCTTTCCTTTGATTCTGCAAACTCCATTCTTGAATTCTAGAGTGAGGCCACTGTCATTCAGCTGGGCAACACTCAGAAGTTTGTGTCTAAGACCATCAACCCAATACACATTGTCAGCACTACTCTTTCCATTGAGAGAGATGGACCCTCTGCCTTTGACCATGCATGGTGCATCATTACCAAAGAAAACCACACCACTATCATACTCCTCCAAGGATAGAAACTTGCTCTGGTCACCAGTTATATGGTGAGAACAGCCATTGTCAATGATCCACTCATTGGAATTATCAAACCGGGAGACAAGAGCCTTCTTGTCTGACACATCTTCCTTGACAACAACAAACACAATATCTTCATTTTCTTCATCCTCTAATTCTTCATCTATGACACCTTCATCAACTACCACAAAATAGTTTCTTCGGTTTCCTCCTTTGAATTTCTTGAACCTTTCCGGTTTGTCCTTGTTGTTGCCATTAGGATAGTTTACATCAATATGTCCTATCCGATTACAAGAAAAACATTTCAAAGGTAGCTTACCTTTGCATTTGCCGGTTCCTTTAGGAAGTTTCCTGGAAAGGAGAGATTCAAATGCCATCAAAATCTCCTCATCATCCATTTTTCTGCCCTATCTTGGTTCACCACTAGTGCTAGCTTCTTTTCCTTTTCTGGATGGTACTGCAGAAGCTTTAAAAGCTGATTTAGTCTTTTGAACACTGCCATCAAAACTATTCAGCTCATAGGCTATCAACTTTGCAATGATGGAGTCTAGGGATACCTTAGTCTTGTCTATTGATCTTATCTCCTGAATAGTAGCAACCCTTATTGTATAGACCGACAATAGGGATCTCAGGACTTTGCTTACCACAGTGGAATCTTCTATTTTACCACTTGCACTCTTGATATCTCCAACAACTGTTTTGATTCTTATTCCATACTGTTGAATGGTCTCAGCTTCAACCATCCGCATATCTTCAAACTTCTCTCTAAGGCTTTCTTCCTTAGCCTGTTTTACATGCTCATCACCACCATAGATATTTTCAAGAGTATCCCATACCTCTTTGGGATTTACCTTATCTTGAACATCAACAAACTCAATGTCAGATAAACTACTAATTAGGGCTTCCATGACTTGCCCATTCTCCTGCATCTCTCTCTTTTGGTCATCGGTAAGGGTACCAGTAGGAGCAACATAGGCAGTCTCAACATAGCTCCAGTGTTGAGCACCCATGCTTCTGATGTATATCTTCATTCTGTCTTTCCATATACTGAAATTTTCTCTGTTAAACTTTGGACCTTCCCTCTTCATCATTATACTAGGATTTTTACCTCAAGCGGTTAAGCTTATAGCACAGAGAACTTAGGGGATGCTCTGATACCAATTGATAACTCAATGATGAACGGATAGTACTAACCTAGTACTGAGAGGGGGGGTGAATAAGTACAGACAAAAATAGAATCCTAAACTAATTTGACAACAAATATTTCAAATGATTGGCAAATAGTGACACCGGTTTGAAACAGAGTGCAACCGGTAAAGCTAATAATGACTAAGACAAGCATTAACCGGTTAGTCACTTAGCTTTTCACTCAACTCAAGACTACACTACCATTTCATCCTTATGCATAAGCAGGTAATCTATCATCAGATCATAATAACAACTAGTTCAACATGTTTTAATGACATGCATAAAACACAGAACCATCATATGCTTGATAGACAATAGGAAAGCATCACAAGATAAAAGTATCACACATGACACACATATTTTTCACATGGAAACCCAACTGGGAAAAACCACGGTGGGGATGAATACCCACAAGCTGTTTTTGAACTCTTTAGAAGTCCGCTTTATTAGGAGCCTTGTCCGGTTAGAGACATTACAATAGGTTCTACTAGGAACCGATCCTGTTAGAGATCACCCGGTTAAGGGTTAAACCCTGTTAAAGGTTACCTTGTTAGAGGATTTCAAGAACTCAATAGCTAAAGGATTTCGAACTCAATAGCTTTGAATTACCCTGTTAAAGGATTTACATCAAGCCGGTTAAGGCTACCCTATTAAGGGATTTTCCAACTGTTGAGGTGGTTAGAGATCAACAGGTATTACAATGATCTGGTAACAACACTCAATGCCAATGCAAATCCACTTAAACTCCTCTTCACCTTCTACACTTACACTCTACAGGTATCACTTCTTTCCTTTTGGTCTGGCAAGAATCACGTATCCCTTCTCTTGGATATACACACAACTTTTGCCAACAACCTCAGAAAGAGACACAACATTGACCTTATAGGAAAACAGATAGGTCAGTAGCATAAACCCTAAACCCTAAACCTGTTAGGTTAAGGAATTCAAACAATTCAATCCTGACCATTGAGCACATTGTATTAAATGTAGCAGTTCTTGATCCAATCTCAAGACATTCTCCATCATCCATTTCCATCGATTTTATGGCCGCTGATAACCCATCACACGTTATCACCATTTTATAGACTTCTCACATTCCTGAGGTAGATAGGAACAATCTCCTTCATGCAAGATCCTTCACGCGCATAAGGCTTATGTGACAACATGATATGTTCTTTGTTATCATGCTAACTCATCACACAAAGTCATCGGTTGAGCCACACAGGCTTGAAGCACTTCAACCGAAAACCCTAAAGTTGAGACTACCAACTGATAGTCATACAACACTTCCATGTGCTGGTTCCCATAACCATATGCCAGTTCACCTTGAACAAGCACACCGCTTCACTTTGGCACAAATGTCGGTTTACAGTGTTATACCGGTTCTCTCATATGCCGATTCTCACCTCTTTAGCATATTTACATCAATGACAACATACAATGTCATTATGTCATCATACCAATTCACATAATGCCAAAAATTTGGTCTTAGGTTCTGGTATATATGTAAGATCTCATTTGTGAAATTAACAAACATGCATATGAGAATGTAATAAGTGGTAGAGCATAAGGTATATGCGAATACAAGTAGAGCTATACACACAGACATCACTCAAAATTCAAGGAGGTCTTTGAAGAAGGCAAATCAGAGCTTAACTGGTACTGAATCCAACATATGAAGATGTTATTTTGAGTAGTACATTATCATTGGATTTAACCATCTAATTGTAGTCAGTGTGACTCCCATTTTGTGATTGAGCAGTGAGCTCTAGGCAGTTGGCCTTTCTGCATGTGCAAACTCCATATTGTACACACATACTATCTGCAGTAGTATCATCTGATTGTGGGTAAGGTTTCCCACCGTGGTTTTTCCCCTTCCAGGGTTTCCACGTACAAATATCCGTGTTATGTGTTGTGGATGTTATTTGTCTTTCTGTTTCATGCATTAAACCTTACCGGTATTGAAATTAACTATTAAAACTGTTTACTGGCATAAAGTTTGGTTTACTGGTATTATGCATTAAGTTTGGTTAAATTAGTTTTGGTTTGAAATTAATTGACAATTGATTCACCCCCGCTGCCCCCCCCTCTTAGTTGTCTCTAGGACCTAACAATTTGTATCACAACCTAGTCCTCTTTTTGCAGAAGTTTAACAACTTGAGGATATCCTATGTCTACTAACTATTTCAGGAAGGACAATCTAAAACTTGATGGAACCAACTATTGTATATGGAAGATCAGAATGGAGACACATTTGAATTGCATTGGAAAGGACATATGAGATGTTACAAAGAATGACTATGTTGCTCCTACTCAAGGTCAACCTAATCCACCAACCTTGGCTAAAGATGAAGAGAATGATTGCAAAGCAAGAGAAGCACTTTTGAGCGCATTGTCAGATCAGCAAATCATGGGATTATTAGACAGATCTACTGCTAAAGGTATTTGGGACAAATTGGAGACATTAAATGAAGGTGATACCACAGTCAAAATTGCAAAACTGGAATGCTTCCGGGTTAGGTATGAAAATCTTAAAATGGAAGAAGATGAAAGGATTTCTGCTTTTATGGAAAGAGTAAATGAAATTGTTTTGGGTATACAATGTTGTGGAGGATCCTTAAGTGAAGATGAAATTGTTTCTAAAGTTTTAAGAGCATTTCCACTAGCATATAAAATTAAAGTAACTGCTATAAATGAATTGAGAACAATGCCCAATGCATCAGTATCTAGAGATACTTTGGTTGGAAAACTTTTGGCTTTTGAACTTGAAGAATTTGGTCTTGTTGCTACAATTAAGACAGATTTAGCTTTCAAGGCATCATCATCATTTGCAACATCATCATCATCATCTAGTAAATCTGATTGGAAAGCCTTTTATTCAAGAGTTCTTGAATAAATCAGAAAAGAGAATGAAGAACTTGAAGCACTATTTGCAAGAAAAATGCCTAAAGGTCCAGTTGGAAGTAAGTATGAAAGTAAAACACCATTTAAATATTTTAACTACAATAAAATTGGTCATATGGCATCTAGGTGTCCTAATAGACATGTAAGATTGAAAGAAGAAGCTAAAAAAACATATAAGCCTAACCTTGAATATCATAGATACAAATTTAAGAAGAATAGAGACAAATCTTGTTACTATGTTGATGAAGGAGTTACTGATGATTCTGATGAAGAACCGATAGACAATGGATGGGTTATTGTTGCTATAACAGAAGATCAACCGACACCTACTGTTCAACCATTAGAGCAGGCCCTAGCAGCTAAAATTGAAGATAAGGATGAATGGATCATTGATTCTAGATGTTCACATCATATGATTGGTGATAAAAGTAAATTCTTAACTTTTCAGGAATACAATGGAGGTCTAGTAAGACTTGGGGATGATAAAGCTTGTTTGATCAAAGGAAAAGGCACTATATCTTTTGATGGTAAGCATGATATTGATAATGTTTACTATGTTGAAGGTTTGAAGCATAATCTTTTGAGTGTTGGTCAATTAGTTGAAAAGGGATTTCAGTTACAATTCAAGAATGGTAAATGTACAATCATGAACATAACTGGCTGTAAAATTGCAATTGGTAATCAGACTAGAGGTAATATCTTTCATTTGAATAACAATGAGAAAGCATGCTTTATTGCACATATTGATGAAAGTTGGTTATGGCATAAGAGACTTTGTCATGTAAATTTTGATTGCATTGTGAAAATCAGTACAACTAAGGTAGTAAGGGATTTACCTAAGATTGTTAAACCTCACAATCTGATATGTAAGGAATGTCAATTTGGAAAGAACAACTTTTAAAAGTATTCCAAAAAAATCCAATAATGTTCTTGACTTAATTCACACTGATTTATGTGGTCCAACAAGAACTAGAAGCTTACAAGGAGAAAGATATTTTATGCTAATCATTGATGATTATTCTAGAATGTGTTGGGTTACTTTTCTCAGGGAGAAATCAGAAGCCCTTGGGAAATTCAAACTATTGAAGGTAATGGTAGAGAATGAAACCGGTAAGAAAATTAAATGTTTGAGATCAAATCAAGGAAGTGAGTTCACATCTAAGGAATTTGATACATTCTGTGAAGTGAATGGAATCAGAAGACAACTATCTGCATCTCGGACACCCCAACAAAATGGACTTGTGGAAAGAAAGAACAAAACTATTCTGGATGTAGCTAGAAGTATGTTATCATAAGCAAACCTACCTCATGTATATTGGAGAGAAGCAGTAAACACAACAATTCACACATTCAAAGAAGTTCACATCAAAGGTGAAACCGGTAAGACCCCTCATGAACTATGGTTTGGTAATACTCATACTCTTAAATATTTTAGAATATTTGGAAGTAAATGTTATATTTAGAAGAGATGAGTATATTGGCAAATTTGATCCTAGAAGTGATGAAGGAATATTTCTTGGTTATTCATCAAAAAACAAGGCATATAGATGTTTCAATAAGAGATTGCAGAAAATTATTGAGAGTGCAAATGTGAAGATTGACGAACAATTTAGAGATAATTCAAGGTACATGGACTCTGAACCGGCAATAGAGATAATATCAAATGAACCTACAATGGGTACACCGGTGTAGAATGTTGATCCAGTCACATTGGCATCATCTAAAGATTCCACAGTGACTGAAGAACAACAACAAGTAAAATCACCCCGGTATGTAAGATTGAACCACTCTGAAAGTTAGATAATTGGGAACAAGTATCAAGGTGTTATGACTAGAGGAAGACTGGCAAATGAAGAGGTATGTCTAATTTCTCAAATTGAACCAACATCAGTTAATGAGGCATGTGAAGATAAACATTGGATTAAAGTTATGGAAGATGAATTGGAACAAATTGAAAAGAATAACACATGGACATCGGTTCCTCAACCTATAAACAAAAATGTAATTGGAACTAAATGGGTATTCAAAAATAAACTTAATGAAGATGGTAAGGTAATCAGGAACAAAGCAAGATTAGCGTGTAAGGGATATTCACAGAAAGAAGGAGTTGATTATAATGAAACCTTTGCACCGATAGCTAGAATTGAGGCAGTCAGATTATTCTTAGCTTTTGCTGCACACAAGAACTATGAAGTAAATCAAATGGATGTTAAATGTGCATTTCTGAATGGTGATCTTGAAGAGGAGGTTTACATTGAACAAACCTGATGGATTTTCATTGATGAATGACAAAGATATTGTTTGCAGGTTAAGGAAAGCTTTATATGGATTAAAGCAAACTCCTAGAGCTTGGTATGCTAGATTGGACAAATATCTTTTGAAGATTGGTTACACCAAAGGTAATGCTAACAACAATCTATATTACAAAGTGACTAATGATGACATCTTGGTTATAGAAGTTTTTGTTGATGATATAATTTTTGGAGGAGAATATGGATTATGTAAAGACTTTTCTAATAAGATACAGGAAGAATTTGAAATGTCTATGATTGGGGAGATAAAATTATTTTTAGGATTGTAGATTTCACAGACTGACAAAGGTATATTCATATGTCAATCAAAGTACTTAAAGGAATTACTAAAGAAATTTTGGCATGGAAAACTCTAAACCAGTAAGTACACCTATGACTACAACTGACAAACTATCATTGAAGGATGAATCAACACCTGCTAATCCGACAAGATACAAGTCTATGATAGGAGGTTTACTGTATTTGACACAAACAAGATCTGATATTATGAATGCAGTATATATTGTTTCAAGATTTCAGAATAATCCTAAAGAAAATCATGAATCAGTAGTGAAAAGGATTTTCTGGTATCTACAAGGCACAACAAATCTTGGTTTATGGTATCCTAAAGATGAAAATTTTGATTTATGTGTATACATAGATGCAAATTGGGTAGGAGATGTAGATGACCAAAAAAGCACCACTGGTGGAGCATTCTTTCTTGGTAGCAGATTAATTTCTTGGTTGAGCAAGAAACAGAGTTGCACATCTTTATCAACAACAGAATCAGAATATGTTGTAGCAGCAACTAATTGTACCCAGATATTATGGATTAAGAAAATGTTGAAGGATATAAAGGTAAAAAACAAAGAACCTATAATAATTTACTGTGATAATCTGGCAACAATTGATATATCTAAGAATCCAGTATTTCACTCAAAAACTAAACATGTTTCTGTCAAATTCAATTTTCTGAAAGAGTGTTGAATAAAAGAAGTGAAGTTGGTTTATGTGAATACTAAAGAGCAGATTGTAGATATTTTTACTAAGCCTTTGCCTAAGGAAACTTTTGATTATCTTAGAAAACAGTTTGGGGTTATACCCCCTCTGGTAGAAACTTAGACAATTGATGCTTGGCATCAAACCAACAAAATTAACAGAGAAATATTTTTCCGGCTTTGATGAGGAGAGGTACTTCTCAAGGGGAGTAGTTGGATAAATTGATAAGTTGGTATTTTGTGATAAGTTCTATGAAGTATTTGAATCCTTTTTGTATTGCTTTGACATTTGATGTCAAAGGGGGAGAGATATCTATGGAAAAACACATTATCTTTTGAGGAGACATTATTCTCTGGGGGAGAGATTGTTACTCTTTATCTTTATTTTGACTTCTGGTTAATGATCTCTTTTGGAGATTGTTGGTTTTTGGTTTTTGGCATTTCTGTTTTGGCACTTAGATGGTTTTTCCATCTTGTGTTGCCATCAATGCCAAATGGGAAGATTGTTGGTACTTTGGATATGTTGGTATTGTTTTGTCATTGATGTCAACACCTGTCAACACTTATCAGCACTTGGAGATTCTTGGTTATGTTCACCAACAAGTTCAGTGACGTATGCACAGTCACTGGTAACTGGTTCACTGGCAGGTTATATTGTTCACCGACACTAAGAATGACTTGAAGATTACTTTGCTATGTCGAAGACATTATTTGGACACTTTGTTTTGGTGATTTGGTCATTGATCTAATTGGGTTTGCATATTTACTGTTACCGGCAAATAGGTCTAGGTTATGCACCGACAAGCATTATTCATTCAAGATCAACACAACACATTATGAAGATGATTTATTATTAATGTAAATGCATTGAGTCAACATGATGCATCACATATTGATTCATTTGTAAATAATTTTATTGTAATATCTTTAGTGAGCCAAACTACACATTTGGTCTTAGGTTTTGGTATATATGTAAGATCTCATTTGTGAGATTAACAGACATGCATATGGGAATGTAATAAGTGGTAGAGCATAAGGTATATGTGAATACAAGCAGAGCTATACACGCAGACATCATTCAAGATTCAAGGAGGTCTTTGAAGAAGGCAAATTAGAGCTTAACTGGTATTGAATCCAGCATATGAAGATGTTATTTTGAGCAGTACATTATCATTGGATTTAACCATCCAATTGTAGTTAGTGTGACTCCCATTTAGTGATTGAGTAGTGAGCTCTAGGTAGTTGGCCTTTCTGCATGCGCAGACTCCATATTGTATACACATACTATCTGTAGTAGTATCATTTGATTGTGGGTAAGGTTTCCCACCATGGTTTTTCCCCTTACATGATTTCCACGTACAAATATCTGTGTTATGTGTTGTGGAAGTTATTTGTCTTTCTGTTTCATGCATTACACCTTATCGGTATTGCAATTAATTGTTAAAACTGTTTACCAACATAAAGGTTTACCGGTATTATGCATTAAGTTTGGTTAAGTTAGTTTTGGTTTGCAATTAATTGACAACTGATTTAGCCCCCGCCCGCCCCCCTCTTAGTTGTCTCTGGGACTTAACAACAAGAACATCGAGCAAGGCACCAAATAGATCCACAAGCCAAGAAATCGCTCTACACGAGAAGAAATTTCCAACTAGCCGTTAAGCTCAAATTGGTCCGGGAACAAAGAACAACCAATCCACAAGAAATAAATCACTGGAAAATAATTTAAATGGACAACAAATCTAGAATAGGAAATAAGAACATGTCTGGAAGCCAAGAATCTGATCCGCAATGGAAAATAAATTCCCACCGAAGAATGTCAGAAGAAATATGGAAACTGCAACACAAAACTGAACAGAAACAAAAACAAATATATATATTTTTGGTTGATTCAAGATTGCTCATTGACCAAGGATTCTCTTGCATCAACAAGGTTAAAGACATTAACAATGAATCATCAAAAAATTGTCATCAGAAATCAAGAAACTGGAGAAAAATGGAGTACATAGAACTGCTCAATCACTACATAACCAAATACATTTATGTAGCACAACATCTAGAGCATGACTTCTAGAGCACCAAAACCATGAATACAACAATCTCAGTTGATGACAACAATCATATCAAAAATTGCACTACCATATCTGCATCAAGACACATATACAGAGCATTGGTCCTCTTAGATAAGTCACCTAAATATTGTTAGACTGCATGAATGATGGGCATGAAACCAATTGCCACAACCAAGACCAAATATCTTACATCAAGATAAATGTATCCTCATATTGACAATGCACATTTTAGGAGCAATAAGCATGTTTACAATACATTAACAACAACTAGGATCGACCATCTGCATCATACATACCTATCTTTCATTGTTCTACATTACATCATACATACCTATCTTCCACTATTCTGCATCATATCAAGACCAATCCAAATCACTGTATTTGACATTAATGACAACTAAGTATTTTTAACAAAGTCACCTATACAACAACTAGCCACCTTGTATTGAGAGGTCCACCCTTTTGATTGATCAAACATTACATTGTTTTTAATGCAAGGGTGTACCATCGAACCCTGAAGTTACTCGCCATATACCTCCCTTGAGTTGAGATAGGAATTCTCAATTTTTATAAGCTAATTGTGGCTTTCGGGAGGAGGGTGATTAGGTCATGCTTACAATCCTATAACCCCCTATCTATCTTGCTCAAGCAAAGGCTTACAAGTATAAAAAACCCCTCTAGGTGTTGATCATTCAATTTAACAAAGTGTTACAAGAGTAGGCCTAAATTAATTGCAATGAGCCTTGTCCTTAGGTTGTAAAGACTGTCTGATTTGTCTTCCATTATGTTAAGACCAGTGGAAATTTGGGCTAAATTTGGTCTAAAACATACACAATTATGTTAATTAGAGTCATTAACTCAATAGACAAACTGAATTTATTGTTTTCTAAGTGTCTGATAAACTAATTTCACTTAAAAACTCATAGAGAACTGTCTAAAAACCTTAATCACACAACTGCAAATAGATTTATGTGACTACTATTTAATTTTTGCATATACTAAAAACTATCACACAACTGCATATAATATTTCACAAATTTGATAGTAAATTTATGAAATTGCTATCAATTCTTCACACATCTATCAATTTACTTATGCAATTGCTTGAAAAAAACCAAAAAATCAATCGGGTCACACAAATTATTCAATTAGGATCCAAAACCTTAGCTTTGTGATTGACAAGGTCATTAATGTCAATGGGTTCATCTAGGTTTTTACAACATTAGTTTCCTTTAAGGTGTACTTAGATTAAAATCAATATGCAAACATTAGCATCCTTAGATAGTTTTCATTATAGAACTTAGCTATTCTCAAGGAAATTAGAAACCTAGATCTTGGGATTAAACCTCAGTCGCTATCAAAGATACCAAGACCTCATCAAATCTTCAATCATAAAATTCAACCATTATGCTCATTAGTCTAGCAAAAGGTCACAACTTTTATCAAATCCTCAATAAATCAACCATCATCTTATCGTTAGGTCAAGGTTTCTCTTTCAATTTCATAGGTGAACATCCAAAGGTTCATGCTCACAAATTTTCTAGGAATCAAACTTATAGGATTACATATTTTTGATCAAGACATTGTCAAAAATCTCAAAAAAATTAAAAACATAGAATAGTTATTAGTGTTCTAACCTTTTAGTTGTATCATCATCCAAAAATCTCAAAATCCAAAACATGGGTGATTTTAGTTGTATTATCATCCAAAATTCTAAAAAAATTAAAAAAAAACATAGATATTTCCTATATTGCATTGTCATTATAACAACATTCTTTCATCCATCATCATACACCAAGGAGTATTTCATGGTGTATACATGACCACAAAGCGAGAGAAATCAAATATGTCAAGATGCCTCTTTCAAGTATTAATAAAATCATCCACCTATATCTAGCAACAAGTCATTCCAAAGTGATTGTATCAATGCTATATCAACCTCATGTGATTCCACACCAAACAGTAAATCCAATGATGACATCTTTCGAATTTTCCCCTAAGGGCTATCCATAGTAAAAATCCAATAAAATCTATTTATTTATACAAATAACTTGTACAATTCACAAATCCTAGATCCAATGCAACCATATGATCCATTCTCAATCAAACTTACTATATAGAGTCCCATTCAAAATTTATTCTTATCATGCCAAAGCATTGAATCCTTCCAAGAATCTCTTATACACATACAAACCCATATCCCATGTCAAGAGGATAATACAAAGTCAGAAGAAAGGATTCCTAACATAAATCAAGATCAAGATACCACCACTCTCCAATTTCATCCAATATTTAATCAAGATCGGTCTATTAATGGGCCTTCTCGAATTCATTTGGGACATGGGAAGGAGAGGATAGTAGAGTGGTCTAGAACGCCGAAAGGATGGTATAAAATAAATTTTGATGATGCATCAAATGGCAACCCAGGCTCCTCGGGTGCTAGTTGAGTGATGGGGGATTGGGAAGGCAATGTACTAGCCTTTGGAGCATGTAAACTACCAGATGGAATGAGCAATGAGGATAAATCCAAAGTAGCTATTTAGGTACTCATAGTGGGAAAGAAATTGGGGTTGTCAAAAATTCATCTCCAAGGAGGCTCTCTAATAACAATTAATGCTATTAAAAATGAAGAAATAAGTGCATGACATCTGAATAAATATATATTTATTGGCAAACCTTTTGTTTCTACCTTTGAATATTTTCAAATTATGCATGTTGTACAATTAGGAAATGAGGTGGCAGATACTCTTTCCAAATGGGCGACCTCATTTAATGATGAGGTAGTGTAATGTGTTTTTGAGGATTTTTAAGATCTTTCTCTTGATCCATAAGAGGGTACACATGTTGCTGTTTGAAGACACAATTAATGCAAGCTAAGGAAGGATGGTGTAGTGATTAAGATTTAAAGGGAGCAAGTGTAACCTAGAGAAGAAGGTGTGGATAATTATTGTGAGAGATGGGTGGCATTTGAACTGTAGTATGGAAGCGACTTTTATGCTCTATATGCCAAAGCAATAATTGGCATTTTTAGAGAAGATATCTAAAAAAAGACTTAGGACAATATTTAAATATGAAGAGATAACCTTTTTACAGGCCATGGAGATGCTTCTAGGGAAGGTATTCATGCAAACAAAGCATATGTATAGAAAAAAAAATTGACATTGTTTCGATGGTTGTGGTGTGGGATTTGGAGGTAGACTGAAAGGAGGAAATTGAGTACGTAAGGAGGGCATGTGTGGGAGAGGATTGGCTTTATGGAATTTAGTTAGTGCTAGCAAGGGCTATTCTAGGTATTGAGATCAATATTAGAGATGAAGAGACGAAATCAAAGAAAGAAGAAGTCCATCTGTCAATGCCCTTTATAGGTGGAAAACTAGGGATAACAGAGACATGAGGCAGGCAAAGGCAATGATCAGGTGGAAGTTGTTGGTGTAATTTCTGCAAGCGAAAGAATTAGAGAAGGCCGACAGGAAAAGACCTAGTAAGCAGTGGCATAAGTAAATGGACTAGAGGGTGCGAAGGTGGTGATTTTTCTATGAGGAATTTTGGATGAATGTTCCAATGGAGGGTACTAGTGAATGATGGTTTTTTTTGTAATCTTCTAAATGGTGTAGTTTTTTGGTTCATAGTTTGTAAATTCACATGGTGTAGATCCTGAAGTATAGGCATTTAGGTCTATGAATTTCAATGTAGTTTATATACATTCTATGATTATGTAATAGCCAATGGGTGAAAATATGCATAGTGGGTTAGGGGTATATGGTTTCTTGGTAGTATCGCAGTTTGGGGAAAGATGTTAATTTTTTGAAATTAGACTAGTTATTTTTGCTGGATATTGTAATTTTTTTGTAATATCTTGTCTTTTTATTAATAAAATATAATTATTACTAACCAAAAAAAATATTTGATCAAGATCCCACCTATCAAGATTCTTATGAAAATACCCTCATCCTTTTGTATTCCATCCATGATGATACCCTTCCATCTCAAGAGAAAAGCGTCCTTCCATGTCTCATTTATAACCCACCTTCTGACCAATATCACAATATCCCTTCCATTCCCTCCAATGGTCCAATTTAAAATCAAGAGCAATGGACAACTTCCAATGATCCTCTTCCAAGTCAAGATAAAAGTATCCCTTCATCCTCAGGTCATAATCCTCCATATCCACCTCATAATCCCATCCCCCTTGTTTAGGTCATTCATGAATCCCTAACATATCAACTTGGTTCCTCCACTTTCATTTGATCTAGTTTACTTCATGATCTTATCATTCCTTCCATACCATATCCACCTTAAAATGGACTCTCATCTTGATTTAAGGAAACAAGTATGCAACTACTAAAAGGATTTGTCAAAATATGCATTAGCAAGGCAAAGGGCTAGACCTACATGAATAAGGTATATTAGAAGCCCTTCGTATCAAAATAAATCCTTATGGTTATGTCCTTGGCTACATAGCTCACTCTCAAAACATTGGTGTCCCTACTAAATCCCACATTCCTCCATCTAAATCCAAGCATACATAGTCCCTATCTTTCAAATCCATTTTGGGTCATCATATCCTAAAACCAAAGTATTCCTCCCTTCCATCCATCTTAGGTCCTTATATCCCTCCATCCACTACCCATATCACCCCTGGATCACAATCTGGTTACCCTATTATAAATCAAGATCAACAAAGGTACATGTCCTTGAGAAACTTCCAACCATCCATCTATATGAACCCATTCAAAATATCTTCATATTGTTCCTATCCATCCATGAATCCCATTCCCCCTAGAAGCAATTTGGATGCCAAGCAAAAAATACATGTCTTAAAACTTGCATACATCTAAAGATCAACATGTCCAATCTAAGAGATATGTAAAAACAAAGAAAAAATTGATCCAAAAGACAAAAAAAGAGAAATAAAAAACACCACAAAGGCCCATTAAACAAAAAGAAATATCAAAAGTCACGTGGATTCCTAAGTCACTTATAGAAGCAATGCATTCCAAAGAACCACAAAGGAAAGAAAAATTAAAAACCATGTGAATTCCCAAGTCACTCATAGAAGCATTGTATCGTAAAGAAAAAACAAAATTGGAATCCAAACTTGTTATTCCAAAAGCTTCTTTCATTCACCCATCTAAAAATCTCCCACCTTTCAAATATATCTTAAATCCTTCATCATCTCCTTCCTCCATTTTGGGTCCTTATGTCCTAAAATCCACATCCAATCCATCAAAATCTCAGAATCCAAAATCCACCTGTCCTCCATCACTCCACCACCCCCCAAGGTGTGTGTCAATATTGATCTTCAAGACATTTCCATCTACCCAAACACAAATCTTCCAACATCCTATCCATTATCCAACACCTATTTTCCATCCTTCTATTCCTCTTATCCATTCCTTTGCATAAATCCTTTGCCCATTTCATCTTATCACCCATTTCATCTCCCAATATCCATCACCTTGTTGGGACTATAAAATGTATCGGTATTTTAGGGTAATTTATTTGTCTAGTCATGCATTTTGATTGCTAGGGTTGAATTTTTTAAAATTGATATACCCATTATACCTTAGTTTCCATTTTTCTTCTTTTTCGTCAATGATTGGTTTTCACTAGGTTATTTGGTTTTTAAAGGACTTAACCATGTGCTTTTTATCGTATGGTTATCGACCTTGTGCCCCTATTACTATTTGGAGAAAAATTGGCTAGCATAATCCCTAGCCATCATGTTTGAATTCACCCAGTTTATACTTTGAAATGTTTGGGACCTATTTTTAATGTCTTCTATATCCTAATACATGACCCCCTTTTAGTCATATTATGTGTGTACATACCTTAATTAGACCCTTAAGTGACAATTCACAAGTTCCACAACCGTCATGGCAAGCAGTTGAGACAAGCTGCAATTTGACGATGTAGCCACAAGCAATCACAACAAGTGTTGGGCCACATCTTCACAACTTGGGTATAGCAGTCTAGAGTTAGTCTATGAAGTGGCAAGGGAACACCATGTGTAAGGTGGGACTAGTGAGTAAAAGGTTAAATATTACATAAATGATCAGATCGCATCATCACAATGGTCAAGGACAAGTGCTATTTCAAACTGTGATCCTATGATTGGCACCTAATGGTTAATCAAAATGTTAATCACATCCTCGCAGCTTCTATCTAACTGTTTTAGACTAACCCGCACCTCTACAAAAATGAGACGTGTCTAGATTGGGTGAAGGAAGAAACAAAGAAAGAAAGGGATAGGTGTCACTAAGCTGCATCATCACAAAGATGAAGATTGAACATGCTCAAGCCTTATGATTCCATGACATCCTTACATGTGTCCAAATATTTGAATCTCATAGCACTGCAAGATGTGAAAGCCGATAAAATTCAAAACCATAGTGTTGCGGTGAACTTTCAAAAGTAGTAAATCTTGGGCACATCATCGCAATAGTCAAGACTAGCATTTTTCATGGCCTGTGAGCTTGTGATATGTTGATACATGTCCAATCTGGTTAGTGAGAAATTAATGAAGGGCATTGTTAGATCACATGGTAAAAATAGTGTTGGCATTTGGCATAACTGATGTAGATCAGGTGATGCAGTTGAAGTTGGATGACTACGCCGGTAAAGGATAGAAGTCTATTTGTGATGAAGAGATTGAGATTTTATGAATAGATGACATGATCAGTTATTTGTGTTGTCATTGCTGTCAACTGATGTTCTTGATGTTCTTGATGTTTTGTTTTGTCATCTAAGTGATTTGGTTTACCGGAAGATAGGGTTTACAGACTGTGAGCTAAGGTCTGTGAATAGGACTTTAACTGGTAAAGCAGAATTATTTTGATTGGACTGGTCAATTGGCGATGATTGGTGATTTGCGGTTTGGATGGTGAACTTGTATCATGGAAAGGTGTATATGACCGTAACTAGAACTTGTGATGATTACCAGAAGGCGTGTTTCAAATTTTTGATGAAGTTTTGCTAAGGTTTTAGTAGGGTTTAAGGACCGGTGAAGAAATCATTAAACCGTTAATGATTTTTGTTATGATGGTGATCGATAGCGAGTCTACATGAAGTTGGTAACATGACACAACCTACGTGAAAGATTTAATAGCTATTTTGGCGCGATTCATGCAAGATTTTCTTGGGAATCAACAAAATTCTTAGTAGAGTGTTTTGAGGATATAGATCGGATTTCCATGATAAGTTAAGATCAACAAATGGTTGATATTGCATTGTAATTTGTTGTAATGATATAGATAGAAATCTATGATTATCTTTTGTGATCTTATTATAAATTCATGATGTAATTAGGTTTTGTGGCCGACCTAGTTGAGATGGCTATTTAGATTGACATAGTTGATGTTTATTGTGTCGGTGGTCTTAGAGAATGTGTTTAGCCATCCAAGTGAAGTGTGAGATCTACTTGAGAGTTGCAAAGTGTTGTGTATAAATGGATTTTATCTAGAAAGTAGAGAAGTGCAAGAAAACATATCATTGATCGGGTAGGTTCTAACATGCCTTAAAAATTTAAGTCCCCTAATAGGGAAGCTCTCAAAAGAGTGTTAAATCCTCTCATGAGGTTGATCCTAACAGATCATCAAGCTCCTAACCGGGCTGCAAGGAAAATCCCCTAATTGGGTGACTCCTAACAGGGTTTGCTCTTGACTGCGTGTATTGTAAGCTCCTAACAGGGCGTACTTCAAAAGAGAAAAAATATTTGTGGGTGCCAACTCCCACCGTGGTTTTTTCCCTATTTGGGTTTCCACGTCAAAAACTTATGGTGTTCATGTGTAGAATGTTTTTCATGTGATGTTCTTGTTTATATTTCATTTCATGAATTCATTCTGAGACACCGGTTATGATGTTTTATCATAGGTTACCGATACTTATAAGAAGTTTTTTGAGAAAGTATTTGATCTTATTGGTAAGGTTAATGAGTTGATAATTGATCAAGTTTATATGATTAATTTGATGGTGAGAGTATTGGTAAATGATTTAATTAATGTGTTAAGAAAATCTAATAAAGAGGTTATTAGATTTGATTATAGAAGTTGAGATATCTCAGATCTGAAATAAGTTTGATTTTGAGTTAAAGTTTGAATTGGTCTTAATATCGATTCACCCCCCTCTCAGTATTATCCAAATCCTCATAGGATTAACAGTTGGTATTAGAGCTTTGGTCCTTTGTATGCTGAAAGCCTAACCGCTTGAGGAAAATATTATGAGGAATTCAAGATGATGAAGAAAGAGGGTCCCAAGTTCAATAAGGATAACTACAAGATATGGAAAGACAAAATGAAGATCTACATAAAAGGTCTTGGTGCACAATATTGGAAACAAGATCTGGAAAGACAGAATGAAGATCTACATATGTTGCTCCTACTACTACTCCATTGACACTGGATGAACTTAGAGAATAAGAAGATAACATGCAAGCCCTATAAGCTATTGTAAGTACTTTGTCTGATTCAAAATATATTGATGTTCAAGGATTGGAAACTGCAGGTGAGGTTTGGGAAAAGTTAGAGATAATCTATGGAGGAGATGAGCATATTCAAAGAGACAAAGAGGAAAGCTTGAGAGGAAAGTTCGATGACATGAGGATGCTTGAAGGAGAGAATATTGGACAATATGGTCAGATAATCAAAGAAGCTGTTGGTGGCATTAAGAGTGTTGGAGGCAAAATAAAAGATGATATAATAGTAAGTAAAATTCTCAAAACTCTTCAACCTCAGTATGCTATAAGAGTATCAGCAATCCAAGAACTTAGATCTATTTCAAAGGATAAGGTAACTATTGATTTATTGATTGGTAAGCTTACAACTTTTGAGTTAAAAAGTTTTGACTTTAGTGTGACAAAATCTACTGAATCTGCCTTTAAAGCTTCTGTTATTGGTTCATCTGCTAGAAAAGGAAAAGATATATGTCAAAATCATGAGTGCAGGACAAGTCATGGAAGAAACCAGGGAAATAAAGACAGTGAAGATCAAGTGATGGAACTTGAAGCATTCTTAGCAAAGAGATTTCCAAGAGGCACTGGTAAGTATAAAGGAAATCTACCTTTAAAGTGTTTCTCTTGTAATAAAATTGGTCATATTGTTGCTAATTGCCCTAACACCAATAAGAAAGAAAAGTTTAGAATATTCAAAGGAAAGGGCAAGAAACATTGTTATGTTGTAGTAGATGAAGGTGTGACCAATGAGGAGTCAGAAGAAGAAGACGACAATGAAGAAATTGTGTTTGTAGCTGTGAAGGAGGAGCTGCCTAATAAAAAGGTATTAGAATCTCATATGGAGAATAGTGATGAATGGATTATAGACAATGTCTTCTCACACCACATGACCCAAGACAAAAGTAAGTTCATAATCCTTAATGAATTTGATGGAGGTGTTTTTAGATTTGGGAACAACTCTCCTTGCATGGTGAAAGGTAAAGGTTCAATCTCTCTAAATGGCAAAAGTAATGTTGATGATGTATTTTGGGTTGATGGTCTTAAGCATAATCTTTTAAGTGTTGGTTAGCTCAATGATAAAGGTTATTTGCTTGAGTTTAAGAGTGGAGTCTGCAAAATTATTGGAGGTAATGGTGAACTGATTGCTACCAAGAAGCAAACTAGAGGTAACTTATTCCATTTGAATAGTAATGTTAATAATTGTCTGGTTGCAAAAATGGAGGATAGTTGGTTATGGCATAAAAGATGTTGTCATATTAATTTTGACAATTTGATTAAGATAATAAAATCAAGTGTTGTAAGAGGATTACCCCAACTTGTCAAACCGGATAGTGTGATATGAAAAGATTGTCAAATGGGTAAGATGACCTCTATTTATTTCAAGAGAAAGAATGACATTTCTGAGAATGTTTTAGATTTGGTATATATTGATCTTTGTGGTCCTATGAGAACAAAGAGTTATTAGGGTGATAGGTATTTCATGATCTTCACTGATGACTATTCTAAAATGATGTGGGTAACATTTTTGAGAGAGAAATCATAAGCGTTTAATAAATTTAAATCATTTAAAGCTTTGGTTGAGAAGGAAACCGATAAGAACTTGAAGTGTTTAAGATCAGACCGAGGAGGTGAATTCACATCTAATGAATTTGTTAAGTATTGTGATGAACATGGTATAAAGATACAAATGTCTTCTCCGAGGAAACCACAATAGAATGGCATAGAAGAAAGGATGAACAAAACAATAGTGGAAGCTACAAGAACCATGTTGTTGCAGGGTAATGTATCCAAAATGTTTTGGAGAGAAGCGGTCAGTACTGTTGTATACAATTTAAACCGGGTACTGGTAAAAAAGGTAACAATAAGACACCCTATGAGCTATGGTATGGAAAAACTCCTTGTGTTAGTTATTTTAAAATCTTTGGAAGTCAATGTTTTATCAAGAGAGATAACTACATTGAGAAGTTTGATGCAAAATCTGATGAGGGAATTTTCTTGGTTACTCTTCTAAGAGTAAGGCATATAAATGTTACAATAAGAGAATTAAGAAAATTGTTGAAAGTGCTAATGTAAAATTTGACGATTTATCTGATAAGTCTGAAGGTACAAGCAGATCTAGACCTGAAAAGGATGATAATGAGGAAAAGTTTGTGATCATTGAACCATAAGCAAATAATAATGAAGAACTGACAAATGCTAAACTAGGTGCTCAACTGGTAAGCGATGGCAGTGAGGAAGAAGATGAAGAACCTGATGAACAAGATGTAGAACTGGCCCAGGCAATACCTAGATATGTCAGATTGAATTATTCACAAGAGCAGATAATTGGTGATAAGAATGCAAGTGTGCAAACCAGGAGAAAGATCAGAGAGAATTCATTTTTGATATCTACAATTGAACCCAAGATAGTAAAGGAAGCACTAAAGGATGATGATTGGGTTAAGGCAATGAATGAAGAATTAGATCAAATTGAGAAGAATCAGACATGGTCACTTGTTCCTAGACTGGAGGATAAAAATGTAATTGGAACAAAATGGGTCTTTAGGAATAAATTGGATGAAGAAGGAAGGATTGTAAGAAACAAGGAAAGGTTAGTTTGCAAAGGGTATGCTCAAGAGGAAGGAGTGGATTATGGTGAAACATTTGCACCTGTTTCTAGATTAGAAGGTGTAAGGATGCTATTGGATTTTTTTTACATATAAAGGATTCAAAGTCTACCAAATGGATGTCAAGTTAGCCTTTTTGAATGAGATTCTAGAAGAAGTATACATTGAACAACTAGATGGATTTTCCTTGACTGATGATAAAGACATGGTGTGTAAATTGCACAAAGCTCTATATGGTCTTAAGCAAGCACCGAGAGCATGGTATGAGAGATTACATGCACTTTTGATCAAGATTGGATTCCAACGTACCAGTGAAGACAACAACATTTATTTAAAGACTGATGGAGATAAGATGCTGATAACAATAGTGTTTGTTGATGAGATGTGTATGGACTTTGCTGATATAATGAAAAGGAATTTGAGATGTCTTTAATCGGTGAAATTAACTTCTTTATTGGCTTACAGGTTCAATAAATGGATGGTGGTATCTTTATTTGCTAGACCAAGTATATCAAAGAGGTGTTGAAGACTTTCAGCATGGAAGACTACATACCGATAGGGACACCGATGGTGACTGGTTGGAAGTTGTCAAAGGAAGATGATTCCCCTCCTATTAGTGGAAAAGAGTATAGATCTATGATTGGCAAGCTACACTATGTTGTCCATAGCAGACTAGACATTGCTAATGTTGTTGGATTAGTGGCTAGAGTTCAAAAAGAGCCTAAAGAGAGTCACATGGTGGTTGTGAAGAGAATTTTTGGGTATCTCAAAGGCACAGTAGACTATGGTTTATGATATATCTATAAAGGTGATTTTACTGTAGATGTCTTTACTGATGCTGTTTGGGTAGGTAATGTGGATGATCGGAAAAGCACAAATGATGGAGCTTTTCTACTTGGAGAAAGATTAGTGGCATGGACGAGCAAGAAACAAACTTGTGTTTCTCAATCTATAGCTGAAGCTGAGCATGTAGCTGCATCCATGAATTGCACACATGCAATATGGATGAGACATGTGCTAGAAGGATTCAAGATAGATATGTCAGAACCGATGACTATCTATTATGATAATACAAGTGCAATCAACATTTCTAAGAATCCTGTACTTCATGCTAGAACCAAGCACATTGAATTGAAGTATCACTTCCTAAGGGAAAGAGTTCAAGATAAGGAGGTGAAGATGGAATAGGTGAAGAGTAAAGATCAGTTAGCTGATATCTTTACTAAGCCCTTATCGAAGGTTACCTTTGAGTTTCTTAGAGGTAAACTAGGGGTTAGACCCCTATATCGGAAGAACTAGAAGGATTGAGATCCATCAATCCTATGGATTTCATGTTTATTTTTCATTGAGGATTGATGAAGGTACAAGATACTCCTTTGGGGAGTGAGTGATGTAAAATTCTGATTTAATGCTTTGTTATAGTTTTTCTTATTTATGTGGTAGGGATGATGAAAGAGGCAACAACAAAATTAAAGAGAAGTGATGCATTTACATATTTGGCATTGTTGTCAAAGGGGGAGAAGAAAATAATAGAAATCAGATATGGAAAACACGTGAGAAGTTGAAGATCAGATTGAGTGAAGCATTGGTTAAGGGGGAGATGACAAAAGGAGAACCGACAAAGATGTGATCAGAGATGTGATATCTGCAAACAAGTTGTAGATGATGATGCTATTCTGATTGTATATCTGATTAGTGTTGCCATTAATTCCAAAGGGGGAGATTGTGGGCATTTGGCATAACTGATGCAGATCAGATGATGCAGTTGAAGTTGGATGACTGCAGCGGTAAATGATAGAAGTCTATTTGTGATGAAGAGATTGAGATTCTATGAATAGATGACATGATCAGTTATTTGTGTTGTCATTTCTGGAAACTAATGTTCCTGATGTTCTGATGTTTTGTTTTGTCATCTCAGTGATTTGGTTTACCAGAAGATAGAGTTTACTGACAGTGAGCTAAAGTCTATGAAATAGGACTTTAATTAGTAAAGGAAAATTACTTTGATTGGATTGGTTGATTGGTGATGATTGGTGATTTGTGGTTTGGATGGCGAACTTGTATCATGGAAAGGTATATATGACCAGAACCAAAACTTGTGATGATTATCGGAAGGCGTGTTTCAAATTTTTGATGAAGTTTTCCTAAGGTTTTAGTAGGGTTTAAGGACCGGTGAAGAAATCATCAAACCGGTAATGATTTCTGTTATGAAGGTGATTGACAATGAGTTTGCATGAAGTTGGTAACATGAAACAACCCACGTGAAATATTTAATAGCTATTTTGGTGTGATTCAAGGAAGATTTTCTTGGGAATCAGTGAAACTCTTAGTAGAGTGTTTTGAGGATATAGATTGGATTTCCGTGATGAGTTAAGATCAACCAATGGTTGATATTGCATTGTAATTTGTTGTAATGATCTGGATAGTGATCTACGATGACCTTTTGTGATCTTATTGTAAATTCATGATGTAATTAGGTTTTATGGCAGACCTTGTTGAGATGGCTATTTAGGTTGACACAGTTGATGTTTATTGTGTCGGTGGTCTTAGAGAATGTGTTAAGCTGTCCAAGTAAAGTGTGAGATCTTCTTGAGAGTTGCAGAGTGTTGTGTATAACTAGATCTGATCAAGTAAGCAGAGAAGTGCAAGAAAATAGATCATTTTCTTACTATTGTTCCCTAACAGTTGCAACAGGTTAAATCCCTTGACCAGGTAGGTTCTAACATGCCTTAAACATTTAAGTCCCCTAATAGGGAAACTCTCAAAAGAGTGGTAAATCCTCTCATGAGGTTGATCCTAACAGTTCATCAAGCTCCTAACCACGATACAAGGCAAATACCCTAACCGGCTGTCTCCTAACAGGGTCTGCTCTTAACCGAGCATATTGTAAGCTCCTAGCAGGGCTAAGCTCCTAACATGGTGTACTTCAAAAGAGTACAAATATTGTAGGTGCCAACTCCCACTGTGGTTTTTTTTTTTTCTCTATTTGGGTTTCCACATCAAAAAGTTATGGTGTTCATGCGTGGAATGGTTTTCATGTGATGTTCTTGTTTATATTTCATTTCATGCATTATTTCTGAGACATCGGTTATGATGTTTTATCAAAATTTTATCAGAGGTTATCGATACATATAAGAAGTTGTTTGAGAATGCATTTGAGCTTATTAATTAGGTTAATGAGTTGATAATTGATCAAGTTTATATGATTACTTTGATGGTGAAAGTATTGGTAAATGATTTGCTTAATGTGTTAAGCAAATATGATAAAGAGGTTACTAGATCTAATTATAGAAGTTGAGATATCTCATATCTAAAATAAGTTTGATTTTGAGTTAAAGTTTGAATTGCTCTTAACATTGATTCACCCCCCCTCTCAATATTAACCAGATCCTCATAGGATTAACAAATAGAACATGTCCAACTCAGATGGGTTAAACAAGTAGTTTCCCCCCATGTGACACTATGCTGGATAGATAATGCTGATAGACATGAATCAAAATCTTTTGAATTTGCCATTATAGTTGATGTTGAAGAAGATTGACGACTAATGTTCAAATATAAAGAGTTGCAGGGCTAGTGGACATTAATTATTTAATTCATGAAAATTAAATTTTGAAGGGATGGCATCGTCTATTACATGATAGCTGAAATAAATAAGGGATTTTGCTATCAATTGTCACCATCATAATCATTGGAGTTGAGTGGATAACCTAGTGCAAACAAAGTATTTTCGACTAGATTGCCAAAATTAGTTATGCCAAGTTCATATCAGATGCAAGAGCCATAATGGACTCCAATAGGAGGAGGTTGTTGAATATTTGGAACAACTAAAAAGTTTTGATTGGCCAGATGAGTTCGAAGTTAAAGAGTGGGAATATTATATAAAAAGGAAAAGTAAATGAACCAAGTGAATGAAAAGGGGTTCCATAGTTTTAAATTTTTTTCTTTTTGTAGAGTTTGTTACATTTGTGATGATAGGGCCATAAAAAAACTTCAAAGAGATTAACCGGTTACTTAAATTGACACCTTTCTAGGCTCACATAATACCATGGGTGTACCACACGGTTAGGAATGAAGTTGATAATCAAATAGAAGGTGACAAGATGAGTTTAGCACCCTTGATCTTCTCCAACTACCTTTCTTGGCAAGTTCTTCATGCATTTTGTGAGAGACACATCACATAATGTCCAACTTCTTATTCCAAATGGTTGCATATTCAAATTTACTATTCTCTTAAGACGTTGATGATTAACAAATCTCTCAGGCTCATATGCCTCATTGGAGATTAGTTAGTAAAGAGATGGAATATTTTTTTTTATGATATGATATTGTAAATGATCTGAAGCTTGTTGCATTCCTTGTTCTATTAAAGGAATACTAGGATCATGTATTACTTCTTTTGAACAATGTTATCATTCTGAGAGTATAATAGAATAATCGTGTTTGCTTATGGGTCATAGTTAGAACATTTTGTATTGTATGAGTCTTTTGATATAGATGGTAAATCCAAATCAGAGAGATTCTGGGCATCATATTATTGTCTCCATACTATATTCAAATATTTACATTAATTCAATATAAAGTATATTTGGGTTCGTTTGTCTACTGTTTTGTGGATTTGTGTCAATGGTTTCTAGCTTTCTTTCAAGGAAAGAATTAAACGTTTGAAATGGTTAACAATAAATATGGGGATGGAGCATAGATATTGTAAGGATGATATGTGATATTATAGGATTAATTAAATGCAAGGCATTATCTGATATTCTCGTTTTGATTTTCTTTTATTTGTTAAGAGTTGTATGATTTATCTTTTTCAACTTTGTTGGCCATTTGAATAGGCACATGTCTTGAAATGCAATGAAAGTATCATTGGGAAGCATTCTAAAATGCAAATCATCTTTACTTTTCTATTTTAGGAATTAGAGTATACTAGTAACTTGACCCCAATTGTTAACTAATGATACATGCCAAGTAAAAGATCAAATGGGATTCACTTTATTTCCCTTGGCATAAATTCACTAGGAAAATTTGCCATACATCTATGTGAATATATAAATATGCTAAGTCATGAGAATGCTTGAAGGTATACTTGAAGTGTAGGAGGCTTGTAAGCCTTGTTTTTTATTCACCAAGTTCAGTTTTCCCATAGATAGGGGTGGAAACCCTTAGGATTTTATAAAATATTAGTTGGAACCATTAACACACCCTACCAATGTCTTTGAGAACACCTATAGTTGAGTCCTTCCTCCATTTCTTATCACACATCCATTATCTTACAAAAAGAAAAAAAAATGAAGAAGAAAAAAAGAAAAAAAAAGTAAAGAGAAATAACTCATCCAATGGTGAAAACCACTTCTTGTGGTGTCTTGGGAAAGTGCCATGATGAAAAAATGGCCATCATGCATGTGTAATCCATAATCCCCTTGCACTCTACACTTGGGGTAAAGTCTCATCCACTCTATCCTACCTACCACATCTCCCTTTATCCCTCATCCATTATCCATCACCCTATCTACATCCATACTCCCTTTTCCCCCTTTGATCTTGACAAGTCTAAGGATCTCCATAGTCATCACACATCCTATTTGCTTCCCCTTATCCACACCCTTTAGTCCATATCCCTTATCTTATCCATTTCTTATTTCCATAATCCATTATCACCTTTGATCTTTCTTATCCTATCCGTATCATATCTATCCAAATCCATCCCTAAATCTTGATCAAAACTAAGGACATAAAATGCAAAACATGTTTTCAATAATTCTCTTGACATGTTCATTCATGTGGATCCCATACCATTCAATGCACCATGCTAACACCTTACATTGTCATACAAATCCCTTAGCTTAGATAAACATGAGTATCTTGGATAAATGAAGCACAAAGATGCTTTGAGGCTTTGGATGCAAATTGTGTGATTTTTCATTCTCCCATAAGGGCAAGTGTAAAGTATAATGAACCCCAATCATCCTCTATGAAAACATCATCAAAAAGAGATGATGTGTCTTAGTTAGTTATAGATGCAATCATGTAATTAAGAAAAGATATAGATCCTACTTCTACTTGGAGACCACTATATGTATTTTTATTATCCTTTATTGTGTATACTCTATTGTCATATATAAATTTTATTGTGTGACGAAGAGTAGATAAGACTACTTGCATAGCATGAATCCATGGTTTGCCTAGAAGAAGCTTGGATGTGAGAGTATTAGGCATAACATGGGTAAAGTCAAAAGTATTACCTTAATAAGTAATGCGATTGTACCTAACAACTATCTACCAATATTATCAAATCCATGAATAAATAAAGAATTTGGTTGAATAAGAGAGGTATCCACATTGATTCTATGCAACAGGTTCAAGCTAAAAATATTAATACCTAATCCATTATCAATTAGTGTATTCTTTACTAAATTTTTATTAAAGAGAACTATAATCATATTAATTTTTAACTTTGGAAGAAGGTAATTTATGTTTCAAGAATATGATATTTGACTTTATTGCATCCATACAATCAAACAAAGTTGTTACATCATGTAGTCTAGTAGAAGGTGAGACAACTACCATTTGTAAGGCTTCTTGGAGCATCCCATTGTATGCAGGAATAGTTTGAATCAAATCCTAAATGGAGATCTTATCTAGAGCAGTACAAAGTTTCTCAATAATATTATATTCCTTACCAACATGTTGTGAAAGACGATGGGAAGGAAGAAAAGGTTGAGAATGAGGAAGAACATTTTAATCTTGTCTATGGGTAAGTGCAAGAAGTTGTGTCCCCTTTTTGGCCAAAAAGTGGAAGTTTTTTCCCTTTTTTTTTGATTTTGTCCCATTTGACCTAAATATTTGAGGCACTTAAAGAATGAATCTTGAAAAAATTCAATAATAGAAAATGTAGTGTTAGAAGTCTACTTTCCAAATATGTAATTTATTTTAATACCCAGATCTTAAAAATGAAGTTTGAATAGGCATTACTAAAACATATAGTTTAAAAGTCACTTTTCAGGACCATACCATGCCCGTGTACGACAAGCATAATTTGACTTAAATGAAATCATTTTTATAAATCCTTTTGTGAAAAGATCTATAACTCACTCACCTTTGATGAGAATATTTTTTTGTAATTTTTTCCTGCATGTTTTTTTTGTTAATTTTTTATTGGGCATAATCATTGTTTTGAAAAATTCTTTTGTACGACAAGCATAATTTGACCTAAACTTAACATTTTTTATTTTTTTATTTTTAAACTGTATAGAATTGTCTCTAGTTTGATGCCATATAATTTTTTTTGAAAAAACTTAGAAACAAAAAAGTTATTAAAAAACTAAAAAACCATGTTATTTCAAGTTTATAGACCTCTCTCATTAGTAATTATTTTAAAAATAAAAATATTGATCAATTTTTTAAAAAAATTTCATATTTAGAAACTAGACAGTCTCTACTATAATGGGTTTTCATTGTTTAAAAAAATTCTGAAAATTTGGTGTTCACATATATTTTTGAAGTCATTATTTTATATGATGATTGATTTGGCCTTCAAGTTGCAGGTCAAACCAGGTCCAAGCCTAAGGGTCGGCTCTCCAAGCCATTTCCCAAGCCAAAACCGAAGCTACAACCAAACCAAAGTTGAAAATTTTAAAAACGAGATCCCGTTTCGTTTTTTAAAATAATTAAAAAAATGTTTAGCAAACAGGATCCCATTTCAAAAAAAAAATGGGATCCTGTTTCCCTTTTTTTTTAATATAAAATTTAAGTTTAAGTCACATTTCCCTTTGTCTTTTTCCTTTCTTATACTTTAGGTTATATTTTATGTATATATTAGTAGGATGTTTGAGAGTGGTTTCAAATCTCTAGGAGTTATAATACAGATTCTAGATTTTAGAAGATCTTATAAATTGTGACGTAATAGGACCTATAATGTCATAATACAACCTATTATGTCATAATGTTAGTGAACAGATTTCCTCTTTGTTTTTAAATGATTAATTTTAAACTCTGTTACCTTATTCTAAGAACAAATGATTCACTGAACAGTTGGGTAAGTGTTGTTCAAATCACTTCCCTTTGAATTTTTGCATAGGTACAGCTCCCTATCTTGGTTTTTCATGAAATGTGTTTTATTTCTATTTATATCTGAATGAAAGCTTTTAACCCGAAAGCGTATAAGGCCGCCTATTTCATTCTTGGATGAAAGGCTGCAACTTTGCACATGTCTCATAAACAATGAAAAGTTATTTTCCTTAATTTCCAATGCATGTAACTGCAGCAACTAAAACAAAGTTCAATATATTTTCTCCACATAAACTAATAAAAGATGAACAAATTCAAGGAAAATAAATCTTCTCTCAATCATGAGTCTTTTCTAAAGTAAACAACACATTCAAAGGAAAGAACATCAGAGGAATAATGAAATACTGAAATGGAATGATCAATTATATTGTTTCTTGATCGGATGAACATATGTAAAGATATGTTATCTATTCGGATTCAAAATACATAGATCTTCCTTCTCCCAAAAACAATATCATCAGATTTCATATATATATCTTTATGCAACAAAGACATAAAAATACATCAGCCAATCTTTTCCATAACAGATCCCAACCATCTGATTCTTCCTTTGATTAAAAACAAAAAATGCCAAAACAAAAACTTTAGTCGAAGCTCACAGAATTAGTTACTAAAATCTAACCCCTCTACCATCTGTTTTACTTAATTTATAGTCTAAATGGGGGAGGTCTCCCTGAAAACTCGACCACTCCCTGGTGAAACAGTTACGAAACCAACAACAAGTATTTTGGGATGGATGTCCCGAAGTTTTTGCATAACTATGAGAAATGTTTTAAAAATAAAGGAAACTAGTCCTAAATTGATGCATTGTGTCATATTCCATCATTGTCATCTTCTCCATCTTCGCGGGCGTCATGAGCAGTCATAAGTTCTTGAACCATGGATTGGCTTGGGACTTTCATTGCATTGAGTTTCTCCTTTGCCACCTCCTTATTCCACTTATGTTGCACCATCTTCTCTGAGTGTTTCGGTAGCTGATCATTCCCAATGAAAATCATAGATTCGATCCTAGCCACCTTGGTTATATCCTCCGGCATGAAGCTACTCTTGACTCTAATCTTCTCCATGTTCAACCAGAAAGATTTGGTTGCTTCCTATGTGCTTGAACCACAGATTCCTAACTCCCAGTCATGATCAAGATTAACCACCTTATTATCCTTGACTATACTACTTTGCAAATCCTGGAGTTCATAGATAGAGGTTCTTGCATCCGTAATCACCGACTAAAAGGTAAGCACTCACCATATGATAGTTTTCTTCAACACGAAAAGCTAACATTCATTGGCCACCAGCTTAATTGAATGTTCTGTCAGAAACCTGGTAGTCCCGTATTCTTCTATTTTGGCAAACAGAGGTAGGACGTTCTGCCATTTGTGCTCTTCTTTCTCCCACGACACAAGCTGGTTTTGAATTTTAGAAATAAGGTTTTGTATTTCATCACACAATCTCTAGGAGTCAGTAATGTACTTCTCACCATCTTTGATTATTTGTTCAATCCACTTCTCAACCGCTTCAGCAATGCTCTTAGCCCGTTGAACTTGGTTCATCAACTTCTTGTTTTCTGGAGAAGTTGGGTCGAAGTTCTCAGCGGCATGAGATATTGGAATTGCTCCAAGGCAACCGATACTATCGATGAACTGAGCCAAAACACTTGTGTCATTTTAGTTCTCTTTTCTCCTATCCATCCTTCTCTGACCTAGTAAGCATTTTCTTTGCTGACACTTGGAAAAAATGGTTGTCCATATCTCTACTCATTTTTCCCAACTCTACCTTTTTGATCTCAAAATCATCAGGACCAACATCTCTATTTTCCTCTTTCGGTTTGTATGAGGCAATTTCTGCCATCCATTTTCCAGTTTCTTCATCATTGTTCAGGTGAGCGGCGGTCTTGAACCTTTTTGGCTTTGGATTCTTCTCTGTGTGCTTAGCAACCATTTCCTGAATCAGAATGGTCACAGGAAGAAATCTCCTTTTCTTGTTCACTGAGGTTGTTAACCATTTAGGGGTCATAGTGGAATGAGTAGTTCCTTCAATCATCTTTGGTGGTGGTGTCATTGCCATAGTCACTGTTTGGGAGTCCAGAGCACAAGCAACTTCACCATCCAAATCTTCAATTTCAAAAATTTGAGCCTCAAGAACGACATCTTTTACTCCCATATCCTTGACCTGGTCCATCTTCCTTTGGGCGAGACTACGTGATCAAGTATGCCGAGGGGTACTAAAATCTAGAGTTGGACTAGACCTGTGTCTAGGCTGAGACGACTTGGTATCCTTACCTGCACGAACAAGAGCACTGTTAGAAGAACGTTTTGGTGAAGATAGAGGATCCTTATTATTTCTTGCAGAAAGGGACTTGGCGCCTGACTTTATTGCTTTCTTTTTAGCCACCCATGCCACGGTTCTTTCTAGAACTTGTTTGGTCCTCAATTGTATGTCATCATTTTCCTCCTCATCCTAATTAATTGGGAGAATTTCAGTCTCTGCATGAGCTAAATATCCTAGTTCAAACAATTCAAGATAATCCTCTTCAAGGCCTTTAATGTCTAACTTTATTTGCAAAGAGACAACCTGTTCTAGCACCAATCTCATGTTTTCCCTTTTGAAAACTTCAAGTTCATCTGTACAGTCTTCCCAGAAATCTTCTAACTGTGGCATGGGAGGATAAGGCATTGGGCCAAGGCTCCGAGAAAATTCCTTATTGTCAAACCCTTTCCTTTCAGAATATAGAGAGAAATTAAAATTCCTAAGGTCTGCTCCTATACTTAGTGCATCAGACATTGAATTACAAGACAACACTCCCAATTGTATGGGAAAATGACCTTCCCACTTGTCCTTAGGCTGTGCCTTCTTGATCGCATAGGTCAGTTGCCTGCATACTTCTACTAGAACAAAACAATCAGAATAGAAGTGGGGGAGCTTGAAGGGTTCCTCTTCAAAGCCTCCTACCCGTATATAGCAAAAGCGTGGGAACTGGATGTAAAAACTACCAAACTTCTTAATTAAGGTTTGTGCATCATCTGAAATTTGTTTAGCCTTTTTACTCTTCAGTTCATGACACATATCACCCAGGAATGCATTGTGTATCCTTCTGAAATCTTGTAGGGCATTGTCTTTTTGCAGCAAAGGATAGAACTCTTACACGGGAACATCTTCCTTAGTGAGCTTCTTTGGTACACCCGTTAACTCCTTAACACAAGCTAGACAATACAAGAGATATGAGGACATGAAGAAGTTTTGTTGAAACTGCTTGGCTAGACTCAACTGCTCTCTCATTGAATTGGCAATTAACTCTGCCCAATCCAAATATTGTTTTCCTTCCAGAACTAATTGCACATAGCAATAAGTCCAATCATCAAAACTATAAGCTTCGGCAGAACCTCTGGCTCAATGCAATAGAAGCATCACATCATGGATATGTGGCAACATGTGGTTCTTGTTAGGATTTTTGGGTAACGTAGAACCACCTCTCTGAGGGACCTTGAACCAGAATTTCACCACATTATTTTTGTGTCCGGCTCTGTCTGCATTGAACTCACTGATTGACTGGGTAGGAGAAAAATTAGAAAACTGGTAATCCGGTATCTTAAAAACTGAAGCAATCACCTCACAGTTAATGACAAGAAGGGTTTCACCATTATCTCTCTTAATAGTTTCAGATACTAGGTCATATCTAGCAATACATTCCCGAACTAACTCTGGGCAAGGAATTGTTGGAGGAAAGGCTGTGGCTTCTAAAAGTCCACTACTCAAAATCTCTATACAAAAAGACATATCAATACCCTTGAACACCCTTTCTTTCAACTCTTCAAGGCTCTCTCCTTTCAGGTCAGTATCACTAACTATGGCTTCTGTGGATGCCAAGCTAAGGATGTTGCCAAACAAATGCAGAGTGGACTTCATAACTTCAAAACAAGAAACCTAAATTTGATTGCAGTGAAACCTTCTGTATGAGAGAAAATGCAAGGGAAAACACTAGAGAAAATAAGGAAAGACTCACCTTCATAGTTGTACAATCAGATGATAGCTAGTAGCAAGAAAGACTCCTATCCAGGGATAACATATACAAAGATCCAGTAGCAAGTAACAAATGCGGAACACAAATAATTTCCATACCTTACTGGGAAAGGTAATGATACAGATACATTAAATGCAATGATTTCACAATTTCAGTCTGGATGCGGCAAGTTGGCGGATTAGACCTCGCATGCATGCATTGAATGCATGGCGGCATGCTTTAAGAAACTGCCAGTTCCCGAAATGTTTACTTACTTCGAAAAAACCAAAGAATGACATCACTTTAAGATATGGTTCTACTTCTCCGTATTTAGTAATGAATGCACTTCCCAAAACATTAGAAACAGCGGGACCCACCAATATTGAACCCACATGAACATCTTGAACGGACTTCTTGAGTGTTCAAGTAGTTCAGGATGTATGCCACGTCTAGCTGTTGACCACTTGCTATGTTGAACACGTTGAACATATTTGAACCCTTTGAACTCAGTTCAATAAGTTCAAATCAAATGCTATATCACCGAACATGAAGAACTTTTGGAAGAGCCGTTGCAAAACACTTAGAGAAAATGTTAGTATGAAAAACTTTTTCCTGAACACCTTGGAACCTATGGAACCTAATGAACCTATTAAACCCAGTTCAAAATGGTTCTACGTGTTCAAAGAGTTCAATCAATTGTTTGAACTTGACTTAAATGACTAGAAAAAGGATTTGAAAATGCATTAAAGACTTGAACCAAGGCAATATAGCATGAATTAGGACTCCAACATAAAAAGAAAAGATGACCCACTCTTGCCATGAGGAATAAATGACGCGGTAACATTGGCTCTGACTGGGGATTGTATTTTTCAAAGGAAAATGCAAAGAACTCACAGACTCTGGTTTCATAGAACATAAAACAAAAGGGGAAAGGATTAGGGGCACAACCAAAAACACCTAGACTACTATGTACAAACATCTCAATCATAGGATTTACAATTTATAGAGCTTGAGATCTTTCCCATTGTAGGTATAAGGCATGATCATTCCATTAGCGTAGCTGAGTCTGAATGCATTTTGTCCTACTGCTTCACATATTCTGAAAGGGCCTTTCCACAATGAATCAAACTTGCCATGAGCTCCTTTGGACTCTGTCCTTTTGTCCCATAGCAGCACCTTATCTCCTACTAGGAAACCTCTTGGTCGAGCTCACATGTCAAAAATCCTCTTCACGCAGTTCTGATGCTCTAAAATTATATCCACAAGCAATTCTCTCTCTTCTTCTAACTTTGTCAGATACATAATTCTTTTCTCCAAAGCATTTTGAAAGAAGGAATCTTCCACTACTGTCTGCAGCTTGGTTGCTAATAACTCTAGTGGAAAAGAAAGATTTGCTCCTACGCCATACACAAGTTCAAAAGGTGCCATTCCAATGGACCTCTTGGGTGTGGTTCTATCCACCCACAAAGCTTCATAAATCTTCTTATGCCAATTCTGAGCGCTCTCATCAACTAATTTCTTCATGATAGCTATCAAATTCTTGTTGCTAGATTCTGCCAATCCATTGCCCTGTGGGAAGTAATCAGAAGAATGTGAGAGGGAAATCTGATGATCATAGCAAAACATAGTCAACTCTTCGAAGGAGAAATATGATGCATTATCTGTCACAATCTTCTGGGGTACCCCAAAATGAACTAGGATGTAATCTTTGAGAAAACTACACACAATCTCTGAGTTTGCCTTTTTGGTGGGAATGGCCTCTACCCACTTAGTAAAGTAGTTAGTTGCTGTCAAAATATACATGTGACCTACACTGGAATGAGGGTTTATTGGGCCTATGAAATCAATGCCCCACTGCTTGAAAGGTTCCTCTATCACTACAGGCCTTAGAGGTAGAGCTGCCAAATGTGGCTTTCTAGAAAACAATTGACATTTCTCACATTCCTTAACATGAATATAGGCATCTCGAAACATGCCGAGCCAATAAAAAGAATTCCTTAGAATTTTGAAAGCAGTAACAGATGATGAGAAGTGTCCCCCACAAACCTCTCCATGATAGGCCTCCAAGAGCTTTTGTTGTTGAGGTTTATCTACACACCTAAGATATGTTCCATCTAAACCCTTTTTGTATAAAACATCTTGCCAAATTACATACTTTGCAGATTTTAACTTTAAATTCCTTTGTTCTTTAGATGGTTTGGGCAGCTACCATAAGTTAAATAATAGGCCACATCAGAGAACCAAGTATCCTGCAATCCGACAAAAAGAGTTAATGGTAACTCCACTTCAGTTTCCACCTCATTTTCCGCTATCAACCTGCATAAGCCCTGTCCTTTAATTTTCCTCGTAGGGAAAATGTCTAAGTCATACTCCTAGATTTTTGTCACCCAAGTTTCTCTCTTATTTAGTCCAACCTCCTGCTATGTCAAAATGCTTTTTACGACTAAATCTGGGACAAAAACTACAGAGTGAGAATGCAAAATATAGCATCAAAACTGTTTCATGGCCTTTACAACAGCATATGCATGCTTCTCCATAGGTGAATACTTAAGCTCATGCTTCTTGAGTGGAGTACTCATGAACGCTATGGGCAATTCAGCCCCATTTTCATCCAACTGTAACAGAATCCCAGACATAGTATGGTCTGATGCATAACAATACAAAATGAAATCCTTTGTGAAATCTGGATTAACAAGAGTGGGCACATTTGCAACTGATCCCTTAATTATTTCAAAAGAATTTTTGGCCTCTTCGGTCCACTTGAAAGGATGTTGCTCACTTAGCAAGCCGACAATGTGTTTGGTGGTCTCAACAAATTTTGGAACAAATCTTCTTAAGAAATTCACTTGACCAAAGAACGATCTTACTCCAGTCCAGCTTGAGGGTAAACTGAGACGTTGAATTGCATTAACTCTCTCGGGATCAATCTTGACTCCCTCTTTCGAGACAATATGTCCTAACAATTTGCCCTCCGTGACACAAAAAACTGATTTCTTAGGATTCAAAGAAATCCCGTGCTCATGACAATGCTGCAATACTACACTCAAATCCTAAAAATGATCTGTCCTTTTTTTTGAAAACACTGTGAGGTCATCCAGATAAACTACAATTATTCTGTCTTGGAAATCCTTGAAAGAGGAATCCATAGCCCTTTGAAAAGTGGCTCCGACATTTATTAAACCAAAAGGCATGCGGTTGTATGCGAATGTTCCCCATGGAGTGATGAACACTATCTTGTGTTGCTCATGCTCTGGTACAGTAATCTGGTTATAACCAGAAAAACCATCCAACATCGACATCATCTCTGACCCAGACACTGTCTGCAAAATGTGATCCATATTTGGTAAAGCATAGTTGTCCTTCAGGCTTGCTTGATTCAAATTTTGAAAATCAACACAGATACGAATTTCCCCATTTTTCTTTCTTATGGGCACAATGTTAGCTACCCAGGTGGAATGGTGGATTGGATATATGATTCAGGCCTTAAGCATTTTTTCAACTTCCTTAGAAATTGCATCCGCCATGATGGGGTTAAAATTCCTCAATTTTTGCCTAAAAGGTGAGGTGCCTGGCTTCAGCGGAATCTGATGTTGAAAATGTCCATTTCTAAACTCCTTCAGGTCATCATAAGACCAAGCAAAAACATCAATGTATTCCTTAAGCAGTGTGCCAAGTGCTCTCTTTTCCTCCATAGAACAACACCTACCGATTGTCACTTCTTTTGGATCAGATTCATCTCCCAAATTTATTTTCTCACAATTTCCTTTCCCATCATCCTTGGGAACTTTGTTACCTATGAATGCATCATCTCTAGTGAAAAATCTCTCCAGTGTCACTAACCCCTTTGGAATTTTTTTACCTTTGAGCTGAATAAAGCTATTTGTAGGATCTACCTTTGGGTCTGGACTAAACTCTTTGCAAACATTCTCAGAGCCTTCAAAATATGACTGAGAAAATGACTGAGCACATTCTAGGAAATCTTTGATCTGTGCATCCGTATCAAAAATCTACCAATGATCTACATTATCGGGAACACTGGGCCTATAGATCATTTCAATCCTATATGAGTTATCTTTAAAATCCAGATGTGGTAATAAAAGTGAAGCTGACACGGCCAATGAATCTGCCCTATTATTTTGCTCCCTCGGAATTGCTTCAATCGAGAAGGCATCAAAGAATTCTAACTCATCCCAAACTCTATTCCTGTAATGCCTCAACCTGTCATTCTTAACCGTATAGATGTTTCTCACCTACCTAACAATTAACTCTGCATCACCTTTGACTTTAAGCAACTTGACTCCTTTAAATTTGGCCTCACTTAATCCTAATAATAGTGCCTCATATTCAACAGTACTATCAGTGTTCTTAAAATCCAACTTGAAGGAAAAGGGGAAAATATTACCAGTTGGTGACAGCAAAACCACCCCTACACCGGAACTGGAGTTAGCGCAGCTTCCATCAAACTCCATCTGCCATAGCCCGTCAAGTTCACCAACTGCCTCATCCATTTTCTTTTCACCAGGTGCAAGAACAAGATAGTTTCCAAACTCACATTCTTGAAACAGAATCCGGGCTTTGGGGTTATCTAAGGGAAAAACAGTGTACTTATTTTTGGGCTCAGGTTCAAGCTTAATTTTCTGATTTCCAAGGGGAATGACAGCTTCAGACCAGTCCATTTTGATTTCACCTGCAAGATCTTTGTAAAATGTCCTACTCAGAAGCATTCCATAACTCGCCGGAATATCAACAACCAGTATAGTTAATCTTACTCTTTTGTTTGGGCACGCTGCCAGCACTGCTTGGATGTCCTTTACCTGACCAATAAGAAGAACCTATTTTCCATCCATTGAAAAACATCTCCCAAACATTTTAGTGAGGGTCAAACCTAGAGATTTAGCCACAGGAGAATGCATTATATTGTCTGAAGCCCCTAAATCAATTATGCAATTACTTAACTTCTGGCCATTCAGGAGAAGGGAAATATAGAAAGGTTCAAGTTTTGGAATCTCAACCTCAAGCCCAGACTTTGTATCATGAAAAGCACAGGGATCTGCCAGATTGGCTAATGAGCAGGGGACAGATGAAGACCCTTCTGTAGTAGCTAAATCATTATTTTCCATTCATCCATGTACTTGGGACTCCAAAAAGGAATATCCTTTAACGTATTTGACCAGTTTATCCAACTCTTTTGGGTTAAGCTTTAAATACTCAGTGGTAGGAAGTTGAATGGTAGAGGCCTTACAAAACTCGATGATATGAAAGGAGGAAGAAGAGGAAAGGCTCTTATGATCTTCATGGTTCCTTTGCAAAATCTTAACCTTAGGAACATTTGAAAAACTATTACCAAGGAGATCTTTGCCTTTGAAATTGCTTCTAGAAGGGTTCACAAAGGAAGAAGGCTAGGAGCTTCATTGATTCCTTGTTAGAATCGCACATGAAGAACCTTCAAGAGTTGCCAAAATGTTACTACCTTTTTTTGAATTTGACTCATACTCGAGGTAGAATGTTCCAGAGTTGCCAGGTACCTCTTGAATTCTTTCTGCTTCAGTGAACTCTCCTAATTCATCCTTTGTGTTTTGCATCTGAATGTGCCTTATCATATTGGGACATCAAACCCCATCACAATCAGTGGTAAGATGAAATGAACACATGACACCTTTGTTAGGAGGTGCCTCTATCTGTAATCTTTGTGGAACTGCAGGAAGTTGCAACGGTCGTCCATAGTTATACTGATTTGAAGTTCTCCTGCTTATATCCTAATAAGGTTGTGGATAAGAGTTTCCAGGCTTAGGTATCTGCCTCTTTAAAGAAATCATATCATTGACAAGCCCCTGAACAACTGGATCAGTAGATGATGTAGAAGCCTAAGATTGTCCTGAGGAGTTTGTATATCTTTCCTCCATTTTCCAGCTATTATTAGATCATCTTCAAGCTGTATAGCCTCATTTTGTGTAGTCTCTAGATCCGCTAGCCTACTTCTTCTAAGGTGAAATCCTACGTCAGGTGGCATGGAATTTATGAAGAAACATCGCTAATTATCTGCAGTTGGTCTTTTGGCTTGAGGAATTTTGTGAATAATCTTATTATATCTTGCTACACAATCCCTCATCGGCTCATCAATTTCCTTCTTCATCTGTGTGAGTTGAGCCAGTAACATGTGTTCATCATCAGCGCTTTGGAATCTTTTTTCAAAAGTAGTTTTCATCGTTTGCCAGTCAGTTATGGATCCTGCTTGTAGCTAGCTAAACCATTCTACTACCCCTTCGGTGAGAGTTTGGACAAAAAGCCTAACAACCACGTCCTCATATTGGACTGCTAGGATTCCAGTTGCTACATTAAAAGAGTTCAAATTCTCTTCAACTAAAACTTTCCTGTCACCTTTATATTTGGGTAAAACATCCTTTGCTCCTTTTGGTAGTGGATTATGGGCTATGAGAGCAAGAGATCCAACAGTCACACCCCAGGGTTGAGCCATAATGAACACTGGATGAATAGTCACAAGAGGAGGGGCTTGAATTCCAGTAAGTGTTAGTGCTTGCCAAGGAGAAGAAGAAGATATAGGGGTAACTCTGACAGGAGATGAAGGTCTACTTTTGGCATTCCTTCTAGGAGTAAAACTTGGGGCAAATGACAAATTTTGTAATTCTTCAAAATAGTTATCAACCAGTCTTTCTCTTCTTTGTGCTCTAGTATATGGATGAGAATCCCGGGTGATTTCTCATAGGAAAACTAAACTACTTCAAATGAGACTCAATCTCAATAGTCTTCCTAAAATCAGAGCAATTTTGCCAATTTGAGTTCACTTTTGTTACGTCTACGACATACCAGTCTACTGAAAAATTGGTTTTCTCTTTGTTTCGCTCCCCAGCAGAGTCACCAAAAATCTGATAGTGAACAAATTTTCTCTTTGTTTTTAAAAGATTAATTTTAAACTCTATTAGCTTATTCTAAGAACAAATGATTCACTGAATAGTTGGGTAAGTGTTGTTCAAATCACTTCCCTCTAAATTTTTGCATAGGTACAGCTCCCTATCTTGGTTTTTCATGAAATGTGTTTTGTTTTTATTTATATATGAATGAAAGCTTTTAACCTGAAAGTGTATAAGGCCGCCTATTTCATTCTTGGATGAAAGGCTGCAACTTTGCACATGTCTCATAAACAATGAAAAGCTATTTTCCTTAATTTCCAATGCATGTAACTACAGCAACTGAAACAAAGTTCAATATACTTTCTTCATGTAAACTAATAAAAGATGAACAAATTCAAGGAAAATAAATCCCCTCTCAATCATGAGTCTTTTCTAAAGTAAACAACGCATTCAAAGGAAAGAACATCAGAGGAATAATGAAATAATATAATGGAATAATCAATTATATTGTTTCTTGATCAGATGAACATATGCAAAGATATGTTATCTATTCGGATTCAAAATACACAGATCTTCCTTATCCCCAAAACAATATCATCAGATTTCATATATATATCTTTATGCAACAAAGACATAAAAATACATCAGCCAATCTTTTCCATAACAAATCCCAACCATCTGATTCTTCCTTTGATTAAAAACAGAAAATACCAAAACAAAAACTTCAGTTGAAGCTCACAGAATTAGTTACTAAAATCTAACCCCTCTACCATCTGTTTTACTTAATTTATAGTCTAAACAAGGGAGGTCTCCCTGAAAAATTGACCACTCCCCGGTAAAACAGTTACGAAACCAACAACAAGTATTTTGGGATAGATGTCTCGAAGTTTTTGCATAGCTATGAGAAATGTTTTAAAAATAAAGGAAACTAGTCCTAAATTGATGCATTGTGTCATATTCCATCATTGTCATCTTCTCCGTCTTTGCAGGCGTCATGAGTAGTTGTAAGTTCTTCAACCATGGATTGGCTTGGGACTTTCATTGCATTGAGTTTTGCCTTTGCCATCTCCTTATTCCACTTATGTTGCACCATCTTCTCTGAGTGTTTCGGCAGCTGATCATTCCCAATGAAAATCATAGATTCGATCCTAGCCACCTTGGTTATATCCTCTGGCGTGAAGCTACTCTTGACTCTGATCTTATCCATGTTCAACCGGAAAGATTTGGTTGCTTCCTGTGTGCTTGAACTGCAAATTCCTAACTCCCAGTCATGATCAGGATTAACCACCTTATTATCTTTAACTTTACTACTTTGCAAATCCTGGAGTTCATAGATAGAGGTTCTTGCATCCATAATCACCGACTGAAAAGTAAGTACTCGCCACATGATAGTTTTCTTCAGCATGAAAAGCTGACATTCATCGGCCACCAACTTAATTGAATGTTCTATCAGAAACTTGGTAGTCCCATATTCTTCTATTTTGGCAAACAGAGGTAGGACATTCTGCCATTTGTGCTCTTCTTTCTCCCACAACACAAGCTGGTTTTGAGTTTCAGAAATAAGGTTCTGTATTTCATCACACAATCTTTGGGAGTTAGTAATGTACTTCTCACCATCTTTGATTATTTGTTCAATCCACTTCTCAATCGCTTTAGCAATGCTCTTAGCCCGTTGAACTTGGTTCATCAACTTTTTGTTTTCCGGAGAAGTTGGGTTGAAGTTCTCAGCGACATGAGATATTGGAATTGCTCCAAGGCAACCGATACTATCAATGAACTAAGCCAAAACACTTATGTGTCATTTTAGTTCTCTTTTCTCTCGTCCATCCTTCTCTGACCTTGTAAGCATTTTCTTTGCTGACACTTGGAAAAAATGGTTGTCCATATCTCTACTCATTTTTCCCAACTCTACCTTTGTGATCTCAAAATCATCAGGACCAACATCTCTATTTTCCTCTTTCGGTTTGTATGAGGCAATTTCTACCGTCCATTTTCTAGTTTCTTCATCATTGTTCAGGTGAGCGGCGGTCTTGAACCTTTTCGGCTTTGGATTCTTCTTTGTGTACTTAGCAACCATTTCCTGAATCGAAATGGTCACAGGAAGAAAGCTCCTTTTCTTGTTCACTAAGGTTGTTAACCATTTGGGGGTCACAACGGAATGATTAGTTCCTTCAATCATCTTTGGCGGTGGCGTCATTGCGACAGTCACTATTTGTTAGTCCAAAGCACAAGCAACTTCACCATCCAAATCTTCAATTTCAAAAATCTGAGCCTCAAGCACAACATCTTTTACTCCCATATTCTTGACTTGGTCCATCTTCCTCTGGGCGACACTACGTGATCGAGTATGCCGAGGGGTACTAAAATCCAGAGTTGGACTAGACCTACATCTAGGCTGAGATGGCTTGGTATCCTTACCTGCACGAACATGAGCACTGTTAGAAAAATGTTTTGGTGAAGATAGAGGATCCTTATTATTTCTTGCAGAAAGGGACCTAGCACTTGACTTTATTGCTTTCTTTTTAGCCACCCATGCCACGGTTCTTTCTAGAACTTGTTTGGTCCTCAATTGTATGTCATCATTTTCCTCCTCATCCCAATTAATTAGGAGCATTTCAGTCTCTGCATGAGCTAAATATCCTAGTTCAAACAATTCAAGATAATCCTCTTCAATCCCTTTAATGTCTAACTTTATTTGCAAAGAGACAACCTGTTCTAGCACCAATCTCATGTTTTCCCTTTTGAAAACTTTAAGTTCATCTGTACAATGTTCCCAGAAATCTTCTAACTATGGCATGGGAAGATAAGGCATTAGGCCAAGGCTCCGAGAAAATCCCTTATTGTCAAACCCTTTCCTTTCAGAATACAAAGAGAAATTAAAATTCCTAAGGTCTGCTCCTATACTTAGTGCATCAGACGTTGAATTACAAGACAACACTCCCAATTGTATGGGAAAATGACCTTCCACTTGTCCTTAGGTTGTGCCTTCTTGATCACAGAGGTTAGTTGCCTACATACTTCTACTAGAACAAAACAATTAGAACAAAAGTGGGGGAGCTTGAAGGGTTCCTCTTCAAAGCCTCCTACCTATATATAGAAAAAGCGTGGGAACTGGATGTAAAAACTACCAAACTTCTTAATCAAGGTCTGTGCATCATCTGAAATCTATTTAGCCTTTGTACTCTTTAGTTCATGACACATATCACCTAGGAATGCATTGTGTATCCTTCTGAAATCTTGTAGGGCATTGTCTTTTTGCAGCATAGGATAGAACTCATACACGGGAACATCTTCCTTAGTGAGCTACTTTGGTACACTCGTTAACTGCTTAACACAAGCTAGACAATACAAGAGATATGAGGACATGAAGAAGTTTATTTGAAAGTGCTTGGCTAGACTCAACTGCTCTCTCATTGAATCAGCAATTAACTCTGCCCAATCCAAATATTGTTTTCCTTCCAGAACTAATTGCACATAGCAATAAATCCAATCATCAAAACTATAAGCTTCGACAAAACCTCTGGCTCGATGCAACAGAAGCATCACATCATGGATATGTGGCAACATGTGGTTCTTGTTAGGATTTTTGGGTAACCTAGAACCACCTCTCTGAGGGACCTTCAACCAGAATTTTGCCACATTATTTCGGTGTCCGGCTCTGTCTGCATTGAACTCACTGGTTGACTGAGCAGGAGAAAAATTAGAAAACTGGTAATCCGGTATCTTAAAAACTGAAGCAATCACCTCACAGTTAATGACAAGAAGGGTTTCACCATTATCTCTCTTAATAGTTTCAGATACTAGGTCATATCTAGCAATACATTCCCGAACTAACTCTGGGCAAGGAATTGTTGGAGGAAAGGCTGTGGCTTCTAAAAGTCCACTACTCAAAATCTCTATACAAAAAGACATATCAATACCCTTGAACACCCTTTCTTTCAACTCTTCAAGGCTCTCTCCTTTCAGGTCAGTATCACTAACTATGGCTTTTGTGGATGCCAAGCTAAAGACGTTTCCAAACAAATGCAGAGTGGACTTCATAACTTCAAAACAAGAAACCTAAATTTGATTGTAGTGAAACCTTCTATATGAGAGAAAATGCAAGGGAAAACACTAGAGAAAATAAGGAAAGACTCACCTTCACAGTTGTAAAATCAGATGACAACTAGTAGCAAGAAAGACTCCTATCTAGGGATAACATATACAAAGATCTAGCAGCAAGTAACAAATGTGGAACACAAATAATTTTCATACCTTACTGGGAAAGGTAATGATACAGATACATTAAATGCAATGATTTTACAATTTCAGTCTGGATGCGGCAAGTTGGCGGATTAGACCTCACACGCATGCATTGAATGCATGGCGGCGTGCTTTAAGAAATTGCTAGTTCCCGAAATGTTTACTTACTTCAAAAAAGCCAAAGAATGACATCACTTTAAGATATGGTTCTGCCTCTCCGTATTTAGCAATGAATGCACTTCCCAAAACATTAGAAATAGCGGGACCCACCAATATTTAACCCACATGAACATCTTGAACCGACTTCTTGAGTGTTCAAGTAGTTCAGGATGTATGCCATGTCAAGCTATTGACCACTTGCTGTGTTGAACACGTTGAACATATTTGAACCCATTGAACTCAGTTCAATAAGTTCAAATCAAATGCTATATCACCGAACATGAAGAACTTTTGGAAGAGCCGCTGCAAAACACTTAGAGAAAATGTTAGTACAAAAAACTTTTTCCTGAACACCTTGGAACCTATGGAACCTAATGAACCTGTTGAACCAAGTTCAAAATGGTTTGACATGTTCAAAGACTTCAATCAATTGTCTGAACTTGACTTAAATGACTAGAAAAAGGATTTGAAAATGCATTAAAGACTTGAACCAAGGCAATATAGCACGAATTAGGACTCCAACATAAAATGAAAAGATGACCCACTCTTGCCATGAGGAATAAATGATGCGGTAACACATAATAAGTCCCATTGGTACATAATAGGTCCTAATGTGTCATTATAGGTCATATTGTGTTATAATAGGTCCGATTGTGTCATAATAGGTCCTATTGTGACATAATACGACCTATTACGTCATAATATGACCTATTACGTCATAATAGGTCCTATTATGTCATAAGACCCCTCAAAAGGACCTATTATGACATTATACCTCTTAATAGGAACTATTATGACTTAAGACCCCTTAGTAAGACCTATTATGTCATAATAGGTCCTATAATGTCATAAGACCCCTTAAGAGGACATGTCATGTCATAATTGGTCCTATTATGTTGTAAGACCCCTTAAGAGGATGTATTATTACATTATACCCTTTAGTAGGACCTATTGAAGGGTATTATGTCATAATAGGACTGATTATGACATAATAGGTCATATTATGTCATCATAGGTCCTATTATGACATCATAGGTCATATTATGTCATAAAATCCCTTAAGAGGAACTATTATGACTTTATACCCCGTAGTAGGACTTGATAAGGGGTATTATGTCATAACAAGACCTATTGTGACATAATAGGACCTATATTGTCATAATACAACCTATTATGTCATAATAGGTAATTTTGTCATAATACCCCTTAAGAGGACCTATTATGACATTATACCTCTTACTAGGACCTATTATGACATAAGACCCCTTAGTAGGACCTATTATGACATAAGACCCCTTAGTAGGACCTATTATGACATAATAGGATCGATTATTATATAATAGGACCTATTATGTCATATAGGTCCTATAATGTCATAAGACCCCTTAAGAGAACCTGTTATGTCATAATTGGTCCTATAATGTTATAAGACCCCTTAAGATGACCTATTATAACATTATGCCCCTCAGTAGGACCTGTTAAAGGGTATTATGTCATAAAAGGACCAATTATGACATAATATGATCTATGATGGTGTAATAGGTCCTATTATGTCATTGTAGGTCTTATTATGACATCATAGGTCATATTATGTCATAAAACCCCTTTAGAGGACCTATTATGACTTTATACCCCTTACTAGGACATGTTAAGGGGTATTATGTCATAATAGGACCTATTGCAATATAATAGGACCTATAATGCCATAATACGACCTTTTGTGTCATAATAGGTCCCACTGTGACATAATAGGTCCTATTATGACATAATACGACTTATTATGTCATAATACGACTTATTATGTCATAAGACCCCTTAAGAGGACATATTATGACATAAGACCCTTTAGTAGGACCTATTATGACATATGTAGAGAAAGATAAGTTGGTTGGAAGAGAGAGATGGTATGTTTAGATAGAGCTGAGGGGTATTATGTCATAACATGACCTATTGTGACATAATAGGACCTATAATGTCATAATATGACCTATTGTGACATAATAGGTCCTATTGTGACATAATAGGTCCTATTATGTCATAATAGTTCCTATTGTGACATAATAGGACTTATTATGTCATAATAGTTCCTATTGTGACATAAGACCCCTTAAGAAGACCTATTATGACATTATACCTCTTACTAGGATGTATTATGACATAAGACCCCTTAGTAGAACCTATTATGACATAATATGATAGATTATCACATAATAGGACCTATTATGTCATAATAGGTCCTATTTTGTCATAAGACCCCTTAAGAGGACCTATTATGACATTATACCTCTTACTAGGACCTATTATGACATAATAGGGTCGATTATCACATAATAGGACCTATTATGTCATAATAGGTCCTATAATGTCATAAGACCCCTTAAGAGGACTTGTCATGTCATAATAGGTCCTATTATGTCATCAGACCCCTTAAGGGGACCTATTATGACATTATACCCCTTACTAGGACCTGTTAAAGGGTATTATGTCATAATAGGACCAATAATGACATAATAGGATGTATGATAATGTAATAGGTCCTATTATGTCATCATAGGTCCTATTATGACATCATAGGTCATATTATGTCATAAAACCCCTTAAGAGGACCTATTATGACTTATACCCCTTACTGGGACTTGTTAATGGGTATTATGTCATAATAGGATCTATTGTGACATAATATGACCTATAATGTCATAATATGACCTATAATGTCATAATATGACCTATTATGTCATAATAGGTCCCATTGTGACATAATAGGTCCTATTATGTCATAATACAACCTATTATGTCATAATACGACCTATTATGTCACAAGACCCCTTAAAAGGACCTATTATGACATTATACCTCTTACTAGGACATATTATGACATAAGACCCCTCAGTAGGACCTATTATGACATATGTAGAGAAAGATAAGTTGGTTGAGAGAGAGAGATGGTACTTTTAGAGAGAGTTAAGGGGTATTATGTCATAACAGGACCTATTGTGACATAATATGACCTATACTATCATAATACGACATGTTATGTCATAATAGGTCACATTGTGACATAATAGGACCTATAATGTCATAATACAACTTATTATGTCATAATAGGTCACATTGTGACATAATAGGACCTATTGTGACATAATAGGTCCTATTGTGACATAATATGACCTATTATGTCATAATAGTGTCATCATAGGTCCTATTATGACACCATAGGTCATATTATATCATAGGTCCTATTATGTCATCATAGGTCCTATTATGACATCATAGGTCATATTATATCATAGAACCCCTTAAGAAGACCTATTATGACTTTATACCCCTTACTAGGACTTGTTAAGGGGTATAGTGTCATCATAGGTCCTATTATGATATCATAGGTCATATTATATCATAGGTCCTATTATGTCATCATAGGTCCTATTATGTCATCATAGGTCCTATTATGACATCATAGGTCATATTATATCATAAAACCCCTTAAGAAGACCTATTATGACTTTATACCCCTTACTAGGACTTGTTAAGGGGTATTATGTCATAATAGGACCTATAATGTCATACTGCAACCTATTATGTCATAATAGGTCCCATTGTGACATAATAGGTCCTATTATGAAAAAATACGACCTATTATGACATAATAGGTCCTATTATGTCATAAGACCCCTTAAGAGGATCTATTAAGACATTATACCTCTTACTAGGACCTATTATGACATAAGACGCCTTAGTAGGACCTATTATGACATATGTAGAGAAAGATAAGTTGGTTGGGAGAGAGAGATGGTATGTTAAGAGAGAGGTAGAGATGTATATATAGAGAAATATATAGGTAGGTAGGGGTAAGGGGAGGTGTATAGAGATAGCGAAGATAAAGAGTAAAGAGTTAAGGACATGACAAAGAGGTAGAGACATAGTTTTAGATTTTGGGAGAGAGGGGACAAAGTGAGATAGAAAGGAAAAAAAAGAAAAAGAGAAACATGACTTATATATAAATTTTATATTTCATGTATATATAGCTTGTATTTTTTATTAAAAAAAATTTAATTTTTTTTTTTATAAAGGAAACGGGATCCCATTTTGAAACGGAATCCCGTTTTGTTTTTGAAACAGGACCCCATTTCTTAGATCTAGGCTCGGGATCCTGAAGCTAAATAGGATCCCATTTCAAATTTTGGCTCGGGATCCTGATTCAAATTTTGGCTCGGGATCCCAACGTGAAACGAGATCCCATTTTGTTTCTCATGCGTTGCATGAGATTTGCCTTTTTTTTCTAAGTTTAAAAATTCCACACTAAGTGGACACAACTTTGTGCACTTACCCTTATTATTTTGAGTATTATATGTGTGGTCAATTACATGATAGTGAGGTTGATGTGACACTTGTTGATTAAGTCTACTAATTTGAATGAGTTGTTTTGCTAGTTTAAATAGTAATTAGGAGGTCTAGGTGGGTCTTTAATACCTTTAACAATAATTACTAGTTTAATTTATGGTTGGGCATATGGGATTCCTCTAACAGTAATAACAGGTTTATTTTGAGGTCGAGGAACATCAAGAGGAATATTAGAAATAATTGAAGGTTTCACATGTTCGTTTGTATGATTGGAAACATAAATTATGTTGACTAAAAATTGACTATGTTGTCTATTCACCAATGCTTCATCTCTATGAGGGAGAGCATTGAGAAAAGTGATAGTGACATCATCCTCTTGGACAAACTATACTCATGTGTAGGACAAAGTTTGAGAGAGGGAAAAGCATGATTCACCAATGCTTCATCCAAAGAAGAGATGTAATTTAAATGGAGAAAAGGAAGAACTAAGTCACCACCATATGCATGAAATGGAATATCATGAATATTATGAACAAAATTTAAAATTGAACTAGCAAAAGAAGATAACAAATACATTCATCAAATGCAATATGTTTTAGAAATGGAAGATATAACAAATAAGTTAATGAAACAAGTTTGTTTTATAAACTATAATGTATGCCTTTAATTAACCAATTAAGTTATATGGAATAATAATGATGTGATTAATTAAGCAAATATAAAATAGCTATGTTGTGATTAATTAACCAATGTAAGTACACACAATAAGTTTTAAAAATAATTACATATAAATCTGAAAAATTTATGAAAATAACTCAAATATAAAAATACAAATAAAAAATTATGTAAAATGTAAGACATGTTAGGTTCATCGAAATTATTTGTATAGAAATGAGATCCTAGGCCTATGGGTGCAAACTAAGATCTCAAATCTCCATGATATACCATAAGAACATAAATATATTTATCCATAGTCATAATAGGAGAGATAAACAGTGGAATTTACGTTCCCTTGTTGCAATGGATTTGAGATTGTAAAATGTGTGCATGAATAAACTAGGTTAAATGACAGGAAATTGATGAATTTTAGCAATAATAGTAAATTAGAAAATAGAAAACCAACATAGCAAGCTAGATCTTGAAATAAGATCAAAGAGGAACCTATAGCTATATTCTAGAGTTGAAAGCTTCAAACATGGTTGGATGGCGCCCTAGTCCAAGGGGTGTCCAAACTAATAGAGAGGGTCAATAATACAAATAAGAGGTCTTACAAGCCTATATCCAAAAAATCCAACCTAAAAGTGTTAGAAACGATTGCAGGGCACCCTAGTATTCGTGTTTCTGTCTCTTCAAAATATAACACTGATTGTCATTATTTACTCTACACTTCTATAACACTCTTGACTTTTAGATCCGAACTTGTACAGATGAAAATAGGAAAAAATTGTTATGTTGTATACGATGTTTGCTTAAATAAAACCCTATGTTGGTGTTCCCACCTCCACGATAGCTATGATGGATGAAAAAGAGATTATTCTTAGAATGACAAAGGCTAAATCAATGATGGAAATTTTAAATTGACAAGATTATGCCTTAGGAATGAAAATGGCGGTGATGCAATGCTATTTAGAAAAGTCTTTTAAATGTTAATGCGATAACATGGTTACTAAATATAATCAACATGAAATCATACTTGAATGTAGAGTGTTGTAGTCTAAAACTCAAAGTGTTGAAAATTCAAATCTAGAATGATTGGATGCTCTTGGAATTAATTAAATTGTAACTTAACCTTATGAAAGATGATATGATTTATATATGGATTGCATGGTATTTTAGTTTGAGATTGACATAAAATGGTCATAAACAAAAATTGAGACCAAAATTCAAATTACAAAGGCTAACACCTACACTAGCTACAATTTCAAGGAATTTTGATGGGACACAATTGCGAGGCACCCTAGTCCCACCAAAACAAAGCCTTTGAAAGGGAGTCACAAGTGTTGGGGTTTGTGATTCTAGATCTGGTGTTTATTTAAGTATTTGATGATAGTTGTAATACCCTAAAAATGGTCACCTAAACCATGAACCTCTAATCTCGACAACATCACCAAGGTTCTAACCAAATGCAATTAAATCAATCTTGAGCACATTTATTAATTCTTAAATCATTAATGTCACATGACAAATCAATTATTTTATATTAACTAAATATTTATTTATTTAATTAATTGAATCATTCCAAGAAATCATTTTGATCAATTATCTAGTTTAATTTATTAAATATCCTAGCATATTTAATTAATTAATAAATTTGTCATTTAATCATAAAAAAGAATTAATTTATCACAAAAAAGGAATTAATACACAAAGAAAGAGTTAAATTGAAACTAAAATAAAAGAATTGAATTGAAAGAGAAATAAAATTTGAGATATTATTTCTTCTTCTAAATTGAGAACTTGAAATTAGAAAAGCAATTAAAAGGAATTTAATCATCATCTAAAATTGGAACTCAAAGCTTTTGAGAAAAAGAAGTTCAGTTGCATTAAAAAGACTCTTTTCATAAATAAATCAAAGAATTACCTATTTTTATCATAAATGCATGAAATTAATTAAATCTTATTTCTAATGCAACTTGAACTTCTTATTTGAATTCATTTCAATTAAACTATAATTGGAATCTATCTCAAGGTTAATTGAATCTGATTTCTCAATTATTTCAATTAATCCTAAATTGTTCTTTTTCTTGATCTCTCTCGTAATTCTCTATAAATTCAACCTTCATCTCTCATTCAAAACACCCTGGAGATTTGTTATTATGCATTTTTTTCTCTGGAGTCATTGAATATATTGTGCTTGCCTTTTGAGATTATTGCATCTTAGTTTAGTTTTTTGCATATTTTATTTTATTCATGATTGCTTGAATTCATGATTTCTTGAAGCCATATTGCTTGAATCTTTCATCTATCTTGCATCCATTTAGCTTAATATCTTGCACATATAGATTAAATCCTTCATCTTAGTGTAGTCTAGTAATTGGTATTGTTTATACAAATCTGAGAGCAATCTTATACTCACATCTTTTAGAAAGCAATTGGTTGATTTGTTATGGTTTTATTATTCATGCTTATATCTGTCTAACCATACATGTAATGACTTAATTGAAGTGTTGTGCCTGCAACTATCAGAGACTTATTTTACTTTTTCACTTATGACCTTATGACCTCACATCTTCAAAGTCGAGAAATTTTCAAATCTTCATCAAAAGTCGAGCAAAAAAATCTTTTTCAACTAAAGAAAATCAAACAAATTCTTATTGCTAAGGGGTATCTTAGCTTCATCACTTCATATCAAGTTGAGATCTCTCATTTATTTGAATTGAATCAATCACTAGGGGCATATCAGTTTCAACACTTCAATTCAAGCTGATATTTGTCCTCATCTGAATCAATCTCTTAACGTTAATTAGTTTCATCATTTTCATCAAGCTGATTATTTGTTTAAACTCATTCAAAATTTTAAAGAGTATCTTTGATCACACTCTCAATCTAAGCAGACATTCAATTTCATTGCATCAAATCAAGCTGGACAGTTTATCTTCACTCATCGTGTCTTGGATCCATCAAGTTCAAGATTGATTTTATCTTTTCTCATTGTATCTAGTTCAATCAAGTTCTAGATCAGTAAGATCCACTTCTTGATCAATCAAGTTCAAGTTGGGTATCTTTTCTCTCTATTGTTCCTAGTTCAATCAAGTTTAGGATCGGTTTCACTTTAATCAACTTTGTTAAGCTTCATCGCTTCAAATCAAGCTAAACACCTTGCTTTTCATCTGGTTCACGATCAATCAAGTCCAAAACTGGTATCTCCTAGACATCAACATATTCTTTGAATCAACACGCTGCTCGCACATTAATTCAAAGAGGGGCAAATGTAATATCCTAAAAATGGTCACCTAAACCATGGGCCCCTAATCTCGACAACATCACCAAGGTTCTAACCAAAGGCAATTAAATCAATCTTGAGCACATTTATTAATTCTTAAATCATTAATGTCACATGGCAAATCAATTATTCTATATTAATTAAATATTTATTTATTTAATTAATTGAATCATTCCAAGAAATTATTTTGATCAATTATCCTATTTAATTTATTAAATATCCCAGCATATTTCATTAATTAATAAATTTGTCATTTAATCATAAAAAAGAATTAATTTATCACAAAAAAGGAATTAATACACAAAGAAAGAGTTAAATTGAAACTAAAATAAAAGAATTGAATTGAAAGAGAAATAAAATTTGAGATATTATTTCTTTTTCTAAATTGAGAACTTGAAATTAGAAAAGCAATTAAAAGGAATTTAATCATTATCTAAAATTGGAACTCAAAGCTTTTGAGAAAAAGAAGTTCAGTTGTATTAAAAAGACTCTTTTCTTGAATAAATCAAAGAATTACCTATTTTTATCATAAATGCATGAAATTAATTAAATCTTATTTCTAATGCAACTTGAACTTCTTATTTGAATGCATTTCAATTAAACTATAATTGGAATCTATCTCAAGGTTAACTGAATCTGATTTCTCAATTATTTCAATTAATCCTAAATTGTGCTTTTTCTTGATCTCTCTTGTAATTCTCTATAAATTCAGCCTTCATCTCTCATTCAAAACACCCTGGAGATTTGTTATTATGCAGTTTTTTCTCTGGAGTCATTAAATATATTGTACTTGCCTTTCGAGATTATTGCACCTTAGTTTAGTTTTTTGCATATTCTATTTTACTCATGATTGCTTGAATCCATATTGCTTGAATCTTTCATCTATCTTGCATCCATTTAGCTTAATATCTTGCACATATAGATTAAATCCTTCATCTTAGTGTAGTCTAGTAACTGATATTGCTTATACAAATTTGAGAGCAATCTTATACTCACATCTTTTAGAAGGTAATTGGTTGATTTTTTATGGTTTTATTATTCATGCTTATATCTGTCTAACCATACATGTAATGACTTAATTGAAGTGTTGTGCCTGCAACTATCAGAGACTTATTTTACTTTTTCACTTATGACCTTATGACCTCACATCTTCAAAGTCGAGAAATTTTCAAATCTTCATCAAAAGTTGAGCAAAAAAATCTTTTTCAACTAAAGAAAATCAAACAAATTCTTATTGCTAAGGGGTATCTTAGCTTCATTGCTTCATATCAAGTTGAAATCTCTCATTTATTTGAATTGAATCAATCACTAGGGGCATATCGGTTTCAACTCTTCAATTCAAGTCGATATTTGTCCTCATCTGAATTAGTCTCTTAACATTAATCAGTTTCATCGCTTTTCATCAAGCTGATTATTCGTTTAAACTCAATCAAAAGTTTAAAGAGTATCTTTGATCACACACTCAATCTAAGCAAGCATTCAATTTCATCGCATCAAATCAAGCTGGACAGTTTATCTTTGCTCATCGTGTCTTGATCCATCAAGTTCAAGATCGATTTTATCTTTTCTCATTTTATCTAGTTCAATCAAGTTCTAGATCAGTAAGATCCACTTCTTGATCAATCAAGTTCAAGTTGGGTATCTTTGCTCTCTATCGTTCCTAGTTCAATCAAGTTCAGGATCAGTTTTGCTTTAATAAACTCTGTTCAACTTCATCACTTCAAATCAAGCTAAACACCTTGCTTTTCATCTGGTTCACGATCAATCAAGTTCAAAACTAGTATCTCCTAGACATCAACATATTCTTTGAACCAACGCGTTGCTCGCACATTAATTCAAAGAGGGGCAAATGTAATACCCTAAAAATGGTCACCTAAACCAATGGCCCCTAATCTCGACAACATCACCAAGGTTCTAACCAAAGGCAATTAAATCAATCTTGAGCACATTTATTAATTCTTAAATCATTAATGTCACATGACAAATCAATTATTCTATATTAATTAAATATTTATTTATTTAATTAATTGAATCATTCCAAGAAATCATTTTGATCAATTATCCTATTTAATTTATTAAATATCCCAGCATATTTCATTAATTAATAAATTTGTCATTTAATCATAAAAAGGGAATTAATTTATCACAAAAGAGGAATTAATACACAAAGCAAGAGTTAAATTGAAAATAAAATAAAAGAATTGAATTGAAAGAGAAATAAACTTTGAGATATTATTTCTTCTTCTAAATTGAGAACTTGAAATCATAAAAGCAATTAAAAGGAATTTAATAATTCTCTAAAATTGGAACTCAAAGCTTTTGAGAAAAAGAAGTTCAATTGCATTAAAAAGACTCTTTTCTTGAATAAATATAAGAATTACCTATTTTTATCATAAATGCATGGAATTAATTAAATGTTATTTCTAATGCAACTTGAACTTCTTATTTGAATGCATTTCAATTAAACTATAATTGGAATCTATCTCAAGGTTAACTGAATCGGATTTCTCAATTATTTCAATTAATCCTAAATTGTGTTTTTGCTCGATCTCTCTTGTAATTCTCTATAAATTCAGCCTTCATCTCTCATTCAAAACACCTTGGAGATTTGTTATTATGTAGTTTTTTCTCTAGAGTCATTGAATATATTGTGCTTGCCTTTTGAGATTATTGCATCTTAGTTTAGCTTTTTGCATATTTATTTTATTCATGATTTCTTGAATCTATGATTGCTTGAATCCATATTGCTTGAATCTATGATTGCTTCAATCTTTCATCCATCTTGCATCCATTTAGCTTAATATCATGCTCATATAGATTAAATCCTTCATCTTAGTGTAGTCTAGTCACTGGTATTGCTTATACAAATTTGAGAGCCATCATGTACTCACATCTTTTAGAAGGCAAGTGGTCGATTTGTTATGGTTTTATTATTCATGCTTATATCTGTCTAACCATACATGTAATGACTTAATTGAAGTGTTGTGCCTGCAACTATCAGAGACTTATTTCACTTTTTAACACACATATTTTTGTCGCCCATAGTGGGGCAAAAGACTAACTTTTTTTTTTATTTTTTTTTTCAGATTTTTGACTTTTCAGATTTTTTTCTGTACAGTTTCTGCGTAATATCGTATGATATTTATTATATGCTAGAATGACAAATTGCAGGTGTCATACGATCTAGTTCAATTTATCGTACGGATAGGTGAGAATTATCGTACGATTATGTATTCTTTTGGTTAAAAAAAAACAATTTTCATTTTTTAGGTTTTTTGTTCAATTTTGATTACACTGACATTGAACCTAGCTGGTTATTTATTTATTTGAAGAATTTTCACAGCCTAATCAATTTTCATAGAACGCTTGCTGAAGAATATGCTTTTTGCACAAAGACAATATGACTACTGATTCGTTGTCTTTGCAGGTTGTTTGAGGAGAATCAACCAAACATCATGTATTCATTAAATTCATTTTTTTTAGGCACCTAACTTGCTATCTGGTTAAAGAACAAATCTATATTTTGTGTTTTAAGAAAATTCTGAGAGGTAGGAGAGTATGCTCTTGTCTGTATAGACAATAAAAAATCTAGACCCTTGAGGCTTTTTCTTTAAGTTTGAGATTTGTATATCTTTAGTGGGCCTGCCCTCCCAAGGAGCTAATAACTCTATAGCCATTACAGCTGGTGAGAGGGGAATGAACCAAGTGGGAATGACTAAATGTTAAGTACTCCAACCCACTATAAAATAAACATGATTTGATGAAAATCAAGTCAATGACAGTGCTCGGGAATAGCTCTCATTAGTACCTTCGGGTATATTAAACCTTGGTTTTCAAGGCTGAGAGACCTCTTAATTAAGTTTATACCTCAATGTGCCAAATGGACCCCTTACTAGTTCCAATTAAAATTAGAAGCTACCTAGTTCAGCTCAGAAAGGGGGATAATCTTTGTGTAAGAGAGATAGTAACTCTCCCAAGATACTTGTCATTTCGTGCCCCCATTAGCATTTTGAGTCGACTAATACGATGTTGAGAATCCATTGTGTGAGACTCATCGATCGTATTCTGATTAGCTATTGGGTGTGTACCTAAGTTTACAAGCAAAGGTTTTCTTCTCTCACCAATTTCCATAGGGTTTGCATGCTGTGATTGGAGTTATTATTCATATTACGTGTTTTCTGTTCCTTTTTTCTTGAAACTAAAACTTGAATACAAAAATTGGAGAAAACAAGAAATAACTCAGTGATCAAAACTTTGTCCGTGTCAAAACTAGTCTATCCTAGTTGAAACTCAGTCCACCTCAAAACTAGTCATACTTAGTTGTCATATTCAGTCATTGAAAACTCAAAATTTAACCTCTATCCAGACGTTGTCATGTGAGTCCTTTGCTTTATCATCTTGTTACACACCATATTTCGTACGATATTCCATCAGTCCTAATATCCTGTCATTTGAGCCTCCATCTTGTGTCGTACGAGTCCTGATTGCCTATCATCCAGTTCTGAGAATTGTCATTTCATCTTGAATTCTATGTCATATGAGCCCTGATTGTCTATCGTCCAGTTCTGAGAATTGTCATTTTATCCTGAATCCTGTGTCATACAATAAACCTTTTCACTGATTAGTCTGTCATTCCAGACATACCCATCTGTCGTATGGTACTAGGTAGCAACTCGTACGAAACAATGTTGTCATCGTCCTAAAGCTAATAAATTATCGTCTGGTCCTGTAAAACCTATCGTACAAATCTCTGATTTTGTCAGTCCAGAATAGTTAGACTTTCCTAAAATAGTCTATAACGAGCATAAAACTGGTTATCATCATCTTGAGCATAAATAGATCAAAAGAGTGTACCTCTTCCATTTGTGTTGCACGATTTGTTGATCATTTTTCAACTAGTTCAATCAACTACTTATCAAACTTAAGTCACTTTGATAATGTCTTATATAGGATAGATCGTTCCTAGAACCAAACTGAGTCCTAATCACTTCTCTCGAATCAACTTAGATAAACGTCTTACACATGATAGATCTTTCTTGAAACCAAACTAAATCTTAGTTGCTTCTCTCAATCAATACGTTAACCAAACAAATAGCTTTGAATTTGATCTTGACTTCTGCATCACAAACAACTTTAGGTCACATCAGTCAATAAGAATGGCCACTCAAACAAGAAGTTCTCGCAAGAAAGATGCCAAAGGAAAAGGGGAATCCTTTTCATATCAAGATAACCCATTTTATGTAAAGGACCCGCTCATTGATAAACCTTCATCATCAGATATACTAGTTTATGATGAACCTTTATCTCCCACTATACTTAGAATAGAACAAAAAAATGAGGACAACCTCAGTATTCATGATACCAATAATGATTCCTCATTAAGTGAATTTGAGGACTCTGAACCACCAGAAAAAGATATTCATAGATGTTAAAAGGATAAAGATTTCTGAAAAATGATGAAGGTTATCATGGCTAGAGAAAATAAGACTTTTTTCTAGAACTAGCGAAACAAGGTGCTAAACATCCTACAGGGTATGATGTTCAGACTCTCATCACTAAAAAGGAAGAATCACCTACAATAATGGTGCAGAGACAACTACAAGCCTTACAGACTGAGATCATAGAACTGAAAAACAAGGATAAATCCCCAAAACAATATTCTTTGGAGACAATATGCCCATTTCCATTTGACAAAAACCTATACATGCCTCCATTTCCTTCACGAATTGAGATCCCAAAATTTGACAAATATGATGGTACCTCAGATCCTCAAGATCACGTTAGAGAATTTGGTGCTTTATGTATGGAGTTCATGCATGACCAAATGTATCTCATGCGCCTTTTCTCAAGAAATTTGGGAGGGAAAGCTATGGAATGGTTCTCAAGTCTACCTAAGGGAATAAACACTTTTGAAGAATTAACCCAATTATTTCTACAACAATACTCCTATAACATTCAACACCCTGTTACTATGATCGAGGTTTGCAATACTAAAAAAAAAATAGGGGAGCCTTTTCTCACTTTCCTCCAATGTTGGAGAAAGATGTTCTCTAGATATTCACGACCTATTCCAGATTCTGATAAAATGGATATATTCATCAACAATCTGATCCCTGAATTAAAATATAGTATCCAAATACAAGTGCACCCATCATTTAATAAAATGGTAGATAATGCTATCCGAAAGGAAGATGTACTTATAAAGAAAGGAGATATCTCACCTTGGAAAGAAACACAACCAAGATCTAGCTCAAAAGAAAAGAACAAGTATTGGAAATATGGCAAAGACAACAACAAGAACATTGTTAATGATGAAGTATAGACATTGTTAAAACCAACTCGCAGCCCATGATATTCAACTTGGCTAGTGGCACACAAGCACTCAAAGTAGCTGAAACTGCACCAGAAAATCCTTCGAAGAAAGTAAAAGAGTGGTTTAAAGAGAAACCTTGGCTTTTGAAACCTAGACATGAATTCACTCCTTTGGAAGAATCATACAAATCCACTTTCAAAACTTTATTGGCAAACGACTTGATAACGTTACCAGATAATTCTAGGCCATATGATCAGGAAGCCAAACCAAAATGGTGGAGAGAAAATGAATACTGCGACTACCATTGGAATAAAAGTCATAACACAAACAACTGCATGAAGCTCAAGCATGAGATTCAAGATCTCATAGACATTGGTAAAATTATTGTCGGGAATCACCCAACAAATTCTAATCACAAAGCATTTAAAGATCCTTTACCTATTTACGAACAAGGTGATTCCTCAAAAACAAATTAGGTTCCAAAGTAAATTACACTTATACCAGCAATGACAACGTCATCAACATGATTGAGTCTTCCCAATCTGAATATTGCAATGTGATTATAATCAAAGACAAACAAAATGAATCACGATATGCAAAGTCTATGACCCGTTCTCAAAAGAAAGTCACTCTCCAAGGAGCTAGTTCTTCAACTCTAGCTCAAACAACATCAAGCATACCAACCTCATCAAACAAACAAAAAGAATCAACATTTGACAAATTTAAATAGCTAACTTCATCATCATCCTCTGGATATAGCATTATTGAACAATTGAAAAGGAAAAATGCTAAAATATCCATCTTCAAATTGCTCAAAATATCTTCTGCTCACAAAGAAATCTTGGATAAAGCGTTGCTCACAACTATGTTCCAAAAGATTTAGATATTGTCGGTTTCAGTCTATGGTGGGTCATCTAACTTCACCTCACTATCTGACCTTCTCTGAAGAAGATGACAACTCGCTAAATCATCCACATAACCAACCATTGAATATTGAAGCCATGATCCATAAACACAGAGTTAAACATGTTTTGATAGATGGAGGCGCGAGGTTGAATATCTGTACTTACAATCTACTTACACAACTAGGATTTTCTGAAAATGTCATTGATCCAACCAAGAAAATAACAATTGAAGCCTATGATGAAGAAGAAAGGACCTCTAAAGGTTCTGTATCATTACCAATCATGGTGGGACCTATAGAAAAAGATGTCATTTTCCAGGTACTTGATCTTCCTTTGTCATACAATATCTTACTAGGCAGGCTGTGGATTCATGAAATGAAGGCAGTTCCATCTACATACCATCAATGCTTAAAATTTCCTTATAACGAAGTTGAAGTCAGTATTCTTGCTGATACAAATCTCCCCTGTAATGCATTGACAAAAGGTGTTGATACCTTTGTGCCTCATAATAGGGAAACCTCTACAGATGAATGTCCAGAAGCTCTGATGAAGAACTTAGAAAAGAAATTGAAGATTACAAATACTGGCATGGATGGCTACAAGATAGAACCAGTACTTTCATTAGTCTCTCTCCCTTCATCACCAAAATAGTTGGGCAAACCATCAGAGGCTATGAGAACACAAAATTCAACTCCAAATATCATATATGATGGTCTTTTTGTATAGTCTTCTACTTCCCTAGCAGATGAAATAGAAGAGGATGTTGTTCTTAAGTGGCTTTTCAAGGAAGATAGTCAAAATGAGGAAGTATGACATTGTGATATTTCTCCAACACGTGGGATATTTAGGTATTGGTCCCCTGGGAAAACATCAAGAGGGTACTATTGAACCGATTCAGCTGCAAACAAAATCTAAAAAAGGATAAGGCTGGACTAGGATACAATCCAAAAAAGACATCAAACCAAAAACATGCTTCTAAGTCTAAGTGGAAGAAAAGGATATCGCCTTCAACATCACATGAAGTCAATGCTCAACAAAATCAAGAAGAGTGTGGAAAAGAACAAGAGGAACTACCAATCAAGAGAGAGGAAATAGTCAGTACTCATGTTCTAATGGTGTCATCTACAATAACACAAGGAATTGAAGTTCCAGAAGAAATGAGAGACAAAGTAGAAAGAATCATAGATTTGTTTGCAACCCTGAAAGTTCTAGTCACATACACTAGTAGGAAACAAGTAGACGATTCAAAGACTGACTCAAATGAGTATGAATGGGGTCCAGACCACATCTTAGATACATCCATTAAAAAAACTCTAGAAGAGTCCAGTGATATCATAGATGACACTCAAGAGCTGATGCACTTAAAGCTAGAAAAGGAGATACAGGAAATCGGACTAAAAAGACAACAAGACTATAAACAAGTGCCGAAAGAAGGAAGAATACCAAATTTTTTTCATCTATTATATACCCCTCTAATAAGACAGAACAAATCAAGTATGGAACTACACAAAAAGAATTGGAAGCTACAGAAGCAAAACCAATCATTAGTCCCTGGGAAGTTTAATGGAGTAGACGTCACAGACTCACATAACCATCAAGGTCATGTCAACAAGTATGTCAAATACAAATGATAAATGAGCCAAATTTGAAGGAACTTACAACATTAAAGATGTTGGTGTTGATACCATACATACAGTCACTTAATCACTTGAAGAAGACTCGAAAACTTCATCTGAGGACTCTGATGACTCTGACAACAGTCCTATTTATGACAATATATACTTAGCATCAAACTATGAACCGTCTGATGTAAATGATGAGAATTTGTTTACTGATCTTGTTACCATCAAACCATGATATGGAGTCCAATCTGGCATAGAAAATGATGCTACAAGTAGGTCTATTGGATTAGGTCAACTAAATATTAACATGCACTTTAATAATCATGTTTTGACTCTTCCTGGTGTCAAGACATTTAGGCAAGGTAGTCTTCTAGAACTCAACTTTTTGATTCACAGTTGTGATGACAATACTGTGAACTCCCTCAAACCTATCCACACTCTATCCTTGGTATATTTTGAATTAATTGACTGTAGTCTACAAGACCAACCTTGATGCAAAGCCCTTCTTGTTACTTGCCAAACACCTCAAAATGTTTGAAACTGACCCCCCTAGCAAAACCTCTCAAGCTCCCTCTACATTGCCTTGCATGCAGTGGCCCACTCTCTCACAATCTTTGCTAATTCCATGTTGGTGATAGGTCCTCTAGGGACCTCTTCCTCTTGTCCTTCTGACATCTCTCAATTCTCTATCTTCTTACCAAATCCATTACTCGCTTTGATACCACTTGATGGAGAGCCTTCCTTGTTTTCTACTAAACACCTCAAAATTTTTGACACTAACCCCCTAGCACATGGATGGGATCCTATCAAGGAAAGGCTCTACAACTTTAGTACAATCCTCTCACCATCTCCAAGACCCTTACTGACTCAATCAGGGGTATCTTGCTACAACACACTCCATGGTATCACCAAGGTTTACAAATCATTTACACACCATTTTTGGGTCATACAAGACTCCCTAAGTTCAAACAAAGCACCGGTGGCAAGGGTATCTACTCATTCCTTAAGAAACTCACTCAATTAGACCTAGTCGCTTGTAGCCCTATTTAGTGGGTAAACAAACCTTAAGTTCAGATTTTACCAAACACATTTTAAAAAAATTTATGGATTTAGACACCCTTTTTGAAGTTATACAAGTCCCCAAAAGGAAGGGTCAAGGTATAGAAAATAAAGGTCTTTGGTGGTAGGAATTTGACTGTCCTAAAAGGGCTAATTAGGCCTCTTTTGTGAAGCAACTATGTTCAAATGAGTGAACTGGTGGGTTACAATCCCATGGGAATGTTGGGGAACATAAATAATTAGGGATTCTAGGGTTACACACCTAGAAGCATCACCATTTGTACACAAGGTGATTTTGTTTGTTCAAGGTCTAGGTAGCCACATAGAGATGTCTACCTAGGGTCACTTCAAACACTTATCTCCCTTGCTCCTCCTACAAGATACCCTAGGAAATATAAAATAAATTTACCATAATTTCCTCTCACCAAATCCCATGAGCCTCAGATTGGTAAAGTGCAAGATATGGCCATGAATGAGAAAAAACCCAAGGTAAACCTTGGTTTTTTGGGTACCTACAACAAAACTTCAATATCAGGAGTAACACACACAATTAAGTCTCCAAATCAAAACCAAAATAGACTCAAATCTCCTCTCAAATCAATTCACATAATTGGGAATGGATCCCAATCCATACATAATCATACCATGGACCAAAACTCCAGAATTGTAGGAAAACTTAGAATTATATTGGTTTGTTTGCATCAATACTCTTCTCCGTACAATCACCCCCCTTGGAAATTAGATCCTTTAGGTGTATAATCCATTCCTCAACTTCTCTCAACCAAAAATAAAGAGGTTAGAGCTGTTGGAGAAGTTTCAAATTACAAAATGCAAAAAAATGCATAAAAGTTGCTTCTGACAACTTTTGACAACTTTTGCAAAAGTTGTTAAAATGTCATCTTTTGCCTCCTAATTCCTTGGGTCAAGTTCAATCCCTCCTAAAACATCTTAAAACACACAAAACTAACACATTGGATCCCTATTTTCCAAAAGTCATAATTGGCTCATAGAAATGCCAAAATAGGAATTTGGCTCATAAGATGAGATTCATTATTACAAACATATAATGCATGATTAAAAACCTATATAAAACATCCTAAAGACATTGTTAATGCCTTATCCTCCCTTATTAGAGTCTATCATGTCATCTTGAAGGGTTTGGAAGGGTTTGATGAGGTGCTCCTACACCATACTCCTCGGAAGAAGAAATCTCAAGTCCACTTGAGATGAGAGTTTGCAGGTCTGCGCCATGATCTTTGATCTATTCCTCTATTATCCAGACTGCTTTAGTATCAAGTTGTCCTTTCCAAGCCACCAAATACTCCACATAAGCTTTATTCCTGGTTTTCTTTGTAACCTTAGTGTCTAGAACCTTATGCAACTTTGGTGGTTCATGTTTGGGAATATCATCATCAACAACGACCTGAATTCTGTCTTCTCCTGCATCAACACTATATTTATAAAGAGTTAAGTCACAAACATTAATTTAGGTGAAAAACCAAGATCAAATGGTAGTTGAAGTGCATAGGCATTTGAACCACATTTCTTCAAGATTTGGTAGGGGCTAATCTTTCTTTGCATCAACTTTGTGTATCTTCCTTTTGGAAGTCTTTCCTTCTTCAAGTGAACCCACACCAAGTCTCCTACATCAAACTGAACATCTCTCTTCTTTTTGTCAGCATGAGCTTTATATTTCTCTACATATTGTTGAACATGAGTCTTAACTTGGTCATGGATCTCTTGTATAGCAGTAGCAAAGGTTTCTCCATCTACACTAATGGGTTCTCCTTGAGGTATCTCTCTCAACTCCAGCACACCCTTTGGGTGGATGCCATAGACAATCTGAAAAGGTGACTTACCAGTACTCCTATTCACTGTGTCATTATAGGAGAATTGTGCCTGAGAAAATATACTATCCCACCTTTCTCCATGCTATCTAGTCAAACACCTTAAGAGACTCCCTAGTGACCTATTTACAACTTCATTTTGACCATCTATTTGGGGATGGTAGGCTGAGGAGAAGGATAAATTTGTACCAAGCTTGTTCCAAAGGGTCCTCCAGAAGTGACCAATAAACTTCACATCCCTATCAGAGACTATAGTCAAAGGTAAACCATGTATCCAGACAATTTCCTTAAAGAACAAGTCTACCACATAAGAAGCATCACAAGTGGTTTTGCATGGCAAGAAATGTGCCATCTTACTAAACCTATCCACCACTACAAAAACACTATCATATCCTTTCCTTGTCCTAGGCAATCCTAAATCAAAATCCATACTTATGCTTTCCCATGGTCTTGAAGGTATGGGTAAAGGATGGTATAAACTTGCATTTGTGGACTTTCCTTTTGCCTTTTGGTAAATTACACATGTTTCCACAAATCTCCTGACATCTATCTTTAGTTTGGGCCAAAAATAGTGTCTTTTTAGCAAATCTAATGTCTTGTCAAGACCAAAATGTCATGCCATTGCTCCACAATGTTTTTCCTTAATTATATCCAGTCTCATAGAGCATTTGGGTATGCATAGTTATGCACCCTTAAACAACAATCCATTTTGAATCAAAAATTCAGAATACTCAACATGAAACTGTTCATCAAATGAAGTACATACCTTGTAGGCCTCTCCAAAATCTTCATCATCTTCATACATGGTTTTCAAAGAGTCTATGCCAACACTCTCCAACTTAATCTGATTTGTAGTTCGGACTCTTCTGCTCATAGCATCTGCCACCTTATTAGGACTCTTGTGCTTAAGAATAAAAGTGAAAGCTTGTAGGGTCTCTACCCATTTCACGTGCTAGTGATTCAAATTTTCTTGGCTATTTATGAAGATTTGGGCCTGATTGTTTGTGAAAGCTATGAATTCTTTTGGTAACAAGCAGTGTCTCTACTTTTTCAAGGATTGGACTAGAGAATACATCTCTAGGTCATAGGATGAATATCTTCTCTTTGCCTCATTCAACTTCTCATTGAAGAAAGCAATAGGTCTCCCTCTGGATTGAGTACTACTCCAATAGCCATATGACTAGCATCACATTCTACTTGAAAGATCTTTTTGAAGTCAGGTAGGGCAAGGACTGGTTGTTCTGCAACTTTTCCTTTCAATGTTTCAAAAGAGTTATCTATTTCTTTTGTCCAACTAAATCTACACTTTTGTCCTCCCTTTATTGTATCAAACATAGGGGCACAAATATAACTAAATCCTCTTATAAACTTCCTATAGAAGGTAGCTAAGCCATGGAAACTTGTAACATCATTCATTGTCCTAGGTGTAGGCCAAGACAATATGGCACTCACCTTTTCTTGATCCATTTTCAATTCACCATATGAAATCACAAATCCCAAGTAAATGATCTCTTCCTACATAAAAAAACACTTTTCCAAGTTGATCATTAATTGTTCTTCATACAATCTCCTTAGGACCAAGTCTACATGCTTTAGATGTTCTCCTTTGGCTTGACTGAAAACTAGAATGTCATCTAGGTAGACTATAATAAATTTCCCTATGAAATCCCTCAAGACTTCATTCATTAACCTCATAAAGGTACTAGGTGCATTGGATAAGCCAAAGCACATGACTTTCCATTCATATAACCCCTCATTTTGTTTAAAGGCAGTTTTCCATTAATCTCTTGGCCTAATCCTAATGTGATGATAGCCACTTTTTAAATCAATTTTTTATAAAATATCTAGCACCCCCCAAACAATCTAACAAATCCTCAATCCTAGGCATGGGAAACCTATACCTGATACTAATCTTGTTGATATCTCTCAAATTGGTGCAAAGCCTCCAAGTGCCTTCCTTTTTGGGTGCCAAGACTGTAGGGACTGCACATGGGCTCAAACTTTTTCCAACCAATCCAGATTCCAACAATTCTTCAACCTATTTTTCCATCTCAACATTCTGATTTGGTGTGAGCTTGTATGCTGCTTTATTAGGAAATATGGATCCAAGTATAAGGTCTATACAATGGTTTATGTCCCTCATGGGAGGTAGTGACCTTGGCATGCCATCAGAGATGACACCCTTGTATTTGTCTAGTAGCTACTGCACTGTAGGGTCAATCAACCTTAGTCTATCCTCTTTCTTATCCTCAGACCTCTCCACCTTTGTTACTGATGGAATAGGGATAAGGGCATAACAGACCATGCCTTCATGAACTACTTCCCTCCTAATATTAACACCTTGGCTTCCTTTTGTTTGGTCTCCTCTTCACTCTCCATTAAAGGGAGCAACTCAATCACCTTACCATCCTTGGTAATAGAATATGTATTCCTAGCACCATCATGTTGTGCCTTTAAATCAAATTCCCATGGTCTCCCAAATAGGAGATGGTAAGCATCCATCTTAGCAATTTCAAACATCAACTTATCTCTATAGGTTCCAATCTGAAATTCTACCCAAGCCTGCTCTTCCACAACAACTTGTTGTCCTTGTGTGAGCCATGAGACCTTGTAGGGGCAAGGGTGAGGTAGTCTCCTCAAATTCAATTTCTCCACTATCTCTAGAGACACAAAGTTCTCAGTTGAACCAGAATCTATTAGGACCTCGCAGACCTTTCCACCTGCTTTGCAAGTGGTCTTGAATAGAGATTTCCTCTGTGGGGGTTCTCTATCAGACATCTTCATAGTGGTCACTTCTCTTCTGATCATCAAGGCTTCACCTCTTTTAGGGTATCCATAACTATCAGGGGTATTGACACTTTGGTATGTGTTTGCACTTGCCACACTTTAGTAGTCAGCCTCTAAAATCAAGTTACTTCTTCTTTCTCCTATGAAACTAGTAGGCTTCTTTGGGCATCTATTAGCCATGTGTCCTTCTTGATTGCATTTATAACATCTGATTGGACCTCTACCTTGAGATCTCCCTCTGAATGGTGGTCTTCTTCCTCTGAAGTTACCTCTTTGATTGTATCCTCCATTGTTATTGGAACTGCTTTCTCCTTTAGTGCCTTCTTGACTAGTTTCCCTTTGATTTCCAAAGCCATTTCCTTTGCTTTTGAAAAAAATTCTTCCACCCCCCTGCTGTCTTCCTCTTCCTTTATTATTCTTCTCTTGTCTCCTTTCGATATTTTCTTCCACCTTGGTAGAAAGTTAATGGCATCTACCAACGGTATCCGGGCTAAGAAGGTTCAATTCTTCTTGAATTTTGTACCTTAGTCCATTTAGGTACCAGGCAACTTTCTCACTCTCTTCCTCTTTTGTTTTAGAGTTCATGCATAGCCTTTGGAACTCTTCAGTGTATGAGTTCACATCCATCTCCTTCTTCTTGAGATTTTGTCTCCTCTTATGGAGTTGTATTTCATAGTCTTTGGGTACATAGGCCTCTTTGATCAAGGCAACCATCATCTTCCAAGAAAAAATCTCGGGCTTATTGTCCTTCTCTCTTTCCTATTGGATAAAGTTCCACCAAGTTAGAGCTTCTCCTTTTAACTTGGACTTAGCAATCTTCACCTTCTAGTGTCCTAGAATGTCTTCACACTAAAAGAAACTAGAAATGGAGTCTATCCAATCCATCAAACATCTGGCTCCATCTTCCCAGTGAAAGTTGGCAAATCAATCTTCTACTCCATGGTTCTCATTTCCATGGATTTTATGGCATTAAGGAAGTGCCTTTGGTCAAGAGGAATCACCTCTTCCTTTAGCACATGGATATCATCCTCATCCCCTTCATCACCACTACTGGTGCCTCCATCTTCCTTCCCATCTACTTTGCCTCTTAACATCTCAAGCTGCCTCTGCATTGCCTTACATGTAGTGGCCTGATCTCTCACAATCTTTGCCAATTCCATGTTGGTGATTGGTCCTCTAGGGACCTCTTCCTCTTTTCCTTTTGACATCTCTCAATTCTCTGTCTTCTTAACAAAGCCATTACTTGCTTTGATACCAATTTATGGAGAGCCCTCCTTGTTATCTACCAAACAACTCAAAATTTATGACATTGACCCCCTAGCACATGGATGGGATCCTATCAAGGCAAGGCTCTACAACTTTAGTACAATCTTCTCACCATCTCCAAGACCCTTACTAACTCAATCAGGGGTATCTTGCTACAACACACTCCATGGTATCTCCAAGAATTAAAAATCATTTGCACATCAGTTTTGGGTCATACAAGACTCCCTAAGTTTAAACAAAGCACTAGTGGCAAGGGTATCTACTCATTCCTTAAGAAACTCACTCAATTAGACCTAGTCACTTGTAGCCCTATTTAGTAGGTAAAGGGACCTTAAGTTCATATTTTCCCAAACACCTTTTTAAAAAAATTATGGATTCAGACACCCTTTCGGAAGTTATACAAGTCCCCAAAAGGAAGGGTCAAGGTCTAGAAAATAAAGGTCTTTGCTGGTAGGAATTTGACTATCCTAAAAGGGCCAATTAGGCCTCTTTTGTGAAGCAACTATGTTCAGATGAGTGAATCGGTGTGTTAAAATCCCATGGGAATATTGGGGAACATAAATCAATAGGGATTCTAGGGTTACACGCCTAGAAGCATCACCATTTGTACACAAGGTGATTTTGTTTGTTCAAGGTCTAGGTAGCCACATAGAGATGTCTACCTAGGGTCGCTTCAAACACTTCTCTCCCTTGATCCTCTTGCAAGACACTATAGGAACTCTAAAATTTATTGACCATACTTTCCTCTCACCAAATCTTGTGAGCCTCAAATTGGTAAAGTGCAAGATATGACCATGAATTAGGAAAAACCCAAGGTAAACCCTGGTTTTTCAGGTACCTACAACAAAACTTCAATATCAGGATCAACACACATAATCAAGTCTCCAAATCAAAACCAAAATAGATTCATCTCTCCTCTCAAATAAATTCACATAATTGGGAATGGATCCCAATCCATAAAGAATCGTACCATGGACCAAAACTCCAAAATTGCAAGAAAACTCAGAATTCTATTGGTTTGTTTGCATCAATACTCTTCTCCATACAATCACCCCCCTTGGAAATTAGATCCACGAGGTGTATAAACCATTCCTCAACCAATATCAACCAAAAATCAAGAGGTTAGAGCTGTTGGAGAAGTTTCAAATTACAAAATGCAAAAAAAATGCATAAAAGTTGCTCATGATAATTTTTGACAACTTTTGCAAAAATTGTGAAAATGTCATCTTTCATCTCCTAATGCCTTAGGTCAAGTTAAACCCCTCCTAAAAAATATTATGTTGATACATGGACCAGATAGGACTCAAACCTAGGACCTTCCATAAGTTGTTGGGGTGCTCTACCACTGAGCTACTGGCCCCTCTTGGACCAGTCCATCGTTGGTCCGGGTGTGGCTTATTTCCAACACCAACACCCCCCCTTAAGCCACACCTCTTATGTGCTTAGGGTTCCTACCATAGGCCTAGCTCTGATACCATGTTGAGACATGGACCAGCTAGGACTCGAACCTAGGACCTTCCATACGCTGCTGGAGTGCTCTACCACTGAGCTACTGGCCCCTCTTGGACCAGTCCATCATCGGTCCGGGTGTGGCTTATTTCAAGAATTCAAGTATCAGATTAAATAAGATATATACATTAAAATACATCCAATAAAACCTAGGAAAATCAACATGGTATCAGAGCTCAGGCCTGTGAAGTTTAATTTGGAGGTTGGAGAGGGTTGGAGAATTCAATTTTTTTAGAATTTTTAGTCTGAAATATGCCATTGTACAGCCCTTGGTTGGCCTCAAAATGAGGACTATAATATATGGATGGAAAGATCTATGTTTCTAGTTTTCAAATATGTTTATCTCATCAAATTTGATTCAGTTTTGTGCAAGATATGATGACTTTGGTGCAGGTCACTTGAAACCCTACCTAGGGTTAGCAGTTTTGGGGAAAATGTCATAACTTTTGTTTTAACCATTGGATCTCTCTATAACTTGGAGGAAATGTTTTTAATTAGCTTTTATAACATCTCAATGAAGAGATTGGATAAATTTGGTAAATTGCAAAAGTTATTAACGACTGTGTGTGGCAGATCATAATGAGAGTGTTGATCAAAATTATGAAAATGTTCTACATCATTCAAAGGGAATTATGATGAGAGATGATTCATGCGTGATATTTCTTATATGGGCTCACCTTATGAAAGGAAATGTTTTAAAATTAAGGATGAAAGCACAATAAAATTGAATTAAAGGGAGAAATAAATTGATGCTTATAAACGAATTGATGATTGAGACCAGATGCAGAGGGAGTCTAACATTTCAAAAGAGGACAAGAGGTTGATACAAGAACTTGAGCTTCAGAGGGAGAAGATGGTTCAGTCAACTTGTGACAATTTCGATCATAGTGATTGAGAGGGATTTTCACTATTGAAGGTGAAACACTTATGAGGTAAATAATGCTAAAACACATGTATGCAAGTTAGAGAAAGCATTGTATGGATTAAAACAAGCTCCCAGAGCATGGTACAAAAGAATTGACAGTTACTTATTAGAGATAGGTTTCTCTAAGAACATTGCTGATCCAAATCTATATTTCAAAATAATCAAAGGTGAAATGTTGATACTCATATTATATGTAGATGACTTATTAATTACAGGTGAAGATCATCTCATTGCAAAATGAAAACAAGAAATAGCTTCAGAGTTTGAGATGAAGGATTTAGGTCTACTCCATTATTTCCTTGGATTAGAAGTATGGCAAAAACCAGATGGTGTTTATCTAAATCAAGGTAAATACACCATTGACATTCTGAAGAGATTTGGAATGATGAATTGTAAGCTAATGTCATCTCCTATGGAAACAAACCTACGTAAACTAAAAGAAGCTATAACAGATTCCAAATTTGTAGATCCAACATTATACAAATAGATTATTGGATCATTAATGTACCTAGTCAATACTAGACCTGATATATATTATGCAGTAAATGCACTTAGCCAACACATGGTTGAACCCAAAGAAATACATTTAGTTGCAGTAAAGCATATATTGAGATATCTTCAAGGTACCTTGAACTATGGATTGCATTATGAACACACTGCATTGAACCTACATGGATACTCTGATTCAGATTGGGCTGGAAGCGTGATAGACAGGAAGAACACTTCAGGATTCTGTTTCAGCTTGGGATCAGCTATGGTATCTTGGATCCACATAAAACAATCATCCATAGCTCAGAGCTCCATAGAAGCTGAATATATAGCTGCATGGCAGCTAAGGAAGCCATATGGTTGAGGAAATTGATAGTAGGACTATTTGGTGAAAGTCTGAAGTCTACTATCATTCATTGTGACAATCAGAGCTGCATTAAACTTTCAGTGAATCCAATTTTCCATGATAGATCCAAGCACATTGAGATCCCATATCACTATGTAAGAGACATGACAGAGAGAAAGGTAATAAGACTAGAATATGTCAATACAGGAGATTAGACAACTAACATTCTCACCAAACCCCTAGCAAGAGTGAAAATTGATCACTTCAGGAGGTATCTTGGTATGGTTAAAATGTAATTGATGTCTAAAATTATGTAAAATTCTTGGTCATATACTTAAGTGTATGAATTATGTAACCTTTCCCTATGTTCATTCCTAAAGGATGACGATTCTTTAGTTAATGAACACTTGTATTTTAACATTCTAAGGTGACGATCTTATAAATGTTTGGAAGATCATATAAACTGAAAATTAGACAATTTGAATATCAGTAATATGATAAGTTATAGTAGACATTATGTAAGTGGATTAATGTCAGTGCTTATACTATAATAGGGATATCAAAGTGAGTATATCCTTAGTATCATAGGTTGATACTTATAACAGGGATATCAAAGTGAGTATATCCTTAGTATCACAGGCTAATACTTAAAACATGGATATCAAAGTGAGTATATCCTTAGAATCATAGGCTGATTCTTCACACCTAGGTGATGTAATTATCATGAGATTAGTGTTGAGCTAAATTAAATTTTAGGTCTATACTCCTAAGACTAAGAGGGAGTGTTAAATTTAGTCTCAGTCGTAACTCTAAAATCGTAATCTGTTTTAGTGCCTAGAAAATTTGATTTTATACTTGTGATTTAATTTAGTATTAAACTAACATACTAGTTTGTTATTGTTATGTTTGGTTTAAGTAATCCCATCAATGTAGAAGGAACATGGCTCCACACAGGGGTCATGACCCTATGTGGAACCACGTGGTTCCACATAGGATCGCAACCCCCCGTGGAGGCATGATCCAATGAAGACAAATGATATATATCTGCCACCCTTGTTGAATAAAATTACATACGATACATGTGGTGAACGTAGAAGATATAATTGCTTGGTCTTTGCATCTACAGAGGCAAACTGATAAGAGCTTGTGGATAGAATCGTCGACTGAGGCAATCCATGTGAGAGCTCATGGATAGAATCGCCGACTGAGGCAATCCACATAAGAGCTTGTGGATAGAATCACCAACTGAGGCAATCCACGTGAGAGCTCATGGATAGATTCACCGACTGAGGTAATCCACGTAAGAGCTTGTTGATAGAATCGCCAACTGAGGCAATTCACATGAGAACTCATGGATAGAATCACCAACTGAGGCAATCCACACAAGAGCTTATGGATAGAATTGCCGATAGAGGCAATCCACACAAGATCTTGTGAATAGAATCACCGACGGAGGCAAATTCACACCTTGAGACTATGGTCCCCTGTAATGAGCATCATATGATTGATGCAAATACTCCCAATATCATGAGATGATATTTTTGAGTTATGGTGAATATCATGTGCCTTGATATTCTTGTTTATACCATACTTCCTGATATCATAGTGAGATAATATTTTCTCTATTCCTTAATTAATCTAGGCTTAATGCATTTGCATTGATTTTATCTTCCCTAGCTAAGAGGGAGTGTTAATTATGTTTTGTGTAGCTATGGTGAGGGCCACAAGTGTTGACATGGGAGATCACTACACATTATGTTTGATCATCCTCCCTAGCTAAGAGGGAGTGTTAATGTTTGTAGCTTCAGTCGAATGATCATTTAGAATACATATAATATATGTTGATTAATAATAATATATTATTATGTTATATTATTATATTATTATTAATCATATAAAATTTAATATTCAATATTAATCTATTATATTATTCTAAATTAATAATTGATTGATGAAACATTATAATATTGATTAAATTATTATAATTAAAGGAGAGACATGTCCGTTCAAGGACATGCCTCTCCAAAGGAATATATATATATATTATAATATTATTCAATTTGAGAACACATAGAATTCCAAGAATGCAAGTATCGGATTGAATCAGATATATACATTAAAATACATCCAATAAAACCTAGGAAAATCAACATCTTAAAACACACAAAACCAACACATTGGATCCTTATTGTCCAAAAGTCCTAATTGGCTCATAGAAATGCCAAAATAGGAATTTGGCTCACAAGATGGGATTCATTATTACAAACATATAATGAATGATTAAAAGCCTATATAAAACATCCTAAGGACATTGTTAATGCCTTATCCTCCCTTATCAGAGCCTGTCATGTCATCTTCAAGGGTTTGGAAGGGTTTGATGAGGTGCTCCTACACCAAACCCATGAATGTACCTACTTTTGCAATGACTACACACTATCCTATTACCTCAACATAGTTGAACCCATGGACTCTTCCACTAGCGAACAAAGTGAAAACATGACTGAAACATATATCAAGTATCTTAGTTGCAAAAATAAGAAAAATAAAAATAAAAGATTTGATGGCAAAAACCACATTGTGGTGGTGTCAGAATCTAAAAAAGAGAAAATAAAGGACGTACCTAAGGGTGAAAACCTCTTTGAGGTGCCTGAAGGTGAGATATTCTGCCAAGTCATTTTCAGGAAAGGTATTCTATATTGATCGAGCCAACTCAGCCAGTGAATATTGGGTGTCAAGAGACACCCCACATCATTCACGTAGTTCAATCATTATCAACAGAAGACTTGAAAGATTTCACTCATGTCTTTTAAAAAAAGATCAATTTGGCATGGACGTACTCTAATATGCCAGGCCTAGATCTTGATCTTATCATGCACCATCTTTCTATCACTCTAGGAGTTAAACCAGTCAAGCAAAAAATCCATAAGATGCACCCTCAAGTGGCACTGCTAATCAAGGTTGAGCTAGAAAAATTTCTAAAAGCTAGATTTATCAGAGCTATAGACTATGCGGAATGGATTTCAAACATTGTACCTGTGTCAAAGGCAAACAAATCTATTAGGGTTTGCATAGACTTTAGAGATCTCAACAAAGCTTGTTTGAAGGATGACTTTCCATTGCCAAATATTGATATGATAGTCAATATGACTATTGGGTATGAGATGTACTCACTAATGGACATATTCTTTGGCTATAATCAGATCAAAATAGCTCCCGGGGATCAAGAAAAGATAACTTTCACCTACGCATGGAGAAATTTTTGCTGGAATGTCATACCATTTGGGCTAAAGAATGCGGGAGCAACTTACCAGAGAGCGATAACAACTATCTTTCATGATATGATGCATAAGAATATGGAAGACTATGTTGATGACACTTTAGTGAAAACTATGAAGAGATCCACACATATTCAAGAGCTAGGCCCTATAATAGATAGAATGAAAAATTTAAACTTCATCTAAACCCAAAAAAGTGTGCATTCGGAGTGACATCTGGTAAACTAATTGGCTACATCATTTCAAAGAAGGGAATTGAGGTTGATCCTAAGAAGGTTCAAGCTATAATGGAAATGCCGCCTTCAAAGAACATTAGTCAGATGAGAAGTTTATAGGGACATCTCCTATCAATCAGATGCTTTATTTCTCAGCTGGTAGACAAAGCTCAACCTTTCACAAAAGTATTGAGCAAAGGAGTAATATACAACTGGTATCAGGAATGTGAACAACACCTCCAACAAATCAAAGAATACCTATCGGATCCACCAATATTGATGCCACCAATTCAGGGTAAACCATTAATCTTATACATATCAGCTACTGATTCATCACTGGGGGCACTTCTAGCATAATATGATGAAAATAAAAAAGAGAGCTATATATTACATCAGTAGAACATTGGTGTCTTATGAAATGAACTACACTATAATAGAAAAAGAATGCTTGGTATTGGTCTTTGCATCAAAAAATTTGAGACACTACATGTTAGCACATTCCGTCAAGCTAGTAGCTAAGATTGATCCATTCAAATATCTTCTCAACAAAGCAACACTTACAAGAAGATTGGCTAAATGGGTCATGGTTCTTATAGAGTTTGATATTGAATATGTGGAATACAAATTCATCAAAGGATAGGTGATTGTAGATCAAATTGCTGAAGCTCCACTTGAAGACACTCAACCATTGCATATAGAATTTCTAGATGAATCAATAATGCACCTTACTCAACAATCTTGGAAGATGTTCTTTGATGGGTCTTTCACTCAAAATGGTTCCGATGCTGGAATACTTTTTATTACTCCTCAAAAGTATTCAATCCCAAAGGCTTATAAGATTCTCTTCCCTTGCACAAACAACATTGTAGAGTATGAAGCTCTGGTAAATGGGACCAAGGTAGCTATTGAATGGAAGGTTGTTTAATTACACATCTATAGAGATTTTCAACTAATCATCAATCAAATAAATGATACATATCAGACTTGAGATAAGAAACTGATGCCTTATGAGAGAATGGTTGATGATCTCGAGAAGTATTTTACTTTTGTATCATTCTAGTAGATTCCTAGATCCGCAAACAGAGTAGCAGATGCTATGGCCACCTGGGCATCCATGCCAGAGTTACAAGAGTCTAATTTTTGCTTTGAATTCCTGGTGGAAGAGTTATATTACCTTGCCTATGATTCTCCTGAGTCCTAGATAGTTTGTTCTATTATCAAACATGACTCATCCTGCTACAACCACATTTACTCTTATCTGCGTGACCAAATTATCCCAGAAAATCTTACTCGTAATGAGAAAAGGAACCTAACCTAAAATGCTTCACAGTACGTCATCATTTCTAATGATTTGTTTAGGTAAGGTTTGGATAGTATATTTCTTAGGTGTCTAGAAATTGAAGAGTCTAAACATGCATTATCAGAAGTCCATGAAGTTATTTGTGGATCTCATTCGAATGGTCTTACTTTAGCTCAGATACTACTAAGGGTCAGATACTACTGGTCAGACATTGAGAAGGATGCTATAAAGTTTTCTAAAGCTTGTGAGAAGTGTCAGCTACATGGGAATCTCATACATGCTCCAGCAAAGGATCTCATACCCTTCATTACACATTGGCCTTTCTAGCAATGGGCCTTTGATCTTATTGGTTAGATATATCCTGCATCATCCAACAGACACAAGTTTATCATAATTGCTACTGAGTATTTCACTAAGTGGGTAGAAGCGGTTCCGATCATCAAAGCAACCAATAAACAAGTAGCTTTGTTCATCCTTAATCATATCATTTGCAGGTATGAGATACCTTCATCCATCATGGCTGACAATGGAGGATAATTCAAGAATAAATATCTAGATGAGCTCTGTGAGAAATTCAAAATTAAACAACACTGGTCATCCGTATATTACCCTCAAGGTAATGGACAAGATGAGGCATCTAACAAAAACCTGTTGACTATCTTACATAGAACAGTGAACAAATCTGGGAAGGATTGGCATCTGCAGCTCAATCCTACATTATGGGCTTATAGAAAAAGTATTAGAACACCTATTGGGGCTACACCTTTTTCTTTGGTGTATGGGTCTGAAGCAGTATTACCTATTGAAGTAGAAATACCATCTCTAAGAGTTTCTTTGCAAGGTCTTGTTATTGATGAAAACTAGAGAATATCTAGATTGCAAGAACTCGAATTGCTGGATGAACATCGGCAAGTGGTGTTTGATCATCTCAGAGTGTATCAAAAGAGAATGTCTAGAGGATATAACGAGAAGTTTTGATAATGAGAATTTCCGGTTGGTGACCTAGTTCTGAGAGAAAATCCTAAAAATCAATAGTTTCAAGACAACAAAGGGAAGTTTGAACCCAACTGACTGGGTCCCTACATCATTATTGCACTCTTTGGCTCTGGTGCCTATCAACTCTCAACATTGGAAGGAGAACAACTCCGTGAACTGATTAACACCATCCACTTGAAGAAATTTTTCACTTAGCATTCTCTGCTCCAGGAACCTGTACAGCTGAAAAATATTCTGAAAAAATCATAAAAATCATAAAAAGTCTTGAAAAAAAAGAAAAAAAGAGAAAAAGAAAAAAAAAAAAAGGAAAAAGAGAGAAAATGCCTTGGTAAATCGACACCTTGATAAAAAAAAAAGATCTCTGCCAAGTAGGTGAAAACCTAGCAAACAGGCACCTCTTGAACTCAAGCACTCCATCTATCAATGCAATTTTGGCATTCTCACTTTCATCCATCTTTACTTTCACTTGTACATATATTTCAATCACATTTGTGACATCCTAATTCTTTTAGAACCCTCACGGCTTGAAACTGATTAATGTCCTAGTTTTAGGTTAATCGACATAGCATATTACATGTCCTAAGTAGTATCAACCAAGTCACCTTTACGTTAGTGAAACCTAGTCGTCCACTCTGAGTCAGTCACCTATCTCCTAACTACTAAAGAGTTTTATCACTGAGTACACAAGCAAAACAACATTACTGAAAACAATCACTAAACAATTTGAGCTATGAATGATTTTTTTTTTTTTGCGTTGTATTTTATATTGGTTTTCAATTATTATCCCTCTGAGTAACTCGAGGAAGTCTATCTTGACTAAGAGGAGCAAGGATTGGGGGCATAATATTTTCTTTCTTTTATGCTTGTAGAAATGATTTTGATGATCTGGAAACATCTAATTAGCTAGGTGAAATCGCCACACATACCTTGACTCCGCTTATTTGAATGCTATAGGGAGGTTCACATCATTTCTTTGTCTATTTTTAGGGAATTTCTTTATCATGCAATCCGAGTCCCTGCATAATCTGTCCAAGGATATGAACGAAAAAAAGGGTCATTGCAGAAAGATAATTAATATTTCCATGAAAAGAAAGGAACTCTAATCTGCCTACTATGTTTGTTAATGCTTAGTGATGAAACTTAAGCATTTCAATCCAGTGACTAGTTTTAATTTGCATTTCATTTTGTATTTTGTGAATTTAGAGTGATTTCGGTATGATAACAATGGTCTCTTTATCTTCTGAATGAGAGTTGGAAGCATTATCATTTCTTTCACTTAGTGGTCTCTTTTTCATCATTTCTTCGATTGAGTACTTATGTATTGAGATGTTAGCTGCATACATACACATTTTATATAGATTCATACATTTCATTATGATTCATTTACATTCATCTTATTGCATTGAAAAAAGAAACAATTGCATTACTAGTTACCCATTTTCATCATTTATTTGCATAATGGAAGAAACAAAAACAAACATCCATATTCATTTGCATTACATACATCCATACTGAACATATATGCATACATATAGAATAAAGCATATAGAAGCATCTCATAAATTGATCAACACAAGTACAATGAAGTCAAATCAAGATCTCATATATATAATGATAAATTCGTAGGGTACAAAACAATGTCAACTTACATATAGAAACTCCCATCAGAGCAAAAATTGTAAGGGCTACAAAAAATAGGTGTGTCTACAAAAAATCTAAGAGCTACAAAACAATCTAGCTCTCTTCCTCTCCCTCATCACCAGGTGGTAGAGGAGGTGGAGCCTACTAAGCCAGATCCTAATGAGGTGCCAGAGCTCCCTCAGACCGTGCCATGTACTACGAGTATGAGACAACCTGTTGTGCTATTGGAACTGCTACGCTATATGCTACAACATAATAGGTTGCCCTACTCATCTGATGGAGTATCTCCTACCGCAAAGCATGTCACTCTACTCTCATCTCTACTAGCTGTTGGTCTCACTCCGCTAGTTGAGTTTGTGCCATTATCAACTATGACTGTAGACCCGCCAAGTGTACTCTCATCGACCGCGCTACATCAACTGCTCCCTGCTCCCTTGCAGGCCCGCCGCCTCCATCGCTGCATCCATCTCCACCTCTGACTCCACCCTGATCATCTCTCCTCTATCTCACCTATCTGGGAGCTACTCTCCCCTCCTCTCCTCCACCCTTTGTCATCCTAGCTCCACTCAACCTAACACCAACAACCCCTAGGGATCCACCCTCTCCTCTTTGCTGCTACCTACCACCAACTAGAACCCTACTGCTGCTAGCACTAGGATCACCACTTGTGCACCTTAGAGCCTTGACTCTCAGTCCCTACCTCTGTCCCTGTCCCTGTGCCTGCACCGGGACATCATCCTCAACCTCCTCTATATAAGGTGCTTTCTCTACTGGATCAATGAATCTAAGGAAAGGGTGTTGTTGGAACCAATCCCTGTACTTGGGCAATACCCCCGCATCTACAATATTATCCATGTAATTCCATCTCAGCCGCTATAACCCAGTTAGCTCTCGCATGCCTATGGTGTATTATAATCTAGGTCCCCATCTCCACCTCTCCTCATATGCATAATGTGCGTATGCAGTAAACTCCTATGAGATCCCTTGAGGTCTACCATACTACCTCATCACCCGAGTAACAACAAACTGCTTGACCACTAGCATTGATCTTCCTATGAGAGGCTGAGTCATGAATAGGTCCTTGTGCACAAATCTCCAGTCAGCCCAAGGCTCTAGACCCTCGTACAGTCTCCATGTCACGACTATCAAGTCATCCAGTTGCCATCTCCAATAATCTGTCTTGCCTAGATGGGGTTGAGTAATGTATCCACAATATCTATAAACAATAGGCTGTTGTGGATCTCTGACATCATCCATAATCAGTCTGCATACAGGGAGATGCTCCCACACCCATACCTGCAAAATCAAAACTCATGCAGCCATACTCTTCCCCTCCCTATATATAATCTCATGCATCTCACGATACATGTGTGCCAATATACATGAACCCCAGCCTAATCTCTAGGGGTTCTCCACAAGTCTCTCCAACATCTTGCCCTGTTCACATAAAAACCCTTGTTGTCCCCTGTCTGACATAAGAAAGCACCCGATGAAACCTGCCAAGACACAAGCCAATGGAAAGTCCTCACTGTACCTGGTCATCATCACATCCCAACTAATAGAACATGTCAGAATGTTTGCATCTCTAAATACTTGTCTCACAACTAGTAGCCTAGGACGCTGTGTTGCATCATAATCTACCTTATCCCCAACAAAAGGGATACAAAGAATCCTGTATATGTCCTTGGGAGTGATCATCATCTCCCCAACTAGTAAATGAAACATGTTATGCTCTGAATGGAACCTCTCAAGTAATGCAGTGAGCATATCGTGATTCACACGGATATCAGGCAACTCAAGAAGATGAGTCAATCCGTACAAATCTATATGTGCCCAGTCAACATCAGATAACTAACGAACTAATGTCATCATAGGTAGATATACACATCTGAACAACACATGGGGCAATCAAACCTGCAAAATCAAACAACGATGCATCAGGAAACATTTCAAATTAGCCTATAAGAGAAGCAAAACATCATGCAAGTCCAACTACATCAACTGCAAAATGAAAATTTTAAGTTTGCACCTTCAAAAAGACTAATTGATTTTCAAACGAAAAAACATCACAAAGGCAGCAACTCGTACAAGTCAGGAATTGGTCTAGTACGACAAAAGACTTTGATATGACACAGGACTAGCCCTAGGACGACAAAATGGGCTCTTCTAAAGGTTCTCGTATGATAGAAGGGTAGTTGCAGTACGAAAAAACTAGTAACTTTAAATGATAAAAGACATTCAATCAATTTGTCGTACGAGACAAGATCCTATCTCGTATGAAAAAACGATAATGCCCGACTTCAACATGCCAAAAAAATGAAAAATTCAACAAAAAAATTAAATTTTGAAATGATTAACATGCTTAAGATTGATCACTTACCACTGGCTCATAATTCTGACGTCGGTTATGACATCTCTGGCGCTCGAATCGTTGCTCCTGAGTGGGAACCCACATTTTTCTTCACAGAAGGCTTTTTGAATTTTCAAACTTGGAGGGTTAAAATGAATTGAAACTGACACTTTTACCCCATATATAGCCAAAAACCTAATTTTTCAACTTGCTCCGATGGACATGAAAATTGTACCCTTAGCTAATTTGCCTGTCCTGATTCTATTTTTGGGATCAAAATTGAAATTCGAGATCGTTCTCCTCGTCAATTTCATAAAATTTGGCCCACTTCACACTTTCATCAAAAGCTCATTCTTTCTTCAAATTGAGCTCATTTTCTAATGAATCAACGCTGAATCTCAATTTCAATTCTACAAATCAACTTTGCGCTCAATTTCTCATCAAACAATGCCAAATTTTTAAATATTCCTCTGAATCATTTGTGCTCAAATAACTTATCATCGCTAAACAATTGCCTAAAACCATGTACCCTCACTATCTTTTGATTTCACTCCCGAGGGGGCATACTTATGACCTCACATCTTCAATGTTGAGAAATTTTTAAATCTTCATCAAAAGTCGAGCAAAAATATATTTTTCAACTAAAGAAAATCAAACAAATTCTTATTACTAAGGAGCATCTTAGCTTCATCGCTTCATATCAAGTTGAGATCCCTCGTTCATTTGAATCAAATCAATCACTAGGGGCATATCAGTTTCAACACTTCAATTCAAGCTGATATTTTTCTTCATCTGAATCAGTCTCTTAATGTTAATTAGTTTCATCGCTTTTCATCAAGCTGATTATTCATTTAAACTTAATCAAAAGTTTAAGGAGTATCTTTGATCACACGCTCAATCTAAGAAGGTGTTCAGTTTCATCGCATCAAATCAAGCTAGACAGTTTATCTTCGCTCACTATGTGTAGTTGAATCAAGTTATAGATCAGTAAGATTCCTTATCAATCAAGTTCAAGTTTGATATCTTTGCTCTCCATCGTTCCTAGTTTAATCAAGTTCAGGATCGATTTTGCTTTAATCAACTCTGTTCAGCTTCATCGCTTCAAATCAAGATAAACACTTTTCTTTTCATCTGGTTCATGATCAATCAAGTTCAAAACTGGTATCTCCTAAACATCAACATATTCTTTGAACCAACACATTGCTTGTACATTAATTCAAAGAGAGGCAAATGTAATACCCTAAAAATAGTCACCTAAATCATGGGCCCCTAATCTCGACAACATCACCAAGCTTCTAACCAAAGGAAATTAAATCAATCTTGAGCACATTTATTAATTCTTAAATCATTAATGTTACATGGCAAATCAATTATTCTATATTAATTAAATATTTATTTAATTAATTAATTGAATCATTCCAAGAAATCATTTTGATCAATTATCTTGTTTAATTTATTAAATATCCTAGCATATTTAATTAATTAATAAATTTGTCATTTAATCATAAAAAGGGAATTAATTTATCACAAAAGAGGAATTAATACACAAAGCAAAAGTTAAATTGAAAATAAAATAAAAGAATTGAATTGAAAGAGAAATAAAACTTGAGATATTATTTCTTCTTCTAAATTGAGAACTTGAAATTAGAAAAGCAATTAAAAGGAATTTAATCATTCTCTAAAATTGGAACTCAAAGCTTTTGAGAAAAAGAAGTCCAGTTGCAATGAAAAGACTCTTTTCTTGAATAAAGCAAAGAATTACCTATTCTTATCATAAATGCATGGAATTAATTAAATCTTATTTCTAATGCAACTTGAACTTCTTATTTGAATGCATTTAAATTAAACTATAATTGGAATCTATTTCAAGATTAACTGAATCTGATTTCTCAATTATTTCAATTAATCATAAATTGTTCTTTTTCTTGATCTCTCTTGTGATTCTCTATAAATTCAGCCTTCAGCTCTCATTCAAACCACCCTGGAGATTTGTTATTATGCAGTTTTTGCTCTGGAGTCATTGAATATATTGTGCTTTCTTTTTGAGATTATTGCATCTTAGTTTAGCTTTTTTCATATTTAGTTTATCCATATTGCTTGAATCCATGATTGCTTGAATCCCTATTGCTTGAATCTTTCATCCATCTTGCATCCATTTAGCTTAATCTCATGCTCATATAGATTAAATCCTTCGTCTTGTTGTAGTCTAGTCACTGGTATCGCTTATACAAATTTGAGAGCAATCTTATACTCACATCTTTTAGAAGGCAATTGGTCGATTTGTTATGGTTTTATTATTCATGCCTATATCTATCTAACCATACATGTAATGACTTAATTGAAGTGTTGTGCCTGCAACTATTAGAGACTTATTTCACGTTTTCACACACACAATAGTTAAATTAGGGGATTAATCAGTAAATTGTAGGGCAAGATTAGGTCCAAACAAGCTTAAAGTGATATAGGAAAGGGCACACTAAAGTAGGGACCCAAAAAGAGTTTGAAAGTATAAATGGATACAATTAGCTTCACTACACATATGAAGGAGGTAGGATATTTTAGAAGATTAAGATCATCGAATGATCAACTCCATAACCTACATGTATTTGAACTAATGAAATAGTATCTTCCAACGCTAGGGACTAAATACAAGCACCCAACATAAGTATATCAAACCATACTCATGATAGCCCAATTTTCTCTATATTGCCAAGGAGCCAAAAATAGACACCCAACATGGATACTTTACTACACAACCACAAAACAAAATAATAACATCATGCATTAGGATTATTATACTTATCAAATAGGAGCTCCAAATTAATATCAATATGAATGTAACCACGTGATCAACTCCATAAAACCCTATCCATTCCATTCTTCAAAATGTGTACTATATAAAAAAAAGACCAACTTCAAGATTTCCACTCAAACAAGGATTAATAATAAATTGATTCCTTAAAAATAGATTTCTTATAGATTCCAAGATAAGAAATCATAATAGAAAAAATACCTAGAACCTTAAACACCAAAGACCTTCACAAGCAATAACATGCAAGCATATTCAAGTAACACGCTAGATTGTGCATGCATATGCAACACACATGAAACTCACATACATGCATATGAAAGTACATGTAAACCATGGATCTCAACTTTGATACCAAATACAAGGGAAAATGAACCTGAAAAAGACATCTAAGACCTAGTATGGACCTTTAATATCCTATGTTTCTTTAAATTAAATTGTCAACAACTTGATACATGTACATGCTACTATACCTTAAACAAGAAACAAACATAGTTAATTTCCCATGCATTAACCTTTAGAGGAAAGATAATATTATTTACAAATATAAATAAATTTCAACAACATAACCAAATGAAAATAATCACTTCAAGAGCATCAAAGAAGAAGAATAAAAGAAAGATAGACAAAAAGAGAAGAAACGCTAATATACTATTGGATGTTGCTGAGAGGATGTGTTGTCATTGATATCAACATATTCTTCTATGTATTCCAGTGTTGCAGTCAAATTGAATGAGTTGGTTTGGTCAATGTGTTGTAGATGAGATGATGCAGTTTAATGGGTTTAGAGATACTTATCTTTAGTTGATTCAACAAAGTTTTTAGTGGTCCGCGTGATGTTCTGATCAAGTTATAAGATTCAATATTAAGATGGATATTCAGTCATTCATGTTATTCAGTATTTTGTTTTGTCCTTCAGAATTGCTATATCCTTAGTTGAGGATATATGGGTTGTGTTCAAGAAGTTGATGTGTATCCTCAGTTTGATTAGTTCATGATTTGGATGTCCATAAGTGAATCTTTCATGTTGTCAATCAGTTTTGATGATGTTCTTGAGATCCAGTGGTGAGATGGTGATGATTCTAGTAATCCAAGTTGTTGTAGTTTTTGTGGTGTAATTCACGTTGCTTGTGAATATTTCTAGATCATGTTCTATGAGTATTGGTGGTCTGCATTGATTTTTGTGCACATTATTGAATTTTTTCTTGGTCTGGTGATGTTCTTCATGTTATATGACATTCATGGAGGTGTTGTGAGTTTTCAATGTTGATTTGGGTCCAAGATATGTCTTTGTCGATATTGTTTTGGTCCTCATATGTTGTTGTAGTGTGTAAAGTTATTATTTTGTAATTTGTATTGAGGGTTTAGCTGACCTTGAAATATAGGTTGATGTCATGTATAAATAAATGTAATAATCATGTAAGATGCATGTCTATGATCTTTGAAAGTTTGTATGATTGAGTTGTATGTACAAACAAGTGATTTCAAATTTTGGAAGTGAAGAAGAGAAGAGAAGTGTTGCAGAGCAGACTACATGCTTAACTAGAACTGTACTCAGGCATATGTGGATGCTATCTTTATAGTTCATGTAATCTGGATTGTTATCCAAATTATTTTGTAAGTTAGAGAGACTTCTTGTAAGACAGTGAGCCTTCCCTTAAGGTTGTAGTCTTTCTGGGTTTCTTGTTTGAGCAGTGAGCACTAGGCAGTGAGCTTGAATGCATGTGCATTCCCCATTGTAATATTTCATTTACTCCTAATAGGGTTTTATCTCATTGTGGGTAGGTTCCCATCATGGTTTTTCCCTTAACTAGGTTTTCCACATAAAAAATATAGGTATTATGTGTAATATTGATGTGGTGTTGTTTCATGTTTTAATTGTTAATTATCAGATCTAATATATGGTATAAGTTGTAGAAAGTTTTTGTGCAAACTGATTCACCCCCCCCCCCCCCCCCCCTCTTAGTTTGGTGCTAGTTGCCAACAATTGGTATCAAAGCTAGATCCTTTGGAAGAAGCTTGACTGCTTAAGGGAGATCTAGGATGACAACCTTTTCTTTTAAGAAGGACAACCCGAGGTTTGATGGAACATATTACACTCTCTGGAAGAGTTGGATGCAATTTCATTTAAGATGCATAGGAGAAGAGTACTAGAATATCACTAAGAATGTATACAATGGTCCGTAAAATGGTCCTACTACTCCGAATGAAGTTAAGGAAGTAGAATATAACATCATAGTGAAGGAAGCATTGATGAGTTCCTTGTTAGATTCTAAGATGATGAATGTAATGGACTTAGAGACTGGACATGAGATCTAGGTAAAACTGGAAACTTCACATGAAGGATATATTCATGTAAAGATTTCTAAGCTACAAAGCTTGAAAGATAATTATGAGAACCCAAAAATGAGTGAAGATGAGAATGTCACCTCTTTTATGCAGAAAGTAAATGAGCTTTTGTGTGGAGTCAGATGTGTCGGTGAAGTGCTAGAAGAGTCTAAGATTATTGCCAAGGTACTGAGATCCTTGCCTCTTGCCTATAAATATAAAGCTACTGCTATTGGTGAGATCCAGACTATGACAAAAGTAACAAGAGATGTGTTGATCGGTAAACTTGCTGCTTTTGAGTTGAGTGAGTTAGGAGACTCCCTTCCTAAAACTAAAGCTGCATTCAAAGCTAATGTTTTCAGGAAGTAGAGATATGATCCAAGAGAAATTTATACAAGAGTATCTAGATATGAGAAAGAGATGAAAGAGATGGAAGATGAAGAAAGAGAGCTTGAGGAGCTTGAAGCACTTATTGCTAGAAGATTGCCTAAAGGTGCTAGTAAGTATGAAGGTATGTTGTCACTTAAATACTTTTCATGTAATAAGATAGGACATTTTGCATCAAGGTGTCCGGAAAGAGATAGAAATCCTAAGAAGCCATTTAAAACATATAAGCCTAAGTATTAAAAGAAGTGTTATTATGCTATTGATGAAGGTGTGAAAAATGATGAGTCGGATAAGGGAAATTCAAGAGATGAATTTGTGTTCATTTCTATCAAGGAAGATGATCCCATGACTACAGATTCTACAAGCTGCATTAATGAGGAGAAATATTTAGCCACAAAAGTTGAAGAGAAAGATGAATGGGTAATTGACAGTGGTTGTTGTCATGATATGATAGGTGATAAGAGTAAATTTATGAACTTTGAAAAGTATGATGGTTGTTTAGAGAGATTTGGTGATAATAAAGCTTTTATAATTCATGGTAGAGGTTCTATTTCTCTTGATGGTAAGCACAATACTGATGATGTGTTGTATGTTGAAGGATTAAAGAATAATATTTTGAGTGTTGGTGAGATGGTTGATAAAGAACATAGCTTGTGTTGGATATTATTGGCATATGATGAACCGACATGTTGATATGATGATAATGTATGTTGTCATTGATGTCAATAAGTACAAGTAAAATGGTATGCAAATTAAAAGAAGTTGGTGAACTGGTATGAAGAAGTATGAAGACATGCAGTGAACTGGTGTCCAGGTCTCACTAAGTGTGACTACCAGTTGGTAGTCTCTGCTCTAGGGTTACTAGTTTGGCAATCCAGCCTGTGCGATGCAATCGGTGATACTTTGTGATGAGTTAGCTAAGGGATGAGGATGAGATCGAGGTGCCACATCAGCCTTGTGCACGTGAAGGATTTTCTTGAGGATCTTGCATGATAAGATCGATTGCATTAAATGTCTACCTCAGGAATGAACATTCTTCTTAGCAGTATGAGAAGAAATCATGATGAGTTACTGATTTCCATGTGAGGTTAAGAATGAATGATACAGATTGTCTTGTGATCTGTTTAAGATTGTATTGCTCTATGTAATGTGTTTGTATGGTCATGATTGGACCGCCTGTGTTGTAAACCTAAGATGCTTAGGTTTTAGGGTTTATGCTACTGACCTAATTGTTGTCTATAAGGTTGATGATGTTTGTTGTTGTAAGTTGTTGGCAAATGTTGTGTGTGTATTCGAGTGATGAGATACTTGGAAAACTAGTAAGAGGAAAACTGTAGAGTAGAGGAACTAAAAAGGATCTGCCTTAGCATGTAGTGTTGTTATTAGATCAGAGTTTTACCTGTTGTCTTCTAATCATTTCAATAGTTGGAAAATCCCTTTACCGGGTAGCTTTAACAGGCTTCTTGTAAATCCTTTAACCGAGTGACTCAATAATATTGAGTTCTTCAAATCCTCTAGCGAGGTAACCTTTAACAGGGTTTCAACCATTAATAGGGTATATAGCCATCCCTTAACTGGGTGATCTTTAACAAGATCAGTTCCTAATAGAACCTCATTGTAAAGTCTTTAACCGAACTAGGCTCCTAATAGAGAAAAATTCAAAAGAGTTCAAAGCAAGCTTGTGGGTATTCATCCCCACTGTGGATTTTCCCATTTGGGTTTCCACGTGAAAAATCTGCGTGTCATGTGCTATGCATTTTTCATGTGATGATTATGTATTATTTGTTTGAGAGATTATGCATGCAGAGTTATTAGGTTATGGTATTACTGGTATACCACATGCATATGTTTATGGGTGAAGTTATTATCAAGTATTGAATGTATTTGAAGTGTTCAGACTTATCAGTTTATAGTGTCTGAAGTCTTACCGTGTTTAACCGGTATTGCCATGGTTAAGTTCAGTAATGATGACAACCAGTTGATATTGCTTTAACTTGATAAGTTGATTGGGAAAGTTTTTGTTTGTACTGATTCACCCCCCCTCTCAGTACCAATTAAGGCATTTGTTGTTCATCATTATTCATCAATTGGTATTAGAGCTACTCCAAGTCCTCGGTGATATAAGCTTAACCACTTGAAGTAAAAGATCCTGCTATAATAATGAAGAGGGAAGGTCCTAAGTTCAAGAGAGACAACTTCAAGATATGGAAGGAAAAAATGAAGATTTACATCAAGAGTATTGGTACTCAACACTAGAGCTATGTTGAGAATGCATATGTGACTCCCACTAGCACTCTGACTAGTGATTAGAAGAGAGAGATTCTAAAAAATGGGTAAGTCATGGAAGCCCTTATCAATAGCCTGCCAGATATTGAGTTTATGGATGTACAAGATAAGCACACACCTAAGGATGTATGGGATGCATTGGAAACCATTTATGGTCATGATGAGCATGTAAATCAAGCTAAGGAAGAGAGCCTTAGAGGAAAATTTGAACACATGAGGATGGTTGAAGGTGAGACCATTTAGCAATATGACATTAGGATTAAGACTATGGTTGGAGATATCAAAAGTGCTGGTGGAACTATTGAGGATGCCACCATTGTTAGTAAAGTCTTGAGATCATTGTTATTGATCTATGCAATCAGAGTTGCTGCTATCCAGGAACTAAGGTCTATTGATAAAACAAAGGTATCCTTAGACTATATCATTGCAAAGTTAATTGCCTATAAGTTGAATAGCTATGATGGCAGTGTTCAAAAGACTGAGTCAACTTTTAAAGCATTTGCTGCACCATCCAAAAAAGGAAAGGAAACTAGTACCAGTTATGAATCCAGATAATGCAGAGATATGGATGATGAAGAGATTCTAATGGAGTTTGAAGCTCTTCTTCCTAAAAGACTTCCAAAGGGAACTGGAAAATATAGAGGTAAACTTCCTTTGAAATGTTTTTCCTACAACAAGATAGGACATATAGTTGTTAATTGTCCTAATAGTGATAATAAGGATAAACCAGAGAGGTTTAGAAAGTATAAAGGAGGAAACAAAAGAAATTGTCTTGTTGCTATGGATGAAGGTGTCATTGATGAAGAATCAGAGGATGAAGAGAGTGAAGATATAGTTTTTGTAGCTATAAATGAAGAAGTGTCTGACAAGAAAGCCCTTGTCTCTTACATTGACAACTCCAATGAGTGGATTATAGATAGTGGGTGTTCTCATCACATGACTGGTGACCGGAGAAAGTTTCTGTCTTTGGAAGAATATGATGGAGGTGTTGTCAGATTTGGAAATGATGCACCATGCTTGGTGAAAGGTAAAGGATCCATCTCACTGAATGGAAAGTGCAGTGCAGATGATGTCTACTAGGTTGAAGGTCTTAAGTATAACCTATTGAGTGTTGGTCAACTAAATCACAAAGGACTTGTTCTGGAATTCAAAGGTGAAGTCTACAGTATAATTGGGAAGAGTGGTGAACTTATTGCCACTGGTATGTAGACCAGAGGTAACCTATTTCAGTTGAATGCAAAGATAAGTCGGTGTCTAATGGCTACGTTTGATGATAGTTGGATATGACATAGGAGACTCTGTCATATGAACTTTGACAATATTGTTAAAGCTAGTAAGATCAAGGCATTAAGAGGATTACCTTTACTGAACAAACCTGACAATTCTTTATGCAGAGAATGTCAAGTTGGGAAGATGTCTTCCTCAACTTTTAAAGGTAAGTCCTTCTTAGTAGAAAACTTACTTGACCTGGTGCATACTGATTTGTGTGGTCCTATGAAAACTAGAAGTATTCAGGGAGATAGGTATTTTATGATTCTTACTGATGACTGCTCAAGAATGATGTGGTTCACATTCTTGAAAGACAAGTTTGAAGCATTTGGAAAGTTCAAAGCCTTCAGAGAGTTAGTAGAGAGAGAAAGTGGTAAAGAGATAAAATGCCTAAGAAATGATCAAGGAGGATAATTCACCTCTTATGAATTCAACAAGTACTGTGAAGATAATGGTATCAAGAGGCAGTTGTCTACCCCAAGGACACCACAACAGAATGGCATAGTAGAAAGAAATAATAGGACTGTAGTTGAAGCGACTAGACCAATGCTAATCCAAGGAAAGGTGGCTCACACCTTTTGGAGAGAAGTGGTGAGCACTATAGTTTATACTATGAACCAGGTACTCATCAAGAAAGGTAGTGTTAAAACCCCTTATGAGTATTGGATGGGGAAAACTCCCACTATGAATTACTTTAAAGTGTTTGGTAGTAAGTGCTACATCAAGAGAGGTGAGCATCTGAGCAAGTTTGATGCAAAATGTGATGAAGGAATATTTTTGGGATATTCCACTAAAAGAAAATCTCTCAAGTGCTACAACAATAGAACACAGAAAATTATTGAGAGTATCAATGTCAGGGTTGATGAATCCCCTGAGGAACCTGAAGAAACCTGCAACAAAGAAGTGGAAGATGAACCAGGTATAGCCTTCTGGGAACCGGTTAAGAAAGAAACTAGTAAAGATCTCAGTGTTCCTGTACCGGTAGAAGCTACAGTAAGAGAAGAAGAAGAAGTAAGTGACAGAGAAGAAGAAAAGCTAGCAGATCAGGCTAGATTCATTCCTAGATATGTGAAGTTGCATCATGATCCGAAGCAAATCATAGGAGATAAAGATGCAGGGATACTCACAAGAAGAAAAGTGAAGGAGAACTCTTGCATGATTTCTGAACTTGAACCCAAGACTTCCAGAGAAGCACTTACAGATGAAGACTAGATTAAAGTAATGGAAGAAGAGCTAGACCAGATAGAGAAGAATGTAATGTGGTCTTTGGTGCCTAGACTAGAATATAAAAATGTCATAGGTACCAAATGGGTCTTCAGGAATAAGCTAAATGAAGAAGGTATAGTTGTAAGGAATAAGGCTAGGCTTGTATGCAAGGGATACGCTCAGGAGGAGGGAGAAGACTATGGAGAAACCTTTTCTTCTGTGGCTAGACTAGGTGTCCGAATGCTACTTGCATTTGTAGCATTTAAGGGATTTAAGGTTTATCAGATGGATGTGAAGTCTTCTTTTCTGAATGGAATCCTAGAAGAGGAAGTATATATAGAGCAACTAGAAGGGTTTGCCTTATCAAAAGATAGTGACATGGTGTGTAGATTACACAAAGCTCTGTATGGATTGAAACAAGCACCTAGGGCATGGTATGAAAGGTTACATTCTCATCTTGTGAAGATTGGATTTCAGAGAACAAGTGAAGATAGCAACATCTACTTGAAATCAAAGGGTGATCAGATTTTGATCTCTAAAGTATTTGTAGATGACATAATCTTTGGAGGAGATGATAAAATGAGTCATGTGTTTGCAGATGAAATGAAGAAAGAGTTTGAGGTGTCTCTAATTGGAGAGATACAATTCTTCATCAGTTTACAGATTCAACAAATGAAAGAGGGTATCTTTATTACCTAGTCCAAGTATGTCAAAGAGGTATTGAAGACCTTTGGCATGGAGGAGAGAAAACTGGTTGGTACACTGATGGTTACTGACTATAAACTGACTAAGGAAGATGATTCAACACTAGCAAATGAAAAGGAGTACCGGTCAATGATTGGTAAATTGCACTATGTGGTATACAACAAAACAGATATTGCTCATGCAGTAGGCATTGTAGCTCATTTTCAGAAAAGTCCAAGAGAATCTCACTTATTAGCTATCAAAATGATTCTAAGATATCTGAAAGGAACAATTGACTATGGATTGTGGTATCCATATAATGGTGACTATAACCTCAAAGTATATACTGATGTCGATTGGGCAGGAAATATGGACTACCAAAAGAGCACAACTACTGGAGCATTATTTCTCGGTGGAAGATTAGTATCATGGACAAGTAAGAAGCAGAGTTGTACTTCCTAGTCTACAGCTGAAGCAGAATATGTGGCAACATTTATGAATTGCACTTAAGCAATCTGGATGAAACATGTATTGGAAGGTTTCAAAGTACCTGTATCTAAACTGGTGAATATATTTTGTGATAACACAAGTGAAATAAATATTTCCAAGAATCCAATATTGCATGCTAGAACTAAGCATATTGAGCTTAAATATTACTTCTTGAGAGAGAAAGTTCAGAATAAGGAGGTTGTACTACAACATGTTTCCAGTAAGGAGCAGCTAGTAGATATATTCACTAAGCCCTTACCAAAGATTACATTTACCTATTTGAGAGGTGAATTAGGGGTTCTACCCCTTCATGAAGTCCAATAAAGTTGTGTGCTCTACATCAGTCAGGAACTACAGTGACAAATCTTTTGGGATTGATGTGTTGAAGGATGCTACTCCAGAGAAACTTAATGGAGAATGTAAGCTTGTGCCTCGACTTTAACATTGTTGTCAAAGTGGGAGAAGATATCTGATAATGTAGATAAATAGGTCTATGATGTTTACAGTTGCAATGCTACACCAAGTATTGCCATCAATGCCAAAGGGGAGATTGTTGGATATTATTGGCATATGATGAACCAACAGGTTGATATGATGATAATGTATGTTGTCATTGATGTCAATAAGTACAAGTAAACCAATATACAGATTAAAAGAAGTTGGTGAACCGGTATGAAGAAGTATGAAGACATGCAGTGAACCGGTGTTGGGGTCTCACTAAGTGTGACTACCAGTTGGTAGTCTTAGCTCTAGGGTTACCGGTTTGGCAATCCAACTTGTGCGATGCAAATGGTGATACTCTATGATGAATTAGCTAAGGGATGAGGATGAGATTGAGGTGCCTTGTGCATGTGAAGGATTTTCTTGAGGATCTTGTATGAGAAGATCGATTGCATTAAATGTCTACCTTGGGAATGAACATTCTTCTTAGCGGTATGAGAAGAAAGCGTGATGGGTTACTCATTCCCATGTACGGTGAAGAATGAATGATGTAGATTATCTTGTGATCTATTTAAGATTGTATCGCTCTATGCAATGTGTTTGGATGGTCAGGATTGGACCGCCTATGTTGTAAACCTAAGATGCTTAGGGTTTAGGGTTTATGCTACCAACCTAATTGTTTTCTATAAGGTTGATGATGTTTGTTGTTGTAAGTTGTTGGAAAATGTTGTGTGTGTATTCGAGTGATGAGATACTTGCCAGACCAGTAAGAGAAAAACTGCAGAGTGTGATTGCAGAGTAGAGGAACTGAAAAGGATCTGCCTTAGCATGTAGTGTTGTTATTAGATCAGAGTTTTACCTGTTGTCTTCTAATCATTTCAATAGTTGGAAAATCCCTTTACCGGGTAGCTTTAATAGGCTTATTGTAAATCCTTTAAACATGTGGCTCAATAATATTGAGTTCTTCAAATCCTCTAGCGAGGTAACCTTTAACAGGGTATATAGCCATCCCTTAACCGGGTGATCTTTAACAAGATCGGTTCCCAACATAACCTCATTGTAAAGTCTTTAACCGGACTAGGCTCCTAACAGAGCGAACTTCAAAAGAGTTCAAAATAAGCTTGTGGGTATTCATCCCCACTATGGTTTTTCCCATTTGTGTGTCATGTGTTATGCATTTTTCATGTGATGATTATGTATTATTTGTTTGAGAGATTATGCATGCAGAGTTATTAGGTTATGGTATTACTAGCCTACCACATGCATATGTTTATGGGTGAAGTTATTATCAAGTATTGAATGTATTTGAAGTGTTCAAAATTATCAGTTTATAGTGTTTGTAGTCTTATTGTGTTTAACCGGTATTGCCATGGTTAAGTTTAGTAATGATGACAACCAGTTGATATTGCTTTAACTTGATAAGTTGATTGGGAAAGTTTTTGTCTGTACAAATTTACGCTCCCCTCTCAGTACCGATTAGGGTATTTGTTGTTCATCATTATTCATCAGCTTGCAATTCAAAAATAGTAAATGTAAGATCTTGAGTAGCTCCAGAACTAAGATTGCATTAGGAACACATAAAAAGGTAATATCTTTCACTTGAATGTTGGTGGTAACATCTGTTTGATTGCTTAGATTGATAAAATTTGGTTATGGCATAAACGGATGTGTCATGTAAATTTTGATTGCACGGTAAAGATAAGTTCTACTAAAGTAGTAAGAGATATAGTGAAGTTGATAAGGCCTTCTAATTCGCTATGTAAGGAATATGGTGGTAACATCTGTTTGATTGCTTAGATTGATGAAATTTGGTTATGGCATAAAAGGATGTGTCATGTAAATTTTGATTGCACGGTAAAGATAAGTTCTACTAAAGTAGTAAGAGATATAGTGAAGTTGATAAGGCCTTCTAATTTGCTATGTAAGGAATACCAATTAGGGAAGCAGACAAGAGTTACTTATAAGAGAACAATGTAAATCTAATGGATTTTTATATCTTGTGCATACTGATCTATGTGGTCCCTCTAGAATAAGAAGCTTGCAGGGTGACATGTATTTTATGTTGCTGATTACTGATTATTCAAGGATGATGTGGGTTACCTTCCAAAGGGAGAAATTAGAAGTGTTGGAGAAGTTCAAGATTTTCAAGACTATGGCTGAGACATAGACTGGTTTGAAGTTGAAGTGCTTGAGATCTGAGAGAGGTGGAGAATTTACCTATGGTGAGTTTAATGCATATTGTGAAGAGCATGGATTCAAGAGATAATTATCTGCTCCAAGGACACCACAACAAAATGGTGTTATAGAAAGAAAGAATGGAACAATTCAAGAAGCTTCTAGAACCATGATGATTGAAGGAAATGTTTTGCATATGTTTTGGAGAGGAGCTGTGAGTACTGCAATATACACTCTTAACCAAGTAAATGTCAAAGTTGGTACTGGTAAGCCTCCTTATGAGTTATGGTTTGGTCATGCTCCTACTATTAGATATTTTAGAATTTTTGGTAGTAAAGTCTATATCAGAATAGATGAAGATCTTAAAAAATTTAATTCTAGATGTGATGAGGGAATCTTTCTTGGTTATTCTACTAAAAGTAAGGCCTACCAGTGTTATAATAAAAGATTGAGAAAGATTGTTGAAAGTGATAATGTGAAGGTTGATGAAGGTAATATGTATCAGATTAGATCTTGCAGATACGATTATAAAGACCAGGATGCTAGTTCAGATAAAGGAAGACAAATGCAGACCCAAATTCAAGTTCAGAATGCTCCAGAAAAGCCTGAAAATGAAAGTGCAGATGTTGATGCAAAAGAAAGAGTTCAAGAGCCCGAGATTCTAGAAAATTCTAAAAATCCTAGGTATGTGAGATTGATTCATTTAGAAAATTAGATTATTGGTGATAAGAATAAAGGTGTGATGACTAGGAGAAGACTTGTTGAAGAGATTTGTTTGATTTCTAAGATTGAGCCTAAAAGTGTTGATGAAGCTTGTAAAGATGAAAATTGGATTAAAGCTATGGAAGAAGAATTAAATCAAATTGAGAAAAATAATAAATGGATTCTTGTCCCTAGACCTAAGGATAAAAATTTCATTGGAACTAAATGGGTATTCTAGAATAAGTTGAATGACTAGGGTGAAGTTGTTTCAAATAAAGATAGACTTGTTTGTAAAGGTTATTCATAGATAGAAGGAATTGACTATGAGGAGACTTTTAATCTGATAGCTAGGATTGAAGCTGTTAGATTATTTCTTGCCTATGCTACTCACAAAGATTTCAAAATTTATCAGATGGATGTCAAATCAGCCTTTCTTAATGGTGAGTTCAAAGAAGAAGTCAACATTGAGAAACCAAATGGATTTTTGCTGACAGAAGAAAAGGACATGGTTTGCCAGTTCAACAAAGCATTGTATGGACTAAAGAAATCCCCTAAAGCTTGGTATGCCAGATTGGATAGGTATTTGTTGAAGCTTGGATTTGATAAAGGTAATGTTGGCAATAATCTCTATTTTGAAATTAATTAGACTAACATTTTGATTGTTGAAGTTTTTTTTGATGACATTATCTTTGGAGGAAATGATTGTCTATGTAAGAAATTTGCTGAAGAAATGCAAAATGAATTTGAGATGTCTATGATTGGTGAGATGAAATTATTTTTGGAATTGTAAATTACTCAATTGTATAAAGCTTATTTTCATATATTAGTATAAGTATGTGAAGGAATTGCTAAAAAAATTTGGTTTTGAAGACTCTAAGCCTATTGGTACATCTATGGTGACCTGATGTAAGTTGACAAAGGATGACGATTCTTTGAAAGCTAATCAGACCATATATAGATCTATGATTGGTGGTTTGTTGTACTTGACTCATACTAGACCTTATATAATGAATGTTGTATGTCATGTTGCCAGAAATCAAGCTGATCCTAAAGAATCTCATGTTGTTTCTATAAAATGGGTATTCAAATATTTGAAAGGAATAGTTGATTTCAGTTTGTGGTATTCTAAAAATGACGATTTCACTTTGAGTTCTTTTATAGATGCTAATTGGGTTGGTGATGTTTATGAATAGAAGAGTACTACAGGTGGTACATTCTTTTTGGGTAAGAAGTCGGTCTCTTGGGCAAGTAAGAAACACAATGTTATTTCCTTATCTAATGCAGAAGCTGAATACATTGATGCTACTAACAATTGTACTCAAGTTATTTAGATGAAGCAGATGTTGAAAGATATAGGATTTATTTATGATGAACCTATATACTATGACAATTCAAGTGCTATCAATATTTCAAATAATCTGGTGTTTCATTCCAAAACAAAGCATATATCAATCAAGTTTCATTTCTTGAGAGAGAAGGTGACTGAGAAAGAAGTCAGACTGGAGTATGTATCTACAAAGGAACATGTTGAAGATATCTTTATGAAGCCTTTTCCTAAAGATACTTTTGAATATCTCAAAGAGAAGTTAGGGGTAATTACCCCTCCTGATAATAACTAAGATGCATGGATTTTCATTAGTTTGATGAACTTCACATAGATATCTTGTGATTCGAATTGATGAGTGAGGCTACTACTCAGGGGGAGTAGTCAGTGTTGATGTTCAAATTTGCATGCTTACCATAGGGGGAGAGAATCAATATTTGTGTTGTATATGTATTTGTCATTGATGTCAAAGGGGGAGAGAAGCATGTGAAAAAATTTCATATCTTGTGAAGATTTTGTTGACAATTATGGGGAGATTGTTGGTTGTTGATTTCTTTCTTTGCACTGATTATTTTTCACATTCATATGTTTCCATCAATGCCAAAAGGGGAGATTGTTGGATGTTGCTGAGAGGACATGTTGTCATCGATGTCAACATATTCTTATGTGTATTCTAGTGTTGTAGTTAGATTAAATGAGCTGGTTTGGTTAGTGTGTTGTAAATGAGCTGATGTGGTTTAACGGGTTTAGAGATACTTATCTCTAGTTGATTCAACATAATTTTTAGTGGTCCGCGTGATGTTCTGATCGAGTTATAAGATCCAGTATTGAGATTGATATTTAGTTTTTTGTGTTATTTGATATTCTAGTTTGTGTTATGAATTTCTCCAGAATTGCTATATCCTTAGTTGTAGATATATAATATGTGTGGGACATTGATGTGTATCCTTAGTTTGATTGGTTCATGATTTGGATGTCCACAAGTGAATCTTTCATGTTGTTAGTTGGTTTTGATAATGTTCTTGAGCTCCAGTGTTGAGATGGTGATGCTTCTGGTAATCCGAGTTGTAGTTTTTATGGTGAATTTCATGTTTCTTGTGAATATTTCTAGACCATGTTCTATGAGTATTGGTGGTTCGCATTGATCGTTGTGTGCGTTATTGAAGATTTTCTTGGTCTAGTGATGTTCTTCATATTATGTGACATTCTTGGAGGCTGTAGCATGTTGTGGATGATCGAGGCATAATTGTTGGAGGTGTTGCGAGTTTGAGATGTTGATTTGGGTCCAGGATATGTCTTAGGTGACATTGTTTTGGTATGCATATGTTGTTGTAGAATGTAAGGTTATTATTTTGTAATTTGTATTGAGGGTTTAGCCGACCTTGAAATATAGGATGATGTAATGTATAAATAAATGTAATAATCATGTAAGATGTATGTCTGCTCTCTTTGAAAGTGTGTATGATTAAGTTGTATGTGCAAACAAGTGATTTCATCTTTCAAAAGTGAAGAAGAGAAGAGAAGTGTTACAGAGTAGACTGCGTGCTTAACGTGAACTGTACTCAGACATATGTAGATGCTATCTTTGTAGTTCACATAATCTAGATTGTTGTTCGAATGATTTTGTAAGTTAGTGAGACTTCTTGTAAGGTAGTGAGCCTTCTATTAAGGTTGTAGCCTTTTTGGGTTTCTTGTTTGAGTAGTGAGCTCTGGGCAATGAGCCTGAATGTATGTGCATTCCCCATTGTAATATTTCATTTACTCCTAATAGGATATTATCTCATTTTGGGTAGGTTCTCATCATGGTTTTTCACTTAATCGGGTTTTTTATGTCAAATATCTAGGTGTTATGTGTGATATTGATGTGGTGTTGTTTCATGTTTTAATTGTTAATTATCAAATCTAATTTGTGGTATAAGTTGCAAAAAGTTTTTGTGCAAACTGATTCACCCCCCTCTTAGTTTGCTACCGGTTGCCAACATATACATGGGGAAAATCATTTCAAGTAAAAAATACCACACTCCAAAGCATCTAACCAATGTATTAATCTACAACAAACTATTATAATATACTTGCAATCTCTAAGGCTTTAAATGAAGTCTACATTTTACTCTTTTGGAGGAAATTTAATAGCATAACCCTACACGGAATAATTTTCCTAACTCCACTCATAAACCCACATCAAAGACATACAATATATAGATATTTACAAGTTTGAAGTAATTTCTAGATAAAGCCAAAATGGTTGTCCAAAACCATGTGGCATATTTTTCAATCACTTTTAAGCATGCAAAAAGATTCTGTATAACATTCTTTAACCCTCTTACATGCCTTCAAACTTGTGCACTTGATTTTTTCTAAAGATAGGTATGATAGATGATATGACAATACTTATAGTTGTAAGAGAATTTGTTAGAATTGGCTATAATTAACTGATTCTCCTACAATTAATCATCACCCAACTTGGGCATCCAAATTCTCCATGCAAGATGCCTTCTAACATTTCTCGAACTTATCATAGGAATTTTTCATAATCTGTCATACAATACTTACACATGTTTTTAAGATTTCAACACATGGCAATATATATCTACCAAAATGGGATGCCTACTTTCCATGTAGGGAAAAAATACATCCTTGTCATCCTCAATTTCATTTATCAACACGAGGACACCTCATTGTGGCATTTTACACTAGATGACAAAATATGATGAGCAAAAAATTATAATTTAGGCATTAAATAAATAAATACAATGCTAAGAATAGGTAAGGTTTAGACAAATTAATTTCCAACATGTTTCATATACCATTTTTGTATTTAGGACATCATATTCTTGGACTAGAGCTACTCCACGAGAAACTAAGTCTCCTATAAATTAGTTGATGTGTCAAGGAGAGACCAAATAATGACCATGGTATTTGCAGCTTTGTTGTGGATGTGGAACTTAATTGAAGTTAATGCGAGTGAAATAGTATTTACAATTATGAATAGTAGATTAGCAATGGAATTGATACAAAAATGAATTTAAAATCCTAATTTAATATTCACCTATTATTTAGCATAATATAGATTTGAATTAATAGACAAGCAAAAGTTTACCAAATTATATTGTTATGAATGGATATGCTCGAATGGTTGTCATGCAGTTGCTTAAACACTCACTTCAAAAGTCCTACCAACATGTACATATTAGATATTATTACTTAATTTGTATAGGATGATGTAATGATTTATAAATTTTTACTAGGAAGTAGAGTGTAAGGATTTGAAGATGAGATCTATAGTGGAGATTTAATGAGAGGAGTTTCTTAAGATCAAAGAGAAAATGAAGGCTTTGAATTTAATTTGTTTAAGATTAATGGCTAAAATTGCATTTACTAAAAATAGTAATTTGTTGAAACCATAAAAGTCAAAATAAAAAAAATTGTAGGAAAATGAATTCATTTTGGGATGGTGGAGGGAATACATGTAAATTAAATAATTCAATATCATTTAATTAATTATCCATATAAGGTGAAAATTGAGGCAAGTAAATAATTAGATCATTTAATTAGATGCGACATTGTAATATACTAATTAAATAATATTTATTAAAATAGTTGGTGTTGAAATGTTTTTGATTAATTAAAAATAGGTTTTAAGGGACCCGAAACCCAGATACATAAGAAAGTTGGTGTTGAAAATTGAAGAACTCAAGGGTGCAATTGTGGGTGGTATCCAGAATGGTTTCCACAGAATCCTTGCTCTATTCCATCTCCTCCGCATTAGGGTTTTCACCTTCCTTAGGCTTCAGAGCCTCTTTCTTAGTTTCTGAGCCTTCAATATTAGGTTGACGATTCTCAGAATTTCCCCCTTCCTCTCCTTCCCCGTAATTCTCCTCCTTATTGATCTCCATTTCAGAAACTTCTTCATTATTCTTTCCTTCTTCTTCCTCACAAAGCACATCCTTTTCTTCCTGCACAATATCAACCTTCCTTTTTTTATGGGTAGGGGTTCTGGTCTCCCCAGTCGAATCAGAGCCTATGCTTTTCTCAGAAATCTGAGCATTGAGAATTAAAGGGTCATCCTTTGTTGCCCTATTCTTATCCTTCATATATTCATAAATCAGTAGAATGAGGCCCTGGTGCGCTAGAGGGTAGGAACTAGGTTTTTTAATGTGGTTGACCAAGCTCTCGTTAAGAGAAGAGGCTAAATAGAAGGGTAAAGATATTTTCACCCCATGGCGGAAGTGGTTCAGGATGGCGAAGTGATAATTGTAAATTTTCATAAACCTACCATCCACAGTTAAATATTCCATTAAAGCCCTAAGAATTTTTTGCCAGAAAGGTTTCACCTGTTGGGGGATGAAGTATGATATATTGTCCTTCTTCTCTAGGTTGCTCTTCTCATCCTCCATCTTAGGGAAGTTTTTGAAGGCCTCAATGACATACTTTCTATCCCTATAGAATTTGGTCCCCTCTATCTTGAGCCTCGTTACCTCCAAGATCAGATTTTCATCGATGTGCCAGATTTCCCCAAACAGGGTAGCCTTGTTATTGCTCCAGCTTTTTGCGAACCCCTGAGAAACAGAGCTTCTACTACCATGGAGCTTCTCCATATAATCCGTGAACCCATTTTGGTGGGGCCTTCTCCACACCTTTCTTTCGCTCTTCCAGTGCTCACAACCAGATGATTCATTCCTGTTAAGGTTGCCTCCCATTCTGCTTTCCAGGTCACAATCACCTCTGTTACAACTCTCGGCCCACAAGTAAAACTCTGTGTTTTTGGTTTCTCCTTGAAGAGAGTCTTTCATAATTTTGAGATTGTCACTCATGTTCATACGAACTTGGCTATTATTACAATTACCTCTCTCACACATGTGTTCTTGGTTATGATGCCAAGAAACACTCATCGACTGGCAATTCATCCGCCTCCAAAATCTATCATTGGTACTCGTTCCCCAGAATTCAATCATAAAATTTTCTTGCTCCATTAAGGTGATCAAAATATAATTGTTCCTTAATCTCCCACTTGATGTGATCTTCCCCTATATATTTGACCCCTTTTTCCAAATTAACCCCTTCATTAGCAAGGATATCTGCTACCTTGTTACCCTCTCTAAAAGTATGGGTTAAAATAATGCTAACATAGTTATTAAGGATAGTTTTAGCATTTTTAATAATATTGGCAATATTCCAGGAGACTGAACTAATACCTTTGAGGGCTTGTATAATATTTAAGGAGTCCCCTTCAAGCCAGATTTTTTTAAATTTGAATTCCTAGGCTAACTGGAGGCTCTTAAGCATGGCCATAGCTTCAGCCACATGGTTGTTTTGGGTTCCAAAAGGGGAAGAAAAAGAAACAATACACCTTCCTTGAGCATTTCTGATAACTCCACCTCCACCAGCCTTTCCAGGATTCCCTTTGGCAGCCCCATCAAAATTAACCTTTATCCAATCATAATCAGGGAACCTCCAAACAATGTTATCTCTCTTCTTCTTGTTATCCACTCTGTAGACCTTATGAATCAGGTTCCATTCAGTAATAATGTCTTTTTCCATATCATTCATATTTATAATAGCCCATTGTTGATTATTCTTGTGAGGGATGTTGATGTTCTCCTTTATAGCCCTGCATATTTTTTCAAAGACCACCTGAATGTTACACTTTTCTTCCCTAAATATCTTGTTATTTGTTTCTTTCCAAATGCCCCAGCATATCATGGGGAGGGTCAAGGACCATAGGTTTTTAATAATTTGACATTTGGTAGGATAATTCCATTGCCATATTATATCCTTAATGATTTTTTTCATGACCCAATTAATTTTCCATTTTTCCCACATTTTACACCAGATTTCCCTAGTGAAGGAACAATGAAAAAATAGGTGATCAACTGATTCCCCCTCCTTCTAACAGAGCTGACATCTGTTAGGGAATTTGAAGCCCCTTCGAATTAAATTATCAATAGTAAAGATACTATTATGAGAAGCAAGCCAAAAGAACATGTTGACTTTAGGGATCAAGATGATGTTCCATACTTTACTCCAAAAGGGATTGCGGATTTGAGAAAAAGTGTTTTTATAGGCAGAAGAAACTGTGAATTCACCTTTAGGGTCACTTTTCCAGAGGAAAACATCATCATAGTTGTTGTTAGGGGAAAAGGATAGCAACTCCTTCTGAATAGAGGACAAACCAGGATGGATGTCCTCAAGTTTGACCCATTTATTCTCCTTCCAATAGTCACAAACCATCAGCCCAAACCTCCTTTAACATTCTTCAATAACTTGATTGTTGTTTTGATCAAATAGGGCTTCATTCTTCATCCAGGGGTCTTCCCAAAACTTTATTCTGTCACCTTTTCCAAGGACCCATCCAGCTCCAGCTTTTGCAACTTTTATGGCTTTGGTAACACTATTCCAGATGAAGGATCCAGCCGGGATATCTTCATCATTGAGGATACCTTGGATAGTCTGATTCTTAATGTATTTGTCAAACCAAATTTGACTCTAGTCTTTCTTAGTGTCATATGCTCTCCATAATTGCTTGGCAAGAAGAGCTTTGTTAAAAGTTTTAATAATTTTAATCCCCAACCCTCCTTTGTTCTTTGGTCTACACACCTTGTCCCATGCAATCAAAGGTATTCTCTTCTTTTCTTCAACTCCTAACCATAAGAATCTCTTCTAGATTCTTTCCATAGTTTCAGCAACTTTAGCTGGAATACCAAACAGACTGAGGGCATAAACATGGAGATTTTGAAGAGTTGCTTGGAAGAGCTACAATTTCCCTACCTGAGATAACATTGAGCCTTTCCATCCTGGAACTCTCTTATTAATTTTATCAATGATCATATTCCAGAAAGAATTTGGGGGAGCCATCCCTAAAGGAAGACCCAGGTAGGTAGAAGGCAGCAATTCCACTTTACAACCAATAATATTGGCTCTTCTCTGTTGTCTTATGATTGGAGTATTGAGAAAGTACATAGCTGATTTGTCCCAGTTAACAAGTTGACTAGTTGCCAAAGCATAGGAGTTGAGAGCAGTTTTGAAGGCTTCAACCTCCTTGACTGAAGAATATCCCATGATGATAGTATCATCAATAAACTGTTGATGAGTGCAAAACACATTGGCAGAAGAAGGTTGAAGACCTTTGATAGTTTTGCTTTGTTTCAATTTATGAATCATTCTACTCATACTTTCAGCTAGAATGGTAAAAAGGATAGGAGATATGGGGTCTCCTTGTCTTAGCCCTCTGGAGTTTTAAATTTTTTTTGTAGGAGATCCATTAACCAAAATAGAGAACATAGGAGTAGTGATTAGTTCTCTGATTATTGATAACCTTATCATCAAAACCAAAAGCCCCCATGATTTTAAATAGAACATCCCATTCAACTCTATCATAAGCCTTTGCCAAATCCAACTTTATCAAGAAACCTTCTTTCTTTGCAGTGTTGAGAGAGTGAATGTTCTCATGAACAAGAATGATTGAATCAAGAATCTATCTACCAGGAACAAAGCCTTTTTTCTCTTCAGATATGATGAAGGGAAGAATCGCCAACATTCTAGTCGTCATCACTTTGGATATTATTTTATAGAAAGAGTTGCATAAACTAATAGGCCTAAATTTTCCCATAGAATCTGTCCCAACAACTTTGGGGATTAAGGCAATAAAAGTGGAATTCAATTCCTGAAGGATTCTTCTAGATCCAAAAAATTCTTTCACCGCATTAACTGTATCCTTCCCCACAATATTCTAAAATTATTGATAGAAAAACATAGGGATTCCATCAGGGCCCGGAGCTTTATCCCCTTGAAAGGAGAAGACAATTTTTTTGATTTCTTTAGCAGATGGGATGGCAGCAAGGGTCTTATTCTAAAAAGAGTTTATAATATTAGGAATATTGTAAACTAGATTGAGTTGATGGGTTTGATCAAGATCCTCATTACTAGATAAGAGTTGCTTGAAGAATCTAATAGCTTCATCCCTGATTTCATCCTTATTAATCAGAGTGCTATTCTCAATAGTTAACTTTGTGATTCTATTTGTTGCCTTATGTTTTAGGGAAGTCATATGGAAAAACTTAGTGTTTCTGTCCCCTGCTTTCAGCCATATAGCTCTGGATCTCTGTCTCCAATATATTTCATCCCTAGAAATTATGGTATTAATGTTGTCAAGGACCTTATCTTCCATGGCTTTGGAATACTTTTTGTAGCCCTCTTTTTGGATGGAGATTTGAATCTAGTCTAGTTCCTCCTTTAACTTTTTCTTTGAATCAAAAATATCACCAAAGATCTTCTTGTTCCAAGTCTTAATGTTGGTTTTGACATATTTAAGTTTTTTGGCAACTTTATACATTGCTGTTCCATTAATATCAATATTCCACCATTCAAAAATGGACTTTTCAAGATTGGGGTGGGATATCCACATCTTTTCGAAGCGAAAAGGGAATCTTTGATTTTGCTTAGAATTCTTAGAAACAAAGGAAATGGGATAATGATCTGATCCAATTCTATTAATAACAGAAAGGGAACAACTATGAGAAAGAATCCAATCATTAGAGAGAAGAGCTCTATCAAGTCTTACCTGGATAAGATCATCACCATCTCTTTGGTTTGACCAAGTGTAGGAGGCTCCACTGAGATCCAAATCAATGAGAGCATTGTCATTGATAAAGTCCATCAAGTCAGATATGCTTTCAGGTTGAGCTTGACTACCTCCAAATTTTTCTCTATCTTGCAGAGGAGTATTGAAATCTCCCATTACAATCCAACTATTCATAGAGAAATTTTTCTTTTTTTGCTGAACTTTTTCCAAAAATTTACTTCTAGCATGTTTGGAATTAGGGGCATAGATATTAGTTATAACAAATTCCTTTTCATCAAAAATATTTCTAGCTTTTAAGGATAGAATATTGCCATCCTCATCTATCATATCCCCAGAGGTTGTGCTTTTATTCCAGAATATAGCAACTCCTCTAGAGGTGCCATTTGAGCTACTGCCACAGACTCCCCCATTTTTAAAAAACTTAAGTTTCTCCACTTTCTCTTTGCTCATTTTAGTTTCTTGAATTAGGATAATATCCGGATTTTGATCTCGAATAAGATTCCTTAATATATCCTATTTATTGAGACCGTTTAGGCCTCTGATGTTCCATGATATTACCTTCATTTTGAAACCTGGGGGTAGGACTCCTTGATAGTTCTCTGCCTTCCATCAGCTATGTTTTGTTTACTCTCTTGGTCCTTGTGCTATTTCATGGTTTTGCATCCTGGTGGGGATCTTGATGCCCCAAAATCTGCCTTAGACCTGGTTCTGGTTTTTACTCCATTAGGACCTCCGGTCTTCTTGGTCTTAATTTTCTTTTCATTTTCTATCATGTTTTCTTCTTGTTGTTCTGCCCTGAATTCATCATCTGCCCTGGATTCATCTTGTATGTTACTCCAAATCTTTTCTCTTTTCTGGGGTGAAGTGGTCATATTTACTTCTATGTTATGGAATAAAGCATTTAAGTTTGCTTGTGGCAATCCAAACTTGTTGCTCCTTCTCATTTCTATTTCCTATTCCTAAAGCTCTTTCCCTAAACAAGGTTCTTCTTTCTCTGACATGGGTTCATATCGTTCCTCATGATGAGAGTCAGTGATATCCTCAATCTCACCATCCTCAAGGGTCTTTGTACTGATTTCATTCTCCTTTTCTTGCAACTGAAGGGCTTCAAAGGTATTACCTATTTTGATCTCAATCTCCTTAGTTTCATTCTGCTTGTTCCCCTTCATAGTAGGGTCTTTAGTTAAGTCATTGGATTCATTTTCCTGATTTACTGAAATTAGATTTCCACTTTTTTCTTTTGCCTTATTGCAGACTTTATTGTTATTTTTTTCTTTCCATACCGGTTTATTAATATTTTTGTCTTTAATCATAGGTCTTTTAGGGTTGCTGGGACAAGCCTTAGCCTAGTGACCTACTTTTTTGCAAGAAAAGCACACAAAAGGGAGATATTCAAATTCAATGGCTTGTTCCCATAACCCAAGTTTGGAATTTATATCAATGGTACTTGGGAGATCCATATTCTGTGAAATGTTGACACAGATGCATGCATACACTAGTCTCTTGTGAGCTGCAGTCATTGGGTCTATCGCAATAAGCTCCCCAAAGGAATTAGCAATTCTTGAGAAAACGTTCTCCACCCAGTACTCCAATTGTAGACCAAGCAATCTAACCCACACTGGAGCAGATTCAAAAAAGGAATCATTTAGTTCCATGTTAGGGGTCCATTTTCTAATAGAAAGAGATGATTTACCAAACATCTAGGGGCCTCCACTTAGAATAGCTTCCAAATATTCCCCGCATGAAAAAGAAAACACAAAAAAACCCCATGGATAGCAAAAACTTCAACCTATCCTTTCATTCTCCATTTTCTTTTAACAAAGGATCTAACATCCTCAATATTAGGTCAGGGTCCGACAAATTTTCCCACCAAAGAAAGAGTCATTAAACAAATGCTATGGTCAATAACCAAATCAAGAACCTCAATCGCAAGTTTACCTATTCTATTGTCTAATATATCCTTCACAAAGGGGAGAGAAGATTTACCAGTCAGTTTACCATAGGCATGTCTAGCGAAGAGGCTATTCCATGGTTTAGGTATTCGCCCCTCCTTGGTAGTTCCTGAATCAACCTGCACCACCTTGGGGCAAGAATCTTGCATGTTTTTTAATTTTTCAAGATCGGGAGGAGGGTCCCATGTTTGTGGGTCCCCATCCTATCTTCCATCCTCATCATCAGCTGTTTGTCCTCAAGTTGCAGTGGATTTAGACCCAGAGGACCCAACATTGTTGTTCCCTCCATTTCACGGATTCAAATTTCCCCCTGCAAACGCTGTTCCCTCCATTTCTATTCCTTTTCCTTTCCCCCAATTTTAGGCAGTAGAGAGTCTCTACAAGGTTATTTTGTGTTTCAAATTTTGTAAGTTTGAAGGAAAGAGTCTTTTTCGTGTTGAAATGTTAGTACATAGGATGATATTAGGATTATTTTATGTCTACATCTCTTTTTTGAGACAACATTATGACTAGCAGAATCAAAAACATTTCAAAGAAGGTAAGTATAGATATTTGGTGGGATGGAATTGGTAGTAATTCCTGATCATTTCAAGGAAATGAATCTAGGAAATTGGTTAGGGATGCCCCATTGAGAAAATAGGCAGGTTGACAAAACTAGAGTGGTAACTTGAAAGGAGAATTATGCCTAAAGGGATGAAAGATGGATGGGGTTAGAAGATATGGGGGATGGTTAGATGTATAAGTATTAGGATATGAGGAAATGAAGATATTATGTTAGTGAAGGATAGGATGAGGATGATGATAGTAAAAATGATAAAATTGGTGACAAGGATGGTATATTTAATGAAGAATCAATGTATCCAAAATTGGATCTAGGAATATGCTAAATTTATAGTGGCTAGCCAAAATTTATTGTAGTGCTTGACATCATGCATCATGGTATAAGGAGTAAGGTGGTGATGTGCCAAGTACATGAGGGATGGATTTACAAGTAGGAATATGACTTAATGTACCATGATATTGAAAATCACGATGTGCCTTGAGAATCAACTCACAAATGCAAGTGAAAAAAATAGAAAGACACAAGCATGAAAGCAAGCATGCAAAAATGATAAAAAGAAGGAAAACAATATCATTTTCCCGTGATCAAAGATAAAATCCAATAATTAAATTATTTGATGATAATAATAGTTGTTGGCATTAAGTTTCCATAGTCCATTACATTGAGATGCATAAGCTTCTAGTTTAAACTATGTATGATTTTCATGCTTGACGTTTTGGATCGCACTCAATGGCCCCTCATCTGAAAGAGAAAAATGTGTAACATGATTGTGTAAGTAGCTTAAAAAGAGAGAAGAGAGTTGAGATAATGGGAAGGGTTTGAAAAATAACAAGAAATAAAAAATTAAAATATATAAAAGAGAATACATAATATAACAAAACAAAGTCAACAAAAAAGTAATAAAAAATAAATAGAATATATAAATATCATAAAAATATGAACATAAAGATAAAATATGAAATCATGAAAGAAAACATAAAGAAAATGAAAAGAGAGGAAGTATAAGGAAATACACAAAGGAGTAAACAAAGAATGGATAAACAAAAAGATGACCAAATACATAAACAAAAATAGGAGAATAAGTAACAATAAAGATAATAAAACCTAAAAACAATCTGAGGATGGCGAATCAGGGCAGATGGCTAGGTTTTCATGAAAATAATGGTGGTTGAGATGGCTAGGTGTAGGGCCGACAACCAAGCTACCAGAACAAAGCTTGGCATCCTCTAGGTAGGGCTTGGGAGGATGAATCTCATGGAAGGCCCTTGAGACTTTCAGAAAAGCATCCAAAATTTTTGACTAAGGGAAAGATTTGTAGAAAAACACAAGATTTGCATGGAATCAACATTGCTTGTTGGGAAGCTCTAAGCATATTGAACATAAATTTTGGAGGGTCAAAAGTCATAGTGAAAAGAAAAGTTGAAGAAGGTTAGTAATGAAACAATCCAGTCTCGTACTCTATCGATGCATGTAGAGAACATATAATGGAAGGAAGTTGTTGTAATGTTAAGAGATAGATATTTCTTTATGAAATGGGTGGGGGAATGGCCTACATATAGAAAAGTTCATAAGTGGTGTGATTAACATTACGAGAATTTTTTTTTCCCTTAACACACTCCTAAATGTTTCTACTGGTGGTCTATGAAAAAGCTTCTAAAAAGGCATGGATTTTGAACAATGGACCTTTTATGATAGGGAAAGTGGGTTTTTATATCAAATACTAGTCTCTAAACTTTGATCTATTAAAGGATACTATGGAAGAAATCCCCATTTGGATTAGACTTTACAATCTTCCATATGAATATTAGAACCAAGAATTTTTAAAATAAATTGGGAACAAGCCTGGGAGGTTCATCTATGTGGATGAAGTAGTTGAAAAAAAGGACTTCATTATCTACGCAGAATTTATATTTATTCGAGGCCTCATCCCCCTTGCTGAAGTGTATTAAAATTTGTACATCAGAAGGAGCTTGAGTACACTAGATTGTGGTTGAGGAAGTTGCAAAAAAATGTAAGAAATACAAAAGCGCAAAGCACCCAACAGAGGATTGTATTGTTGATAAAAGGGTAAAGAGCTGGAATAAGATCTTCTCCATAACAAACTCCAAGAAATGTGTGCTAAAAATGCATTAAAAAATCAATTGGGGTTTGAAATCCATGAGAGTAAGGAGGATGAAGAGTTTAGAGCTCAAAGGAAAGCAATAGATACTTTGTTTGAACTAGGGATGACATGGACCATAGTTAATGGTGCAATTATACCCCAAATGGAAAGAGCCTCCAATGAAATGGATGTGGAAGATGACCTCTCCCATCTATAAACCTTTTGGACAAGGTCTCACCACCTAGGGTTGCAGAGAAGGTTGGGGGAATAGTGGATAGTATTCTTCAGGATTCTAGAATGGAAAGGGAAAGTATTTGAAGACAGGAAATAGGGTAGATGGTTGGGAGGATATGGTGGAGACGCAACATGGAATCCAAAACATTTTTTCCCCTTCAACACAACAATGTTATGCTTTGAGCCTTTATATTAATCAATTCTAAGCTCTAAACAAATTCCCCTATGATGACATAAACTCAAGAATGTGGGAGGATCAAAGGATCACTTTAGGATTTGAAGTAACTATTGGTTGGGTAAAGGTAGGTGATTTTCAAAAAATGATTGAAGATCACCAAAGGAGTAATCTTGATCATGGATAATGAGGTAAAGATAGCTTCCATTGAGGTATAGCTCCAGATACCAATAGAGAGATGAGTGATACACATTTCAAGAGATGTAAATTTCTCCCATTAGAAACTTATAAATTTCTCTAGAGGAAGAAAGGGATTATGGTTCACCATTAAATGGATGCACTAATGATCTTGAGTATTTAGAAGAAGTCTAGGAGGAAGATCTATTGGGTCTTCAAGAGGAAGGTAGTTTGGAAAAGTGCTCATTGGGCCAATCAAAATCAAATGTGAAAAAGTCAAAATAGGAGAGAGAAGAAGAAAAGGGCCAAAGACTATTAAGTCACAACTAGTATTGGTTGGTAGTGCAAAAGGGCAAAGCGAGCTAAGATTAAAAAAAGGTTACACCTTTTCTTGAGAGAAATATAGGTCCTCTTATGGAATGCCAAGGGTTGCATTGCCCTTGACAAGCGATGTTTGATCAAGAGGAGCCTTGATCAATCACGCCCAGATATAGTAATATTACAAGAGACTAAACTAAAGGGGAATGACATTGATGTCGTTAAGAAAAATATGTACATGTGGACAGGTTTCTTCATGGAAGTAGAAGGTATTGTTGGTGGCTTGGGGTTGCTTTAGAATGATTTGATAGTTCTTTCTTAATTGGTGAAGCAGGATAAAAATTAGTAGATGGTAAGAGTTTTTTTCAAAACCACTTAACAAAGCTTTTTTTCTTTTGAATATATATGGGCCTACTAACACTACTAGTAAAAAAGATTTATGGCAAAAATTATTTGAATTGATTTGGGATGATGAAGGACTAGTTTATATTTTGGAGGGGATTTCAATGCCACCCTTTTTCCCTCTAATAAAAAGGAGGGACTGATTGTCTTGGGACTACTTAGAGAGATTTCAACGACTTTGTAAATGATAATGGATTTTTGGAAATAAAATTTAAGGTAGGAGACTTTACTTGGACCAACTATAGGAAAGACTTTATGAATATTGCAGAAAAATTAGACCGGTTCTTTGTTGCAGGCAGTTGGTCAAAGTAACAATAGGTTTTTGAGGCAAAAATTATTTTGGTTTTAGGTTTGGGTCATTACTCAATTAGTCTTACAATTTAGGAGGATATGACACTTGCTAGGTTCCCTTTTAGATTCAAAAAAATGTGGATGCAGGCTGAAGGCTTCAAGGAGCTTATTGAACATTGGTGGAGCCACACATAGATAAGGTATGGTAATATGAAATTTATTTTTTTCAAGAAATTACAGTTTCTAAAAGAATGACTTAAGAAAATGGAATAGGGAGTAGTTCTCAAACATCTTTTTTGAGAAATTTTGATTGGAGGAGAAATTGGAGAGCTTGTATATAAAAGTGATTCATGATGGCATGGAAGAGTTCAATTTTGAAGAAGAAAAGAGGTTGAACCAAGAATATTCATATATTCTTGTTAGGTAGGAGATTTATTGGTGTTAGAAATCTATGGATACTTTGCTAAAAGAGGGGGACCACAACACAAAAATCCTCCACAATTTGGTTAGGTGTAACAAAATCTTTTTAATCAAGAATGGTGATAATTAGGAATTTAGAGAGTAGGAAGACATTAACAATGAGGTACTTTATTGATTTGTTGAATAGGGGGACCATTGATAGTAGGTTTGAGGATGAGACATGGGAGGTGATCTTGAAATGTATTTCAAGAGACCAAACAAGATGCTTATGGAACCATTCAAGATGTAAGAGGTTAAGATGGCCTTATTTTCAATGGGTGGAGAAAAATCCCAAAGTCTAAATGGTTTTCTTGCAATTTTAAAAAAAATTTTTTTGGGAGATCTTTGCAAGTGATATTTGGAATATGGTAGAAGAATATAGAAGAGGTGGTTTTATCTTAAAAGATCTAAAAAATAATTTAATTGCTCTAGTTCTAAAGAAGGATGAAGTGGTTTCCTTTGATGACTTCAGAACAATCTTATTGTGTAAAATAATTTATATGATTATCTCCAAATTTATTTCCAATAGGTTAAAGAGAACTATTAAATTGATGATCTTAGATGAATAGACTGGCTTTTCTGTAGGAAGGTCCATCGTGAAAGGAACAATCATTGCCCATGAGGCCATTCAGAAAGCACTGAATGAATGATGATTAAGATTGACATCAAGAATGGTTATGATGAAGTGAATATGAATTTCCTTTTGAAAGTTCTAGAAAAATTTGGCTATTTCTTCAAATGGGTGGGTTGGATCAAAATATGCATTTAGACTCTAAGATTTTTGGTCCTTGTTAATGGCAACCCATAGGGATTTTTTGATTCTTCTAAAGGTTTGAGAGAGGGAGACCCTATTTCAACTTTTCTTTTCATAATAATGGTGGAGGTTCTAGGGAGTTTTATAACAAGAAAGAGATTGGATGGAGTTTGGAAAGGAATTAATGTGGCTTATGGTCTGAACCTAATTTCCCATCTCCAATTTGTAGATGATACTCTCCACTTGGAAGAAGCATCTCTTCGAGAGACTTGAGTTATGAAAGATATGATAGACATGTATAGTAGATTATCAAACGGTGTGTAAACTAGAGAAAGTCTAAAATTTTCTTTTTTAATACGATAGTTCAAAAATAGAAGGAGATATAGTTTTTTTTAAAAATGAAGTTAAGTTCCCTCCCAGGTAAATATCTTGGTATACCCCTATTTGGTGGAGCTAGTAAAGCAAAATTGCAAAAAGATCTTGTAGATGGTTGTCTGAACAAAATGGATGGTTGGAAAGGAAAATGACCGTCCTTTGTGGGTAGAATCTCGAAGCTTAAAATAGTGATTTATGCCATTCCTATCTACTCAATGATGTGCCTGAAGATCCCGCATAAAGTAATCAAAGTAGTGGAGAAGAATATGCAAAAATTCTTTTTGAATGGTGTGAGGGATCAAGATAAAATCCCTCTTCTAGCATGGGAAAATATATGTATGCCAAAGAAGACTAGAGGGGTGGGTTTACATAACTAGCAAATCATGAATGAAGCAATGGGAGCCAAATGATTTGGAGTATGTACACTAATCCAAACTAATTGTGGGTGAAAATTTTAAAATCAAATTATCTTGAATATAATATAAATGAAAGGATTTTCACAATTCAGAACCCTCTAGAGAGATCGATGATATGGAACTTTATGGTATCTTGTAGGTCGGTGATTGTCAATCATCTGACTTGGAAGTTAGGGAATGGGTAGGCTACAAAATTTTGGAGGGAATTTGTGGGATGACTTCCAAATGTTAGGGGTGAATAATAGAATGGAGGGTTTGAAACAAATCTTCTAGCAAAGGTGGGGCCCAAGAGTTTGTGATTATTTGGAGAGAGAGAGATCATAGAGGATAGGTTGGTTTGGAGGTAGAAATATTCAGAAGGATTGGAAAAGAAACATTACATGCAATCTTCAAGGAAAGGAAAATACTACTTACATGAGAAGAAGATAAAGTTGTTTGGTGTGGAGCGAAGGATGGTAATTATGTAGTGAAACTAGGGTATTAGCTTCTGGACTATGTAGTTACAATGGATGATTGGCCAATTCGCCTACGTTGGGGTAAGAATTACCTCCCAAAAGAGGGGGCTTTTGCTTGGTTAGCAATAGGAGGGAGGATATTGACTAGGGAGTGTCCAAAAGAATTGGATTTAATTGCCCTTCTAAGTGTGTAATGTGGGATTGAGAGGAGGAAAATGTGGACCACCTCCTATTGCATTGTGAAGTTGTAAATCATGTTGGTATTTTGGATATGTTGATATGGTTTTGTCATTGATGTCAACAATTGTCAACATCTATCAACACTTATCAACACTTGGAGATTCTTGATTATGTTGATCGACATGTCAGTGACTTATGCACAGTCACCAGTATCTAGTTTACTGGTAGGTTATATTGTTCACCGACACTTGGAATGACTTGCAAATTACTTGGTTATGTCGAAGACATTGTTTGAACACTTGGCTTTGGTAGTTTGTTCATTGGTCTATTCGGGTTTGCATATTTGCTGTTACCGACAAATAGGTCTAGGTTATGCATTGACAAGCATATCTATTCTAGATCAGCACGACACATCATGAAGATGATTTGTTATTATTGTAAATGCATTGAGCCGACATGATGCATTGCATACTGATTCATTTATAATTGATTTAATTGTGAAGTGAGCCGACCTACTCATTTGGTCTTAGGTTATGGTATAAATGTAAGATCTCATTTATGAGATTGATATAGGATTGGAAAAAGGATTGTTATAAGGTATATGCAAATATTAGCAGAGCTATACATGCAGACATCATTCAAGATTGAAGGAAGGTTTGAAGAAGGCACATCAGAGCTAAAACTGGTACTGAATCCACATATGAAGATGCTATTCTGAGCAATACATTATCATTGGATTTTGTTGGTATTACACACTCCAATGAGAATTGTAGGTGATTGAAAGTATTGTCATTGATGGCAACCTTGCAATTCTATGGCACTGACAGACACCAACACTGGTAGACTCTACACCAGCAACACAAAGATGATTATCAACACCCTAGCCGACATGATTTTGATTATTGTATATTGTATTTAATTGTAATATCTTTTTGTAAGCCGACATGGCATAATGTAATAAGACTCATATATAAGTATGATATCTTGAAGACATTTTGGACATACATATAGACGATAGTATGGATATGATGAGCGAATATTAAGGCATATTTTGGAGTAAGGTTTATGGTTGTTGTATGAGCTTAAACCGATACTGAACTTGGCATAGCAGATGCTTTTTGTAGTAGTACATCACATTGGATTTCCATAATCCATTTTTTAAGTCAATGAGACTTCCTTTTGTAATTGAGTAGTGAGCTCTAGGCAGTTGGCCTTCCTGCATGTGCAGGCACCACCTATTGTAAGTAATATCCATTCATTGGCCAGTGGGTGAATATTGTGGGTCACAAATCCCACCGAGGTTTTTCCCACATTGGGTTTCCTCGCCAAAAATATTGTATTAGGGTGTGCTTTCTATGTTGTGTTTATTGTTCATATTTACTGCATTAATTCTTATTTATCGGTACACTATTTTGGAATGCAATTTATTTAATAAAGTCAAAAAATCTGTTAACTGGTTAGATACTGATTCACCCCCCCTCTCAATATCTTTGGGAATCTTAACAATTGGTATAAGAGCTTGGTCCTCTATTTTCAAAATCCTAACAACTTGAGGGAGATTATAACACCGGTATAGATGGAAAACTTGAGAAAGCAATTGGAAACAACTCTTTCAGATTATGATGCAGAAAAGTTGAAGAATATGAAACTTAAAGATGATCTGAAGACTGCATAGGAATTCATTCAAGGACTTCAAGAGAATCTCACTATTGATAGGAACAAAAGAAGAGCACTTCATGAGAAGATGCAGAGTGACGATGATGAAAAGGAAACTCTTAATGACCTTGTGAACAAGTTGAGACAAGAAAACAATGCTATGAGAAATGAGATGCAAGATATGACTATGAGGTTTTGTAAAGATATTGAAGATAGAAAGAAGAATGAAGATGACTTGATTAGAAGACTAAATGATGTCGGAAATGAAAATACAAGACTTAGTCATGAAAATGATATGTTGAAGATAGATTTGATGCACACACAAAATGAGAAAACTGAACTTATGAGACATAAGGGAATCTTGGAAAATCAGATGGCTACTGCAAATCAACACAAAGAGAAATTCAAGAAAAGTTTCGAGGAACTTGATAACATGCCAAAAAATCAGAAACCTGATGGAGACACTAATGGACTTGGCTTTGAAGTTGGTGAAAGCTCTGGTACTGCAAACAATCATGATCATAGTAAACTGGTAAGACAACCTAATGCCTACAAATTTAATGGGAAATGCTTTAACTATAACAATTATGGTCATAGAGAAAATCATTGTAGATCTAGAAACTATCAGAACACTAATGCACCCACCGGTCAATGTTCCAAATGCAACAAAATTGGTCATAATTCAAAAAATTGCAGAATGAATGTAAGATGTTATGTTTGTGGAAGATTTGGACACTTATCTAATCAATGTAGAACACATACCGACATAGGATATGGAAAGGATATTCAAAAAAATAATGTGACTTGTTATGCTTGTAACAAGATTGGACATATTGTAAAATTTTGTAGAAGTAAGGCATCACCGACAAATAACAAAGGACCCAGTTTGAAAGGCAAAGAGAAGGTTGAAGAGGTAAATTAAGAATTTTCAAAATAATGGATTAAAAAGAAAGATCAGAATGTTGATGAGACTTCATCGGTAGAATAGAGTATCACTCCACCGATAGGAGATTCTTCATCTAACTGAAAATAAACCTTTTTGGGAGTATGACAACAAATTGAAAATCATGCTAGTTTACCCTCGATTGATGGTAAGAAGATGAATTGCTTCTTTACTGACAGATGTGTTAAGTTTCACTTAACTGGTAGGCATTTATTGTGGTAGTTGAAGGAAAAGACATTATAAAGCAAGTGTTTTTCACTCTTTTTCACTCACCAAGCATTCAAATTTCCTAAGAGCGCAAAAAACTTGAGAAAAGGCATCCACAGTGAGAAGTGAAGCAAAATATTTCAAGCATCCAAACCTAAAGGCAGATTAAGGTATTTATCAATGGCTTCCTCCTCTGCTCTTGAATTCATTGCAAACCCTACTGTTATTGAAGTGGTTAAATGCCCTAGGCCCGTATTCAAGATCATACCCAAAGTAGCGAAGTAGGATGATACCCTAGGTGCATTCTCTAAAATACCTATAGGAGTTGCATATGCAGAAGACCCTAGGATATACATACATTGTCATATTCAGGGACTAGGTGTTGATGAAATCATGAATATGTATAAGACTGTCATTTGTAATGAGAATGGTGTTGTGAAACTGGAACACAAGATCATTGAAACCCTAGGTTTTTTGGAAATACTTGATATTCCGGATTTCCATAAGGAAGTTGTGAGGATTGTACTCAGTAGAGTTCATGGAGAATTCTTTTGGCTTGAATCCATCCACAAGATCACAAGAGAAGCAGTTAGGGTAGTGACTGGCTTACCTTCCACTAGTAGCAGGCCTTATAGAACTAAGAAAGTTTCAAACAATAGTATGATGACCCTAACTGGTGCAACCCATGACAACAGATCTTTGAGAGTCAATGATGTGAAAGATATAAATGTCAGATTCATTAGCATGATACTAGGATACACTACACATGCTAACAGATTGAACTCTATTTCTAGTCTATATATCAAGAGTGCTTATGATATGGTGAACATTAATGCTAAGATAGATATATGTGAATGGTTGAAGGATGAATTGATTGAAAACTTGAAGAAAATTAAAGGTGATAAGGAAGGTACTTTCAGATTTGGTAATCTACTTGTGTGCCTAACACTATATATTACAAAGGAAGTTCCTGGTATAGGCAGGAAAGAATTTGGTTTTGACATACCGGTAGGTAAATAACTATTGGATTTCTTTACTGGCATGGGAGCAGACAGGGAAAATAATATAATTGAATATTTCCATGCATTCAAGGCTAGAATGAAAACAAGGGAAAGGCTACCTCAAAACATTGTTGACAAATATTAGAAAGAAATTTGTTTTGTTATTAAGAAAGATGAAATTTGGATGGAAGCAGTGGTTCCTAGAACTGTTTGGGTGACATAAATGGGTTATGAGGCTGATGTAAACATAATTGAGACATATGCCAAAGCCCTACTTGAAGCCCCTAGAGAACCTGAAGAGAAAATATTTGGTAATGCTGAAACCATTGAGAGCAAAGTACAAACACTTAAACAAAGGAAGAAAAGAGAACAATATATCAGAAAAGCAACAAAACATGTGAAAGAGATCAAGGAAAATGTATTGAATATCACCGGTATTAAGGAAAGTGACTTGGAAGGGTTACAACCAGAAGCTCACCTCTCACTGATTGGAACTTCATCTGACAGTGAAATACCAGTTGAGTTTAAGAGACTAGAAAGGAAAAGAAAACCTTCACCGACACCCTCTCTTGCACCAAAGAAAGCAAGAAAGAAACAATAGGCAATAAGGCCTCCAACTAAAAAGATGACACCAAGGAAGAAGAAAGAAAAATAGGTTGTCTCTCCTCTTGACAATCTTTTGAATGAAATAACAGATGATGGAAATTTATCAAATGCTAGTAAACTGTATGATACTTTTACAAATAAGGAAAAGGAAAGCATAGAAAATAGCATTATTCTACACCTGGACATTTATAAGAAAGTTTTGATAGAGGTTGTAGATGTGTTACCTAGTGATGCAAAGAGGCTAGCTATTATGGAGTTAGATAAGAAAATAAAAATTGAGAAGCTACTTGCAGTTCACCCTGTTAAATCAGCAGAAGAAATTGATGAGTTAATAAGTGAGGCTAACAGGACAATATTTTCCAATGGTCACCAACATGTATCTTTAATGGCAGGCAGGGTTAATGAGATCATTGAAGAAACAATAGATAATTGGGATATCTTCTTTGTGGTGAAAGAGAAGCAAGAAGAACTTAAGAGACCCAAAACTTTTAAGGTCTACCAAAAGGATAAGGACAAAGGTAAAGGCAAGGTAGGTGGACTACCCAACATAAAAGTAATAGACAATTTGCCACCACCTCCTTCTATTACTTCACTGGTTGAGATCATTGACACACTGACAACTAAGAATATGGAAACCACAAATGAGGATACAAATACTAAATCAGAGATCCTATACACAATAAATATTGATACACAAGAGGTCAATATTGTGGTTGATAGTGAAACCACTAGTGAGAAGAAAGATGTGGCTACTGAGCCACCGACTGACAATAGTACAGTTGAAACACATGTAGAGAATACAATTGAAAATATTGAGATTGGGGTTGAGACACAAACTGAACAATCAGTTGATCCCTTGGCTACTGGAATGTTGATTAATACAAACATTGAGAAACCCATAGAGTTAGAGAAACCGATTGCTGATAACACAGTGAAACCAGTTGAGATACCGACAGTGGACAATATAGAGGTGCATACTGAGAAACCGACAATGAATAACACTGAGACTTTGTCAGAGAAACCAGCAGTAGATAGCACAGTGAAACCCACTAAGGTACAGGTTGAGAAACAGGAAGAGAAAAAGGTTGAGTCACAGGTTCATATATAGATAGTGCCACCGACAATGACTGAGAAGCCCAAGCCTTTGCTAGTTGAAATGCAAACACAAACTGACCTACCAGAGATCAACACAAGCAAAGAGGTTACTCACACTAGCGGAATGAATATTGTTAAGGTAGTTGGACAATCATCTGGTTCTTCCATGACAAAATTCAAACCAACTAATGTGACAAAGGTATTATTGGATTCAATTAAGAAAATCACAGATTGTAATACACTAGCATATAAGGCTATTGATGATACCATTCCTATTCTAAAATTGATTGCATCCAAATGCAATATGGAAAATAAAGATTCTTTAAGTCAATTAGACACATTATCTAAGTATATCACCGACAACATATTGACTATTGACCAAATAAATGAGGAGACATTTAAAGAGAAAATGAATAAGGAAAAAGAGAAATTATTTGATGAAACAATAAAGAAGTGCATGGGACATATTGACACCCTCTTACCAATGCTAAACAAAACAATAATGGAGTTTAAGGAATTGTATAGAGACACATGCAAGACTAATATCTTGACAGTGGATATAGACAAGGAGATCAGTAAAGTATAGAAAGAAATAAATGATATAGCTGACAACATCATTGGTTCGTTCGAACCAATATCAGTTATAGAGTAGGAGATAGAAGGTTTTGAGGAGAAACTTGAAAAATTGGAGAAAGAAAAGGAAAGAATAAAATACAAGGCAAAAGAACTTAAAAGCATACTTGGTCCCAAATTGGATTACCTCATCTCTTTGAGGAAAGAGATCTTAGAGGCACTTGTTCAAGGATTGAAGACACCGGAAGAGAAAATGCATCACCTCATTGGTACAATTCAAAGAACAGAGGCAACATTGAAGGACAATGACAGGTTCACTGAGAGCCTGAATTTTGTATTAGCAGACCTTTTTCAGGTTATAACGAACTGGTTACAGGTTTCTAGCTAATAACTACACTCATTTGACATTTTTAAAGCCTTTGTCATAGATGTCAAAGGGGGAGTAGTAGAGAAGAGAAAAATGATTGACAAAAGAGATCATTTGCTCAAGGGGAGCACACAGTTTTGGTAAGATTTTTTTTTTGGACTTCAATTTTTGGATACAATTTTGAATTTTTCTCATGGGTGTTGCCATCAATGCCCAAGGGGGAGATTGTTGGCATTGCACACTCCAATGAGAATTGTAGGTGATTGAAGATATTGCCATTGATGAAAACCTTGCAATCCTATGGCACCATCAAGCACCGACACCGACAGACTCTACACCGGTAGATAGTTCACCAGCAACGACAAAGATGATTACCGACACCCTAGTCGATAGGATTTTGATTATTGTATATTGTATTTAGTTTTAATATCTTTTTGTAAGCCGACATGGTATATTGCAATAAGACTCACATATAAGTATGAGATCTTGAAGATCATTTTGGACATACATATAGAGGATAGGATGGATATGATGAGAGAATATTCAGGTAGATTTTGGAGTAAGGTTTAGGTTGTTGTATGAGCTTAAACCGGTATTGAACCTGGCATAGTAGATGCTTTTTGTAGCAGTACATCACATTGGATTTCCATAATCCATTTTGTAAGTCAGTGAGCCTTCCTTTTGTAATTGAGAAGTGAGCTCTAGGTAGTTGGCCTTCCTACATGTGCAGACACCACCTATTATAAGTAATATCCATTCATTGGCCAGTGAGTGAATATTGTGGGTCACAAATCCCACCAAGGTTTTTCCCACACCGGGTTTCCTTGCCAAAAATCTTGTGTTATGGTGTTCTTTCTATGTTGTGTTTATTGTTCAAATTTACTGCATTAATTCTTATTTACCGGTACACTATTTTGGAATGCAATTTATTTAATAAAGTTAGAAAATCTGTTAACCAGTTAGATACTGATTCACCCCCCCTCTCAATATCTTTGGAAATCCTAACATATTTAACCATCCAATTGTATTCAGTGTGACTCCCATTTTGTGATTGAGCAGTGAGCTAGGTAGTTGGCCTTTCTGCATGTGCAAACTCCACATTCTACACACATACTATCTGCAGTAGTATCATCTGATTGTGGGTAAGGTTTCCCACTATGGTTTTTCCTGTTATAGGGTTTCCACATACAAATATTAGTGTTGTGTTTTGTGGATATTATTGTCTTTCTATTTCATGCATTAATCTTTATCTGTATTGCAATTAACTGATAAAACTGTCTTTTGACGTAAAGTTTGGTTTACCAGTATTAAGCATTAAGTTTGGTTAAGTTAGTTTTGGTTTGAATTTATTGGACAAATGATTTAGCCCCCCTCTTAGTTGTCTCCGAGACCTAACAATTGGTATCGGAGCTTAGTCCTCTTTTTGCAGAAGTTTAACAACTTGAGGAGATCCAATGTCTTCTAACTATTTCAGGAAGGACAATCCTAAATTTGATGGAACCAACTATGGCATATGGAAGATTGGGATGGAGACACATCTAAATTGCATTGGAAAGGACATATGGGAGGTTACAGAGAATGATTATGTTTCTCCTACTCAATGTCAACCTAATCCACCAACCTTCTCTAAAGATGAGGAAAATGATTGCAAAGCAAGATAAGCACTTTTGAGTGCATTGTCAGATCAACAAATCATGGGATTATCAGATAGATCTACTACTAAAGCTATTTGGGACAAATTGGAAACATTAAATGAAGGTGATACCATAGTCAAATTTGCAAAACTTGAATGCTTCCGGGTCAGGTATGAAAATCAGAAAATGGAAGAAGATGAAAGAATTTTTGCTTTTATGGAAATAGTAAATGAAATTATTTTGGGTATACAATGTTGTGGAGGAACCTTAAGTGAAGATGAAATTATTTCTAAATTTTTAAGAGCATTGCCACCGACATATAAAATGAAAGTTACTACTATAAATGAATCGAGAACAATACCTAATACATCAGTATCTAGAGACACTTTGGTTGGAAAACTTTCAGCTTTTGAACTTGAGGAATTTGGTCCTGTTGCTACTATTAAGATAGATTTAGATTTCAAGGCATTAACATCATCTGCAACATCATCATCATCATCATCTGAGAAATCTGATTGGAAATCCTTTTATGGAAAAGAACTTGAAGAAATCAGGAAAAAGAATGAAGAATTGGAAGAACTTGAAGCACTATTTGCAAGAAAAATGCCTAAAGGTCCAGTTTGAAGTAAATATGAAGGTAAAGAACCATTTAAATATTTTAACTGCAATAAAATTGGTCATATGGCATCTAGGTGTCCTGATAGACATGCAAGATTGAAAGAAGAAGCTAAAAGAACATATAAGCCTAACCCTGAATATCAAAGATACAGATTTAAGAAGAATAAAGAAAAATCTTGTTACTATGCTGATGAAAGAGTTACTGATGATTTTGATGAAGAACTGACATAGAATGGATGGGCTTTTGTTTCTATAATAGAAGATCAACGGACACCTACTGTTCAATCGGTAGAGCAGGCCCTACTAGCTAAAATTGAAGATAAGGATGAATGGATCATTAATTCAGGATGTTCACATCATATGACTGGTGATAAAAGTAAATTCTTAACCTTTCAGGAACACAATGGAGGTCTAGTAAGATTTGGAGATGATAAATCTTGTTTGATAAAAGGAAAAGGGACTATATCTTTTGATGGTAAGCACAATACTAATAATGTTTACTATGTTGAAGGTTTGAAGCATAATATTTTAAGTGTTGGTCATTTAGCTAAAAAAGGTTTTCAATTACAATTCAAGAATGGTAAATGCAAAATCATGAACAAAACTGGTCTAGAAATTGCAACCGATAATCAGATTAGAGGTAATATTTTTCATTTGAACAACTATGAGAATGCATGTTTGATTGCACATATTGATGAAAGTTGGTTATGGCATAAGAGACTTTGTCATGGAAATTTTGATTGCATTGTGAAAATTAGTACAACTAAGGCAGTAAGGGATTTACCTAAGATTGTTAAACCTCACAATCCAGTATGTAAGGAATGTCAATTTAGAAAGAAAGTTAGAGTATCTTTTAAGAGTTCCAAAAAAATCCAATAATGTTCTTGACTTATTTCACATTGATTTATATGGCCAACAAGAACTAGAAGTTTACAAGGAGATATATATTTTATGCTAATCATTGATGAATATTCTAGAATTTGTTGGGTTACTTTTCTCAAGGAGAAATCAAAAGCTTTTGGGAAATTAAAACTATTCAAGGTGATGGTAGAGAATGAAACTGGTAAGAAAATCAAATGTTTGAGATCAGATCAAGGAGGTGAATTCACATCTAAGGAATTTAATACATTCTGTGAAGTGAATGGAATTAGAAGACAATTATCAGCACCTCAGACACCCCAGCAAAATGGAGTTGTGGAAAGAAAGAACATAACTATTTTAGATGCAGCTAGAAGCATGATATTAGAAGCAAACCTACCTCATATATATTGGAGAGAAGCAGTGAATACAACAGTTTACACATTCAACAGAGTTCACATCAAAGGTGAAATTGGTAAGAACCCTCATGAACAATGGTTTGATAATACTCCTACTCTTAAATATTTCAGAATATTTGGAAGTAAGTGTTATATTAGAAGAGATGATTATATTGGAAAATATGATCCTAGAAGTGATGAAAGAATATTTCTTGGCTATTCATCTAAGAGCAAGGCATATAGATGTTTTAACAAGAGATTGCAGAAAATTGTTGAAAGTGCAAATGTGAAGATTGATGAACAATTTAGAGGAAATTCAAGGTACATGGACTCTGAACCGACAATAGAGATAATATCAAATGAACCTACAATGAGTACACCAGTACAAAATGTTGATCCAATTACACTAGCATCATCTAAGGATTCAATAGTGACTGAGGAACTGCAGCAAGTAAAAACACCCCGGTATGTAAGATTGAACCACTCTGAAGATTAGATAATTGGAAACAAGTATCAAGGTGTTATGACTAGAGGAAGACTGGAAAATGAAGAGATATGTCTTATTTATCAAATTGAACCAATATCAGTTAATGAGGTATGTGAAGATAAACACTGGATTAAAGCTATGGAAGATGAATTGGAACAAATTGAAAAGAATAACACATGGACATTAGTTCCTCGACCTAAAGGCAAAAATGTAATTGGAACTAAATGGGTATCCAGAAATAAACTTAATGAAGATGGTAAGGTAATAAGAAATAAAGAAAGATAGTTTGTAAGGGATATTTAGAGAAAGAAGGAGTTGATTATAATGAAACCTTTGCACTGATAGCTAGAATTGAGGCAGTTAGATTATTCTTGGCTTTTGCAGCACACAAGAGCTATAAAGTATATCAAATGGATGTTAAATATGCATTTCTAAATGGTGATCTTGAAGAGGAAGTTTACATTGAACAACCTGATGGATTTTCATTGACAAATAACAAAGGTATGGTTTGCAGGTTAAGGAAAGCTTTGTATGGACTAAAGCAAGCTCCTAGAGATTGGTATGCTAGATTGGATAAATATCTTTTGAAGATTGGTTACACTAAAGGTAACACTGACAACAATCTATATCACAAAGTGACTAATGATGATATCTTGGTTATAGAAGTTTTTGTTGATGATATAATCTTTGGAGGAGAAGATGGATTATGTAAAGACTTTTATAAAAATATGTAGGAAGAATTTGAAATGTCTATGATTGGGGAGATAAATTTTTTTTTAATATTTCAGATTTCACAAACTGATAAAGGTATATTCATAAATCAATCAAAGTACTTGAAAAAATTACTTAAGAAATTTGGCATGGAAAACTCAAAACCGGTAAGCACACCTATGACTAAAATTGATAAATTATCATTGAAGGATGAATCAACACCTATTAATTCGACTAGATACAAGTCTATGATAGGAGGTTTATTGTAATTCACATAAACAAGACCTAATATTATGAATGCACTATGTATTGTTTCAAAATTTCACAGTAATCCTAAAGAAAATCATGAATCAGTAGTGAAAAGGATTTTCTGGTATCTACAAGGCACTACAAATCTTAGATTATGGTATTCTAGAGATGAAAACTTTGATTTATGTGCATAAACAGATGCAAATTGGGTAGGAGATGTAGATGACATAAAAAGTACCACCAATGGAGCATTTTTTCTTGGTAGTAGATTAATTTCTTGGTTGACCAAGAAATAGAGTTGTACATCTTTATCTACAATAGAATCAGAATATGTTGCAGCAACAACTAATTGCACACAAGCATTATGGATTAAGCAAATTTTGAAGGACATAAAGGTAAAATGCAAGGAACCTATAACTATTTACTATGATAATTTGGCAGTAATTGATATATCTAAGAATCCGGTATTTCACTCAAAAACTAAACATGTTTCTATCAAATTCAATTTTCTTAAAGAGAATGTTGAAGCAAAAGAAGTGAAATTGGTTTATGTGAATACTAAAGAGAAAATTATAGATATTTTTACTAAGCCTTTGCTTAAGGAGACTTGAATATCTCAGAGAGCAGCTTGGGGTTATAACCCCACCGGTAGAGACTTAGATTGTTGATGATTGTCATCAACCGGCAAAATTAACAAATAAATCTTTTATTCCAGCTTTGATGAGGAGAGCTACTTCTCAGGGGGAGTAGTTGGATAAATTGATAAGTTGGTATTTTGTAATAAGATCTATGAATCTGGTTTTTGTATTGCTTTGGCATTTAATGTCAAAGGGGGAGAGATTGTTATGGAAAAACATATTATCCTTTGAGGGAGAGATTGTTATTTTGGGGAGAGATTGATGGAGATATTTTTACTCTCTATATCTTAATTTCTGGTCTGGTTAATAATCTCTTTCGGAGATTGTTGGTTTTTGGTTTTTGGCATTTCTGTTTTGGCACTTTGATGGTTTTTCCATCTTGTGTTGCCATCAATGCCAAAGGGGGAGATTGTTGGTATTTTGGATATGTTGATATGGTTTTGTCTTTGATGTCAACACTTGTCAACATCTGTCAACGCTTATCAGCACTTGGAGATTCTTGATTATGTTCACCGACATGTCAGTGACTTATGCACAATCACCAGTATCTGGTTTACCAGCAGGTTATATTGTTCACCAACACTTGGAATGAATTGCAAATTACCTGGTTATGTCAAAGACATTGTTTGAACACTTGGCTTTGGTAATTTGTTCATTGGTCTATTCAGGTTTGCATATTTGCTATTACCGGCAAATAGGTCTAGGTTATGGACCGACAAGCATATCTATTCCAGATCAACATGACACATCATGAAGATGATTTGTCATTGAGCCGACATGATGCATTGCATATTGATTCATTTGTAATTAATTTTATTGTAAAGTGAGTTGACCTACTCATTTGGTCTTAGGTTATGGTATAAATGTAAGATCTCATTTATGAGATTGATATAGGATTGGAAAAAAGGATTATAATAAGGTATATGCGAATATTAGTAGAGCTATACACGCAGACATCATTCAAGATTGAAGGAAGGTTTGAAGAAGGTATATCAGAGCTAAAACCGGTGCTGAATCTAGCATATGAACATGCTATTCTGAGTAGTACATTATCATTGGATTTAAACATCCAATTGTAGTCAGTGTGACTCCCATTTTGTGATTGAGCAGTGAGCTCTAGGCAGTTGGCCTTTCTACATGTGTAGACTCCATATTGTACACACATACTATTCGTAGTAGTATCATCTGCTTGTGGGTAAGGTTTCCCACCATGGTTTTTCCCCTTACAGGGTTTCCACGTACAAATATTGGTGTTGTGTGTTGTGGATGTTATTGTATTTCTATTTCATGCATTAATCTTTGTCGGTACTGCAATTAACTGATAAAACTGTCTACCAACATAAAGTTTGGTTTACTGGTATTAAGCATTAAGTTTGGTTAAGTTAGTTTTGGTTTGAATTTATTGGACAACTGATTCAACCCCCCCCCCCTCTCAGTTGTCTCTGGGACCTAACAAATCATTGTTAGAGGTGGCTAACTTAGACATTGGGATGACATTGTCACTTCCCATAGACCGAGAAACAATTTTTGAAAGGATGGTGTAAAGAAGATAGGAAAATGACCTTTTCTAATATTTTCTAGGTATGTTCATCAATATTTATTTGGGACATTTGGAAAGAGAGAAATAGGAGAATTTTTCAAGAGAAAATTGAATCCATTTATAAATTATGTGAGAGAATTGGCATGCCTATAGGTGAATTGGTAAGTGCAACAGTCTCACAATGTGAGCAAAAGATTATCCCTTTGACAAAGGAGGATAGTTGTATCCAACAGGCTTGGTTGAGAATCAAATTTTGGCTTGTTAATTGGCCTACTTGGGTTATTCTCGGAAATGGGAAGGAGAGGACGATAGAGTGTTCTAGAACACTGAAAGGATGGTAAAAAATGAATCTTTATGGTGCATCAAATGGCAACCCAAGCCCTTCGGGTACTAGATGGGTGGCGTGGGATTGGGAAGGCAATATATTGGCCTTTGGAACATGTAAAATACTAGATGGAAGGAACAATGAGGTTGAAGCCCAAGCGACTATTCAAGCACTTAGAATAGGAAAGAAATTGGGGTTGTCAAAAATTTATCTCAAAGAAGACTCTCTAATAACAATTAATGCTATTAAAAATGGAGAAATAAGTGCATGGCATTTGAATAAATATATATTTATTGCAAAACAATTTGTTTCTACCTTTGAAAATTTCCAAATTATGCATGTTGTATGATTAGGGAATGAGGTGGTAGATATTCTTTCCAAATGGGTGACCTCAATTAATGATGAAGTAGTGGAATATGTTTTTGAGGATTTTCAAGATCTTGCTCTCGATCCTCAGGAGGGTACGTAGCTTGTCGTTTGAAGATGCAATCAATGCAAGGTAATTCAATATGGTTGTTAGGTCCTGGAGACAACTGAGAGGAGGGGGGTTGAATCAGTTGTTAAATAAATTCAAACCAAAAACAACTAAGCCAACTTAATGATTAATATCGGTAAACTAGTTCAATATGTCGATAGATAGTTTTAACAGGTAATTGCTATATCAGTAAGGATTAGTGCATAAAACATAAACACAAAGTCACCCAGAACACATAACACCATTATTTGTACATGGAAAAACCACAGTGGGAAACCTTACCCACAATCAGATGATACTACTATAGATAGTAAGTGTACATATATGGGGTCTACACATGAAGAAAGGCCAAGCACCTAGAGCTCACTGCTCAATCACAAAATGGGAGTCACACTAACTATAGTTGGATGGTTAAATCCAATAAGAATGTACTGCACAAAGTAGCATCTTCATATGCTGGATTCAGTACCGGTGTAGTTCTGATTGTCTTCACAAAAACCCTTCTTCAATCTTCAAATGATGTCTACGTGTATAGCTCTGGTTATTCTCATATATACCTTCACACAATCCTTTTTCGCATCCCACATCTGATCTTACAAATAAGATTTTACATTTATACCATAACCTAGGACCAATTTTAGTAGGTCGGCTCTACAAGATATTACAATAAAACATTTTACAAACAATACAATATCTGATGCAATAACTGATTGAACATGTCATCTTAATGCATTTACAACAATAATTAATCATCTCCATAGCGTGCCATGCTGATTTGGAAAAGATAAACCTATCGGTGTAACCATGGACTTATTTGTCGGTAACAACAAATATGCGAATGCTAATGTACCAATAAACAAAACTCCAAAACAAAGTGTTCATACAATGTCTTCGACATAACCAAGTGTTTTCCATATCATTCCAAGTGTCAGTGATCATTGTATCTTGCCGATGTACCTTGCTTGCTAGTGAATGTTGTTGATTCTCCAAAGTGCTAGAGTTTTAGTAGGTGTTGAAATCAATGAAAAAACCATACCGAAATACCAATGGTGTAGTGATTAAGATTTAAAGGGATCAAGTTTAACCTAGAGAAGAAGGCATGGGTAATTGTTGTGAGAGATGGGTGGCATCTAAAGTGTAGTATGGAAGTGACTTTTATGTTCTATACATCAAAGAAACAATTGGCATTTTTAGGGAAGATCTATGAAAAAATATAGGGCGATCTTTAAATATAAAGAGTGATGAATAATGATGATCAGTAAATGCTCAACAGATACTGAGGGGGGGGGGGGAATCAGTATAGACAAAAACTTCCTGCAAACCACTTTGACTATAAAGATTGCACTAACTGGTAAACAGTATCACCGATCTAAATTAGGACACTACTGGTAAAACATAGTGGTACTATGAAAGACAAACTGGGAACACTTAGATCTTCACAAAACCTAAAAACTCATTTCCATTGCACCCATATGCATAAGCAAGTAATACATTCGAAATATAAAGACCACTGGATCAACATGCTTTTACCACTTAACATAAAACACTAATCATCACATGAAAAAGCATCACACATGGCACACTTATTTTTCATGTGGAAACCCAACTGGGAAAAACCACAGTGGGGATGAATACCCACAAGTTGTTCTTTGAACTCTTCTGAAGTCCGCTCTGTTAGGAGCCTTGTCCGGTTAAGGACTTTACAAGAGGTTTTGCTAGGAACTGATCTTGCTAGGGATCACCTGGTTAAGGGATGGCTAAATACTCAGTTAAAGGTTAGAACCCTGTTAAAGGTTACCTCACAAGATGATTTGAAGAACTCAATGATCTTGAGTCACCCTGTTAAAGGATTTATAGAAAGTCAGTTAAAGCTACCCGGTTGAGGGATTTTCCAACTACTGAAATGGTTAGAAGTCGACAGGTAAAACACTGATCTAATAACAACACTCAATACCAAGACAAGTCCATTTCAGTTCCTTTACTTCTGTAATTACACTTTGCAGGTATCAACACACCTCTCTGGTCTGGCAAGAATCAAGTATCTCTTCATTTGGATACACACATAACATTTGCCAACAACATTATAATGAAAATCATCATCGCCCTTATAGACAAAAATTAGGTCGGTAGCATAAACCCTAAACCCTAAGCATCTGGGTTAACAATAAAATTAGTCCAATCCTGTCTGTTTAATCACATTTCATAGAGTAAAACAATCTAGAATAGATCTTAAGAAGTTCTCCATCATTCATTCTTTGCCACTTTTGGAAGCTGATAACCCATCACGCACTCTCCATCGTTTACTGAGACTTCGCACATTCCCTAGGTAGATAGGATCAATCTTCTTCATGCAAGATCCTCAAGGAAATCCTTCACGCGCATAAGGCTAACGTGGCAACATGATCTAATCTTCATTTCAATGCTAACTCATCACAGAATGTCGTCAATCAAATCACATAGACTTGGAATGCATCAACCAGAAACCCTAAAGATAAGACTACCAACCGGTAGGCATACCAAATGAAAACCCCGATACAAAACTTTCCATATACTGGTTCACATTCCAACATATCGGTTCACTTGAACCAACATACCGCTTCACTTTTTCACATATACAAGTTCACATCATCATACCGGTTCTCTTGCTAGTTTTCTTACTTCAATATACCAGTTCATACTTCAACATATTGACATCAATGATAACATACAATATCATCATGTCATCACACTTTGCACATATGCCAACAATCTCCCCCTGTTAGCATTGATGGCAATATACAAAGATATCTCTCCACTTCACATCTTCTCCCCAATATTGTAGATATCTTCTTCCCAATACTATAGATATCTTCTCCGCTTCACATCTTCTCCCCCTTTGACAACAATGCCAAAGTGGAGGCACATACATCCATGTTCCACTATGTTGCTCCCCTTGAGGAGTAGCATCCTTCAACACACTAATCCTGAAAATATTTGACAATGCAATACCTGATTGATGTGGAGCACATACCTTTAGTTCACCTCTTGAAGGGGCAACACCCCTAATTCACCTCTTAAATAGGTAAGTGTAGCCTTCAGTAGAGGCTTGGTGAATATGTCAGCTAACTGCTCCTTACTATAAACATGTTCCAATACAACCTCTTTGTTCTGAACTTTCTCCCTCAAGAAATGATACTTGAGCTCGAAGTGCTTGGTTCTAGAATGCAATACCAGATTCTTGGAAATATTAATTGCACTTGTGTTATCACAAAATATACTCACCGGTTCAGATACAAGGGCTTTGAAACCACTTAATACATGCTTCATCAGAATTGTCTGAGTATAGTTCATAAATATTGCTACATATTTTGCTTCTGATGTAGACTAAGAGATACAACTCTACTTCTTACTCATCCATGAGACTAGTCTACCACCGAGAAAGAATACACCACTAGTTGTGATCTTCCGGTCATCCACATTACCAGCACAATCAACATTGGTAAAAACTTTCAGATTGAAATCATTACTGTATGGATACCACAATCCATAATCTATAGTTCCCTTCAAATATCTAAGAATCCACTTGACTGCTAGCAAGTGGGATTCTCTTGGACTTTTCGAGAAACATGCAACAATGCCCACTACATGTGCAATGTCTGATCTGCTATGTACTACATAGTGCAACTTACCAATCATTGATTTGTTCTCCTTCTCATTCACTAATGCTAAGTCATCTTCTTTTGACAATTTACAACCAGTCACCATCGGTGTACCAACCGGTTTGCTGTCTTCCATGCCAAAGGTCTTCAACACCTCTTTGATATTCTTGGACTGAGTGATAAAGATACCATCTTTCATTTGTTGAATCTGTAGTCCAATGAAGAACTTAATCTCTCTGATTAGTGACATCTAAAATTCCTTCTTCATCTCATCTGCAAAATCATGGCTCATCTTGTCATCTCCACCAAAAATTATGTCATCAACAAACACTTCACAGATCAAAATCTTATCTCCTTCTGACTTCAGATAGATATTGCTATCTTCACTTGTTCTTTCAAATCCAATCTTCACAAGATGGGAGTGTAAACGTTCATACCATGCTCTAGGTGCCTGCTTCAATCCATACAATACTTTATGTAGCTTACACACCATATCACTGTCTTCTGATAGGGAAAACCCATATGGTTGCTCTATATACAATTCCTCTTCAAGTATTCCATTCAGGAATGCAGATTTTACATCCATCTGATACACTTTGAATCCCTTGAAGGCTGCATATGCAAGAAGCATTCAAACTCCTTCCAATATAGCTACTAGAGAAAAAGTTTCTCCATAGTCTTCTCCTTCTTCTTGAGCATATCCTTTGCATACTAGTCTGGCTTTGTTTCTTACCACTATGCCATCTTCATTCAACTTGTTTCTAAAAACCCATTTGGTACCAATAACATTTTTATGCTCAGGTCTGGGTACCAAAGACCATGTACCATTATTTTCTATCTGGTCAAGTTCCTCTTCCATAGCCTTGATCCAGTCTTTATCTGTATGTGCCTCTTTAAATTTTTTAGGCTCAAATTTAGAGATCATGCAAGAATTTTCTCTAACCTTTCTTCTTGTAAGAATTCCCACATCCTTATCTCCTATGATCTGCTTTGGATCATGATTCAGCTTTACATACCTAGGAATGATCTTAACTATTTCCTCTTGCTTTTCCTCTTCATCCTCATCTTCATCAACATCAACATCTATCGATGTACGAGAACTGCTACTGGTACTAGGCTATTTTGTAATTGGTTCCCAGAAGGTTACAACTAGTTCATCTACCACTTTCTCACTGTCGGCTTCCTCAAGTTTCTCAAAGGTTTCATCAACTCTAACATTGATACTTTCAACAATTCTCTGAGCCCTATTGTTAAAACACTTGAGAGCTTTGCTCTTGGTGGAATATCATAGGAATATTCCCTGATCACATTTTGCATCAAACTTGCTCTGGTGTTCACTCCTTTTGATATAACATTTTCTACCAAACATTCTAAAGTAGCTTACCACTAGAGTTTTACCAGTCCAATACTCATAAGGTGTTTTATCCTTACCTTTCTTGATGAGTACCCGATTCATAGTGTAGACTGCAGTGCTCACCACTTCTCTCCAAAACGTGTGAGCAACCTTCCATTAAATCAACATCATTTTGGCTACTTCAACTATAGTTTGGTTGTTTCTTTTTGCTAGGCCATTCTGCTGTGGAGTCTGGGGGGTAGATAGTTGCATCTTGATGTCGTTCTCTTCACAGTACATTTAATTCTCCAGAAGTGAACTCACCTCCTTGATTAGTTCTAAGGCATTTGATCATCTTACCTCTTTCCTTTTCAACTAATGCTTTGAAGGCTTTAAAATTTCCAAAAGCTTCAGACTTGTCTTTCAAGAATGTGACCCACATTATTCTTGAGCAATCATCAATAAGAATCATAAAGTACCTATCTCCCTAAACACTCCTAGTTTTCATAGGACCACACAAATCAGTATGCACAAGATCAAGTAATTTATCTGATGTGAAAGATTTACCTTTGAAGGTTGAGAAAGACATTTTCCCCAGTTGACATTCTCTGCACAAAGGATTCTCTGGTTTGTTCAACACATGCAATCCTCTAACTGCCTTGATCTTACTGGCCTTCATAGTGTTATCAAAATTTACATAGCAGAGTCTCCTATGTCATATCCAATTGTCATCATACTTAGCCATTAGACATTGATTGATATTTGCATTTAATTGAAATAAGTTACCTTTGGTCTACATACCAGTGGCCTTCAGTTCACCACTCTTTCCTTTTATTTTGCATACTCCATCTTTGAATTCCAGAGTGAGTCCATTACCATTTAGCTGAGCAACACTCAAGAGGTTATACCTAAGACCTTCTACCCAATACACATTATCAGCATTTCTTTTTCCATTTAAAGAAATAGACCCTTTGCCTTTTACCATACAAGGTGCATCATTACCAAATCAGACTACACCTCCATCATACTCTTCCAGAGACAGAAACTTTCTCCGGTCACCAATCATGTGGTGAGAACAAACACTATCAATAATCCACTCATTGGAATTATCAAAGTGGGAGACAAGAGCCTTCTTGTCTGACACATCTTCCTTAAAAACTACAAATACTATGTCTTCGCTTTCTTCATCTTCTGATTCATTATCAGTGACACCTTCATCAATTGCAACAAGACAGTTTCTCCTATTTCCTCCTTTGAACTTTTTGAACCTCTCTAGTTTGTCCTTATTATGACTATTAGGATAGTTTACAACAATGTGTCCTATCCTATTACAAGAAAAGCATTTCAAAGGGAGCTTACCTCTATATTTTCCAATTCCCTTAGGAAGTCTCTTGGCCAAAAGAGCTTCAAATTCCATCAGGATCTCCTCATCATCCATATCTCTGCTTTTTCTAGGTTCATAGCTAGTACTAGATTCTTTACCCTTTCTAGATAGTGCAATAGATGCTTTAAAGGCTGAATCAGTCTTCTGAACACTATCATCATAACTGTTTAGCTCATATGCGGTCAACTTAGCAATGATAGAATTAAGGGACACCTTTGTCTTGTCAATAGATCTCAACTCTTGAATAACATCAACCCTTATTGCATAGATCGGTAATAAGGTTCTCAAAACTTTGCTAACAATGGTAGAGTCATCCATTGTACCTCCTGCACTCTTGATGTCTCCAACAACCATTTTTATCCTTATCCCATATTGTCGAATGGTCTCTCCTTCAACCATACACATGTCTTCAAACTTTCCACTAAGGCTTTCTTCCTTAGCTTGCTTCACATGCTCATCATCGCCATAGATAGACTCTAGAGTATCCCATACATCTTTGGGATTGTCTTTTTCCTAAACATATATAAACTCAACATCAGATAGGCTGTTGATAAGAGCTTCCATTACTTGCCCATTCTCTTGAATTCTCTTCTTTGATCATCGGTGAGAGTACTAGTAGGGACAACATAAGTATTCTCAACATAGACCCATACTTTTAATGTATATCTTCATTCCGTCCTTCCATATCTTAAAGTTATCTCTGTTGAACTTAGGACCTTCCCTCTTCATCATTGGAATAGGATCTTTTCCTCAAGCGGTTAAGCTTACAACACAGAGGACGTGGAGGACACTCTGATACCAATTGATGAATAATGATGATCAGTCTATGCTCAATAGATACTGAGAGGGGGGGTGAATCAGTATAGACAAAATCTTCCTACAAACCACTTTGACTACAAAGACTACACTAATTGGTAAACAATATCACCAATCTAAATCAAGACATTACTGGTAAAACACAATGGGACTATGAAAGACAAACTGGTAACACTTAGATCTTCACAAAACCTAATAACTCATTTCCATTTCACCCATATGCATAAGCAAGTAATACATCAGAAATATAAAGACCACTGGATCAACATGCTTTTACCACTTAATAAAAAACACTAATCATCACATGAAAAAGAATCACACATGACACACTTATTTTTCACATGGAAACCCAATTGGGAAAAACCACGGTGGGGATGAATACCCACAAGTTGTTCTTTGAACTCTTCTAAAGTCCGCTCTGTTAGGAGCCTTGTATAGTTAAAGAATTTACAATAGGTTCTGCTAGGAACCGATCCTGCTAGGGATCACCCGGTTAAGGGATGGCTAAATACCTAGTTAAAGGTTAGAACCCTGTTAAAGGTTACCTCGCAAGAGGATTTGAAGAACTCAATGATTTTGAGTCACCCTATTAAAGGAATTATAGAAATCTGGTTAAAGCTACCCGATTAAGGGATTTTACAACTACTGAAATGGTTAGAAGTCAACAGGTAAAACACTGATCTGATAACAACACTCAATGCTAAGACAGATCCATTTCAGTTCCTTTACTTCTACAATTACACTCTGCAGGTATCAACACACCTCTCTAGTATGGAAAGAATCAAGTATCTCTTCACTTGGATGCACACATAACATTTGCCAACAACATTACAATGCAAATAATCATCGAGCTTATAGACAACAATTAGGTCAGTAGCATAAACCCTAAACCCTAAGCATCTAGGTTAACAATACAATCGGTCCAATCTTGACCATTTAATCATATTGCATGGAGTAAAACAATCGAAAATAAATCTCAAGACATTCTCCATCATTCATTCTTTGCTGCTTCTGGAAGCTGATAACCCATCACGCACTCTCTGCCATTTACTAAGACTTCGCACATTCATGAGGTAGATAGGATCAATCTTCTTCATGCAAGATCCTCAAGGAAATCCTTCATGTGCACAATGCTGATGTGGCAACATGATTTGATCTTCATTTCAATGCTAACTCATCACAAAATATCGTCAGTCCAATCACAGAGACTTGGAATGTATCAACCGGAAACCCTGAAGCTGAGACTACCAACTGGTAGTCATACCAAATGAAAACCTTGATACAAAACTTTCCATATACTGGTTCACATTCCAACATACCGGTTCACTTGAACCAACATACTGCTTCACTTTTTCACATATACCGGTTCACATCATCATACTAGTTCTCTTGCATGTTTGCTTACTTCAATATACCAGTTCATACTTCAACATATTGACATCAATGACAACATACGATATCATCATGTCATCACACTCTGTACATATGCCAACAAAGAGAAGGCCTTTTTGTAGGTCGCAAAGATGCTTCTAGGGAAGGTATTCATGCAGATATAGCATAGGTATAGAACAAACTTTGACATTGCTGCCATGGCTATGGTGTGTGGTTTAGAGGTAGGACAAAAGGAGGAAATTGAGTGGGTAATAAAAGCCTATGTGGGAGAGGATTGACTTTATGGTCTTTTGCCAGTGCTGGCAAGGGCTATTATGGGCATTTGTTGATGCCCTTTATCAGGTGGCAAATTAGGGAGAATAGAGACATGAGGCAGATAGAGGCTGTGGTTGAGTGGAAGTTGTTGGTACAGTTTTTGCGAGTGAAAGATTTGGAGAAGGTCGACAGGAAAGGCTTGGTAAGTGAGTGGTAGAAGTAGATGGACTAGAGGCTGCGAAGGTGTTGACGCTGGTGGTTGGTGGTTTTTTTATGAAGGACTTTTGGGTGAATGGTTCGATGGGGGTCACTAGTGAATGATAGTTTTTTTGGTGCTCAATTCAGGTTGGAAAACCCCACTGAAAGGCCCACGGTCTAAAGAAATTTATCAAACACAAGAAGGCTAGTTAACAACAACTAGGGGGTGAGGATGGAGATCAAGGATCTTCTGAAGGCTATAGCTTTTTATTCATATTTTATAAATTCACATGGTATAGTTCAGGAAGTATAGGAATACATCTATAAATTTGAAGGTAGTTAATATACATTATATGATTATGTAATAGTCGATAAGTGAAAATATGCATAGTGGGTTAGGGGTATATGGTTTCTTGGTAGTATGGTGGTTTGGGAAAGGATGCTAGTTTTTTTAAATTATACTCATTAATTTTGCTAGATATTGTAATTTTTTGTAATATCTCATCTTTTTATTAATAAAATATCATTATTACCAAAAAAAAAAGAGATAAAGATAATAAGGAACATAAGAAGAAAGATAAAAATAAACAAAAAATATTAAAAAGCACATGAATATAAAATAAAATAAAATTAAAGAAGTAAAAGAAGATGAACAAAAGTACATATATGTATGTTCAAAGTTTTTATCCAAACATACACATATGTTAAATACAAGAAAGAGAAAAAAAATGAATAGATATTAAATACATATATAAAATATAAATATGAGTAAAAATAAAAACTACATATCACACACACACACACACACACACTTTCTTGTCAAGGTCAAAAGTAAGGATGATGATATGCATGATGGTATGATGTTGCATATGTTGGTATGAATATAGTTTTATCCTAATTATCTCTTAGTTGGAACTTGGTGTGAATATGGTTATATCCTAACAAGTTCTTAGTTAACACCTATTCACACATGTTAGTTTTACTTAGGAGTACTAGATGTTAGTTATCCTAGGTAGCATTATAGAAGATATGACTCATCTCTCATTTATTTAATAGAATTCATCATGCATTTAATATTTGTTACAAGGTAGTTGTACCCACCTTGTCACGCCTTGCCTATATAAGCAATGCCTATGTACATTTGTATTCATATTCAACCATTATCAATCTATGCATTGTTATGCAAGTTATCTTCTTATTCTATCTTGTGGAAGCTATTCAATTTTTGCAAAGATCTTGGGGGTGTTGGGGAGTCGTCTATCAACTCCTAGATGGTATTAGAGCTCCAGAGCTATTGACATCTTCCTAGATTAGAGAGTGATCATATGGCATGAAGATCTTATTAGGTGCAGATTGGGATTTCATTAACCTCATAGTTGGATCCAAGATATTTTAGAAAGTCAAAGTTGGCTTTTGTTTCATCAAATTTTGTTATCATTTGCAAAATTGGTAAAGGCCTAAAATCAAGGGTTTCATTTGCAAAAAAAATTCTTTATTTGAGCAATTCTAGTGACGTTTTTTTGCGTATTTTGGCATATTCTGGTTTGACGACACATTAGTTTGGAGAATCCTTTACTTTTTTTTGCTAATGGTCTATGTTGATTGTTGGTGCATTTCATAGATTGGTAGGGTCTATCGTTGCATATCTTTTTTGAGCTATAAACATGCCAGCTATCAGGCCTTCTCTTCAACTAGTCTTTACTAATTTTTTGATCAATTTTTCCTATTAGAACGACCTGCATTGATTATTTGATGGTATTTTAGTTGTCAATTGTGTGTTAGGTTATAATTGTTTGGGCTGATCAATGGCTAACCAACTCCTTCCATATCATCAGCCTTGTCCATCTAATGGGAGGGTTTTCATGGTTTAGTCAACTCATTATGGTTGTCATCAACCTTATCTCACATAATTCATTCTGCTCGACTAGCTTATGGCATCATGATTCACAACTATGTCAACTAGATTTCATTAGAAATTTGGCTCATTAGAATCTTGCTCAATATTTTTTCATTCACCATGATGGATCTTTCCAGTTATTTTGGCTTGTATATCCTATTTGTTTGGGTCTATATTGGATCTTTGGGAGCCAAAGTACTTCATATTTCTTTGACGACAAGGTTTGGAGGTGATTGTTAGCTTTATTGTGTTCTACTTTCACCTAGTTTTAATTGTGAATTTTCTTACAAGAGGGCCAATATATTTTATTATGCAAGTACTATACTACAAGCTGGGCAATACATTGATACTATTTCGATTTTCTAGGGCAAGCTTTATGCAAGCCGACAATTTGTGTTTGGATCGACTTTGCTTGGTTGGTAGGTTGTTAATGTGTCAGATCGATTATTTAGTACTTAGCCAATAGGTTCTTCTTGTGGATTAGTTTTGTAATTATGTGGTGGTCAACAATTTTATTGGCCTATGGCATATATGGTTTTAACTTTGATATTTATGGTTTGATTGGAATTGCAATGATTTGTGCATTATCCATATATGCTCGGTTGCTCAATGTCAACTCATCATTATCATTATAGATTGTAGACAATCAAATTGACCTTATTCATCTTAAGGTCTGACACAATTTTCTTCTTAGGAATACATTTATGCATGGATCAAGCTCTTTATTTATCAAGTCAATCTTATTTCCTTATATAATTTGAAGGCATTTTTTAATCTTCCATTTTTCATCCATAGTCGACTTTAGTTATTGTAAGGTATGAATCTTATTTGAAACTCTTTCTATGCCTTAGTCGATGTGTATTATGATTATTGTGCTATATACTATCATGCTTTTATTAAGGCTAACATATTTCATGTTTGAAACACATTGATTTATGCTAAGGTCTATATATTATTCAGGCTTATTTTAAGCGCTATGTTCTTTGTTCATTATGAACATGGCTCTATGCACATAGATAGAGGTGGTATGACCTATGGATTTCCACCCAATCATCATCATCAGTGTTGCCCACCCTAGAAACACCCCTCACCACTAGTGGAAGGCTAAGTTTTTTCCTCTACTAGTGACACAAACATTTGGGTGCCTTTTTTTATTTTTGTTTTTGTGTAGTAGATTCTCGATGGGAAAATCAGGATAACTTAGGCATACAATGCCAATTTTTCACAAACAAGATATTGTTGGAAAGCTAATTCTACCACCTTTATGATGGAGTAGTTTATTTTGCAAAAAAATGGTACTTGTGGTCATTTTTATGATTTAAAGTTAGATATATATTTTGGAAACCTAAGCTGATAAATTTTTGCCACAATCTTTGATTTTCATAATTCTTGCAATGTTGGAAAGGTATTAAAGGAGATCTATCATTCAATCCATGAACTTTTTCTAGATTCAAACCCAGGTATATTTTATTATTAGATATCACCAGATGGGTCCCTGATGTGTTACTTGGATATCCTATTGGTTGTGAAGGTGTTATTTTGATCTTTACACTTCACATCCATTCTAGATCATTAGTAAACTATTACATAATAGATTTGAGGGTTGTGTTAGATTGTGAGTTTTCTAATATCTTTGCATAGATGTATTTGGTTCTTTGATTGTTGATATTTTAGGGTTCCATAGTTTACTCCACAGGGTGCTTGTAGTGTTCTTTGTAGTAGGCTATCTCATTATGAGAGGTGATGTCTCTTGTATTTATCCTTGTATGGAGGGAGATTTATTGAACTTAAGATGGATATATTTTTATTTCAAATGTAATGGAGGACATTTATTAATAACTGATCTAGTTGTCCTATTCATCTTTGGAGCTTATCCTACATTTTTTTCTTCATCAGTGACAAGTTGTCACCTTCTTCATTGATTGGCATGTACTTGATTAGATTGTGGAATCATCAACATGGACAATGAGACATGAGTGTTGTTCCAAGACATCATCATCCTACTCATTCATATCTAGATTGGGGAGCATTCCCACATGCTTCCTTGGTTTCGTTTCTTCCTATGGGATACAAGTTGTTTGTATGCATGCCATCATGTTTTCAAACACTTACCATTTTGCAGAATATTATTCATTATGGGGGGATACATAGTCTCTCCCTTTCCCTCCTTTGGTGGGGGGACATCATTTGTATCTTCATGATGGATTTAGTTCTTGGGGGTGTTGGGGAGTCATATATCAACTCCTACATAACTTATTCACATATTTACTTAGGCATGCATGACAATTAGTTGTCATTAAATATAATTTTCATGTTAAGATTAATTACGCTTAGTTGGCATAACTTAGTTATCATAAATTTGTAATTTTATATAACTTGTCCTTTAATATTGTTCAAAGGATCATGTTAGTTATCCTAGGTGGAATTCTAGAAGATATGAGTGAAGTCTCATTATTGATGCTGAAGCATCTAGTGGTGTAAGGACAATCTTGCATATCACCCAAAAATATTGTATTTTCCTTTTGTTTAATAATTTTATTTAGTGGTTTTAAGGGCCCATGATGACACATATGAGGTATAAGATAGTTAGAATCTTGAAAAGACTAAAAATATTCACCTACTAGTTTTAGTTACTTGACCTATCTAGGTTCGTATAGACATAAAAAGTAACCCCAAGGAGTCAAATTGAAAAATAAAATTATTGGTGAAAGAATCATCTCAATATATTACAGCGTTTGGAAGATATTAAAGTTTTTGTCTTGAGAAATCTCTCCAATGAAATTTCAAACTCAAATTTGAGGACTTAGAAGCCCCCCCAAAAGTTGAAACCCAAACAACTAGATCTTGGCATTTGAGATCTCTTTTCAATCTTTCCAACAATATATTAGAGTAACAAATTAGATGCCTAAGTCAAAAGTTATGGGTCTCAGAAGTTGTGCCACTAAAACTCAAGTACTTGGATAGGAAAAATGAATCGATGGACCATTGGGTATCAAAAAGAAGAAAAGTTACACTTTCTATAAAATTCTAAGGTGGTTATTGGTGTTATATAAAGGGGTGAACAAGGGTTATAGAAGACAATTCCCGTAGTATAGATTGTGGCTATAGCTTGCATATTTATGTTATAAGAAAGCCCATGTAGTTGAAGCATGTTATTTTCTGAATGTTGTATTTAATTTCCTTGAGATAATATAAGGCATGTATTTCTTTCTTACATTTTTTGGTTGTTTCTCTATTGTTGTTGTGTGTTTGTGTTTGTAAGGGGATTACCCTCCATCAAGTGGTATTAGAGTAGAAGTTCCTAAGTGTGTAAACAAATTGTTGAATGTGAGGCACTTTGCATCAAGAATGTGGTTGTGGGTCTATGAGAAAAGTGAGAAAACATCCTCCATGAAGGAACCATGGTGGAAGAAATGTTGGTGTGACAAAAAAGGGGTTTAGAGCACTCTAGAGACAAGTTCAAGCATTGCTAGAGAGGTTTCTTAGAGGAGTTGATATTAAGGAAAGAGATGAAAGTGAGAATAATTTTGAACTAGATGATAAGTTTGAACAGGATTAAGAAGTAGTTAGAGATCTTTATGAGGCTAGGTTTTTGAGGGCCATTTCAAAGATTTGGAAAAGGCCAAAACTTGAAGTTTTCACATTTTTTTATAAATCTTAATCTAGAAGAGTTGATTGATTGGATTAACAATATAGAAGAATATTTTAAGCATGATGAAGTGGGTGATATTAAAAGTGTCAAGTTTTCAAAGACCAAAATTAAAGGCCATGCAAGTATTTGGTGGAAAGGAGTTTAGTTAGAGAGAAATAGAAGAGGAAAAGAGAATCAAGATGGGATTAGATGGTGGAAAAATTGAAGAGACAATTCACTTCCTATTGACTATGGGCTTGTTTTGTTGAAAAAGATGCAAGGGTTGAATAAATCTAAGGAAAATTTGTCATAGAATATACAAAAATGTTCTATCAAGTCTTGATTAGAACAAGCCATTTTGAGGCAAACAAGGAGAAAGTTTCCTAGTACATAAATGGGTTGAAGTTGAGTATTCAAGAAGAGTTGTGTTTGACAAGAGTTTATAGCATTAAAGATGCATATCAATTTGTTTTGAGGGTATAAGAGAAGATAAATAGAATATTTGAGAGAAAGAAAAATGGAAGAGATCATGGTGGAAAGACTAGTGGATGGTATTATGCAGGCCGAAATGAAGACCAGAAGAAGAATGAAGAATCTAGAAGCAGTTAAAATCATAAGAGAAATAATTCCTACCATCCCTTTGATCAAAATAATAGAGATCAAAGAGGAAGAGGACCAAGAAGAGGAGGTTTTCATGGAACATGTTTCCAGTGTGGAGAAGGACATAGAGCCTATGAGTTTCCCTAACATCAAGGGAGGACAAATAAAAGATATTAGGGTAATGAACGAGTTGTCCATGTAGATGAAAAGATTGAGTCTTCATATTTTGAAGATGCAAAGAGAGGAGAGGTTCCTATTACCAGAAGAGCTTTATTAAATGATGAGAAAGAACCAATCCAAAGGAAGAATTTGTTTTTGTAATGCCTCGTGCGTTTACATTTTGCTATCATTATTCTAATCTTATGTTGATATTGTCTATGGTGTTTACAAATTGTGTGTAATGTTATTCTTTTTCCCATGTGCTACATCCTTCATAAAATTATATTCTTTTGGTCATGTGGATATTAAATGCATATCATTGCAATGGCTTTACATATAGATTCAATGATGAATATACGATGTTATGACATTATGACATGATGTTTATATGATGGTATTTCATTTCCACTAATGATACTATGTTCCTGTTATGATGTATTGATTTCATATGATGAATTGATGAGGTATTTTGTGACTAACCATGATATGTGTAACCCCATTTGGGGAATGGCTATATACGTGCTTTTTCTATAATATACATATAAAGGTGTATTTTGGTGTTTGTTGAATAATCTAAGTACTGGGTATTGACTCCACTTGGATCCATAGGTTTTAGCGTACCCTCCCCAATGGTGGTTAAGAGGAGATGTCACATTGGCCGAAATTCCACCTCACTTTACCATCATAAACAATACAAGTATGATTCCCTAGTGTGTTTCTAGTAATAAACCTCGTATACCACAATCGTTAATATGTTGGAAACCCATCATTTATGTGAAAGACTAGTAAAGAGTGTCTACATATTATGGTTTAATAGCTTCTGAGCATAAAATTTAAATGTGGAATTTACTTCATGATTTTTTTTATAACATGAATGAATGTTTTAAACAAATTGTGATTTTGAAGGTATTGTTAATTAAATATTTTACAAATTTAAAAGTGATATATGTGCATTGGAAATTAAGAAAAATGATCCATTTTCATTATTTTCAAAAGTGAAAATGGGTTTGGGGTAAATAGGGGAATAGGAGTTTATTTTGTATTATGATGTTTTGGGGAGGGAAAAATTGAAGAAGATGAAAAAACCCTACAACAGCAAATTTTTTTTGCTAATTTTGGGAGCTAGGATGGGAGGTTTTGCATGAAATTTTCTGCATTATATTAGGAATTTGAATTTTCTTGAATTGGTGCAACTATTCGTGACTTCATTGTGTGTGTTTGAGGAACTTTGGATTCAAAAAATTTAGTCAATTGAGGTAAAACACCCCATACTCTTCCAAATTTGTGTGTTTCTTATTGCCAAACTTTTGAAGGATGTTTAAAGGGTCAGGGTAGTCAAATTCCATGATTGAAAACCATTCATCAAGTAGTTTATCAATTTAGTTGGTTAAATACAGAGAATTTTGCCAAAAATGGCCACATGATGCCCAATTCATCCTAGGGTTTGTGAAATGCTTATTTTATGTCAAAAGAGGGGTGTTGGGTGCACTTAGATCAAAAGGGAATATTGGAATTTTGTATTCTTGAATTTCAAATTTTGATGAATTCTTAAGCCATTTTGATGGCAGGGTTAAAAATGACTGGTTATTTGCAGAACTATGAAATGTATGCAAATTGCATAATAGTTGTATTTTATGTTCTTTTATTGTGTAGACATATGTGTTTCCCTTATTGAAAGTATAATAAGATCCATTTGGATCATATGATAAGATCTGGCCCAATTTGAGAGAATGTATGTTTGATTAAAGTAAAATCAACTTTATGTGCAAGTTATTCCATGTCCATATGGGAATGTGATGTGCTTCAAACTTAGGTACTAGAGAGGGTTATGAGAGTGGCTTCCAATGTGATCCTGATCCAAAGTGGTTGTGTATGGTTATCACATGTGGAGATTTCTTAAACAAGTCAAAACTAATAAAATACATGGGTAATAACTAATCAAGATAATGGTTGCCCTGCACATGCCTTGACTACTAGTAAAGGCTAAGGATGCAATCGGGAAGACAACTTTTCTCTAGGGGATGTGATACTTGTATGATCAAACATAATCATCTGTAAGAGAGGATATTTAGTTTCATGTTGTAGCTAAGGTTGTGCTCCATGATGAAACTCCCTAACTAGCTCTATAACATCTAGTCTTTGAGTACTAAGTAGAACCCCAAGAGTCATGCCTTTTATTTTGATGTTATTAATTGTTTTATTGGGTGATGTGTATTCTCTGTCTTTGGTGTGAGTGTAAACCTTCTCCCATGTATTTATGTTTATGAGTGTACGTGCCACATGACTATCTCCTTGCATGGTGGGGTGGACCTATAAGTTCCACATGGTTAGGTGGTGTGGAACCACCATTGGGAATTGAAGGCTATGGATGAGATATTGCACCAAGTACCGACTTCTAGTAGTCTCTTATGCAACCTTCTAGTCGCAATCATGAGAACATGTAAATTAGGACATTTGAGTCCTACACAATTTAATCATAATTTATAACCATTGGACCCATCATGAAGAGGAATATGTAATATGATGTAATTGGTATTGTAATGATTTTAATTATGTCATTTGGTGTTGGTATAGAGAATGAAGTTTCATGTGTAATTTACTTCCCTTATGCATATTTATTATAGTTAAAATGAACATAAGAACCTTTACTTTAGTTCCAAAAGAATAATTATTTTATTAGATTAACCTTGCTATATTGTTGTTTCTCAGTGTAGAAGGCCAGTAAATGGCCTTGTGTTTCGAGTGTCATGGTTGGGATTGAGCCTCAAAAAACCTCTAAGTATGAGGATAAGGCCTTGTGATATCTCGAGCCTTGACCCTAGAAAGTCTTCTTACCATAGTTTAACTTGCCATAGAGTTTTCAAGGTTTCAAGGTTTGAGGATGATCTACAAGGATTTTATTTTGGAACATAGTGTATACCCAACCCCTCATCCCCAAAAGCCTTGTCCTTTTGTTTAAGTTTCCTTATCTATCATGTTTTTAAGGGTTTAAATTTCACACTTCGGGGTTCTTTAGTGCATAATGTTTTGGGGAAACCCCACCCCCAATCCTTGAAAAAAGGAAAATTTTCAAGGAATTTTTTTGGAGATGTGCCTTGAATATTTTCTAGGTTGTGCCTCAAAAGTGTCAGTGAAATTTTTGGGGACGTGCCTCAAAAGTTTTGGGGAAATTTTTTGGGGTATTTCTTGAAATTTTTTGGGAATTTTTGAAGCTATGTCTCAAAACATTTTGGGTCCTTTTTGGGCTTGTGCCTTGAAAATTTTGTGAATTTTTGGGCTTGCAACCCCAAAAGATTTCAAGCCTACAATCCCTAACATTTAGTTTTTAGCTATCTTTTGGGAACTAAATATACCCTAGGTGATCATTCTCTTGTGAGGTTGTGCTTGCTCTGGTAAAGTGACAGTCTTCCATTGTCGCCTTCTTGCTTATGTAGCAATGAGGTTTTCTAGTTATCCTAATCATGGTTGATACTATATATTAGCATAGATATTTTGTGAGATGCTTTCGATGAATAATGATGAACAACAAATACCCTAATCAATACTGAGAAGGGGGGGGTGAATCAGTACATACAAAAACTTCTCAACAACTTATCAAGTTAAAACAACGCTAACCAATTGTCTTCATCATTGAACTTAATCATGGCAATACCGGTTAAACATAGTAAGACTTCAGACAACTAAACCAGTAACACTAAATACTTCAAATAACATTCAACACTTGATAATTGCTTCACCAATATATTCATGCATGTGTTGTATCAAGTAATACCATAACCATTAACTTTGCATGCATATTCACCTAAACAAAGACTACTAAATCATCACATGAAAAATGCACAACTCATGACACACAGATTTTTCATGTGGAAACCCAAATGGGAAAAACCATGGTGGGAATGAATACCCACAAGCTTTTTTTTGAACTCTTTTGAAGCTCACTCTATTAGGAGCCTAGTTCGGTTAAAGACTTTACAATAAGGTTATGTTAGGAACCGATCTTGTTAAAGATCATCCGGTTAAGGGATGGCTATATACCCCGTTAAAGGTTGAAACCCTGTTAAAGGTTGCCTTGCTAGAGGATTTGAAGAACTCAATGATCTTGAGTCACTTGGTTAGAGGATTTGTAGTAAGCCCATTAAAGCTACCCAGTAAAGGGATTTTCCAACTATTGAAATGGTTAGAAGACAACAGGTAAAGCTCTGATATGATAACAACACTAAATGCTAAGGCAGATCCTTTTCAGCTCCTCTACTTTACAATCACACTCTATAGTTTTCCACTCATTGGTCTGGCAAGTATCTCATCACTCGGATACAAACACAACATTTGCCAACACAAACAATAACAAACATCATCAACCTTATAGAAAACAATTAGGTCGGTAGCATAAACCCTAAACCTTAAACATTTTAGATTTACAATTACAAGCAGTCCAATCTTGACTGTTCAAACACTTTGCATAGAATGAAAAAATATCAAACAGATCACAAGTCATTTTGCATCATCCATTCTTCACTGCATATGGAAATCAATAAACCATCATGCTCTCTTCACATACCGCTAAGAAGAATGTTCATTCCCAAGGTAGACATTTAATGTAATCGATCTTCACATGCAATATCCTCAAGGAAATCCTTCATGTACACAAAAATAATGTGGCATCTTGATCTCATCCTTATCTCTTAGATAACTCATCACAAAATGTCACCAGTTGCATCGCACAAGATAGATTGCCAAACTGGAAACCCTAGAGCTGAGACTACCAACATATAGTCACACTTAGTGAAACCTTGACACTGGTCCACTTCATCTCTTCATACCAGTTCTCCTACTTGAACATCAATAACAACTTCATCCAATGTTCATACCAGTTCACTTGTACTTATTGACATCAATGACAACATACATTATCATGATACCGGTTCATCATATGCCAACAATTTCCCCCTTTGGCATTGATGGCAATACTCAGTGTAGCATTGCAACTATAAACAACATAGACCAGTGCAACTATAACATATATCTTCTCCCATATCATATATCTTCATCACCTCAGATATCTTCTCCCCCATACATCATATATCTTCTTGACCTTTGACAACAATACCAAAGTGGAGGCACAAGCTTCCCTTCTCCACTATGTTGCTCCTCCTATGGAGTAGCATCCTTCAACACATCAATCCTAGAAGATTTGACACTGTAGTACTTGACTGATGTGGAGCACAAAACTTTAGTTTACTTCATGAAGGGGCAGAACCCCTAATTCACCTCTCAAATAGGTAAATTTAGTTTTCGGTAAGGGCTTAGTGAATATATCTACTAGCTACTCCTTACTGGAAACATGTTCTAATACAACCTCTTTGTTTTGAACCTTCTCTCTCAAGAAATGATACTTGAGCTCAATGTACTTAGTTCTAGCATGGAATACCAGATTCTTGGAAATATTTATTGCACTTGTGTTGTCACAAAACATACTCACTGGTTCAGATATAGGTACTTTGAAACCATCCAATACATGCTTCATCCAAATTGCTTGAGTGCAGTTCATAAATGTTGCCACATACTTCACTTTAGCTGTAGACTGGGAAGTATAACTCTGCTTCTGACTTGTCCATGAGACTAGTCTTCCACCAAGAAAGAATGCTCCACCGGTTGTGCTCTTCCGGTCATCCACATTACCTGTCCAATCTGCATTGGTAAATACTTTGACATTAAAATCACCATTGTATGGATACCACAATCTATAATCAACTGTCCCTTTTAGGTGTCTAAGAATCCTCTTGACTGTTACCAAGTGGGATTCTCTTGGAATTTTCTGAAAATGGGCCACAATGCCCACTACATGAGCAATATCCGATCTATTGTGTACCACATAGTGAAACTTACCGATCATTGATCGGTACTCCTTCTCATTCACCAACGTTGAATCATCTGCCTTAGTCAATTTGTAGATGGTCACCATCGGTGTACCAACCAGTTTGCTCTCCTCCATGCCAAAGGTCTTCAATCTTCAATACCTCTTTGACATACTTGGACTAGGTAATAAAGATACCCTCTTTCATCTACTGAATCTATAGACCAATGAAGAACTTTATCTCTCCAATCAGAGACATCTCAAATTCTTTCTTCATTTCATTTGTAAATGTATGGCTCATTTCATCATCTCCTCCAAATATTATGTCATCTACAAACACTTCATAGATCAGAATATGATCTCCTTTAGATTTTAGGTAGATGTTGTTATCCTCACTTGTTCTCTAAAATCCTATCTTCATAAGATGAGAGTGTAACCATTCATACCATGCCCTTGGTGCTTGTTTCAATCCATAGAGGGCCTTGTGTAATCTACACACCATGTTACTATCTTCTGATAAGGAAAACCCATCTGGTTGCTCAATATACACTTCATCTTCTAGGATTCAATTCAAGAATGTAGACTTCACATCTATCCGGTATACCTTGAATCCCTTAAATACTGCAAATGCAAGTAGCATTTGAACACCTTCCAATCTAGGCATTGGGGAAAAGGTTTCTCCATAGTCTTCACCCTCTTCCTGAGCATATCCCTTGCATACAAGTCTTACTTTCTTCCTTACAACTATGCCTTCTTCATTCAACTTATTCCTGAAGACCCATTTGGTACCTATGACATTCTTGTGTTCCGGTCTGGGTACCAAAGACCATGTTGCAATCTTTTCTATCAGGTCTAGCTCCTCTTCCATTATCTTAATCCAGTCTTCATCTGTAAGTGCCTCTCTAGTGGTCTTAGGCTCAAATTCAGAAATCATGCAAGAGTTTTCTTTCACCTTTCTTCTTGTGAGTATCCCTGCATCTTTATCTCCTATGATCTGTTTCAGATCATGATGTAGTTTCACATATCTATGAATGACTCTAGCTAGTTCTGCTTGCTTTTCCTCTTCTTCTTCTTCACCTACTGCAGCTTCTACTGGTACAGGAACACTGAGGTCTTTTCTTGTTTCTTTCTTAATCGGTTCCCAAAAGATTGCACCTAGTTCATCTTCCACTTGCTCGTTGCTAGTTTCCTCAGGTTTCTTAGGGGATTCATCAACCCTGACATTGATACTCTCAACAATTTTTTGAGTCCTATTGTTGTAGCACTTGAGAGCTTTTCTCTTAGTGGAATATCCAAGAAATATTCCTTCATCACATTTGGCATCAAACTTGCTCAGATGCTCACCTCTCTTGATGTAACACTTATTGCCAAATAATTTAAAATAACTCACAGTGGGAGTCTTCCTGATCCAGTACTCATAAGGGGTTTTATCTTTACCTTTTTTGATGAGTACCCGGTTCATAGTATAGACTGTAGTGCTCACCGCTTCTCTCCAAAAAGTGTGAGCAACCTTTCCTTGGATTAGCATTGTTCTGGTTGCTTCAACTACAATCCTATTCTTCCTTTCTACTATGCCAGTCTATTGTGGTGTCCTTGGGGTAGACAACTGACTCTTGATACCATTCTCCTCACAGTACTTCTTAAATTCATCAGAAGTGAATTCACCTCCTTGATCAGTTCTTAGGCATTTTATCCTTTTACCACTTTCCTTCTCTACCAATGCTCTAAAGGCTTTGAAATTTCCAAATGCCTCAGACTTGTCTCAGAAGAATGTGGCCCACATCATTCTTGAGCAGTCATCAGTAAGAATCATAAAATACCCATGTCCCTGAATACTTCTAGTTTTCATTTGACCACATAGATCAGTGTGCACAAGATCAAGTAAGTTCTCTGCTGAAAAAGAATTACCTTTGAAAGTTGAGGAAGACATCTTCCCAAGTTAGCATTTTCTACACAAAGAATTCTCTAGTTTGTTCAGCAAAGACAATCCTCTTATTGCCTTGATTGTACTAGCTTTTACAATATTGTCAAATTTTATATGACAAAGTCTCCTATGCCATATCCAACTGTCATCAAACTTCACCATCAGACACTGACTAATCTTGGCATTCAACTGAAACAAGTTACCTTTGGTCTGCTTATTGATGGCAATAAGTTCACCACTCTTTCCAATTATATTGCAGACTCCACCTTTGAACTCTAGAATGAGTCCTTTATCATTTAACTAAGCAACACTCAAAAGGTTATGCTTAAGACCTTCTACCCAGTACACATCATCCGCATTTCTCTTTCCACTCAGTGAGATGGATCCTTTACCTTTCACCAAGCATGGTGCATCATTGCCAAAATGGACAACACCTCCATCATATTCTTCCAGAGACAGAAACTTTCTCTGGTCACCAGTAATATGGTGAGAACACCCACTATCAATAATCCACTCATTAGAGTTGTCAATGCGAGAGACAAGGGCTTTCTTGTCAAACACTTCTTCCTTTATAGCTACAAACACAATGTCCTCATTCTCTTCATCCTCAGATTCTTCATCAGTAAAACCTTTATCCACTGCAACAAGACAATTTCTCCTACCTCCTCCTTTATACTTTCTAAACCTCTTCGGTTTATCCTTATTGTCATTGTTAGGATAGTTTTTGATTACGAGAAAAGAAGGTTTTGAAGGGATCCCAAAACCCTTTACATAACATCCTTAAGAGATAAAAGCATTGTCATTGTTAGAACAATTAATAGCTATATGTCCTATCTTATTACAGAAAAAACATTTTAAAGGAAGCTTACCTCTGTATTTTTTGGTGCCTTTTGGAAGTCTCTTGGCAAGAAGAGCTTCAAACTCCATCATAATCTCTTCATCATCCATATCTCTACATTTCTTGGATTCATTAATGGTACTTACTTCTTTTCCTTTTTTGGTTAGTGCAATAGATGCTCTAAAAGTTGACTCAGTCTTCTGAACACTGCCATCATAGCTATTCAACTCATATGCAATCAACTTTGCAATGATAGAGTCTACGGATACCTTGGTTTTGTTGATAGACCTTAGCTCCTGAATAGAAACAAATCTGATTGCATAGATTGGTAACAATAATCACAAAACTTTTACTGACACTGGTGGCATCAACAATTGTTCCACCAGTGCTCTTGATAACTCCAACCACAATCTTGATCCTTATGCCATATTGCTGAATGGTCTCTCATTCAACCATCCTCATGTCTTCAAATTTTCCTCTAAGGCTCTCTTCCTTAGCTTGCTCGATATTCTCATCACCATCATAAATTTTTTCCAGAGTGTCCCATACATCCTTAGGACTGTCCTTATCTTGTACATCAATGAACTCACTATCGAACCTACTGCTAATAAGGGCTTCCATAACTTGCCCATTTTATTTAATCTTTTTTCTGATCATCGGTTAGAGTGTGAGTGGGAATAACATATACATTCTCAACATAGCTCCACTGTTGAGCACCCAAACTCTTGATATAAATCTTCATTCCGTGCTTCCATATTTTGATGTTATCTCTATTGAACTTAGGACCTTCCCTCTTCATCATTAAAGTAGGATCTTTTACCTCAAGTGGTTGAGCTTATATCACTGAGGACCTGTAGTTTCTCTGATACCAATTGATGAATAATGATGAACAAAAAATAACCTAATCGGTATTGAGAGGGGGGGCGGGGTAAATCAATACATATAAAAACTTCTCAACAACTTATCAAGTTAAAACAATGCTAACCGGTTGTCTTCATCACTAAACTTAACCATGGAAATATCGGTTAAATATAGTAAGACTTCAGACAACTAAACCAATAAAACTAAATACTTTAAATAACATTCAACACTTGATAACTACTTCACCAATATACTCATGCAAGTGTTGTATCAGTAATACCATAACCATTAACTTTGCATGCATATTCACCTAAACAAAGACTGCTAAATCATCACATGAAAAATGCACAACTCATGACACACAAATTTTTCACATGGAAACCCAAATCAAAAAAACCACAGTGGGGATGAATACCCACAAGCTTGTTTTTGAACTCTTTTGAAGCTCGCTCTATTAGGAGCCTAGTCCGGTTAAAGACTTTACAATAAGGTTCCATTAGGAACCGATCCTATTAAAGATCACCCGGTTAAGGGATGGCTATATACCCTGTTAAAGGTTGAAACCCTATTAAAGGTTACCTTGCTAGAGGATTTGAAGAACTCAATGATCTTGAGTCACTTGGTTAGAGGATTTGTAGTAAGCCTGTTAAAGCTACATGGTAAAGGGATTTTCCAGCTATTGAAATGATTAGAAGACAATAGGTAAAGCTCTGATATGATAACAACACTACATGCTAAGGCAGATCCTTTTCAACTCCTCTACTCTATAATCACACTCTGTAGTTTTCCACTCACTGGTTTGGCAAGTATCTCATCACTCGGATACAAACACAATATTTGCCAACACAAACAATAACAAACAACATTGAACTTATAGACAACAATTAGGTTGGTAGCATAAACCCTATACCCTGAACATTTTATGTTTACAATTATAAGCGGTCCAATCCTGACCATTCAAACACTTTACATAGAATGAAACAATCTCAAATAGATCACAATTCATTCTTCATTGTCCATTCTTCACCGCATATGGAAATCAATAACCCATCACACTCTCTTCACATACCGCTAAGAAGAATGTTCATTCCCAAGGTAGACATTTAATGCAATCAATCTTCACATGAAAGATCCTCAAGGAAATAATTCACGTACACAAAACTAACATGGCATCTTGATCTCATCCTTATATCTTAGCTAACTCATCACAGAATGTCACTAGTTGCATCGCACAAGCTAGATTGCCAGACCGGAAACCCTAGAGCTGAGACTACCAACAGGTAGTCACACTTGGTGAAACCCTGATACCAGTCCACTTCATCCCTTCATACTGGTTCTCCTACTTAAACATCAATAACAACTTCTTCCAATATTCATACCGGTTCACCTTCACTTATTGACATCAATGACAACATACATTATCATCATACCAGTTCATCATATGCCAACAACTTCCTTGTAGTTAATAGTAGTACTCCTTATCTTCTATGCGATGTTATTTTTATGTAGGCTTTTAAAAAAATGGTAGATTGGGTTCTTTCCTTGGTCATTCGGACATGGGATTACATTTGGTATAAAAGTGCATGAACATACATTGGGAGCATTTAATTATGTGTGCTTACTATGTTTGGCATGTGTGGCATGTGCTTGTTATGATTGAATAATTTTTTTAAAATGATGTGTAACTCTATAATATTATGCCTTAGCATGGATTTTAGATAAAGTATGTTTAATAGAATCTTGGTAACATTTGTGTATTAGAGAGGATGCCTACCATGGGTAGAGGTGGAGCTCGCAGTACCCAACAAAGTGCCTGAATCAATCCTAATTAGGATAACCAACAAGATAATCAACAAGGGGAAAAAAATGTAGAGAATCAAAGAGGAGGTTAGGATGGAAGGCTCAGGAGACTTTAGGTTATTAACATTCTCCAAGAGATAATATCCCAATTGGGACTTTGTCAAGAGGCATCCCATGAGGAAGAATCCTACCCTTTCAACTAGAGTAATCCAGATGGTAGAGGGGAAAGAGCTCATTCTCATAATTTGAGTCATTTGAGGGTTGACAATAAAGGAGACCAATTGACCCCTAATAGAAGAGACCAACCAATGGTGGATGAGAATAATATTCTGCTAGGGCACATGAGAGACCCTCATCCACCAACTTTTGATGGATTTGGTTGAGGTTTTGAGGTAGAGACTTGGTTGATAAACTTAGATTGATGCTTTTTTATGCACCCATATGGTAGAATACTAGGGCTCATGTATCTACCAATATGGAGGAACAAAAGATCCATCTTCAATATCATGGGAGATTTTATTAGAGAGGTTTTAAGTGCACTATCTCTCATATCACCATTAGTAGAGATGTGCATATGAGTTTCATGATCTTTGTTAGTTAGACATGACAATTGATCAATAAGAGAACCACTTTTTCAAAATTAAGTAGTATGAAAGTGTTGTCGAAGATAAGACATGTTGGTACAACATTTTGTAAGAAGTCTCAAAGCTCAAATTAGTGGAGGTGTGTAAGTGTTCGAAACTAAGACTTTAGAGGTTGTTGTAGAGAAGGTGAGATTAATAAAAGAGGATGTCACTCAAGGGTATGGAGTTAATATTAGGGTAAAAATTGGAAATCCAACCCCATCAAGATCAAGAGCACGAGGCTCTCAATATCAATCTTTGGAACCTCTTAAGGCATTTCTAGTACCCTCAAATTCAAGGTAATAACACCAACATAATGGGGGTAGAGAATCTCTCAGGCCTCACAAAGTGGACAAGGTTTAGGTGGCCTCCAACATAGGTAGAATATGAGGCAACAATCTAGAGATTCACTATTTTCTTTCCCAATGTAGAGCGAACAATCCAACCCTAGAAGAGGGATTTTTTATCTGTCCCAGACACCTTCACCTAGACATGGACAAGGTAAGGGACCATGTTACTTTTGTGGTGAGTAGGGACACATAGCCAAATATTATCCTTAAATAACAACAACTAGTAGTAATCAAAGGCAGATGGCTTCTGAGCCTAAAGGAGGGGATTTTGAAAGATCTAATATGGTACTTGCAATAGTAGATAATTGTCAAGTAGAGAATCAAGGAACCATGGTAGAGACATCACGTGTGTTAATTGGGATTCATATTTTCATTTTATTTGATTTTGGTGGTTCAAGTTCTTTCATTTACCCATCCATAGTAGACTAGTGTGTTCTTGAGCCAAAAAGGTAATGTGATGGCTGGTAGGTTGAGGTAGCTACTAGTGCTAAAGGTGGTAGTAGATTCCCTTTTTTGTGGTTGTGTGTTGGATTTGGGAACCTTAATGACCACCCGTGACCTATGTATCCTACCCTTAGGGACCTATGGATTTGTTTTCGATATCGATTGGGTAGAGGATCATCAAGCCTATATATTGTTTGCTGACATAAGTTGGTTACATGTATTAATGATCTATGTGAGAAAGTGGAGTTGCTTGGGGTCTTGAGACCTATCTCCTTTCATATAATTTAAGCCAAGTAGCTAAAATGGAGTATGAAAAAGGCATGTCATATGTTTCCCATTTCAGTAAGTAATCTAGTTGAGAATGTGTGTCAAGAGGTATCTCTTGATGGTCACCCCCTCCATGATTTTTTTGATGTTTCTCCAAGTTAGATCATAGGTATGCCACCGAAGTGGGATATAGACTTTCAAATAAAACTTATTCCTAGAGAAGAACCCATATCTCGTGTGCCTATCATATAATCATGTAAGCGCTTAGTGAGTTGTGACTATAGTTGGAGGTGTTATTGGAGAAGAGACATATTCATCCTACTATTTCCCTTGGGGAGCACTAATTATCTTTGTTAAAAAGAAAGATAGGTTTATATATTTATGCATTGATTATAGATAGTTGAATAGGGTGATGGTGAATAACTTATATCCCTTGTTGACAATTGATGATTTGGCTGAACAAACAAAGGGAGCCAGAGTGTATTCCAAAATTGAACTTAAGTTAGGGTATCATTAGATTCTCATTCATGAGGCTGATATTCATCGGCCAACATTTCACACTTGCTATAGACACTATGAGCTCATGATGGTTCCATTTGGGTTGACAAATGCTCCATTGGTTTTCATGAGTTTGATTAATGGTGTATTTTGATCCTACGTTGATTGATTTGTTCTCATATTTCTAGATTACACTATGGTATACTCTAAATCCATGGAGCATGAAATACACTTGCAATAGGTGTGTTGCAATGTCTGCATGATCATCAAATTTATGAAAACCTAACAAAGTGTGAACTCTTTCAAATTGAAGTGAGATATTTGGGGAACATTGTATCAAGTGGTAGTATCTAAGTTGATCCCTCTAAGATTAAAGCCATCATGGATTGGCCAATGGCCTGCAATGTCTCTAAAGTTTGTAGTTTCATGGGCTTGATGGGATAGTATCGCTTATTTGTGAAGAATTTCTATAGAGTGGTACACCCTATTACCTCTCTATAGAAAAAATGGAAGAAGTTTGTTTGGTCAGAGATGTGTGAGAATTTTTTTTTGACTCTTAAGGGTCTCTTGACCAGTGTGTCGATCTTGGAACTGCCAGATTCAACTATAGACTTTTTTGTTTGTACTAATACATTATTGGATGGTTTGGCAGTGGTCCTAATGCAAGAATTTCAAGTAATTACATATGAGTCTTATAAGCTCAAGGGATATAATTTGAACTACTCCACCCTTTATTTGGATTTAGCAATAGTTGTCCACACACTTTTCTGATGGAGGCATTTTCTTTTAGGCCATTAGTTTGAGCTCCATAGTGACCATTGTAGTCTATAGTATATATTTACTCAGCCAAAATTGATTGCTCGACAATATCGAATGAAATATTTGTTTGAATACAACTTTGTGTTAATTACATCAAAGTGATGGAATTTTTTATCACTAATGCCTTGAGTAGGAGGATACATGGGATTTCTATTGGAATCTAAGAACACTGAGAGGGGGGTGAATCAGTGTTCTATCGGTAATTGAATTTTTGAACTTATTGCATATGAATCAAATAACATATAAAGCAGCAATACTATAATACCAATATTTATACGTGAAAAGCCCTGTAAAGGAAAAAACCATGGTGTGGCTGATACCCACAATATCTATATACTTCATCAAGGTATACAAATATTACATAAAGGGGATTGCACATGTAATCAAGCTCACCTCTTAGAGCTCACTACTCAATAGAAGTCTCACTGACTTACACAACATTACACAATGATTTCATACAAAAATGAACTTATATAATGCATTTGACCATGCTGGATAAGTTTCAGTTTAAGCTTTGTCAACCTCTTCTGAACTAGTTTACTGATACGCTGTTCTGTTACCGGTTGGAACTACACACATGAAACTATGCACAAAAGCTTCCACCCACCGATGAAATCACATATCATCAATCACTGACTAATTCACATCACAAATCACATAACCACTTGCTTGAAATCCATCTCTAAATGATCTCCCTTATATACCCTTGTAACTTGTTTATCATGTCAGCCTCAAGATGAAATAAAATAAACTTGTTGGCTATTGGATCATGAAGTATGATATGCATTATCCCGATGATCTTAATTAATGTCAGCCCACATGCTACCATAAATTCCACAAGAGATTTTATCGGGGTCCCAAAATACCTTAACCGGGTCCCAAATATACGTTACCAGTACCAAGACTAACCTATTAACAAGAATAAAGCAAAGTGTGTGTATATCGGTTGGCTCAATCAATACAATATGATAAGACAATGCTTCCAGATGAGAAATACCAACACTTGAAGATGAGTTGCCATCAATGACAACCCTAAATGTAATTCACCTTTCCGAATGAGTGTCAATTGCCAACAACCTCACCCTTTGGCATTGATGGCAACACTCATGTACATTGATACAATTATATACATCTAGTGTACCCCCCCTGTGATATACATCCATTTTTCACTGCACTCCTCCCCCTTTGACAACAATGACAAAGCGGGTGTACACCAAAAAAGATGTACAAATATATACATATCGGTTCCTATACATGCTTCAAAATGTCAGCTTACAAAGTCTTCAAAAATGAAAAGTATATGTCCCAACATTGCTTGAGAGAATCAAGAATGGAGGTGAATCCATTCCAAAGACTAGCATGATATTCAATTGCTTGGGATTTAGTGGGATCCTCCACCTGCATGTTAGATATGAACTCTGTCTTGTGAAACAACAGGTTATCAAGCCGAGGACCAATGCAATTTTTGAGCTCTATAGATATCTTTATTATGTTGTCCCTTTCCTTCCCTAATCTCAAAATTTGATCCATAACCACCAAACTGGACCTTCTAAAGAACTTGTCAAATTTGCTGCTGGATTATAAGAGTTTGAAATATGGAGCAAGCTATCTTTACAATCCAGAATTTGCTTGTCTATGGAGGCTATGAGCTTTGAAAAATCTAGACAAGTCTTGTATACCTTTCCTCCTTCTGCTAATGCTGCATCAATGGACTGTAAAAAAGTTTGAAGCTTTGCCTTCTCTGATGCAATCATCAGTAAAAATATATGCTTCCGACCCTCAACAAATTTGTCTTTAGCCTCAATTACAAAAATCTTAACCAAAGAATCATAATGCTTAGGAATGAATTCAATAATCTCCTGCAATTTACTGGATGAGATTGTGCTCTCCTTTTCTTGGAATTCTGGTATTAACTGGCTCAAAACGTCAAAAGTGTTTTGAATTAATTCTTTGTCTTTAGACTCTTCCTGAGCCAATTCTTGTGTTGCTTGAGCCTGAAGTGCTGCAACGACCAAAATTTTCTCTGTCGGTGACATCATATGACAAGGCTTGTCAAAATTGATAGAAAATTGTGGTGTTTTGCCTTTGGCTAAGGATGATGTGTCAATTTCCAAAATGGAAGGGAAGTCTGTCATTGTTTGTTTGCCTATGTCATCTGATGACTTATCCTCTATAGCCTTTACCTCCTATGCACCAGTGGCTTAGCCACTTGGTGCCTCACTCATTGTTGGTGCATCATCTAAGACCTTATTCTCTATGCATGTATCCTTTGCAACATCTACCTCTTCATCCTGTACATTCTTTGTCGGAGGATTCCGAGTATCCTCAGTTTCAAAATTGGACTCACTTTCCAGTTGAGTAGTAACTAGCGGAGTAGCAACTAGTGGATCTATATTTACATTCTGTTCATCTGTTTTTACCGATTCCTTGTCCCCTGGTAATTGAATATTCCATTACTATACAAAACTAGGACTCAAGTCATATCCAAGACTTAAACAAATTCTAACCCATATATCTATAGTTTCCTTCTAGATCTCTTCATTTTTTTTTTCTAAAATCAAGTTATTAAACTTGTGTTTAGGATTGAATTCAGTTGAACCTATCTTATTAATTAAATCTGCAATTTTTGGTGGAGTAATTGATGGATAGAGATTAACTAATTCTATTTCCTTTACTTGCCGGTCCAAAATTTGTGCATGTAATTTCCTGACCTCTAACTTAGCATACAATTCCTTTGGAAATTTTTTCTCTAACTCAATCAAAGTCCTACTAAAAGAATCAAGATATAAAATAATTGCCTCCTCTAACTGCTTCTTGTCTTTATCATCAAAATAATCAAAGAATGTAGAAATTTAATCCAAGTTATCGTCATTAATGATTTGATCAATAATGTCTTGAGCATCTAACTTCTTCTTACCGATTCTTCTCTTTTCTTCCAGTTTAGATTGCTTATCTACCTTAGGCTTCTACTTATGTACAATTATGATTTTGGGAGTCTTCAAGGAGGCTCCTTCTTAGGTTATTTCTTCTGTTCTTCCTTCTTTTCTCTCACAACCCTTTCAAAAATACCTTTTTTCTTTGGAGCTTGTTTGATCTCTTCATCAGATTTAGTTTCTTCAGAAGATACAGTCATGTATTGCCTAGCCACTTTCTGCTTCCTCTTCACTGATTCCTTTGGCTTGGGGATGGAAGGCTCACCGGATGGTGCTTCCAATTGTTTTGATGACTCTATTGTAATCATGACCACATTAGGAGTGGCTTGAGCTGCCTTATTTGCTTCTCTCTCCTCCTTCCTATTTTGCTTCATCTCTTCCTTTCTTCAAGCTTCAAGGATTTTAAATTTTTCTTCAATTTTAGCCCTGTCATGACCCTCACTGATTAACGTCTTAGCTGCAACCCTTGTAATCTTCTTTCTTATGCCGGGTGCAACTTGTTCCTAATGAACCTTTAAACGTTTTTCTTGAGTTGTGCCAAAATTTTCTTCTTTCTCATCAACTAGAGCTTTCAATAAATGATGTGCATAAGCATCTAGTGTGGCCTCATCCACTTTGTATCCCATCAACATGTTCCAGACAATTCTAGGATAGACTTCCTCTATCATATATTCATCCTTATTAACCATAAAACAAATAGTATCTTGATATTTTTCTAAAATTTCCTTACGAATTCTAGCCCTATTTTTCATTTCTTCTTGGAAAGTTTTGAAAAATGCCCATAGATTGGCCTTTTGCTATTTATCACCTTAGCTGTCTAATATTTGAGCTATTTGGGTGGCTACTGGTCTATCAAAAGCCCATTGAATTTTACCATATCCTTGTATCATATTCAAAAAATAAAATGTGAAACATATGATGAAAGATCCATACCAGAATGTATTTTTCTTGTCTTGCTTTATTTTTTGAAAATTAGTCATTAACTCCTTCAACATCACACTGCACAGGTCATAATGTGCATCCTCCTTCAGCATCTGATGTGCAGTAAGAATTTTGTTCCTGGAGATAAAGTTAAACCATTTTGACTGATAAAATTTATAACCAGTAACCATTGCTGCAAATTTTACATCAATGTCTTTAATATCATCAACTCGCATTGATCTAACATTGAAAGTGGCACCGATGAGTTTGTAGAGTTCGGTGTTAGAGAGTTTTGACCAAGGCCCTAGCAAACCTCCAAACTTATGAAGATATGTGATATTCTTGATGACTTCCTCATTAATTTGGTATTGTCAATCCAACCATATGAATTCCCCATGAATGCAGCTGAGAATATATCTGACCCATGAATTGGGTAAAACCCTTCCTCGACAAATGTGCATATTCCAACTTCAACTAATTATCAGTGATCAGATTTTCAGTGAAAACAAATGACATCTTGTAGCTCCCAATATCCTCAATATCATAGTGGATGTATGTCATAATGTCTTCAGTGTGAAGAACACCATGGAAAACACTAAAAAATGCTCCCAATAGTTCATCCAAAAGAGATTTAAAAGGATGCTTCTTAAATTCAGGACGAGGGCAGTTCTTAATTTCTGCCACCAAGGAGTATCAACATTCAATGATGAAGCCATGATAAATATTGAGGGTTTGTGCAAAGGGTAAATACCTCAAGATCTTGTTGGATGATGAAATTCTCTTTGAATCTAGATGATCACACAAATCGCTTTTGGACTCTTGAAATGCTCTAGAAATTGCTCTCTAGAATGCTCGATCACTATGTGAAGAAATGGTTTACCTTTTTCCTTTTTATCACCATTAACTCTAATTTTCCACTATCATAAATGCTATCGGAGAATCCAATTGGATTGCATAATTTGCATATAGGTTCCAGTAAACACTTAAAATATCCCAAGTATCCATCCACAATCAGAATTCCCTGACTACACATCTAATCTAGGGTGTTTGCATGATCTTCAATGATTTTCCCATCCCTAAGGTAGAGTTCCTTAGTTACCGGATGAAGTTCCTGCTTCCGGTACAGGACCTGATGGCTCTACCAGTTGATCTACTAGTGGAGTATCTGACTTCCTAACCCATCTTCTCTCATGCTACTTTTTGATATCTTCAACCTTTTCCTTTCCCTTCTCATCTGTATTTCCATTAGTTTCCAGTGGATTCTTACTTCTGCAATGCTTAACAATATGTCCAATCTTGTTGCATGCATAACAAACAATATTTTTTTTCATAATTGCTTTGTTGTACCCTTTATTTCCTTGATTTTCTTTTGATCTACATTGGCTAGCTATATGTCCAAATCTACTACATGCATGACATCTAACATTTCCAAAACCAATGGATGATGCATTGTTCTGATTATTCCTATTTCTGCTCTGAATTGCTATATGACCACATTTATTGCAAACAAAGCACATACCATTGAATTTGTGAGCATTAGGTTGTCTTACCGGTGATTTCTCATTCTGGTTGTTGGCATGATTTTGCTTCTGACCAGATGATTGATCTTGTTGTGTAGTAGTGGAGCTTTCTCCTACTTCATATCCAAGACCTCTCTTGTCATTAGCATCTCTCTAACTCTTCAACAGTTCATCAAGTCTTACAGAGTTGGATTTGAACTTGTCTTTATACTCATTTGCAGTGGCTAAGTCATCCCTCATGATTATGATCTATCTCTCAAGTTCCTATTCATTATTCTGAGACTGAATCAACTCAAGTTTCAACATGTCATTCTCATGTGTCAGTCTATTGCATTCCTCATATCTGTCCTTCAATGCTTGAGCTAGGTTTTCTTCATTCTTCTTCATGTATTCAATCTCCTTTCACATTCTCATAGTTAGGGCTCACATTTCATTCTTCAAGGTTGTATTCTCCTAAGTGAGTTTTTGATATTGATCTTTCAAGGCATCTTCCTCATCACTACTCTGATTTTACACATATATAGTGCATAAATTTTTTACACATTTCATCTGTGATGTCCTAAGAGGCATGTTGCATATACTAGGATGTTAAAAGGGGTCATATGGGGTCCTAAGGGGTCACATGTGTTAAAACACATCCATGGCCTCTTTGGACCCCATATGACCCATTAGAACACTATATGATCCAATGGGGTCATATGGTGTCCTAAGGGGTCATATGGTGTCCTTAGGGGTCATATGAGGTCTTAAGGGGCCACACATGTTTTAAGGGGCCACACATGTGTGGCCCCTTAGGATCCCATATGACTCTTAACAACACCATATGACCCCTTAGGACACTATATGATCCTATGGGGTCATACGGTGTCCTAAGAGGTATGTTTTACTTACTCGAACTTTGAAAGGGGTCGTATGGGGTCCTAAGGGCTCACACATGTGTGGCCCCTTAGGACCTCAGATGACCCCTTAAGACACTATATGAGGTCATATGGTGTCCTAAGGGGTATGTTTTACCTACTAGGACTTTAAAAGGGGTCATATGGTCTCCTGATGGGTGACACATGTATGACCCCTTAGGACACCATATGACCCCATACGACACTATATGAACCTATGGGGTCATATGGTATCCTAAGAGGTATGTTGTACCTACTAGGACTATAAAAGAGGTCATGTGGGGTACTAACGGGTCACACATGTGTGACCCCTTAGTACCCCATATGACCCCCTCAGACGCTATATGACCCTATGGCATCATATGGTGTCCTAAGAGGTATGTTATGCCTACTAGGATGTTAAAAGGAGTCATATGGGATCCTAAGGGGTCACACATGTTCAAACACATTGATGGCTCCTTTGGACCCCATATGACCCCTTAAGACACTATATGACCTTATATGGTGTCCTAAGAGGTACGTTGTACTTACTAGGACTTTAAAAGGGGCTATATGGGGTCCTAAGGGGTCACACACATGTATGGCCCCTTAGGACCCCATATGACCCCTTAGGACACTATATGGGGTCATATAGTGTCCTAAGGGGTATGTTGTACCTACTAGGAGTTTAAAATGGGTCATATAGGGTCCTAAGGGGTGACACATGTTCTCTAACACATGTGTGACCCCTTAGGACCCCATATGATGACCTCATACGACACTATATGAACCTATAGGGTCATATGGTGTCCTCAGAGGTATGTTGTACCTACTAGGACTTTAAAAGAGGTGATATGGGGTCCTAAGGGGTCACACATATGTTAGAACACATGTGTGATCCCTTAGTACCCCATAAGACCCTTTAGGACACTATATGACCCTATGGTGTCCTAAGAGGTATGTTACACCTATTAAGATGTTAAAAGGGGTTATATGTGTTAGAGTATTCAGGTATTTACTTGATTAATTAAACATTATTTGTTTAATTATTTAAGTTCCCTTTATCTCTTTTACACTTAAGCTAACTTTAGGTGCATATAATTAATTATTATGTGCAAACCTAGGTTTTCCCTTTTAAGGTTTCTTGACCTATTAAATGTTGAGTTATTTCTTTTCATTGTATGAAGAAGGTTTATTATTGACAATACATTTTGGAGATTATTGAGCTCTCATCTTTTGGAGCATATTTTTCCTGTTTTTTGGTTCCTTCTGTGATTTGCTTCCTTTTTTCTCCTTGTAATAGGTTTTTTAGCTTGCAAAGATCATTTGGGCTCTTGTGGTGTTGTATTTTCTCAACTCCTATATGGTAGAGCTTTAGATCTGCAACTACTTATTCTTTTATTTTGAGAATTTTTGCATTGGAAGCAGATTTGGGGTTTCAGAATTTTTTTTTATGTACTTAGGGATTGACCTTTTTTTTTTTATAATTTAATTCCTGAGCACTTTGGGCCTAAACAGACCTCACCATCATGCTCAGAACGCTCAAAAACCCCTATGGTCATATAAAATTCAACCTATTTTGGTTCATGAGCCTTTGGGAGTATTTTTTTCTCAGATCCTGGTCGTACAACCTTGGCACATAGTTCGAGAAATTTTTTTTTTCCTTTTTACGGCATGCAAGACGAATTTTAGTTTGTTCAAAAAAAAAAATCAAAACAATATTCGAAAAATCAAAAAGCAAAAAAAAAGGGTTTCAAAATTATTTTTTTGACATTTGCGCAGGGTACTGGGCTGATAGTCCAGCTGCCGTACAGTGACCGAACCTGTCAGTCTAGCCCCCAGCCCCCTGTCAGCCTCAGCTTCTATTCTTGCTAGCGCCTAGCAGCTCCGCCCGACACCACTCACCACTGCCGCCACGCTCAGCCCCCGGCCCTGCCCGTCGCCACTGGCCTCCTTGCAGCTTCTGGCCCCCACCGGCCCTATGACCACTTGCTGCACCTCCCTACCACCGCTCCCTCTGGCACCGCTGCCTGCAGCGCTTCCTAGCCTCTGTCCCACCCAGCGGCTCCTTGGCCCCGTCGCCGGCCTCCCTCTGGCCCTGCCTGAATCTACCGCCCAACCACCATTGCAAACCCCTAACCACCAGAGCACCACCCAGCCACCATTGGGGAGCCACCCATCCACCACCAGAGCACCACTCCCTAGCCACCTCCGCTTGAATAGCCACCAGACTCCCTTTTTTGCCTCTTTCAGGGGGGTTTGGTTTTTTGGCCATATCTTGGGCATACAGAGTCTTTTTTTTGAAAATAAATAGGTGTCGGAAAGCTGGTTCCGAGCCGAACCTCATGGTGTTAGTAATTTTTTCCAATTTTTCTGTTTGACTATTTTTTTTTGAGTCAAAGTGAGGTCTTGTGTTTGCACTCTGGGAGCCATAAAATGATGAGCATCCGACCTCCATTTTTTGAAAAGTTTATATTTTTGGAAAGAATGTGCTGTGTACTTTCCAGATATATGAGTTTTATTTCTAGATTCTACTCCATGCACATTTAATTCAGTTTTTTGCTTTTTAGCACTCTGGTGGATATCATGGTTGTTTCAGGTCCTAGGATCTCTTCTCTGAGTAGGGTGTCTCTATTTTGGTTCTCGTTTCTAATTCTAGTCTTCTTATCATTGTAGCATTGTAATTATGCAAATGCACTGAGATAAAGTGCCATCATGCATTGTTTACTTGGAATCTTGCACATCTTGTGCCTTCTTGTATATGCACTATTGATAAAGTGCCATCAGGGGGTTGATGTTTTCCTGTTGTTTGCCATCTTCCTTTGTCTAGTGAGTGTTCCTTCCATGACATTTGCCTCATGATGTGTGTCAAGTGAGTGTTCCTTCCATGACACCATGTACTTTTCTCAACACCTTTGATGTTCTTGGTTCTTCGTCATGCAATTCTTCTTGGCTATTCTTTTCAGTGTTCCTATCACTCTCCCACTTCCGCATTATGGGGAGGTTTATCCTATTGGTTCTAATACTTTCGTGGTTTGATTGATCAGGTCTTTAGGATTTGGTGTTTTCATGCCATCTGTATCTTTGATTTCAGTTGTTTGCCTTGTTTGCCTTCTGATCCGAGTAGTGTCATTTGAGGGCACTCATGCAGATTACAATCTTCTCTACCTGGTCATGTTCTATTTCAGTGGAAGTTCTTCAGATCAGCAGTTATTCTTCGATAGAGTTTGCAGGTTCTTCATGCTTTAGTGGTATTCTTTTCCATCTCTTTATGGAGTAGAGTTTTGTTCCCACGTGGTTTTCTCTATTTCTCTAGTTCATAGAGATTTTATTGTATTTGGGTACCTAATCAGGGCTTATTGCTAGGACCCATCTTTATTGCTTTCATTAGCTATTATAGGTTTTAGCTTCTCCCTAAGTCTAGCTTAAGGGGGGGTGTTAGAGTATCCAGGTATTTACTTGATTAATTAAACATTATTTGTTTAATTATTTAAGTTCCCTTTATCTCTTTTACACTTAAGCTAACTTTAGGTGCATATAATTAATTATTATGTGCAAACCTAGGTTCTCCCTTTTAGGGTTTCTTGACCTATTAAAGGTTGAGTTCTTTATTTTCATTGTATGAAGAAGGATTATTATTGACAATACATTTTGGACATTATTGAGATCTCATTTTTTGGAGCATATTTTCCCTGTGTTTTTGTTCCTTCTATGATTTGCTTCCTTGCTTCTCCTTGTAACAGGTTTTTTAGCTTGCAGAGATCATTTGGGCTCATGTGGTGTTGTATTTTTTCAACTCCTATAATATGGGGTCCTAAGGGGTCATACATGTTAAAACACATCCATGGCCCCTTTGGACCCCATATGACCCTAGGGGCCATATGGTGTCCTAAAGGGTATGTTGTACCTACTAGGACTTTAAAAGGGGTCATACGGGGTCCTAATGGGTCACACATGTGTGACCCCATATGACTCTATATTACATTATTACCCTATGGGGTCATATGGTGTCTTAAGAGGTATGTTGTACCTACTAGTACTTTAAAAGACATCATATGGGGTCCTAAGGGGTCACACATGTGTGGCCCCTTAGGACCCCATATGACGCCCTAGAACACTATATGACCCTATGGGGTCATATGGTGTCCTAAATATTATGTTGCACCTACTAGGACATTAAAAGGAGTCATATGGGGTCCTAAGGGGTCACACATGTTAAAACACGTGTGGCTCCTTATCACCCCATATGACCCCTTAGGACACTATATGATCCTATGAGGTCATATACCATCCTAAGGGGTCATATGGTGTCATTAGTGGTCAACACATGTGTGGTCCCTTAGGACCCCATGTGACCCCTAACAACAACATATGACCCCTTATGACACTAGATGATCCTATGGGGTCAGTAGGGGTCATAAGGGGTTGTTACAAACATAAGGGGTCATAAGGGTTCTTATGGTGTTGTATGGGGTCTTATTTTATACATGCTACAATATTGAAAGGGGTTAAACGATGTTTTAGGATGTATTAAGGTGTTTTTCATGTCTTAATAGCTCCTAGGATGTACTAAGGGGTTGTATGATGTTTTAAAAGGTCCTAGGATGTACTAAGTTCTCCTAAGTGTCTTAAGAGGTCCTAGTATGTGCTAAGGGGTCATAGGATAACATTTTAACATCTAATTGTAAATGTGTACAACATTTATTAATAATTAAGCATTAAAATACTTTAACCATTAAATTTTTTTAACTATTAAATAATTTTAAAACTAATATATTATTAAGCATTAAAAGGTTTTAAAATTAATATATTATTAAGCATTAAAAAACTAAAAAAACTAAAAAAATAATAAATTATATAAAATAATGAAAAAGAACTAAAACATTAATATACTAACACTAATTTCTTTACCCCCTTCTCCTTGACCGCTAAACTCTCAGCCGGTTAGTACAAAATGAGGCAAAAGCCTTTTTTGTAGCTTATATAGCAAAGGGGTTCCGGCTGGAACCCTTCTGGCCAGAACCCTTCCAATCGAAATGCTTCCAACCGGATCACACAGATTAGCTCTAGGTGCAACTACTTTTACCCTTATGTATGAAACCCATGTGCTTGATGTGATGAGAGGATTTGAATTTCACTTAATCAAGGATTGTGTGTGTGCACTTGATTAATGGAGTGAGCTAGGTGGAGATTAGGATTATGCTTAGGAGGCAAGTGGGAAAGTTAGGAGAATGCAAGTAGATAAGGGTACATAGGATTTTTGAGTTAATTTTAATTCAAAATCAAAGGAAAGTGGGGATGGATATTTAATTAAATAAACAAGGGTATTTATTTAATTAGTAGATGAGGCTATAAGTAGTGTTGAATAGGTAAATTAATTAAATATATTACCCTTAGGAAATAACATAGAAAATGGAGGAATAAAGATGGTTAATTAAAATAGTAATAAACGTAATTAGTAGAAATAGATATAATAGATGAATAATGGAAACAAATTGATCAAATGGAAGTGATCAATTTTATGTGTTTACATTTTTCCCCTCTTTGAAATGGTGTTACAAAATAGTATCATTTCATAGAAAATTAAGACATAGAGCTTGGAAGAAAATGGTTAGATTAGACAAGATGCCCCAACCATTCAAAAGAGTGACTAGGATGAAAGATGATGAGAGATGAGGATGATGATGCCCCCTCAAGAGGACATGCATGTTCAAGAGAACATAGGTGTGCTCTTGAAATGGATGAGATGATATATGCATGATGTATAGATGAATATCCAAGAAAATGCATTATGGATGAAATTAATTAGGATTATGATGTTGATGATGATGCCTAATTAGTGATGAAAGGATGCGAATGATTAATGGATAGACTAGAAAGTCTATATTATGCAAGGTTAAAATAAAAAATATTGAAAAGATATGGAAATGAGATGTAATGATAATGCAAGGATGGGCTGAATGCAGGGAAAGATTAATGAAAGAAAAGGGGATTGGAATATCAATTCAAATGATGAGGGGATAGAGGAAACAAAATGGGGGATGAAAAGATAGGATGGATGGATTAGAAATATGTGGGATAAATGGATTGGAGAAGATTGAGCGTCATATGGTAACTGCCATGAAGTAAGCACTTATTTTGATTTAATATTGTCTATGAGGCATGAAGGTATGAGGAACCAAGGTGATTTTAGGGTCAATGCATAGGACTAACACAACAAATAAAAAGGTTAGTTTAACATCTCACAAAGGAAACTTGAGGGAAACAATGTTATAAAAATCACAAGCAAAAGATATGCCCCAATATAATGTGAGACAACTAAGATCTCATGAGGGAACAACATGGGACACATCAAGAAAATACACACAAACAAAAAAGAAAGACTAGGCCCCTAGGTTCACCATTCACAACACACCATGATATAAAGGATCATGATGACCATAAGGAGATAAAAATGGGAGGCTCAAGATAAAGATAAACAAAGATCCAAAAGCATGAACAAAATAACAAGTATCTCAAGTACCTTTTACCATAGGGAGGATGATGGAAGATGGATGATTGGTCTAATATGAGAAAGGATACATCTTGTGAAGATTGATGCTTGATACTAAAATAGGATTCCTATGACAAGAGACAAGTGAGACACCTGAAATTACAAAGGTGACCAAAAGATGACTGTGAAAGAACTAGCGGGATAGGGACATAGTCTTGAGGATACACGATTGACTGACACAAAGGATGAGACCTAAGTACACATATGGACAAATGGGTCTAGATGGAGACACATGATTGACACTATGTACAAGACACTATTTACAAGGTGTACAAGATATACAAGGGATTGGGATTATGGATGATGACCAAAAGACAAACATGATGTGGCCCTAGACAAGATGACAAGTCATGATTTTTTGATGGTTGATGGGGTGGTGTTGATATAGGAATGATATATCCCAAAAAAACACAAGGATTGGGAAGGATGCATCCCAATGATGATGATTGGATTGTGATCAAGGCTTGCAGCAAGGATAGGAACAAGACCATGGATGTGATTGGATAATTTGATTCGGTTTTGATGTTGGATTGAAAGGAGGATGGATAGGATTTGAATGTAATGGTGGATTACAAGGAGCATTGGGATTGATGGGATGGAGGGAATTGAATTTCATGGAGGTAGCCTAGAGTGAGATACCTGTTGGAACCTTCAATTTTTTTGCATTTCTTACATAGTTACAATGACCTTAAATAATTTTCCCATTACTATCCATATAAATATCCAAACCAAGTGAACTAGAGATACGTGTACACAAGTTGAGATTCTTGTCTGTCATAATTTAATGTGTTTTCTAGCCTAAAATTCCCAAAAATCCTTCATAACAAATCGAAAGGAATCATACCCTTGTTGTAAACCTTGTTTGACAGTCAATAATTTATATCTCCCAATATTTCCCTAAAAATATCTATATACCGTACCTATCATCTCATTTGGACCATCATATAGTCATACCATTGAGTATCTCTATTTTGCATGGTCAATATTCTATTATATCAAGCAGCTTACAGAATAGGGACAAAGAAAATGAAAACTGTAAAGATATTGATATTTGACAAAACACATATCTTATTATATCATGCAGCCGATGAAATGACGATAAGAAAAATAGGGGCTATAAAAGTATTGTCATTTTGCAAGACACATATTCTATCATAAAAAGTGGCCCATGAAATGGCAACAAAGAAAATATAGTTTGCAAAAGGTGTCGCTATTTTGCAGGAGCCATACCCTATTATGCTAAGCGGTCTACAAAACAACAATAACTAGACTTAAGATCATAAGGCATTACGACATTGCAAGAGGGGATTTAATGCAAAATGGAGACATTGAGATATAGTAATAATAAAATAACATAAAGCATTATCACATTATCACTAAAGGGACCTAATAGAGAGGTCATGAGATTGCGATATAGTGATAGCACCATAAACTATCGCCAATTTGCGAGGTGGAGATTATTAATGAAAAGTAAAATAGAAATATAGTGATAGCTAAAACACATGTTACCATATCATAGGAAGTAGGAATAAAGGGGAAACAGGTGTGTGAAATAGTGATAATTAGTGGTGTTGTTTCACAATGATCAAACAAAATTGTTGGGTGGGTTTGTGGTGCTCTGAAAACATTAAGCTGAGGCAAGTTAAGAATGACATCAACATGTCATAAACCAAGATTTTTAAAAGATGGCAGAGTTATTAATAGCACACATGAATTAAATGAAGAAAAGACCCTCAAGAGCCACCGTTAATAGTCAATTTTTGCTTGAAATTTTAATTTCAAGCTGAAGAATTATGAGGAATAGGCTCTGCAACGAGGAAGAACATGCCAGAATCACCTATGCCAACTTATAAGTAAGTACTCTATTACTCCTTAAGTTGAAGAATTTATAAAATCCTATTGAATCTCCAGTAAGAAGCATAAAATTAAAATGCCTCCGAAGAAGGAATCTAATGAATGTCAAAGTTCAAAAGGGTGTGTAAGATCTGAAATAAAACCTAGGTCATCTAACCCAGTTAAAAGGCCATTGCATAAGTCATTATTAGATGCATTACCTGGGCTAGTAGATACCAAATATAAGAATGTATTCAAAGATAGGCTAGAGGGTTGTCAAGATGTTGCAATTCCAATGGCAGGGAGGGATCTATTCTGATATTTTTAGAAGAAAAAAGAAGGGAAGGTACCTATATCAAACCCATGGGTCTTGGATGTAGAGAAGTTAATATGGACAAATGTATTCATTGATATTGAATTGATTCAAGTCTTGGTAGACAATTATCACCCAATAACCATAACTGTCAGAATTCCTAATGGAAATCCCTTGTTAGTGGTCACCAAATCGGCCATTGTTAATTGCTTTATGTTGAACAAGCAACTTTTGAATAGGGTCAACCGAGAGAAATTTGATATGGATTATACCAGATTAAAGAAAACCTTTAGGAAGGATGAGCTTCCATACTACCAAGGAGGGGCATGAACAACAAACTTGTGGTAATTTTGCCAAATGAAGTAATTTTGCTGAATGAACCCTTTCCTGTGGAGGATTTCCTTGTGTGCTTCCAAAAGACATACTTTGCTTTCTGTCAAGTGTTAGGAGAGGATGCCAGGGTGAAAATACCAGTGCCACCAATGTACATGGCTATAAGAATACAAAATTCTAAAGTAAACCTTGAGTTTGACTTTTCTTATAAACTAGAAAGGAAAATTCATGATCATCTTGTTGCGTGGAAAGAGAAAAAGAGTTGTGACTCACACCACTATTCCCTATTATGCTATTTAATTTTGTATCGAAACAAACAAGTTTTCAGCCAATAGTTAAAACTAGGGATGGTAGATGATGTAGAGTAGGGATTTTTAACATCTCTACTAACTCAAACTAACATTCAACTTTGACTTTGGCATGGATCAATCATGACTCCCTCACAAATAGGTCTAATTCCTTGTAGCCCTCCAAATAGGTCTATCAAGGCATAAATTTTAGGGTGAACTTCCATTTTAAATTATGAAGGAATTTTTATATACCCATCTGACTATTTATAACATATCTTGAAATGGATAGGGGTTGTATTTTAAGTGAAAGGGTCAAAAGTCTGACTGTTGAATATGTCACTAGGCCTAATTGACAATTTGTTAGGCTAAAAGGTTAGGGCTTGTTCCCAAATTCTTCCAAAAGATAAAACTACACATGGAACACATCCAACAAAGTCAAAATACATAGATTTCCAACGCCCAACCCTTCCTCCAATCAAATTCAAGACATTGTTCACTGGTTATCTATGATTGATACATAGGGATATCACTCAATCATGGCTTCCAAACACATAGAAAATATCTAAAAAATCCTCTTGGGGAACCATAAAATGCACAAAAATAGACCATTCCACTGAGTTAGGGGTTATTTCATTGATGGAATGATGATGAATACATTTTTGAGTGCCCACGGTTACCCTAACCTAGGGTTTCAGGCAACTTGGAAAGAAAATACAATATCTCCTAATCTATCCAATGAAATGGAATGAAACTTGTTGAAAATGAAAGAAGATTCAATTATTTATTATTTCCAACCAGTGTGGGGCTACCAAAATTCTTATAGATCCCTACAAATCAATTAAGTAGCAAAAATGCATTAGAATTGCAAAAAAATTGATGTTTTTAGTTCTTCAACTTCTCCAAATCCATTCAACTGATCCTTGGTCGATGGAATAAGGATTTTATAATTTTTCCAACTTTCCCACAATTATTAGAAACTATACTTTGAATTACAACTAACAAAACATCATTTTGTGCTTTCATGACAATATTGACAAGAAAAAGTTGCTTGACAACAATTGCAGCTTTTACATTATGATATTCCCAAAGATCTAATGACCCAACCTATGCTCCTAACAACCAAAAATGGTCTAACAAGACCTTATTACATGAAAAGAAAACAAAATTCAACCAAATGATCGCATGGGCCACTTGGAGGCATGGGTGCTCTTGCACTAGTAGATGATCAAAGAAATAGGCTACCAGTGTAATTATGGTGTTATTTATGGGACAAGAGGTGTAGAGATTGTAATCATAAAAAAATTCATGATTCATTGTTATTGTAACTTTCCATTCCCTAGACCATAAGGTTGAAATAATATCATTGGAAATGAGGAAAGTATTGAGGCACTTTTTCTTGACCTTGAGAAGGGTCACACACACAACTTTGCTGATTGGTTTTATATGTGAGAGAACACTATCATTAGAGTATATGGGTGTCCTCAGGCTCCCCATTTGTTACCCATATTTTTATCAGACATGCTTGTTTTCTTGGAATTCATGTGACAAATGTTATGGTTTGAGAAGCAAGTGATGGAGAAAAGAAAGAAGGGGACGTTCTTGCCCCATGTCACCAAATGTGTAGATTTTTACAGTAGATCAAATATGTTGGAGAAGTTGCAGGGATACCTAAAAAACAAACTATTCTTTGAAGTATGGTCTTGAAAGAATGTGTGATCTTGAATGTCATATTGGTTCTTTTGTTAAACAATTTCACATGGGGTGTTGATACAAGAAGATTTGATTAGAAATTGTGTATCATTTCAAGACATTGTGTAGAGAAGAAAGAAGGGGTATGTTATGATGAGATTAGAAGAAGAAAATAAGAAAAGGGACCCTAATTTCCCCAGATTCATTGATGAGGAAACTAATGAGAAGTAGTCATGAAGTGTAATATGTTGATTGTTCCATGAATGACACTAAAGTAAATGTTCTTATTAGATCAAGTGAGACAGCAATAACACCCCATGCTGATAGCAGGGTTTGATTCTGAAGAAGGGGTGAGTGGTAATTGCCTGGGTGAACTTTAAAAGCACTAGCAAATAAAATCTAGTAGATATGGTGAAAGAGACATAGGGAACAACTATTTTAAAAACCATGAAAGATACTTCCTCATTGGAGGCAGCCACACTAACCATGCACTCTGCTATGTTTAACAGAGATGCAGTGAAACACATGTAATAAATAATAATTAAACTTGAAAAGGGGCACAAGGAGATGAATGATGAAATTAAAAGGTTTTATGTTGAAAATGCTATGTTGAAAGAAAAACAAAAGGACAACCTGGAAATCAAAATAAATCCATCATTCTACACAAACATGCTACTCCTAGACCAACTGACAACACTGAAGATGGTAAAGGATGGAGTGAGGAGAAGAAAAGTATGATAAGGAAATCAAGAAGTTAAGAGCAGCCAATGCAAAAGGTTTTCAAAGGGTGCCACAATAGATCATTAGTACTTTTGAATAAATATTGACATAGAGTGAAACTCATTACTGACAGGTTGGATGAGGTGTATAAGGGATATGAGTCCATATTGAAGATGATAGAAGTATTTATAGAAAATAAACGTAAATTGGAAGAATTATCAAAAGAGTGGTAGCGAAGACATCTTACCTTAATTAATCTATGTAAAATAACACAAACGTATCTTGATGCTCCTCTTACAATAAAAGAGACTGAGAAAACAATAAATGTAATCATTGAAGAGATTAGGTATGTTTCTAGGAAAGAATAGAAGGTGAGGGAAAAAATTGATTCTTTTCATACATTTCAACATTAGACCATACCTCATATCATTGATAAGGATAAGAACATGAGGGATTTTAGTGATTGGAAAATTGACTTCTGTCAAATGGTGCCAAAGATTATAGCACACATGGAGGAAAGGGACATGAGCATTCACAGTTTCAATTTGTTTCAGGATAGGGTCATAACATTAGATGATAGTTACTCAAATTTTGTTATAGAGGTGAGTGTAATGACAAACAAAAAATGGAGACATCACCTTGTGAATATTCCTTCCATCCAGAGCTACAAATGACCAAGCGATTATGAGGTGTACTAGTGGGAAACTACTTATTTGAAGACCACTAAGGACTAGTGCTACTGAAGGACCACCAGTGGATATCAATAATGCCTTTACTAAAAGTGAAACCCTTCTAGACCCAAGGGTCATGGGTTGCCACTAGTAACATGAAGACAAAAGGCTTGTTTATATTCATCGGTTATAACTTATGTTGTTTTTTATTTCATTGCATGTTGTTAAGTCTTTGACAAAAAATCTCTAAAAAAAAATTTGAATAAGTCCTTTATTTGTTAACTATATTTAATATTTATGAATGGTTATATTGTAACAGTTTGAAGATTTTTGCTTCTCCCGATTGTGATATTTAAGAAAGAAACTAGGACCGAATAAAAGGATATATAGATATATAAGCAATAATAGTAGCAAGAAAATTTTGTACCTTCTTACAGTGGCAAAATATTAATACAGGTTTCTAGATTTCTTGCTCTAAGTTATTTGTTGATTGTGGATGAAAAGATATTATATGGTTGTCTCCAATTTATTTCTTTCTCATTTGTTTAATTTTGATTATCAAGGGTAATTTTTGATTTATCAAAGAAACTTTCTCCGCTCTGTGTGATTTGATTAATTAATTTTTGTAAGGCATAATTAAATCTATTTAATTAAATTATAGTAATTTGGAAGAAAAATAGTTGGATTAAAAAGAAGAAATTGATAACATTACATTAGTGCATGTTTATATAAAGTATATACACACTTGTATGCCAAGTAACTTAAATTAAGATAAATTTTGTTATACATTTGACTCTGTAGTCCTCAAGGAAGGGACTAATCTAAAATATAAAAATATATAATTTTCATTTGGAGATTCAGTTTTTGTTTATTTATTTCAGAGAAATAGGAGTAATAAGGTGTAAAATATACACTTCAAGTATATGTGCCCTACTAAGTGGATCTGAATTGAGGTATCAACATAAAATTATACATCTGCTCTAATTATCAAAAGGTGCACCCACCTTGGTATAGAAAAACTGGAAGTGCAGAAGTAATTGATCCTCTTGTAGATTAATTCTCATTCGTTGGCCAAGTAAATTGCTAAGACTGATTATAAAACTTGGCACATTCTTAGGGTTTTGCAATTTGTTGATTTGGGAACCAACAATACCAATAATAAGGGATAGGAGAGGTGATCGAATGGTATGATAATAGGGATGAAAGGATGGAAGATATGATGATAAGGTTTGGGAGATGAAAGGATTATGAGATAAGGATGGGGAGATCAACAAATTTTGGATGAAGGATGGAAATAGATGAGGATTGGGAGATAAGGATTGTTGGAAAAAGGGATTAGTGGATGGGTGGTGGATGTGATAGGGTTTCTAAGGACTACATCACAAAGGAAATAAGATTCCCCCACTTGGAATATGTCAAGTGTGATGAGGCACTAGGTAGGATACGATAGGCTAAATGATAAGGTGGTAGGAGGATGAAGTATGTGGATTGAAGATACGATGATGGGTGGATAAGGACTATGAAGGTATGTGGAAGGATTATATGGATGGGAGGAAGGATGGGTAGCTAGTGGGTTAGATGGATGAAAAGTGTGATGGGGAAATGGATGTCGATAGGTTTCCAAAGCATGTATACATGGTGGCCTTTTCTTTTTAAGATACAAAGGAGGATGAAGGAAGTGAAATGGATAGGATATGATGAGTATAGTAGATAGGATGGATGGATAGCTAGAAGAAGTTGCTCCCAAGTGTGGAGAGAAAAAGGATGGAGAGATTACACATGATCATTTTTTGCCAGGTTTTCATCATGGTATTGCTAGGATAACCAGTGGACAACTGAGAGGGGGGATGAATCAGTTGTCAATAAATTATAAAACTTTAAGCTCACATAACCTTATACTAGAATGCATTAACTAGATACCAGAATAATAGATGTAATAATTAAGCATAAACATAAATTACAAAATAATTATCCAACCATCCATAACACATGGCACCAAGAATTGTACGTGGAAAACCTGGTAAAGGGAAAAACCATAGTGGGAAGCCTACCCATAGTCAGATAATACTTCTACAATAAGTATGTGAATACAATAAGAGGGGCTTGCACATGCATAAAGGCACACTTCCTAGAGCACATTGCTCGTCACAAAAGGAGCCTCACTAACTACAAAGAAATCTAGACCACAATCTGGAAAGATGAGTGAACTACAAGAATAACATCTCGTATGCCTGCGTATAGTTTCAGTTAAGCTCAATACCAGAGGTCTTAAACCTCTTTCACATACTGAATTTGATCACCTATGATTGACCAAAACCTCTGTATATGACTACAACATTATTCGCACACAGATAATCCTATATCCCATAAAACCATGATCTACAAAGAGATCTTACATCATATTTATACCAGCCTAAGACCTAAACAATTAGGTTAGCCACCTAAAAGATAATACAATAGATCCATTACATAATCCCACAAACCAATGGTAAACCAACTTAGCCTAAGATCAAAATGATATAATTCAAATAATAAATCTAACTGGTGACACATTAGGAGCATCAACCAACACGTTACAGAAACTAGTCCATAACCTAGCAGAATAAGACCAGACCTATAATAGGTCACCATAAGCCAAATGAAACACCACCAATCAACTGGAACACAAACAAAATAACCATCAACATCTTGATAACCTTCTAGAAGCCGCACCAACACCACTTATCAAATTCATCAAAAGATCTTCATCAAAGCGTTGTTGGTAAAACCCTTACCAGTCACCAAAAGGCTTACTAGAACAAATGATAGTATCCAGATCATCAAATCCTGAACCAACTAAATGTGATACACATCAAGAACACATGAACAAAAAATCCAAGCCAATACCACAAGTCGGACCAAATTGGAGAATACCAAATATGGTCTCGAGATCAATATCATAATCCAACCACTCTACTAGAAGCCGATAGACAAAAAAACAACTAGTGTTGATATTAATGACAAAACATCAATGCACCACATAATAAATTCCTCTGAATTGTGAATAATCTCCCCCTTTGACATTGATGGCAACACTAGATGTAAAAAAAATCCAAGTGCCAAGAAAATTCCAAACAAGTCTCCCCCAATGGAAGACATCCAAAAAACTCTCAAGAAGATATGACAATGAAGTGTTGAACCAAAAAACAAACTCCCCCTAAGAATGATATCATAGTAAAGCTCTATTTTTCACATATTTCTCTCTCTCTCCCTTTGACATCAATGCCAGAAATCTGACATAAACATCAAAGAAACATCATAAAACCTCTGAACCACAAAACTGACTACTCCACCTTAGTAGTAGCATCAACACGTCAATCCAGAATGAATGATAACACTGATAAATGCATACCGAACTGATTCCAATTAGCATCACTCAAGTCTCTATCAAAGGGGCAGCAAATCCCAATCTATCTCTGAAGTAGTCAAAGTATTCCTTAGGCAAAGGTTTAGTGAAGATATCTGCAATCTTCTCTTTAGTGTTCACATAAACCAGTCTGACTTCATTTGCTTCCACCTTCTCCTTCAGAAAATTATACTTGATAGAAATGTGCTTAGTCTTAGAATGAAATACTAGATTCTTTGATATATCAATAGCAACAAAGTTATCACAGTGAATAACTACCGGTTCATTACAATCAACCCTTATATAGTTCAACATTTTCTTCATCCATAAAACTTGTGTATAGTTAGCAGCAGCAACAACATACTCATATTCAGTAGTAGATAAAGAAGTACATGATTGCTTCTTGCTGATCCATGAAACAAGTTTCTATCCAAGAAAGAAATCTCCACGGGATGTGCTCTTCCGGTCATCAACATCAGTATATGCATATAGGGTAAATTCATCATCTTTAGGATACCACAAACCATACTCAGTTGTTCCTTGCAAATACTTGAAAATCCTTTTCACCGCACACTCATGATTCTCTTTAGGATTACTCTGATATCTTGATACAATACAAACAACATTCATTATATCCGATCTAGTATGAGTCAGATATAGAAAACCTGCAATCATAGATTTGTACCTTGTAGGATTTATCAGAGCTAATACATCTTTCTTTGTCATTTTCTCACTTGTAACCATAGGGGTACCAACCGGTTTAGAATTTTCCATACCAAATTTTTTCAATAGCTCTCTAGCATACTTAGTTTGACAGATGAAAATACCTTCATCATTCTGAGTAATCTACAAACCTAAGAAATTTTTTATCTCCCCAATCATAGACATCTCAAATTCATTCTTCATATTTTTCAGAGAATTCCATACATATTTTATCCTTGCCTCTAAAAAAATGATATCATCAATAAATACTTCAACAATCAATATGTCATCATTAGTGATCTTATAATATAAGTTACAGTCAACATTACCTTTAGTGAAACCAAGCTTCAAAAGATATTTGTCTAATCTGGCATACTGAGCTCTAGGGGCTTGTTTGAATCCATATAATGCTTTCCTTAACTTTCAAGCCAGTTTTTTATCATCTAAAAGTGAAAACCCATCAATTTTCTCAATATAAACTTCCTCTTCAAGATCTCCATTAAAAAATGCACATTTAACATCCATATGATAAACCTTATATTTCTTATGGGCAACATAAGCAAGAAATAATCTCACAGCCTCAATCCTAGGTACCAGAGAAAAAGTCTCATCATAATCAATTCCTTCCTTCTGAGAATATCCTTTACATACCAATCTAGCTTTATTCCTCACAACTTGTCCATCCTCGTTCAATTTGTTCCTAAAAACCCATTTAGTTCCAATAATATTCTTATTTTTAGGTCGGGGAACTAAAGTCCATGTGTTGTTCATTTCAATCTAATCTAATTCCTCTTCCATAAATTTCATCCAAAATTCATCTTTACAAGCTTCAATAATTGATGCCGGTTCAACTTGAGAAATTAAACATACTTCACCAGTTGCCAACCTTCTTGTCATTACTCCTTTGTTTCTATCTCCAATGATCTAATCTTTTGAATGATTTAACCTTACATACCGAGGAGTCTTTTGACTTTCTGTTTCCCTGCTCTGATCTTCAGTGACTGTTGAATTTTTTGATACTGCCAGAGTAACTAGTTCAACATTCTATTCTGGTATAGGTGCTATCGGTTAAGTTATGATCATCTCCACTTCCAGTTCTCTCTCATAAGTTCTATTTTGACCTTTGTACAACTCATCCACCTTGACATTAGCACTCTCCACAATTCTTTGCAATCTCTTCGTATGATATTTGTATGCTTTGCTTTCATTAGAATAACCAAGAAACACCCCTTCATCACATCTAGGATTAGAATTTCTAATGGAATCATCTCTCTTGATATAGAATTTACTACCAAAGATTCTAATATACTTAACTGAAGGTGTATGACGAAACCATAACTCATAAGGTGTCTTACCAGTGTCTCCTTTGATACAAACTCTATTGAATGTGTATACCACCGTGCTCACAACTTCTCTCCAAAAGATATGAGGCAGATTAGCTTCCATCATCATAGTTCTAGCTGCATCCAAGATAGTTCTATTCTTTCTTTCCACAACACCATTTTGCTGAGGTGCCCATGGGGTAGATAATTGTCTCTTTATCCCATGCTTCTCACAATAACTATTAAATTCATCAGATGTGAATTCACCACCTTGATCTGACCTAAATTATTTGATCTTCAACCTTGTCTCTGTCTCAACTTTAGCTTTAAAGATCTTAATCTTTTCAAAAGCTTCAGATTTTTCCTTCAGAAAAGTAACCCACATCATTCTAGAATAGTCATCACTGATTAGCATAAAATATCTATCACCCTGAAAACTCTTTATTCTAGTAGGACCACATAAATCAATTTGAATAAGATCAAGAACATCATTAGATTTATCTTGAATACTCTTAAAAGAATTCTTGACCTACTTTCCCAATATTTTCCTTACATACCGGATTATACGGCTTCACAATCTTAAGTATATCTCTAACAACCTTAGTTGAACTGATCTTTATAGTGCAATCAAAATTCACATGACACAACCTCTTATGCCATAGCCAAATCTCATCAATTTGTGCAATCAAACATGTCTTCTCACCAGAGTTCAAATGAAAGATGTTACCCTTAGTCTGTGTACTGGTTGCAATCTTCAAACCAGATTTGTTAATGATTTTTCATTTTTCATCCTTGAACTATAATTGAAATCCCTTATCCACCAACTGTACTACACTCAAAAGATTATGCCTTAAACCTTCAACATAATAAATATTATCAATATTATGCTTACCATCCAATGATATAGTTCCTCTTCCTCTGATCATGCATGCTTTGTCATCTCCAAATCTAACCAGTCCACCATCAAATTCTTGCAAAGATAAAAAATTCCTTTTATCTTTAGTCATATGATTTGAACAACCACTGTCTATCACTCATTCATCCTTGTCTTCAATTCTAGCAACAATGGCCTTTTCTTCATTTTGAATAACAAGTATTGGAGCATCTTCCTTAATAGCCAAACTACCCATTCCTTACCACTACCGGATCCACTAGCTGAATCTTGTGCCAGTTCACCATTAGAATCAATTACACCTTCCTCATCCACATAGTAACATGATTTGTCTTTGTTTCTCCTGTACTTATTCTTGTTCTGATAATCATGGTTAGGCCTAAAGGATCTTCTAGCTTTCTCTTCAAATCTTGAATTCCTCTCAGGACATCTAGATGCAAAATGACCTATCTTATTACATGCAAAACATTTAAAAGGTGATTTTCCTTCATACTTACTTCCAACAGGACCTTTAGGTACTCTTCTAGCAGCTAGGGCTTCCAGTTGCCCAAACTCTTCATCTTCTTTCTTCATTTCATCCAGTTTCTTCACATATAAATCTTTCCAATCACTCTTGTTGGTTGATGATGTAGGTGCATGAAAACAAGATTCAATCTTTGCAGCTCCTTGAGAACCAAATTCTTCAACCTCAAAAGGAGACAATTTTCCAACTAAAGTATCCTGGTTAACAGAAGTGTTATCCATTGTTCTCAACTCATTAATTGTAGTAGCCTTCATCTTGTAAGTTGGTGGCAAAGCTCTCAAAAATTTAGAAACAATCTCATCTTCACTCAAAGATCCACCACATCACTGAAGTTCCATAATAATTTTATTAACTCTTTCCATAAAAGCAGTAATCCTTTCATCTTCTTCCATCTTTAGGTTCTCATACCTTACCTGGTAAGCATCAAGTTTAGCAATTTTAATAGTAGGTTCACCTTCATTCAAAGCTTCCAACTTATCCCATATAGCCTTCACATTAGATTGGTCAGTTAATCCCATAATTTGTTAATCAGGTAGTGTGTTCAAGAGTGCTTCTCCAGCTCTACAATTATTTTCAATGTTCTTATCGAGGCTTGTCGGACGAGGATCGCCAAATGCCGGATTATGAGGAGTATAGCCTTTCTCCGTGATCTCCCAAATTTCTTTCCCAATTCATCTCAAATGAGTCTTTGTCTGAATCTTCCATATTCTGTAATTTGTCGATCAACATTAGGGGTTTCTCTCTAGAAAACATATGCAGTTGAATTATTAGTTGCCATAGGATCTTCCTCAAGCGGTTAAGCTTTTGCAAAAGAGGACCAAGCTCTGATACCAATTGTTAGGATAACCCGTGGACAACTGAGAGGGGGGGGTGAATCAGTTGTCAATAGATTATAAAAATTTAAGCTCACATAACCTTCTACCAAAATGCATAAACCAAATACCAGAATAGAAGATGTAATAGTTAAGCATAAACATAAGTTATAGAATAATTAACCAACCATCCATAACACATGACACCAATATTTGTACGTGGAAAACTCAGTAAAGGGAAAAACCATGGTGGGAAGCCTACCCACAGTCTGATAATACTTCTACAGCAAGTATGTGATTACAATAAGAGGGGCCTGCACATGCAGGAAGGCACACTGCTCATCACAAAAGGAGCCTCACTGACTACAAAGAAATTTAAACTGCAATCCGGAAAGATGAGTGAACTGCAAGATAACATCTCCTATGCCTGAGTACAATTCTGGTTAACCTCAATACCAGAGGTCTTAAACCTCTTTCACAAACCCAATTTGATCACCTATGATCGACCAAACCTCTGCATATGATTACAACATTATTCACACATAAATAATCCTATATCCCATAAAACCACGATCTATAAAGAGATCTTACATCATATTTATACCAACCCGAGACCTAAACAATTAGGTCAGCAACCTAAAATTTAATACAATATATCCATTACATAATCCTACAAACCAATAATAAACCAAGTCAGCCTAAGAGTGAAACAACATAATCCAAACAATAAATCCAACTGGTGATGCATCTAGAGCATCAACCAACACGTTACAGAAACTAGTCCATAACCTAACAGAATAAGACTAGACCTATAATAGGTCGCCATGAGCCAAATGAAATAGCACTGATCAACTAGAACATGAACAAGATAACCATCAACATCCTAATAACCTTCTAGAAGCCACACCAACACCACTTATCAGATTCATCAAAAGATCTCCATCGAAGCGTTGCCGGTAAAACCCTTACCGGTGACCAAAAGGCTTACTATAACAAATGATAGCATCCAGATCATCAAATATAGAACCAATTGAATGTGATATGCATCAAGAACACATGAATAACCAATCTAAGCCAATACCACAAGCCGAACCAAATCAAAGAATATTGGAGATGGTCTACAGATCAATATCATAATTCAACCACTCTACTGGAAGTCAGTAGACAACAAAACAACTAGTGTTGACATTAATGACAAAACATTAACGTGACACATAATCAATTGCCCCAAATCATCAATAGGTACTTGTCTAAGACAATTATTTGCCAAGTTTTCACCATTGGATGAATTTTTTGTTTTTTTTATTTACTTTTTTATTTTTCTCTTTTTGAAAAAAATGACAACTTTTTTTTGAATTTTTTGATTTTTGGGAGGAAGCTTATGGATGGAGATGGATGTGGATAAATGAATTTGGAATATGAGGAGATGGATGGAAGACTCAAGCATCAAGTTCCATATCAAGGTAATAGGAGCCCATTATTTTTTGTGATCTTTGGATGTTGGTAAAACCTTATTATGATCGGTGGATTATGCAAAGGCATGGATAAATGGTTTTGATGGTGAATATATATGATCTGTAAGGGATATGGTGGTGGAAAGTGTTTGGATGGAATGACAAAAAGTGAGTGTGATGGGGGGATGTTGTTAGGACCAACACTGGCACGTGTTATGGGGTATGTTGAATGAGTGAAGGAAAAATGAATGAAGGATATGGGGATGATGAAGGAGCTATGATAGGTATTTATGAGACACAGGGACCCAAAATGGATTTGAAGGATGAAGGAGGGGGAGAATTATTATCTCATGAATTAGCAACTTTGGATGCTATTGGGGCTTTTTCTTTTGGAGGTATTGCTTATTTTTTGTTTTGGATCCACATTATTTTTTATTTTTCTTTAGTGGGCCTTTGTGGCCTTTGGGATGTACTACATTTTTTGATTGGATTTTATTTGTGGGAGCATGTCTCTTTGAGGGGACATGGTGATATTAAGTTTTTTGTGGATTCTTAACTTTATGCATTTTTTTATTTAGCATCCAAATTGATTTTGTTAGCAATGGTATTAGTGTGAGAAGATGGAGGATGTGGAGGGGATATGAATGGAGTGATGGAGGTAGGATGTTGGATAGGATACAATGATATGTGCCTTTATTGATCCTGATTGGGAATTAAAGGAGCAAGATGTTAATGATGGATGATAGGGGTATGGCATTGGTGGATGAGTGGATGAGCTGGATAAGATGGAGGATGAGATTTTGGTATATAAGGGACCAAAATGGATTTAGCGGGTAGGGGATATGTGATGGTAGATTTTGGGATATAGGGACCCAAAATAGATGTGAAGGATGAAGGAGGAAGATGGATGGTTGTTTTGAGTTGAAAGGATGGAGGAGGGGGGATGATGATAAATGGTTTGGAGGAATGATGGGTAGATGTGATGGTGGGTTTGGAAGCACACTTAGATTTTTTATTAGTTGTACTAACATTTTTGGATGAAGTGCATTGGGATATGTAACCAAGACCATGAGATCATGGATGTTCTTTGACATCGATGGGCTCCAAAATACCTTGCTCATGTAGGCCTAAGCCTTTACCTTGATAGTTGATTTTTTGAGCATTTTATCAAAAATAGGATACTTGTTCTTAGGTAACAAGATGTGAGTCCGTTATTAGATGGAGGGGGATGGTGGTGAGTATGAGGGATTCTTCTACTATGAGTGAACCAAGAGGATAGAGTGATGGTTGTGGGATGGTTTGGATGGAAGGTAATAAGGGATCATGTAATGGGTTTGATAGGATGGGAGGATATTGACTTGGATGAGGGGATGATAAGGTATCATGAGATGGAGGAGATAGGATTATAGGATATTGATTTCGATCCATGGATATTTCAATATCCTCTAGAACAAGATCTTGGCATGATGGGATTGATGTGGGTGGTGTGACGAGGGGTGAGTGGGTAGACTCTTCAGATAAAATGGATGGAAGGATAGTAGGTTCTTTGATTGGGGTAGATGGAGTGGATGGAAGGATGGGAGGTTTTTTGACTAGGGTAGATGGATTGGATGGAAGGATGGGAGGTTCATTGGATTGAGTTTGAATGATGGTAGGAGTAGGAGATGAGGATTGTGGTTGTATGATGTCAATGGATGGGGGTTTTGATGGTGTTAGGAGATAGAAGAGGAATGATAGGCGTGGGAGGTGGAAGGACCTCATTAATAATGTCCTTGTTGAAATCAAGGAATACTGAGAGGGGGAGGGGGTGAATAAGTGTTCTACCAGTAAATAAATTTTCAAACTTATTCTTAGACCATTGAAAGAAAATGCAAGAAAGTAAAGTGCAGAAACACGAGATAATCAACCATGAAATCACAACATCGATATTTTTATATGGAAACCCAGAAAAGGAAAAACCATGGTGGGATTGGAACACACAATATTCATATATTGTGATCAGGAGTACATAAGTATTACATAATGGGAATGCACATGTATTCATGCACATTGCCTAGAACCAAAGGTTGAATTACAATATGGAAGTCTCACTGACTTATAGATCATTTACAATGATAACTATAGTGATTGAACTCCAAAATAGCATCAAACAATGCCTGGATAAGTTTCAATTAAGTGCAAAAAGTTTGACTGTAACACCTCAGTAACTCTGCCCTGTTCTGCTTCTCAGTCAGCTACCGGATCAAGAATGCACACGTAAAACTACACCAAATAGGTTTCTCGATCACCACTCTCTCATATCATCACCCAAAAAGATCTTCTACATTGGTCATATATATCTGCAACCACAAAATAAGACATTCATCAAGTCGGCCAAGCACAATATGCAATGTAATATGTAATCGAGTGTCGGCTTAGACCTTATCACTAAAATATATGCAGATCAACCAAATAATGTAAAAATGATTTCTACGTGTCGGCCCTATCATCCCATGCACGAATTTGATCACCACAATCACCTTAAAGATACTAGACCAAAAGTGCTCTGCTTATCCTTACATACTGAAGACAGATTACCAAACCATTTCCTCTACCGGTTACCAAATGTAATGTCCCTTACTAAGTTTAGACTTGATTTAACCATAATTAAGCTATTTCCATATTCTTATGACTTAAACTAGATTGATTAGGAAATAAATCCATCTTAACCATGAATCCAAATCAGGGATACCCATGGTTCAATCAGATTATCAATTATTAAATTGTTCATTCCCTATACTAGGTAATTAATTTTGCCATTCATAATTCTTCTTACTGCTTATTATCTAATGAGCTCTTTCTGATTTACAATCTATTATTTTAATTTGTGTCTGATTAAAACATTATATACATATTCTTTATTCTGATTTTTAACATGATTGAACTATATTATATTATAAATCATTTATATTTTTATTAGTTATCTATTTATCAATTACCTATTCTTATAGAATATTATAATAATTATAATCATTCTATTATTATATTATTATTAAATTCTGTGTAAGAACATCAACGTGCTTCATATATTAAGCATACCAGCAAGAATACAAATGTTACTAACCGTAATTAATAACAGTTCTGATCTGATCTGTAAATTCTTTTACAAACTGAGTGTGTATACCATATATTCACTATACTGTGTTCATTATTATGTCTGCGTGAGTTTATATTTATCAACTCTATGATGTTCTTAAAATTGTCATTCATGATTGCTCAGTAATGTACAGATAAATGGTAGTAATAATAAGTAGAGAGACACGAAAACTGATTAATATTGTGGAAAGATGTTACCGTGATTGCTCCTGCCTTGTGCCAATTCCTTTCTCCACTCCCTACCCATTTCTTTCCCCCCCCTTAATATTACTTTTACTTGTGCTGCTATAATATAGGGGGAAATGGTGACTCAAGCAAGGGTCACCACCTTCTAATAACAAGGTTACGTGGGATCCTTGGGCCCACACATTTACTTTTTTATAATTCATTTAATGAGTTCATTAAAAAATGAACTTTTCAATAATTGAAAATTATAATTAATTAATTAATAGTAATTGATAATAATAATTAAATTAATAATAGAATCAAATAATATTTAATAAATATATATTAATTAAGTAAATATTAAATAATAAATAAACATTGATAATATTTACTATTTAATATTCTTAATGATGTTAATGTTTATAATATAATGCTAATTTATTTTATTTGGATACTTCAGAATATTATTATCAATAAATATTAATCAAATAACAATATTTAATAAATAAATAAATATCAAATAATCATTTGTTGTGAATTATTATATTAGTTAATAATAACAATTGCTTCCTTTAGGATATGTATAATGATCAAGGACTGGACATGACGCCAAAAACTATGACTATCAGATAGGATTTCCAAGGAGAGTTGCCATCAATGACAATCATAATTCATTATCCGTGCACTAGAATCCACCGGGTGAGTGTCAATTGCTAGCAATCTCCCCCTTAAGCATTGATGGCAACACTCGTGAAAAATGACTAAGTGTTGAAACTTGTATACCGGATCAAAATTTCTAAGGCCCCCCCTTAGAACAAAACTCAAAAACTTGTATCATTCTCTGTACATTTTCACTCTACTCTCCCCCTTTGACAGTAATGCCAAAGATGAGGTGCTGCTCAAAAAACTTATAGACAAGGGTATATACAAGATATTCTATACATACTTGAAGATATTTGCAAAAATGGTCTTAAAAAATCCTGAGTGTGTGTCCCACCCATTCTTCAAGTTGTCCAAAACTATGATGAAAGCACTAAAAACATAAGCATATATCTCCACGTCTTTCAATTCTAACGGAACTAGTTGAGCCATTGTCTTCATGCAATCAACTTTGTTGTTTAGCATGGTGTCCATTCAGGGAGTAATAAGGTTCCGGAGCTCACCAACTCGCCTCAGTATCCTTTCCTTTTCTAAGTTTAGGCTTGAGATTTGATTAGTTAGAGCCATCACCTGACCTTCTATGCTGCTGGCAAGGGCTACATTGGAATAAAATGACTGAGATATACTATGAAGCTTGCCCTGGCAAACACTTATCTGCTTATCCATATTTGAGGTGAATTTGGGAAGTATAAGGCATGAATTGTATATCTTTCCTCCTTCACTCAATGCCTCAGAGATAATCTGCAGTCCTTTGTTCAATCTAACTCTGTTATCTTCAATCATCTTCTGGAATGTCTACATACACACCTCCTTGAATCTGTCCAATACTTTTTTGGTGGTTGCCTTTTCTAATGATTCAAAATTGGTACTGATATGGTTTATTAACTATACAGCTTGCCGGAGGGGTTGGAATTTGGATCTAATTGTAGTTCCGGTACCACCTTTTGTAAAACACCTACAAACATCTCAATCAACTTCTTGTCCTCATTCTCTGATTTAACCAAGTCTTGACTAACTTGAGCCTCTACTGGTGCAACAACCATCAACCTTTTAGCTAGAGACATCTGTTCAATGTGAAGAGGTCTATCAAAATTAATGGAGATCTGCATGAGAATTATTTTCCCTTTGTCCTTCGGAGTGTCAATTTGTAAAGACGTCAATCTAGGATCTAACCCTAAACTACTCTTTATTCATAAATAAACTTAAATTTCAATCTCTAAGCATATTTTATACAAGATATAAGCAAACATCAAATATGGATATAAAAACATTCATAGATATATCATTATAATGCAAATGAATAATACAATTTCATACTTAGAAGTTTTTATTTCCTACTTAGGCTTCCAAATTGCTTTAAGAATATACAAGAAGATGCATCTGTCGATCTTTAGTCTGAGTCGCTTCCTTCTGTCTTTTGAACACAGATGAGAACAAGAATCAGGCGCTTTTTCTGCCCAACCTTGAAGCTTACGCTTCCTCAGAATTCTTGGTCAATCAAGAATACCCGACCCTGCACGAATTGGTTTAACCAAAGAATTCGAAAGCAAGAGGGAATATGGTGCATGCCTAGATAATATATGCATTTTCATTTTTTCTACTTCATTCTAAGAAACAAGCATTCGCTATCATACTAGGATGTGGTAGAGAGCATAAATAAGGAATTTCCATCATTTTCTACAGATAATTCAAACAATAACTCGGCTGAGTATATGCCATGCACAACAAAATAATAGTTGGAAAAAGCAACTATTCTCCCTAAAAACATCCACATTCGGCACCCGTCCCAAAAGGTAAATTTTCTAACTCAAGCTTAACCCTAGCTTGATTCCCTCAAACATAAATTCCATTGAGAATACAATCTTTCTTTTAAAACAAAAACAGAGATATCATTTTCCTTACTAATCATTACTTGTCTAATATATCTATCGAAGACAATCTTTCATATTTTGGAAAACGATAAAGTTTCATAAGCAATAATCTTAAAATCAATCTTTCGACTAAATAAGGTACATGCAAAAGAAGGTGTTATACATGTATGAAATTAATCTCATATATAACCAAAAGTACACAAACACATTCTTAAAATAGAATTAGAACTAATTATTTTTGGGCAAAATACGATATTAACAACATCTTTTCTCTAAATTCTTTTCTTCTATTCCACAATGGTTTACAAAGCATTTCAAATAAAATAATAATAATTGCTACCCATTTGGATGTACTTACCTATTATCTAAACTTCCATTTCTATTCATTTTATTCCAAATATAACAAATAAAATAAACATAAACAAAGAATTCTAACCTCTTGAAAACTTAGAGTGGTTTGTAAGATTTCGACCTTGATGCTCTTTCATCAAATAATTCCACTCCTTGATCGCAAGTCTTTCTTCAACTATTCCTATCTCTATATCAAACTATCTCTATCTCTTACTCTCTATGAAAATATCCAACTATCTTCTCCTCTCTTCTATTCTAACCTTCCCTTCAAGAAATTATCGCTCTTCTCTCCTTGTGAAAAATGAATGAAGGAATGTGTGTGTTTTCCTCTCGTCCTCCATCTCTATTTATTCACTTTTTCCCTACATTTACTCCTTTATTAAGGGCTCGGTTATTGTTATGAATTTGTTCTCCTTGCTGCATTATAGACAAGTCCAATACTTAACTACTCCTTCACTTTACATTTTACCAACTAAGCGATCTCTTTTGTCGACACATCTTGGAGTGGTGGAAAGCAAAGTTATGTTTGCTGAAGTGATCGAGCTTGGTTCATGGAGAGTTGGTTGATCTTTTCCTCCATCATCATGGAGTCTGTAGTTATAACCAATTTCTATGGCACTACGTGCTCATTAACTTCCTTTCCCCACTAATCATGAGCCATTTACAACGATTTTTCTGCGATCAAAGTGAAGTGATCTATAGTACATGGGGTGTGGCTATCGTTTGGTTTTTGCCACCACTTAGAATCTTCCTCTAGCTGCGTGAAGTGAAGAAGTAAACCTGCAGTTATGATGCCACTAGTCTAAGCATTTTCTAATGTTAATAATGGTATATGTCCTTTGCATGCTAAATTCCAACGCTAGAATCATCCAATTCATGTGTTGAATTGCTGGTTTAATGGTTTAGTCCATCGTTTTTGCCTTATGCCACCAATCGACTCTTAGTAGTCATTGTTTTTAACTCCAAGTTGTTTGGCCACATGTATTTGTCGACTAGAGTCTAAGCGGCCACCTTTTGGTCATGCGACATAGTCGTTTTTCAAACTAAATCCACCACCTTTTAAAATGCGACTATCTATAATTTGCAATGTAAATAATAAATATATAATTTACGTATATGCTATATAAATTCGTTTTAGGAATAGTCATTTTTATAGCTTATAACAATATTCGTATTTAATTAAATTTACAATTTTGTCTAAAAATCTATATATACGAATATGTGTAATCAACAAAATCAAGTTGCCTACCTTCCATATAACAAACAACTAATCATTTTATATACTAGGTCATAGAATATACAAGTTTATAATCTATTCCTAATTTAAAAATACGTACAACTAAATGTAATTCCGAAAACCAAACGTAATCAATAATTTCCACACAAGAACATAAAATATAGAATCACTATATAATTCAATCATTAATCAATTTTTTTTTTTTCATTTTATATAGTCGAATTAACATAATATTTCATTCATAAATGTAGAGATAAACATATATGCATATTTTCTCTAATGTGGTGTGTGAGATTCCCTTTTTCCATCGAAGTCATTTAGTTAAAAGCAATTCTACCTGATTCATGTTCTCGCCTTTGACCTCCTTCACCTCATCCTGCATTACTTGCACTCAAAAGTTTATCAGTATTGACAAACCCAAAAGAATATTAAATGTCGAATTTCATATCAATTGTAGGAGTAAAAAGCATACTATATTTCCTCACACTAGATTATGAATGATCTAATCTATTTTAATTTCAAAATCACAGTAAATCTTTAAATTGCACATTATTAAATAAAATGATTCGTGACACAATTGCCATGATTATCGCGACATTGTCAATTTTCTACTTTCCCTTATTGACCTCTTCTTCCTTATCTAGTGCCATGTCCTTCTCCGATTCACCTTTTCTTACATCTGGTTCTTGCTCAGTATGAGCTGCTTCTTTATCCTTAACCTATGCACCGGTGTCATCACTTGGTAGAATATCATCTTTTGGTATCTCCTGGGCCTCTGCACCTTTCATTTCCACTATCTTCGAGTGATCAACTAGAGGATTTTTACTATCTATTGCATCAAGGGTTGTATGGTCCCAGACTTCTGGATGTGAAGTATCTTCCTTTTGTGATTCATCATCATTGATTGGCAACCGATTGTTCTTTAGAAACTTTTTCCATGTTTCTTCAGTTTCTTTTCTTAGTTCCTCAACCTTTCCAACCATAAGTCTGTTTGCTCTATTTTTGCTTTGAAATTCTTTCTTATTGGCTATCTCCATGAATCTATCAACTTCTTCTTGAGAAATACAAGAACTGATATTGATCAATTCATGCTCATTCATTTCCTTATCTAATTGGCTTGCAGTCAACTTTCTAGCATCAAGAATTTTATATAAATATTTTTGAATGCTACGTTCTAACTCAATTAATGGTTCGTTGAAGTTATGCAAATACAATACAACAACTTCCTCAATTTCCCTCTGATCATTCTCATCAAGATCATCATAGTATGCATTAATATTCTGAGATTACCATCATTAACTATTTCATTAGTCAATTATTTTGCAGTCAATGGGGGAATAAAGGTATACTTACCTTCCACCTTGTGAGATTAAAGATCCTTATCAAGCTTTGTCCTTAGCCTTCTTCCTCTTTTAGGCCTACCAGTTAGAGAGGGTTCTTATTTTGTCTTTTTCCTTTGCTCACCATTGGACTGGGGTTTCCTAATTACTCTGACAGATTCTCCTTTCTTCTTTGCTTTCTCGCTTCCTCATATGACTCAGTCTCAGGAAATACAACGACATAGGTTCTCTTTGGTTTTTGCTTCTGCTTCAACACTTCTTTTCTGGATGAGAATTGAGTTGTTGATGACTTCACCAAAGTGGGAGAAGACTTAGTCTCCTTTGGTTTGGAGGGAACTTGTTTAGTCTTAGGCTTCTTTGATTCCATCTCTACTTCCATATGAGCTTTCTTCTCCTTAGCTTTCTTGATAGCTTCTCTAGAAAAACCCATCTATTCAACCACAATCTTGGCCATTTTTGTTACTTTTCTTTTTCTTTCAGGCTGAGGGAACTTCTTATGTAATTCCATATCCTTTTCTTTGAATGTTCCAAATTTTGGTTCTTGAGGATCAACCGGTTTTCTTAAAAGATGTTGAGCATAGCTTTCAAAAGTTTTAGCATCAACCTCATAACCCATTGGAATTATCCATACTTTTCTTGGTTCTACTGCCTCCATGTAGCACTAGTCCTTGTCAACCATGAAGTAGATAGTATCTACATATTTATCCACTACTTCCTTAGGGATCCTTTCCCTATTCTTCATTTTGCCTTGGAAGGTTTTTAAGAAACTCCATAGGGGAGTTGTTTGATTCTCTTTATTTCCCAATCTTTGCAAACCTTGTTTGATCTGAGTAGCTACCAGTAAGTCATATGCCCATTGGACCCTGCCTGTCCTGGGGATCTCATTCATGAAGTACAATGCAAGACAGACAATCAATGAATTGAATTTGAAAACATTCTTCTTGTAAGTTTTGATTCTGTTTAAGTTTCCAGGAGCTCTTCAAGAAGAATTATGCACAAGTCATACTGCATATCCTCTTTCACCATCTGATAAGCTGCATATATTGCAGTATCAGGGACCGAATTTAATCTGGTAGACTAATAAACTTTATATCCAATAATCATCGATGCAAATTTGACATCATGCTCTACGATATCATCAATTGTCATTGACCCACTGTCAAATTGAGCACCAATTATCTTTGTGACGATTGGGTTTGTTACCTTCCTTAAATTAGGTTTTCTACCGGTTTGATGTAGACAAGAGATTGCATGAATGATCTGCTTGGTTATCTTGTAGGGTCTGTCTAACCATATGAATTCATCGTGGACACGACTCAAATGTATCTTACCCATTCATCTTCATCGAATGTCAAAAAATGAACAAATTGTGTGAAACCCTTCCTCTGTAACTGTGCATATTCCGGTTTGGGATTTCCAACTTCATCTATTATGTAATCAGTATATAGGGTTAAGATCTCTTTATTTCCAGTTTCCTCAGTTGAGCAGTGAATGTATGCCCTAACATCATCAATGTGCAAAACTCCGTATGGCATGGACAAAAAAGCACCATTGGGATCATCCTCAACCAACTTAAATGGATTTCTTTTGTATTGTGGCCTTGCTTGCTTAGATATTTCTACTACCATAGGTGTATCAATAGGAGAAGACACCATTTCAAGAAATTTTAGGGTTCAAAGGATGAACACGCTTTGGTAAATACCTTTTTCTTTTGTCGGATGCACAAGAAATCCTTGTCAGATCACCTCAAGCCTTCTGATCGCCTTAAAAACTGGTTCGCCTCGCTCTACAGCTTCAACTCTTCTCTCGCAATGTGAGAAATGACTCATATTTTTCCATTTTAAACTTTGCAAACCCTACCTTTAAGTTGAAATAAATGCAATTGTAAAGTTAAACTAGATGTTTTGTTCGGTATAATCCATTCAACCAAGTTCTAAGATCGGTATGAAGAATTTTGGATAATCATATCCAAGCATCTAAAATCAATCTTGATCAATCACAAATCTCTTCAAGGGGTTCAACAAGATTTTGCATAAATATGCCACCCCCTAAGGCCAAATGCCTTAGTTATCGTATGAAGATCCTACACCGGATTTAAGTGCAGACCCACTGGCTCCCTTGGATTCCTCTTTTCTAACCCACATCTTCTCATGATTGTTCCAGATTTCTTCTACCTTGTCTTTGCCTTTCTCATCTGATTTGCCTTTGTTTACTGGATCATTATTCTTGCTTCTGCAAAATTTTGCAATGTGACTAGTTTTGTTGCATGCACAACAAACAACATTTCTCTGCATAGATGTGAAATTGAGCTGATTTGGTCTCATCCTACATTGGTTAGAGATATGTCCAAACATCCCACAAGCATAACATCTTTTGTTCTGAAAATTGTTGATTACTGCTCTGCATAGGTTTGACTTGTGACCAAAACACTGACTGGTAAAGGTAGGACCATTATTCATATTGTTCATTCCATTATTCATCTTACTTCTACATTGATTTTCTATATGACCAAATTTATTGCAATTAAAATATCTACCATTGAATTTATAGGATTAGGCTGTCTCACCGGAGGATTCTTTCTCTTCTTATGATTAGGCTTTGCATTGTTTTGTCTAGATTCAGAGGATTCTCCTTTCTCAAATCCAAGTCCTCGCATGTCTTTTCCATGTCTTTGTCTTTCTAGCATCTCATCAAGCCTTGCTGAGCTAGCATTGAATTTGTCTTTGTATTAATTTGTAGTAGCAAGTTCATCTCTTAGGGAAACAATCCGTCTTTCAAGTTCTTGACCATTATTAGTTGATTGTGTCAACTCAAGCTTCAACTGATCATTCTCATAGGTAAGTCTGAAGCATTTATTTGATCTGTCTTTCAATGATTGAGTCAAAATTTCTTCATTCTTCTTCTGGTTTTTAATATCCTTAGTCAGCTTCATCACAATGGATTACATCTCATTCTTCAATACAACATTCTCTCTAGCAAGCTTATCACATTCATCAACTTTGTCTTGATTTTCCATGCTTTGTTCTTCTTTCTCCTTCAGCTTGTCCATCAACTCTTTCCTCTTGTCTCTTGAAGTGTTGACTTGATCCTTCAGATCATTAATGAAGTCTTCAACTTGATTCAAGTTTCTCTTTAAGGAACTTATTTCATTTCTTGTTGCATCAAGATCCTCAAGTGCCACACAAATTTGTCTTTGTAAACCGAAATCCATTGATTCAATCTCCTAGACCTTCCTCAAGCGATTAGGATTTCTTAGAGGAACTAGGCTCTAATACTAATTGTTGAAATCAAGGAACACTGAGGGGGGGGGGGGTGAATCAGTGTTCTAGTGGTAAATAAATTTTTTAACTTATTCTCAGACCACCGAAAGAAAATGCAAGAAAGTAAAATGTAGAAACATAAGATAATCAACAACAAAATCGTAACACTAGGATTTTTACGTGGAAACCCAGAAAGGGAAAAACCACAGTGGGATTGGAACCCACAATATTCATATATTGTGATCAGGAGTACATAAATATTACATAAGGGGAATGCATATGCATTTAGGCACACTTCCTAGAACCAAAGGTTCAATTACAATATGGAAGTCTCACTGACTTACAAATCATTTATAATGATAACTACAATGATTGAACTCCAAAATAGAATTAAAAAATGCCTGGATGAGTTTTGGTCAAGTGCAAAAAGTCTAACTGTAACACCTCTGTAACTCTGCCCTGTTCTACTTCTTAGTCAGCTATCAAATCAATAATGCCCATGTGAAACTGCACCAAATAGGTTTCTTGATCACCACTCGCTCATATCATCACCCCAAAAGATCTTCTACATCAGTCATATATATCCACAATCACAAAATTAGACATTCATCAAGTCGGCCAAGCATAATATGCAATGTAATGTGTAACCAGGTGTTGGCTTAGACCAGATCACTAAAATATATGTGGATCAACCAAATAATGTCAAAATGATTTCTACATATTGACCCTATCATCCCATGCATGAATCTGATCACCACAAAGATTCCGGACGAAAAGTGCTCTACTTATCCTGACATACCAGAGACAAATTACCAGACCATTTCCTCTATCGGTTACCAAAACCATGACCATCGGATAGGATTTCCAAGGAGAGTTTCCATCAATGACAACCCTAATCCATTATCCATGCACTAGAATCCACCAGATGAGTGTCAATTGCCAACAATCCTCACATGATGGAATGGGATGAGATGACCCATCAACCTTGGGAGTTGGATTCTATGATGAATCCTTAGAAGGTGTTTGGAGTGAGAGACTTGCATATGCAATAAAATTTTTATATTTGAGGTTGATGTGAATGGTTAGAATTCATATATGGTGGGAAGATGAGATAGTTCACATATGATGGTGTAGGAGTGGCTTGTGAACTTGATTGATTGGATGATGGTGGAGAAGAAGTGGGTTGGGTGGTGAAGATGGAGGATGGCATGGCTAGTTAGTTTACATACAGGCGTGGAGGTGACTTGTGAACTAGGTTGACTAATGGGTGGAGGAGTGGCAAATTGTGTCACTTCATAGGAAGTGGATTGAGGGATGTAGGTGGATTGTGGAATGGAAGTTGGTGTATTAATGTATGATGGAGTGGAAGATAGATTGAGATAGGATGGAGTGGATAGAATATTGAGATAGGATGGAGTGGATAGTGGATTGAGATAGGATGGAGTGGAATTTGATGGAGGATCAGGAGTATGGATTGCATATTGGATTGGTGGATAATGTGATAGTGGATTTGGTTTAGAGATATAGGTGGTACTGTTATTTTGAAAAAAGGGAGGCTGGGATATGACCATGGGAGAAGATGTAGGTGGGGATGCTGCATATGGGGGATATGTGGGTGTGATATAAGTGGGAGAAATGGATGGATGACTTAGTGGATTTCCCTTGTCAAAGGTACAATTGTGATTATGGGTGCATATGCATGGAGGAATGGTGGGGTAGCTAAGATGAATGATTGGATTTTTGAAGATGTTTGGAAAAAGATGGTTGAGCTTGTTAAGGATGATGACATCAATGTTTTCAATTTCATATTCGTCTTGATCAACAAGTCTCTCATCATCATTAGAATGGTATGAAGTGGAAGAAAATGAAGGATGACCAAACTCATTATAATAAAATTGCGACATGATGATTAGTTGATGAATTAGATAGGGATGAAGGATGAAGATGGATGATAGGCAAAAGGTCAAAATAGGTTTGACAACAAGCTCAGACAAGGATTCAGGTTAAGCTTAGACTAGGACTTGGATTAAGCTCAGACTAGGATGAGGACTGCGTCTAGAGATGCTAGAAAGATAAATGGGGGATGACAAGAATGACTTAGTTAGCTAAGGATAAACTGATTGATTGATGCTCGATGAAGGATTACGTGATTCTTAAGGATTACTTGATGCTCTAGCATGAGTCAAAATGCCTAATTGATACTTTGATGGATGAAATTATTACCTAAGATAGAATTATATTTTTAGGCAACAAGATAGTCGATGTTAATCGAACCTCTAGACCAAGGTGCTTTGGAAACAATAAGATATTAGCCTACTCTAGATGAGATTGGTCATAGAGAAGGTAAAAAAATGATGGTAGATTAAGATGTAGGCATGATCAACTCAAAGATAAGAGGTCAAGCACTAATGTAGATTAAATTTGATTTATGGTTTGGATTTGTGGATTGGGAGTGGGTCCACAAAAAGAAAATATGTACCTACTAGACTATGGGATGAACATGCTAGAACATCTAAACAATGACTACACTAATTATATTCAAGCCCGCTAAACGACAAAGTGATTTCTCCTGACAACAAGGTGATTCCATTGGAAGATGGAGATGAATGGAAAAGGCAAATCCTTCGGGGTAGAGAGTGGATTTGTTGGACTAAGGAGCGAATTCATTGAAGGATGGAGATGACTAGAAAAGGTGAATCTGCTAGACTAGGAAGTGAATCTGTTGGAGGATGGATGGACTAGGAAAGGTGAATTGTAATGCCCGCCAAAATACCCTAGAGAAACTAAACATCTAACAAGCAAATGGAGACAATTTTTTTTTTAAAACATCTAATAACAACTACTGCAACACACAACATCTCCATCTAACTACATTCATTAACCATTTAACCAATATGAACATAAATCATTGCTCATTTCATCAAATAATGTAAGCAGAAATAACATAACATCATTAACCTTTCCCTAGGGTACTTCAACATCATTACTTAATTCATCACCATAACAACATACTACACACATGATAGGTATATTTCATCTTGCTTCAACACATCATATTTTAATTCTCTAACCATGAGATATGCAACCTACAACATTATTTATTTCTCATGATATGCATAATTTCCTTTTTACCAATGCATCTATATGAATCATTCGTCTTCACTAGATCTAATTAACATCTTCTAACATATTCATTTCTCAATCTACGAATATTCCTCTTTCAATAGTAATTTACATCTAACTTGCTTCTAAACATTCCATGAAATAATACAACTGAACTACAATGCAAATCCATTTCTATTCCAATTGTAACCCACTTTATTTCCATGAACCATAAGATCATATCTCTACAATAACACAATTATATCCCTAATGTTTCATTACAAATATGACTTAATTCTAATTCCAACTACAATTCATCTTATAAATACAAGTACATTAAATACATCATGAGCATAGCTCTTTCTACTACAAGAATCCATCTACTATATACAAGAATATTACATTACATGCATTCCATCTTATTCATTACATAAATCTACTACAAGGTACATCCATAGTCCATCATAAAGAAGAATCCACATCCATGCAAGAAGAATCCAAGAGAAAATCCCAATGGCTAAAAAGCACCAACCTCCCAAATATGTGGAACCAAAGGAACCACCCCCCATGCTAGGAGATGACACAAGGTCCCAACCCACACTCTAAACCTAAGCTGGCACCTTAACCAAAGAGACTAACCACACAAGGACTCTCATGCAAGAATTCACACAGTACAACAAGAATGAACTCCCAGAGGTGTATAACTCATCAAGACATAAATGCATCCAATAATCATAATTAGAAATCATAAAGGGAAAACACATATAGGAGTGGAGTATCTTCACATGCCATCCTCAAAACATAATAACATAAGGCACTAGCCTGATGGACATGTGGAGCCATCTCAACCTATGAGAAACTAAGGGAGATTAGCTTACTGTCTTCACAGTCTTCTCATGCTTATCCTAAAACATCCTCCCTAGGACTAAGTCATGAGGCTCAAATCAATTTATCATCTTATTAATTAATCTAGCTACCCAACCTTCAATTATTAGGTTATCACTTATTTACAAATCATGGTAAACTCTAATGTGCCCTGGTGGTCTAGACTTCATGCATCCTTACAAGGAACCTCATGCAAGCCTATCTCTCATGACCCCGATCATCACAAGGAAGCCCACTCCCCCTAATATGGCCCATCAATAAATCACAAGAGGCTCTATCCAAAATAAAACATGAAAATAACACTTAGATGCAGCCATTAACTTCCACACATACTCTCACAACATATGCAAGGCTACAACAACACCAAATATAAAAAGGAGCCTCTTGGCCAATGAAGTACAAGGCATAACAAGCCACCAGATTTGTCAACAGATAAGAAGATAACATCACAACAAGGCCAACTCACTTGCTGATCCAAAACAATATTATAATCATCTCAAATAACCATGGCTTATCAACATGGATAGAGTCTAAAATATCCACAAAGATATGGAGAGGTAAAAATACATTAAACCATCAAAATACATCAAAACTGATCAAACCCAAAATTGGAAAATATTAGCAGACTTTAATAAAGCCTATGGTACAAAAATCAACTCGAGACAATACCTCAAAAATGACCAAAACTGAGAAAATACATAATATAAACAGTTTAGTGCTTTTATCCCATAGAACAACGCTTCTGTCAAATATAACAACACTTTCATCTCATAGGACATCGCAAACATTTACAGATTCACGCATACATCTTCTAAGACAACACATGCATTCCCAGATTCATGCTTACGTCTTCTGAGATAATGCTTATGCTGTGCAGAATAGCGCAAATACAATACAAAACAACGCATTTACACATTTAGACATCACATTTACACAAATCACACCAAAAACTTATAAATCTTGTGGGTAAAATATAAAAATCTAGACTTAACCAAAGGGCTCAAAAAATACATGAATAGTGATGGCCAGAAACAAGGAACATTAGGGAATAAACAAGGTAAATCAATTTAGACTATAAACCAAGATCCAACCAAATTTCTTCATGACATTACGCATACAGAACCACTTCAAACTCACAGAAAAACCAATGAAACCAAATCCAAACACCTTCAGACTAAAAGACTCGCAAAGGGGAAAAATCCATTCAAATTCCCATACAAAACAAAAGATTCAACAACCCAAGCTCATACAAAATTTTAAAGAGCCGTGAAATGGCATCCTCAGACAAACAAAAATATTATTCCCATCAAATATATAAAATCTCAAATAACATAAAGGTTCCTTCCCCAAATATTAATCTCCAAACAATATTAAAACTATAGAATAACATAATATTTCAACCCATCTCCCGAAAACACTGTACAGACATGAAGCATACATAAAACCCATTAAAATCAAAATGCAAAAGTAAAAGAACTCCAACCTACAACCTGAAGTGACGTAGTGAAGCTGAAGAAGAGCTCCCACAAAGCCAAGCCAAAATCCAACCAAGCTCCAGCCAAAACCAAGAGTAAAAAACCAAAGCCAAAGGAAAAATACTTGTAGGAAATTTTTCTAGAGAATAGCCAACCTGGAAACCATCACAGGAATGAAAATAAAAAGCAACAATAATAGAAAACCCTAGCCTCAATCACGACCAATCAAAATATTCCTTTTTATAATATACTTTACCAACCCACCATATATTATAATTTATTCTCCCATTTTGAATTTAGCCAATGAGAGTAAAGGGTAGGTATAGTAAATATAAAATATACTTATCTAGCAAAGTGAGAATATTTTATTATTATTTTAATTTAATATGTTCATACACCCCACTTAGGAAATAAAAGTTAAAATATTAAATAAACATAAACTATAAATAAATAATCGAAATGGGGATTAAAATTAAATAAAGCAACGACTAATAGAATAAATTAAAGAACCAAATAAATATTAGATATCAAATAAATACTAAACCATAGAAAATTAAATAAATAATTAAACAATCAAATACCATTAAAGATTAAATCACAAATATAAAATAAATATTAAACAACAATAAGGCTTACCAAATATTAAATAATCATAAAATCAATAAACGTTAATTATCAAATAAATATAAATATCAAATAATTAAATATTCAAAACTAATAAATAAAATACATTAAAATAAACATTACTAAATATAAAACCATACATCATGAACCACACAATTACTCTAACATAATCAAGTAAATCAACCGACATTAACCGAACTCACAATGCCAAGAAGACCAAGCTTACTAACTGACATGGTGAATTATGTCAAGACGCTGATGACTCACGGTGAACAACTTAGACCTAGAGTATGTGAAGGGAACTCATGCCATCTCTGAACCACATAATCTACTGGAACTAAAGACACGCTCAGACCTGTAAATCCAGGTGGAGTCGATGTCTGGTACCTGCAAAGTCCTACAACCACAAAACGACAATACAACATATACATATACATATATAGAACAAGCAAGTGATAGAGAATCACGACGACACATCCCGCTCATAATGAGTGATTTGGAATCGTCTCTATCATGAAGACAGTCAAATAATAGTCAAACACATCTCATAAACATCTCATCAAATGTAATCATGAAGTGGGGTTAGCGTAATCATAATCATCATCACATAGTGAGCATATATAATCCGTCGAGTACATATATCATCAAATCACATGATCAATAATGATAGTACCAACATCCATATAGATCATCAAAATAGCATATGTCCAATAACATCAATAATAAGTAGCTGAAGCACATGAGTAATCATCATCCAAATCATCAAATATAGTCTAGATAAGTCTATCAAGCATAATATTAAAGTCAACTCTAGTCAAAATAGGTCAAATCAAGGGTGGACACTCTACCAAACTAGGGAGAAAATTTGCTAAAGGATAGAGAGGACTGTAAAATATGGATTTGTTGGAATAGAGAGAGAATTTGTTGATGGATGGATGGACTAGGAAGGCGAATCTCCTGGACTAGGGAACAAATTTTTTGAAGGATGGAGAGGACTAGAAAAGATGATTTTGTTGGACTAGAGAGCGAATTTGTTGAAGGATGGAGATGATAGACTTGACTAACTAAGATGGACAAAGGACTGAAGATAGAAAATAGGAAGACAAAATATGATTCATATTGGATTGATAGGAGATAATCACTGGATATACACAAGAAAACATGCCAGGGATTCCGACAACCTAGCTAGACAAGTAGAGATACCTACTACCTTGGGCTCAGAGTGTAAGTGCTAATACCATAGAGGGAAGATAGCTAGAGATCTGGGCCTATACAGATATTTCCCTTCACTCTCTCTCAAGGGAACTAGGTAAGCCCAACTAAGAGATTCCTTTCTAAACCCAAATGAGTACATAATGAGTAACTTTAGGGTATGATTCACATCCCCTGCACTTGTATAGTAGTAGGAAAAGTCTTCTATCTAGGTTGATACAAGAAAATAAGGGCATCCCCAATACATGCAAGGTACATGAGGCATATCCGTGAACATCACTCTATCATGAGCATGGACTGGGAAGGCCAATTAAGCCCTTCGAACCAACCATGAAACCCTATCTTGGTATCACCCAAGCGTCAAGATTTTCTAAACACAATGTAAGATGGGCTGGGATACAACTTTATTTTTCACTCCTTTATATACCCCACCAATACATGTATTTGAGGTCATCCTTTGGGGTGATCAAATCCCCAAACAAGCCTCCTAACAAAAAATTAAAAGGGAGATAGTGTGTACTTCTCTTACACCCAAAACCCACAAAGGTGAGGGGAGAGAATATGCACACACTAACTTAGGAAAACAAAATGTGCAAGTGTACCAGAGACAAAAGATAGTTGTTCTTTCACTTAAGAAATTGAAGTGTTCCTAGTGATGGAACCTTAAATTTTTTCAAAATTTAGAGTTCCAAATCTCATGCAGGACAGTGAGTTCACTGGAGAAATCATTTGAGACACCTATGTTTAGGTATACTTTTCCATTTCAAGCTCCTGAAAGCCTATTCTGATGCATACATCAAGTGGTTGATTTTTAGGTATGTATGTAGTTGCAAATATGGAATCATTCCAGGTATGCCTTTTCGAATCATAATTTCTCTCCATTTAAGAATTATTATGCCAATTTAGTTGTTCTTCTACATTTTATGTATATTAAATAACCCCCATACCAAGTTGCAGGTCCCTATGATATCGTCTGCCATTTTTCCTAAAGCCACTCCATTTGCATTTTCTTATATTTTTCAATGGTGATAAATTTTTTATCAAAGTAAGTCATCTTTGAGTATTATTAAATCTTTCCCATTGAGCTTTCATATTGAATTGAATATTCCTCTGAATTCTTCATGTCACAACGTATCATTATGATAGTTTATAATCCTCCATGATTTGATTTGCAATTTTTCCCAAAGAGACCTTGTTTGCAATTTATTTTAAATTCTCATGTGAAATGTAATATTAATTCAAGTAGTCATTTGCATATGTTAATATTTCTTACTTGAATTAATCTTATAATAATATAGTTTATTAATTCAAATATTTATGATACATGGATGCTCTGTGCAAAATCCCAGGTATCAAGGAATTCATTTAATATCTTCTTGGTTAATGCAAAGTTTATTGAGTATGATGTTTGTAGGTTATTTTGCAGCCAGAATATTATTATTTTGCAAGAGGAAATATAAGTTCATTTTGAAAGATAAAATATGTAGGATCGAGATTCAATTTGAATTTGATAAATAATGTTTTTATGGAATATACGTTTAAATCATTTTAAATAAATGATTTGAATAAAAGATATATTTATATGGGACTTATAAAGTTCAAAACACGTTATACATGGTGGGCTGGCAAAGGATGAAACTCATCGGGAGATTGTTGTAATAAAAATAAGTCTCCCGGATCTCTGATAAAGATATAACAAAGCACTCAAGTGATTAATCAATCCGTTATGCATGGTGGCTAAAACCGAGTTCACGTTTTTACAGTTCAGGCCATTTTTTGAAGTTGAAAATGAATGATTAATGATGTTTTTAATCTTAAAATTATTGCCTGGATCATATATCTCACCTTGGGGGGCATTTTTATAATATTTTTATTGTTTTTAAAGTGTCGGTGAGCTGTTTAAAAGCTCAGATTTGCAAGTGACGACCTGCATATTCTAATTCAGCGAAGGAGACTAAAAGAGGCATGTTTTACCCGATAAAAATAGAGATCCAACTCTATCCTTCAATACTCGAATTCATGAGATAATATTAATGAATTTGACAGCGTTACTATAAGACAATTACAAGCAGCAGAATGGGTGTTTGTTTATAATACTCAGCATCCCATGAAACAGAGATTGATATATCAGAAGCTATAATAGATGTTCTTTGTTCTTCTAATGGTAAATGAGGATCAATTTCATTTTTGGAAATACCCGATAAAAATAAAGATCCAGCTCTATCCTTCAATACTCGAATTCATGAGATAATATTAATGAATTTGGCAGCGATATGATAAGTCAATTAGGGGCAGTAGAATGGGTGTTAAGTACAGAGGAAGTATTCTTAGACCTTGGTTATATTTTTAATTTCTTTTGAATAAATACAAGTGAATATACTTTGTCATTTTAAATCTTGAAAATCATTAGAATATTTTCATTATATGTTTTTTACCCTTTAAAGTTCATTGAATCATTTTATATTAGGGTAAATATTATTTATTTTTCAAAATCAAAATATGAATATTATAAAGAATATTTCGTAAAAGGGGAAGATGCATTTTTTTTACACAAATGAAAGAGATAAATAGTATTTATTGAAAAGCCATTGCAATAAGGAATTCCTTTCATATGTATATATTTGCCCTAAAAATTGGACATTTTACATTAGGGTATATAGTTTTAATGTTTTAAAGATCAAAGCATGATTATTATTATTTTGGAGAAAATGTATTTTTACCATAAGTAAAGTGATGAAAAGCATTTATTTATTAAAGTGATCCTTCCATATGCATTTTATTTGCCCTAGGTTTATAAATTAAATATATTTATTAGGGTATATTATTTATATCATGTACTTAATGATTTGATTGGTATTTGCAAGGGTATGTTCATGTGATCAAATATTTCCAACATAATTCAAGTGCCCTAAAAGGTGAAGAGGTATTAGAAAATTTTCCACAGATATCATTCTTGCATAGGGAAGTATATGCTTCTATTTGCCATATAAAGTCTTTTACCTTAGGTTATGAAAAAACTATCATTAGGGTAAATTATTTAATATGAATAAATATTTACAAGTGTTTAATACTTTGATTTAAGTGAATTATCCTAAATAAGTATTTTACATAAGGGAGAAGGATTATTACCTAATCAAAGGTGGTATGTAGTTAATGTTTAAAATCAAGGGATTTGATTGGTTTGTTTTATGTACAGGAAATATTGAGGAGATGATACACATTTACCGAGAAATGTTATCAAAGCGGAGGATAAAGGATATGTTATTAAAGCATTATTTAGTATGGTGTTTTAGGGTTTTCCTTTTAAATTATATCTATAAACCAAAGGGTGTGTCCTTTGGAAAACAACTGTTTGTAACTCCCTCCTGTGTATGAAACAGTGTGTCCTTTCATATGTGGCTATGGACTCACATACTTATAGGGAGTCATTTTTTATGTAAAAGGGAGAAGAATCATGAGAATAACATAGTGCTGTAAGGACTGAATGTCATTATGTATTAGGGAAGTCTATAGGAAGAAGAAGTATCATTTTGTGCAAACAATCTGTAATGGAGTATCTGGAAGTGCAGCTTATGTATGCAATTATTTCTTAAAGATTAATATACAAGGTTCGCTGTTTCTTTTTCCAATTATCGTGTACACTTTTGTGTTGATGATTATCTTTGTCCTCTTGATAAATCTGTTTATAGATTTGCTATGATGTAAATCACATGTCATTGCATTAAGTGAAAGATTGAGTTCTTATTGTTTATGTAACACATACTGAACCTTCATAGTTGATGAGAAATTGTCTCTTGAGTTGATAAGATATTTTGTCCATAAAGTGTCATATATATCCTTGGATAGAGGCACTGGTCTGTTATTGATCTTTTAAAGTTTTGATATGTATACATTCAAGGTCCTCGATAGAGAAACATTCTTCCCAAATCCTATATGAACTGATCTATGCAGATTTCATTTAAGTCTTGAAAGCAATCTCATTTTCAATATACATTCATAATCATTTCTTTTCAAAGCATTCAGTTAAAGCACATAATAAAGCATAGTTGCAGAGCAATAATTTGCCAGTTGTGTAAACTTGCTAAAAGGTTTAAATCCACTATAAATAACCTCTTTTTGAGTTTGAGAGGGAGAGGTATACCCACCTAGGTTCAGTGGATCCTTAAGTGCAGAGGGATTTGGTCTTTGACCATCCTTGTTCGTTGGCCAAGGCTAGTTGGATCAGTTTAGGGCTTGGAAAATCCTTAAGTTTTCCAATCTGTGGTTTTGTGAACCAACACCTAGATTAGTGATAAAGAGATCATCTTTGATTGTGGGCTTGTAGGAGATTTGTTAGTAGTTTTGGATTTTATCATTGGCAATTGAGAGGCAGGTGTTAGCACATATTTTTACAAAATATTTTTATGCTATATATGGAGGCTTTTTGCATATAGTTTCATCATAAGAGCACTTATTGCTGGATTGTATGTGCAGGTGATGTGTTGCAATGTCTTCATAAAAAGGCATCACTTGGGCATATTCCAGGGAAGTGTTGAGTATGATGGCATTCTGGGAATCCTCATTTTCACAATTAGTCTCATTGCAAGAGTACTTTTTGGAAGGTCAGCATAGAGCAGGGTTGTGAGCATGTGCAGAGAGGTAAAGGGTGTGGGAGAAACCCCTCAGTATGATTATTAAAAGTTGCATCCATAAAGAGGGCTTTTTTTTGCAAAAAAATGCAAAATTTTGCTTATCGACATAAGTCATCCCGATGAGATCGCCTAAGGAGGAACGAGTATGTTGATTAGAGTAACTCATGCCGATGGTGTTTCCTAAATTGTGAGCGGCGGGAAAAGGTGTGACTAAGTGAAAATCCATTGGGGCGAGCTATGACGATGATATAATAGGAAGATGGAGTCATCGGGATTACATACACTATCGACAAGGAGGAGAAAATGTTATCCCGACACTCGATGGGGTTGTCGGTGGAACTCTTGCCCATAACCAATGAGGTGATCTATTCGTAGTGATGACATCGAGTTATCGGGAGGTCCTAATTTATGTTACCCCGATGCCCGATGAATTGAGTGGAGAAGGTGACCTTATCAGAGAGACTTTCTTTGATAAGATAGTACCAAGCAAGAAAGGAAACAAGACTCATCGGGATAACATACATTGTCGGGGAGATGTGTTTTGGGTCATCTCGATACCTGATGAGGAAGATGAGCTCAACGCAAACAAAGTGACTTCATCGAGAAAACCTACGATGATAGACCGAAGGAACCCAATAAGGAGGGCAAGGTACAAGAAGACTCATCAAGATAGCTTACGCTACTAGAGAAACATCTTTAGAGTTGTGCCGATGCCTGATGGGCAGAATGCCACAGAGGGCGGATCTATCGGGGAGACTATAACTATCAGGAGCAAAATAAATACACTACTCCGACGCCCGATAAAAAAATTGGTGAAAGTTACTCCGATCAAAAGGAAGGGTAGATGTCATAGGATCATCGGATGAAGTATTAAGTGACTTTATCTCGAAGGCTGATGGAGTGACTGGAGAAATAAACAGAGGAAAGTTTCATGTGAGAGACATACCCCGATGAGACATAAAGGAAAGTTGACTAATGGAAAGGAAGGGTGGACCCATCAGGGTATGTAGAGTTTTAAGGAAAAAGTTGAAGCGGCTGGGGTGAAATCAGATGGATTGATCGGAATGACCTATGCCGATTAGAAAGACAAAAAGGTAATTGAAGGAACGCATGGTGCCAAATAATTGAATTATCGAGTGGGGTTATGGCAATTAGCCGTTAGAATGTCTGATACGACAGCCATGATTTGTTGCTCGCGATCAGGAGGATTTGATCCGCACGAAGCAAAATTGATGAGTTTTTTTATCGTTACAGACCCTAGTCGTTGCATATCCAACATAAAGAAAGAGTTCTTGTGCCAATAATTTTTCACAGTCTCTTCAGCCATTAACATTGAAGTTGTAGACAAGAAGCACGGTTAATTAAGAATTCAAGCACTTAATCATGGAGGCTTCTGGTTCAGAAGGAAAGAGAAAGATCTTGCCACTGACTGGGCTACAAGTGTTATGTTTTAGAGAATTCTAATAGGAATGAGGAGCTTATTTTGTGCAAACTGAATGTATTGGAGTATTTGTAAGTGCATTTTTTGTGTACATTCTTATTCCAGAAGTTAATATACAGGATTTCATGCTTCTATCTTCAAACTGTTGTGTGTAGTTTTGTGTTTGATGGATTTTATATGTCCTCTTGATAAATCTTTTAGATTTGTTGTGATGTGCCATCACATGATGTTGTATTGAATGTTAAATTGGGTTTTTATTATTCATGCAACACATAATGAAACTTTCACAGTGATGGTTTTATAATTGTCTCTTGAGTTGATAGTGATCCTTGTCCACAGAGTTATTCATTAATGGTCAGATAAAGGCACTAGTCTGTTATTAATATTTGTTGAATAGCTTTGTATGCATTAGGTCCTTATCAAAGAAACAAGTCTTCTAATTTCTATCAGTACTGCTCTATTTCGTAATGGCTTAAAGTCCTAACAGTAATATTTTACATATCACAACTATATTCACACTTATGTTATCAGTTCTAAAGGTATTCAATAAAAAGCACTTTTGCTAGCACAATTGTAGGAAATCCTTTGCCATCCCTGCAACTACTAATTTACACAATTTAAATTCACTTAAAATAAACTTTTGTGCTTGAGAGTGTAAGGTACACCTACCTAGGTTTAGTGGAGCATAAAGTGCAGAGGGATTTGGTCTTCGACCATCCCTATTTGTTGGCCAAGGCTGATTGGATCAATTGAGGATTAGGCAAGTCTTTGGTTTTCAAATCTATGGTTTTGGGCACCAATAGATTGGTGACTCTACTGGGGAGTTGTCTTAAGAATTATTCAGAGTCTTTGGTGGTTTGTTTCAGACTCTACTGGAGGAAAGAACCTAGAAGATTAATAAAAGATATTGTTCCTCTTAGGAGGTGGCGACTCTACATTTTAATATATGAATAATAGTTGGTATTTTGAGAAAGTAAGAGAAACCCCTAGTAATTTATCAATAAAATTGATGCAGGGGAGAAGGTCTCTGCATAAGGGACAAGATAATCTTGTTCAATTGAGTCTAAAGAAAAGGTATAAAGAAAAGAAATCAACAACAAGTTTGACATTTGGGGGTTATAAGAAGTTTCCTAGCAGAGAGGATGGCTCTTCATTTGGTGATAAGTTTGAAAATTTGGAGGAAAATCCATTCTATGCCCTAAATGGAAAAGATAATAATGGTGGCCATGATGAAACCCTGACTACTAATGAACAGGAAGAAAGGCAATGGGATGAAATCATACTTAAAATGGCTTACTTAAATGGAGATGAATCCAAAATGGCAAAGGCTCTTAGGAGATAACCAGATTGGATATTACAAAAACTAGGGTTACAAAGAGATACAATTCAAAGCCCTAGGTCAAAAGGGATTGAAGACAAAAGTAAAGGTGAGGGAGGTAGGCCAACAACTCCTAAATACAGTCCCCCTCATATGAGAAGAATAGAGCAGCCTTTTGTAACCTTTGATAACCCGTTATTAAATGGAGGTAGAAGGTGGAGGGATGTGCATAGGGATCAAAGTTAAGAAAGGCAACAAAACAGCCAGGATAATGGAGGAAGAATTGGAAATGGGGAAAATGATGGAAGCTAGAATAACACAAATAGAGGTAACAATATTGTTGGTGTAAATAATTATTCATCTTGGATATTATTACACTTACTTAAGTTTACTTAGGAAATGCATTTCATAGTAGTTTGGGTATGAGACGCTTGGGTGTTTGTGCCACATTGGGATAGTGTGTGTAGGAGAAATTCCACCTTTTATGGTGTTGATCTTCTTGTTACACTCCACATTCAGTGGGTGATCCACCTCATGTGGACTATTATATTATTTCTCCTACCTACCCACACCTATTTCCTACCTACCCTTGTTTCTTATTGAGCCACATGTCATGTTTGTGTGCTCACATATCCCTAGCCTTGCCTATATAAGTAGGCTCATCTACATTGTATGTAATTGATTTTATTGATCATTTTCTATTGATGAGACTACAATTTATTCTTGTCCTATATTTTGTCTCTATTGTACTTTTCATTGAGCTCTTGATCTTGGCAAAATCTCACATGGTATCAAAGCCATCGGAGCTTCATTGATTCGTCTTGAAGAGGCATTATTGCTACGTCAAGAGGCAGATCTGAGGAGCAGCATCTTTTGGAGGCATCCTAGACCAGATCCGACCCCGCCATTGCATCCAAAAGGTTGTTTCCATGAATTTTGGTTATAAAGTCGGTCTATTTTGGTGAGAAATTTTTTTTTTCGCCAATTTTGCTATTATTATATGAATTTCGAAAAAAAAATTATATTTTTCCGAAAAATAAAAATAAAAAATTTCAGAAAATTTTCGTCAAAAATTTTGAAAAAAAAACAAAAAATTTGGTTTTTGGGGGGTCCGCAGACCCCCCCCTGTGACCCTCGTGACCAACAAGGTTTGCAGATCTCGGCTCCGCAGCAGCTCTATGCGCCATCACCGCACTGCTCCTTCGCAGTGCCACTGCGTAGCTCCCCCGGTCGCAACTTCCCTGGCGCTGCCAGCGGCCCTCCCAGCGGTCTCCTCCACTGCGCCTCGACTCCCTCCACCTCGGCTCCCTCCTCCCGCGCGCCTTCGCTCCCCGCCCACGTGCAACTCCCTCGGTGGCCTCCCCGCCACCCATGGATACTGCCCACCCATCGCCCACGCAGGCCGCCTCCACTATCGGCTCCTTGCACAACGGCCCCGCCGGGCTCCGCCAGCTCAGCTCCCGGCCCCGCTGCCCCTGCCGCATCCGGCTCTCCCTCCCGCTGGGTCTAGACTTTCCGGCAGCTGCCGTAGGTTTTTTGACAACTTTCCGGCCACCGCTAGCAGCCCTCTGACACCTGCCACGCAGACACTAGGACCCGCATCAGCGCCACATCAGCAGTCAGTAGCCCAGTTGGCTGCACGATCACACTGCACAGTCAGTTTTTTTTTACCAATTAGATCGCGCCACATCATCACCTAGTCAGCTATGAAGTTTTGGTGATGGTCATACGGCCATCAAATTTAACCCTGAAGTCTACTGACATCATCATTTTTTCAAAAATTTTGCAGGCCCCTCTCATTGAGCTTTTTGATTTTGTAGTTTAACTTCAAATGGCCATATCTTGATCATTTTTTCTCCCTTTTTGGTGCAATTTTTTTTGAAATGGGCTAGAATTTTGTTTAATTTCACATGGTGGAATTATTTTCTGATTTTGATGGACAAATTTTTCAGAATTCTTAGTTTTTGGTGACTGTACCTGTCCAATCCCCGTTTCTGCAACTTCCAGGTCTTTGTTCGGGCTCATACGAACTCCTTTTCAGGTGCCATTTTTTTTGAAAGTGTGTTATTTTTTGTCTACTCTTAGAATATGCTATCAATTTGTAGAAATTATGGGTATAAATTGTACTTTCATCATATGGTCTTATTTGGCCAATTTGGCATTTGTATTGCATAGATCTATCTTTCTGATCTTTTGCTTTGTAGTTCTCAGCCTATTGGGTAGTTGTGAAACAAAATCAGAAGTCCACCTTGCCATTGTTTGCAAGTGGCCTATTGTACACGCACTACATATAAAGTGCCAAAATCATGATTTTTGGGGGGGTACTTTGATTGAGTGAATTTGGGGGGGTGTATCTTGTGCTTTTGTCCTCTTGTCTTCCTTCCTTTCTGCTGCTATGTGTTCTTCTAAGTTTCCTCTATTAACTCCTCATAATTATGCTACTTGGAAAATTGATGCATGGAGTAAACTTATGGAAAAAGGACTCACTCATTACATCGATGGAACTGTTGTTGCTCCCGCTGATCCTAAGGTTGATCTAGTTGGTCACTTGGATTGGCTTACTAAAAATATCATGGCAATTGGTACCTTAAGAAAGTATGTATCAAAGGATCTCATTTTTCATATTGAGAAGTGTACTCTAATCAAGGATGCTTGGAAAAAGTTTCAAGACTTGTATGGTCAAGTTGATGAGATTAGGGGATATCAAATTGATAGTGATCTCAGCATGTTAGATCCTAAGAACTTTGATACTATACAAGATTATATCACTAAGGCAAATGAGTTGAGGGCACAACTCAAAGATTGTGGCATTGATAAGAAGGATACTCAATTGATATTCAACTTGATAGGCAAGCTTCCACAAGAATATGCAGTATTTGTTTCTAGTTTCCAAACCCATAGGATGACAATGGGTTCAAGCTACACAATGCCTACATTTGATGCTTTCAATGAAATGTTAATGATGGAACAAACTAAGTTGATAAGAATGGGCATTCTTAAGGCTTCTAAGTCTCAAGCATTAGTGGCAAATCAAGGGAACAAAGGAAGCCAAGGAGAGGACAACTCAAACAAGAAGAAATGGCAATCAAAGCCTAAGGACAAAGCATCATATTCTCCACAACAAGGAGATTCATCCTCTTCCAAGAGAGATAATTCACCAAAGAGGGAGAGACCTACTTGTGCCTATTGTAAAAAGGTTGGTCATGAGGAGCATCGTTGCCATTCTAAGAAGATTGATGAGCTCACACATATCCTCAAAAAGCGTAACATTGATTTGCCTAAAGTCTACAAGAAGGATGATTCCTCAACTTCCACTTCCTCACATTCAAAAGGAAAAGGGCAAGCATTCATGGCTTCTACAAGTGGGAAGACTCACTCTTTTGGAACAAGAAAAGGAAAAGTTCTATGTGCTACTATCAGTCATGATTCAGAAAGATGGCTTCTAGATTCAGGGGCTTCTCATCATATGGCATCTTCGCAGTCTATGTTCTCTACATTTGAGCCTTGCACCATGTCGCAGATTTTGATGGGCAATCATACATACATGGATGTGATTGGGAAAGGATCTACTGACATTGGGGATAACTCCTTCAACGATGTGTTGTGTGTGCCCCACTTGACAAAAAATCTCCTTTCCATCTATCAAATCACACATGGCGCAACTAAGAGAGTTGTGGAGTTCACACCTGAGTTAGTTTTCATTCGAGACTTGGAGACTAGAGCTATCATTGCAACTGGGGTGGTTGATCATGCATCTCGGTTATACTCCTTTTCAGATTTTATTGATGATGATGATTTCAGATTTGATGATTCTACACATGATGATCACACTTCTTGTGATGGTTCAGATTTTGAGGAGAACTTTGGCCACTTGAACATGGGGATTCTCACATGTGACCCCATTCTTGAGCCTTATATTTCATCTCCTCATATTGATATCACATCACCTATTGCACCTGATGATGCAGATAGTGCAATAGTTTTTCCTTCATGTGATTCAGTGCAACATGATATTCATTATCTTCCAGCTTCAGATTCACGAGATGATTACTTGACAGACATTGTAGGTTTGTTTGTGGAATCCTACATTGCATATTTAGGAGACATCATTGATGAAATTCATCTTCTCTTTGATGAAGATGATCCTTCTTCGATTGTTGCGAAGGAACACTCTGACCCTCTTGTTCATTCTCTACATGATCATTCTTTCGAGGTTGACATGAATGTGGATACTTATGTACAGCAGTTGGAGGAGGTCTCTTTATGTTTGGAGGAGACATGTGAGTCTTTGGGACATGTTCTACATCCATCTCCACTAGATCTTGGAGTGCCTTTTTTAGTAGTGTGGCACAGTTTACCACCTTTGGAGGGGGTATCTTTCAGCATTGACATGGGGACACTTGAGCAGTTTTCAGAGATTCCATTCATCATGAGTTTTCTTCATACATCTTCCCTTCATGATTGGGGAGACTTCATGGATACACCTTTGGTTTTGTTTCTTCCTAAGGGGAGGAATGTTGTTCGACGTTCATGGAGCAGTTTCTTCATACATCAAGCTTCTATCATTGGTGTAGATTCCACATTGAGGGGGGGCTTCCTAGCTTCTCTTCTTCTCTCATATGGAGGGGACCTTTTCCTCACATGGGGTTTTGTTCCTCACATTCTTCTATGAGAGTTCTCTTGTATGTTTTTCATCTCTCTTTTTGGGGGAGGGTTTTTTCCCATTGGGTTTTTCTCTCTTTCCCCACTTTGTGAGATATTTCATTGCATTGGTTTGCATGCATTTGCATCTGTACATGGGTACCTAACATGGCCTAGTCGCCGGGACCCATCTTGCATTGCTTAGTTGCATTGTAGACTTAAGTGCATTCCCCTAAGTTGCACTTAAGGGGGGGTGTTGGTGTAAATAATTATTCATCTTGGATATTATTACACTTACTTAAGTTTACTTAGGAAATGCATTTCATAGTAGTTTGGGTATGAGACACTTTGGTGTTTGTGCCACATTGGGATAGTGTGTAGGAGAAATTCCACCTTTTATGGTGTTGATCTTGTTGTTACACTCCACATTCAGTGGGTGATCCACCTCATGTGGACTATTATATTATTTCTCCTACCTACCCACACCTATTTCCTACCTACCCTTGTTTCTTATTGAGCCACATGTCATGTTTGTGTGCTCACATATCCCTAGCCTTGCCTATATAAGCAAGCTCATCTACATTGTATGTAATTGATTTTATTGATCATTTTCTATTGATGAGAATACAGTTTATTCTTGTCCTATATTTTGTCTCTATTGTACTTTTCATTGAGCTCTTGATCTTGGCAAAATCTCACAAATATAAATAATAATAGAGGAAGTAATAGGTATGGTAGCAACCAAAATAATGGAAATAATAGAGGTAACAATGACAATTATAGAAATGGTAATGGTGGAGATAGAAACAACAATAATGGCATTGTAGGTAATAATCGAAATAATGGCAATAATAATGGTGGTGGAAACAATGGGAACAATGGTAATTATGGTAGGAATGATGGATTAAATAGAGGAAATATGAACAATCAAAACAACAATCAGGGTGGCAGACGACCTATGACCATTGAAAGATACAGACAATTGGATTTCATTGGCATTGTTGGTTATCCAAATCAAATCACTAATGATTTAAGAAAAGCCATCCTCAAATTCTCAGGAAATGGAATTGATTTAGCAAAACAACATGTAGTAAATGTAAAAAATATCATTGAAGAATTTGAGGTTCCTCATGAGGATGTATTCATGAATTTGTTTGTTCAATATTTGACAGAAGATGCAAGGGAATGGTATAGAAGCCTTCTTGATGGATGTATTGGTAGCTGGCAAGAATTTGTAACATTGTTCTTGGAAGAATTTGGAGATCGCAATGATCCTTCATTTGCATCCCATGAATTAATAAGTATAAAGAAGAATCAAAATGAATTAGCAGCCGAGTTTAATAAAATATTTAATAAAGTATTAAATAGGATACCCAGAGATGTCAGACCTGTTGATTCATTTCTGATTAACTTTTATTTTAGTGCTTTTGACAACAAAACCCATTATGAGATTTTGTCTCATAGACCTAATACTTTACAACAAGCATTCAAGACAACTTCTACCATTGAGAATAACAGGAAAGTTGCTAGGAAGGTTGCCAAGAGAGATGATCCGAAGTTGTACAACACTAGGGTTCCCAAGAAAGATGAGCTTACTCAAATCATGGATATGCTTAAGGACCTAAAGGGTAAGCAAAATCCTAATGAAAAGCCACCATATAGAAAGAATAAATAAATGAATTACAATAGACTGAGACTACATGATATGCCATATAATACAAACTGGAAGGATGGGAAGCCAGTGAAGCCTAATGTAAACAAAGAAACTCTTGATCCACTGAAGAAGGCCACAAATTTTGTGGATGAATATCCATGGTGTGATGTTTGTAATTTACCTCATGTTGCTGAATAGTATATGACTGACCAAGGTTTGATAGAGGAGGAAAATCATAATGAATATTGTGAACCTACTGTAAATGTACTTTCATCCGATCCATATTGGGGAAGGGATGAAGACTCATCTGAGGGGGAGCATTTTTCTGATGTGCAACAAATGAGAGAAAACTAGCATTACAATATACAAAAGGTCTTTTCAGATGATGATGATGAAAACATTCCAGCTTTGAGAAAATTGTTTTAGGATGATACAGTGCTTTCACTAAGGAACTTGACTGAGGAAGAAAAGAAAGCCTTCACTATTGCAGCAATAGAACAAGTTAAGAGCAATTATCAACTGAGAAATAGGAATGTAAATAATGAGTAGCGCAAGCCAGCAAGTATGTTTGCCAAAATTAAAAAACTAGATGGGAACAAAGACAACACTTTCAAAAGCAAAGATGTAAATGCCAAGAAGGGAAAGGAAGCAATACCAAAACAGGCCAAGAAAGAGGGAATGCCAAAACTAATTAAGCCTGTGGAGAAGAAGCAACTAAGGATTAGGAAGCCCACTTCAAATAGTAATTCTTTCATGTCTTAGGTGTTGTCTCAAGTAAAGATATCTATACCCCTGCTAGAAGTAATGAAATTCCCAGACTACAAGAATGAGATGTTGAAAATTATATCCAATGTTGAGGAAGTAAGTAGGGAAGGTCTTAAATCAAAAGAGGATCCTCTTGTGCTTTATCTTGGCATGTCCATTACCAAAAATCTCACCCAGGTAGATCCTTTCTATTTAAAATTGCTGATAAACGCAAAAATGCTAAAAAATTGCATGATAGATTCAAGAGCAGTAGTAAATATCATGCCAGAGGACATCATGAAAGAATTGGGAATGCATTTTGATACACCTTATGGTAAATGCTATGCCATGGACAACAGGTCAATTCCTGTAGTGGGAATTATGAAGGAGGTTGAGTACAGATTCCCTGCCTACCTAGACATTGCATATAAGACAGATATCACAATTGTACAAGTGCCTGCAAATTATGGGATGTTGTTGTCCAGACAATGGTCTAACTTGGTGGGTGGACATGTCCAGCTTGACTTGTCATATGCAACTATTCCAGCAAAAGGGACAGATGTGAGGATAAATAGAGAACCAAGGTCTCCCTACCTCATAGAAGAAGTTGATCCTGATGAAATGACTGGCTTTTGCCACACATATATGGATAACTTTCAGGTAAGTATTTCTAAACCTGTAAAAGTTGATAAAATTAAAGAAATGGTTAAACAAAATCAAAATTTAATTTGGAACTTGTATTTTGATGGTTCTTGTAGTAAGGATGGAAATGGAGCAGGAGTTGTACTTATTTCACCTAATGGAAAATCTTTTAAATACTCTTTCTTGTTAGCTTTTGAGTGTACTAATAATATTGTTGAATATGAGGCCCTATTATTAGGACTTAAAATAGCAAATAAACATGGCATTAAGTTACTAATAGTTTATGGTGATTCAGAATTAGCTATTTCATAAGTTAGAAGCAAGTTTGCTACAACAAATGCAAAATTAAGAAGCTATAGGAACGAGGCTTGGGATTGCATTGAACTTTTTGATGCTTTCTCCATAAATTGGGTTGAAAGGGCCAATAACATTTTGGTAGACTTCATGGTGTAGACACCTAAAAATGTTTCATTGATCATGTTCTAATTATTCCTTTAATTGATTAAATAATTCTTTAATTAAGTTAATTAATCATATTCTTCTAATTTCATATTTCCTCATAATCTTATTAATTATTCTATTTCTTATTCTTTCATCATTTAATCATTTTAATTATTTTCTAAATATTAATTAAATATTTATTATTTAATTAATTCTGATTAATTCCCCAATTTAAATAATCTTTATTATTTAAATAAATTAATTCTTAATTTCTATCTCTAATCCTCCAATCTTCAACCCTCTTCTAAATATTAATTAAATATTTATTATTTAATTAATTGTGATTTAATCCTTTAAATTAAATAATCTTTATTATTTAATTAAGTTCCATTTCTAAATAATTAAATAGTTTCTTTAAATTATTTAATTAACTAGTTAATTCTTCTAGTTCTTCAAATTCTAATTTCATTTAATTTTTTATTTCTTCTAATTTCTTCCAAATTCATTTACATGTGCATGATTTCAAAAACCAAATTGACAATCAAAGTCAAGTTTTAAATATATTCAAATATTAAATTGAATTAATTCAATATAATATTTGAATAAATCTCATGCAAAGATTAAATTGAAAATCTAAATCTAAATGCAAGCACATGCTAAATTAATTAATTCAATCAATTAATTAATTAAATCATCATCTCTCCAATCTCTATTTCCATCTTTCAGTTAGCTTTTTCTAAATTAAGTTTTCTTTGTCATCCTCTTTATTTCCTCCAATCATCCTTTTTCTTCTTTCAGCCAGCTTTTTCTCAATCAGTTGACTCAATTAATCTATTCAATCTATTGAGTTTCACTCCTACAATCACCAATTCAACTATCAATTTTCATTTGAGCTCACCTGAGTTCCATCTCTTGATCAATCTGTTCCACCTTTCAATCAATCTCATCCAAAAATCTATAAATTAAGCATTCAATCTCCATTCTCAATAATCACGAACTTTGAATCTTTGTGTCACTTGCAGGTTACCAACACAATATCTAAGAGCCATCATACCACAAAGAAGAGAAGATTAATGGAAGTTATACGCAATCACGAAATAGGGAGTTTTTAATTGATTTGATTTATAAACCATGTTTTGATGTTATTGTGTTATTTCATTGTTAGTTTGTTAAAATTCTTTGATTAGATAGGGATTTGTGATTTCCCTTTGATTCTAATTGATATTTTTATATTGAATAAGATTAATTTTACTCTTGAACATTTTGGTGAACCCGATGTGAAACACAGCTAATTTACCTTCTTCGTTCTCTGTGTAATTTTTGCAGGTCATACGAATTTTTGTATTTTTTTGACAAATTTTGCATGGATTTCGAGAAGAGATCTTCCATCACGCAATCACGCTTACATCATCATGTAGTCACATAGACAACAAAATGCATTTGACCCCTCGGTGTCACACATTCACTTTGACAGGGTTATGCAATCACCCTGTCCAGATCACATAATCACCCTTTCTGGATTACACATTCTCAGGGAAAATTGTTGTCTAATTTTTTATTCTGTCTGTTATTTGATCTATCTAATTCTATCTAAAATTTGGTTAATCTGGATACAGATTACATCTATTTCATGATTTCATTATAAAATTTTATGGCAAGAAAAGTACAGTTCAGGATTTCAGGTACAAGGATGAAACAACAAAGAAGAGAAGTCAAACGCTATCAAAAGGTTCTCCAGGCAGAAAAGCAGATACAAGAGTCAGAAGATCATCTGGCCTTTGATACATATAATAGCTTAGTTCTTTCTTATCAAGTTAAATATGATCTAATCAATATTGAATGGATGATGAGAGATTTGGCTAGGGCCTCACAGTTGGTTTTGCAGTTTGCTGATCGGGTTTAGTTTTCTTTTATTTTTTATTTTTTTAATTTTTTGTTGTCTGCCTGTCTATCACGCAATTGACTTCTTATTATTATGCAATTGATCTGTTATCATTACACATTTAGTCTGTCAGAATTACGCATACACTCTGTCAGGTTCACGCATTCAATCTGTAAGTATCACACAATCACACATGTATTGTTACGCATTCGCTTCTATCAAGTTTTGAGTTTTTGTTTTCTGTTGGTTTGATTTTACTACTAATCTCTTGTTTACAACCTGTGGCGGATTTGCAGAAAGGATTAGATTAGTATTTTTACATGGATCATCTAACACTTCATCTTTTGGTGCTTAAAATCAACAACAGTTAAAATGGACATGCATGGATAATCTCACACTTTGTTTTTTGGTGCTTAAAATAAACATGGGCTAAAATTGACATGCATATATCTCACACTTTTTTCTTTTGGTGCTTAAAATCAACAAATGGTTAAAATTGACATGTATGCCTTCACATTTTGATTTGGTGTTTAAAATGGACATGCACATGCGTATTCAACACCTAAATTTGGGCTATAAAATGAACGTGAATCAGGCTGCATTAGATTAAATCATATTTCTTTTTCTTAAGGTAAAGAATTTTTATCATATTTGGGGTGGACCTACTATTGCATTAACTGACTTTCCACCTGCCTTTGGGGTCTTGGGAGGAAGGAAGGAGGTGACAACGACATCCAATTTTTGTTTTATTCTACGTAGTGAGGGGTATCTTTGACTGGGGATTTCATCACCCCATAAAGGTGCTTCGAATTAGGATGCATTAGGGATATCATCTCTCCCAGTGTACTCTTGAGTGGTTTTTTTGAGGCGCTATATAAGTATACTAGTCAGGTGGCTAGAGTGTTGAGTGAATTCGATGTATGTGGGGGCCTTCCCTACACCAATAAGCTCAACTAAAGTCTTCAGTGGCTTGATCTGAGAATCCATCATTGGATTGGGATCCCTCGAAACCTAATACTACGAACCAATTTAGTTGCCAAAAATCCTACATTCAGTGATTCCGAGAGTGTGGATTGTTGGTATTTTGATGATGTTTAGTTGTGATTGTCATTGATGGACACACACTTATTTGATGAATTTATTATTCTCAACCGGTAACTGTTCTAACTGGTATTGTATGAATAGTCTTTATTTGATTGAAGACTATCAGTGTTTTAAAGGAGAAGCTTATCAGTCAAGTGGTATGAAGACCTCAAGCGGAACGGAGACCCTAAGCGGTAGCCAATCTTTTGATCAGATTGACTATTATCATGTTTTCCAGTCTTCACCTATTAACCGATGATTGGTATATGTAATTAACCAGTATACATGTAATGTGTGATGAGTTATCATCCACCGACACTTTAGCAGTGTTTCTGTTTGTGTTACCAAATGTGTCTAGATGCACTGTACCTAGGAAATTGTAATATAATCCTATTAGATTGACATGAAATCAAGTTCCTATTTAAGCACATCATGTCTAGGGTTTTAAGAGCAGAACATAAGTTGTTATGTGCGATTATTTTGAGAGGAAAGGTATCTCATGACTGAGATTGAGAGTGTAAAGAATAGAAGACTGAAGTAATGCTTGAATGCATTAACAAGGAGTTATGAAGGATCTAATCAAGCATTCTGTGCTACTATCTAGATCATTCACTTGTTGATTACTAATATCTTCAACAAGTCTAAAACCCTTAACCAGGTCGACCCAACCAAGCCTATTGTAAATCATCTAAAAAGGTGGTTCATAGTTGTGGATCTGAAATCTTTTAACAGGGTAGTCTTTAACATTATTTATCTCCTAACAGAGATCTGGATTCCTAATAGGATTTATTCTGGTGAAGAACATTATAAGACCTTAACCGGTCTGGTTACTATTCTACAGATAGTTGACTTGTGAGTTTTACTCACTGTGGTTTTTCCCATTTGGGTTTCCATGTCAAAATATCTTGTGTTATGGTGATTGTGCTTTTATGGGTGAATGCCTTATTTTCTATTTGGTTTGTTTATATTTTAACCAGTTTATTGTTTAAGCTAGTACATTGGTCTGCTGGAAAATTGTTTAAGAGTTTGGTTAAGTTTTTAGGCATACTAATTCACCCCCCCGCTCTTAGTATTCATCATGGATCGTACCCCATATATACCCTTCATGTACCTTACACTATGATACAGAAATCCCTCGGCTATAAGATCTTTGGATCTTCGAGGTAAGAGAGACTGGCATGCCCGAGAAGTGTGTGCTGTGGAGTGGAGCCAGTGCTGCTAGACTCTCTATCTGTTCATTTTGTTTCGGTATTTTATTGTAAGGGCCTCATTTGAATGGTGTCCACTTTCCAGCCTAAGATTGTATTCTGTTCTTTTTTGTGTATCGTTGTGTTGGATCAGTATTAATTCAATCTTGTGGGCTATTTCAGGCCCTATCCTACGTATCTCTGAATTTTCTGAGATTATCTGAAAATTGAGTCAGTCAGCTATACATACCTCCAAGAAATTGTTCTAATATTTGGAAAACTACAAAAACTTGTCATACACACGAGGTTATAGAAAACAAAGTCCATTTTGAAACCAAAAACTCAAAAATTTCAACATACTTGTGACCCTAGGAAGTCCTAAGTCTTTGCATAGTCCCACTTACGTCCTCATTATCATCCTAATTCTTTACATAGTCCCACTTACATCCTCATTATCATCTTAAGTCTTTTCATAGTCCCACTTACGTCCTCATTATCGTCCTAAGTCCTTTTATCCATAGTCATTTCATAGTCCTAATTTTACGTCCGCATTATCATCCTCATATACATCTTCATCTAGACCTCATATAAGTCTAAGTCCATTGTCAGTTATAGAGTCATAGCATGTGTCATCATGGGTCTCCCAAGTGATGGTTTGCTCCCCTTCGAGAAACCTAATCTAGTGCCAAATGACGGTCAACTAATAATCATTGATGGTCTAGCTAACTTAGCTTGGGACTCAAGAAGAAACACACCTCAATATATAGGAGTCATATACAAGATAAATATTGAGTCTAAAATTACCCATGGAATTGATAGAGAGATTGAGACAGAACAACTTAGGCAAGAAATGGAAAGACTTGCATTAGAGAAATCCATAAATGCTCAACAGGTCTCAAGTTAAAATCCTCAATAGAGAGTCTAGTATAGCCTTTCATACCTCATATTTATGTCTACAGTCTAGCGTTAGTCGTCGTCTTGCATAGAACCACCCTCATATAGAAATTTAAGATGCCCTTCACAAGGTCACAAAAAGCGAAAGGTATAATGGACCCAAACAACACACAGACTGTAAACCCTACTTGGAATATGGACATGTCAACTGGTCAACACTCAGGTCCTCAGACAATGTCTACCCTAAACGAATTACAATAGCATTTGACAAAGGAAGAAATTGATTCAGCTCAACAAGATCCACATGTCCTTATGATCCTAGAAGCACTTATACATAGTGATAGGGACAAGTATCTCTCGTTGTTATTACAAAATGTGGCAAAACTACCTGAAGATTTTGATGTCACAAAGATCTTACCATCGGGAAAAACTTTAGGTCAAGATAATAGTCAAACACCACCCATGACACAAATACAAGCAACGACCTCCAGTTTTCCTTAAAATGTACCTATTCAAACAAATGTCAACACAAATAAAAACTTACAAATAAGTGTGTCATCCTCGACAATCAATGCTAGTATACCAACACAAAGCATACCGATAATATCAAGTTGTCTCAGCACCTATTCAAACACAAGCAACAAGTGTTGCCCAACCTCCAATTTCCTATTCCATGGGATCAACATATAGTCATCAAAATGAAAATCTAGGTCTTTCCAATACAACAAGTACAACTCAACCAAACATGGGTTTGCATATTACTTATTTCACAGTACCTAGTGGAATGCACAACACACAAAGTTATAATCTTGGTACCTTCCAACAACCTTCGAGCTATGTAACCAAAATCCTTTTGTGGGACATACACAAACACAAGGTCTACCTTTGACACAAACATATATTCTGACACAATAAATACAAAATTTGCAACAACAAATGACGACCATGCAGACCGATAACGTTAAAAAGAGCTACACAATGCAGGACTTACGTCCTACATGCCATCTTTCCCACAACATTTTGAAACACCTAAATTTGATAGATATCAAGGGAAGGGTGATCCTAGAGATCATATCAAAGAATTTTTTATGGAATGTATAGAGGTTGCCTCAGAAGATACTTATTTAATGAGACTATTTCCTAAAAGTCTGGGAGGTCCGTCTTTAGAGTGGTTTTCACTTTTACCACCAACCATCACATCATGGGGAGAATTAGCTGAATAATTTATTGCAAACTTCTCGCACAACATTGAAACCCTGATTACTTTGATGGACTTATGTGCCGCTAAGCAATATGAGAATGAAACATTTGCATCCTTCATACAACGATGGAGGGCTCTCTATAGGAGGTGCAAGGCAGTTATCCCAGAAACAAAGCAAGTAGACATGTTCACAGAAAACTTGATTCCCAAGATTAAATATTCGATACAAATGCAACATTTAACAACATTCAAAAAAATCACGAAAAAATCTCTCAAATGTGAGAAGGGACTAGTAGAACAAGGTCTTATTAAGTATGGCAACACTAAAAACAATGACAAATCTAAGTTTTGGTCGAAAAACAAAAATGTGACCAATGATGGTATTGTAGATGCTAGAACGATACACAAAACTCAACCCATTTTATCTTTGGGAACAAATCAGTCATCTAATCCACATATATGGAACAACATGACCTCCGCAAATGTAAATGCTACACAAAAAATGAACACAAGATACCCCAGGGTAAATGCTCCAAGAAGAAATTACACACCTCTAGGAGAACCTATTGAGTCAGCACTTAAAAAGTTAATACAGACAAACATGATCACTTTACCTGAAGTAAGAGTGTATGAACCAAGTCCTTTCAAACCCACATGGTCAAATGATAATGATTTATGTGATTATCATCGGACTAAAGGTCACAAAACAACAAGTTGCTACAAATTGAAAAACTTGGTCCAAGATATGATAGACCAAGGGGACATCACAATCGATACCGATAAAACCTCAGCAACCACAAATCATACAAGTTTTAAGGTTCCATTTGTTAAGCATGACAAAGGGAAAGTTGCCACATCAGGTACCCAAGACAATACAACCAACTACACAAAGGTCTCATACGACTACATTATTCATGCCATTAGCTTAGGAGATGTAGCAAACAATGATTCACAAGAAACACTTGATCAAGATGACCAATATCAAGACACTCACACAAATGATAACCAAATTTGCATGATATTAGAGGCACCAATGTACGATGATGATAGAAATATTTGTCTCAGAGACTGGGGGTATGATCAACCATCTCATTCAAGTTGGTTTGAAGATGGACTCATAGAACATATCATGGATGTCAAACATACACATAAAGACTATGAAGAGGGATTTAACATAAATCTTGATAACACAACATATCATACTGACAAAACTTGTAAGTTATATGATACAGTGGCTATGATCACCATAAATCCTAGAGATAGAGACCATGCAGTAGTTACTCGCAGATCAAAGGTAACTTTACAAGGAATACCCCAAAATAAATCACCAGCACTAGGGACTTACAATGTTGTTGAACAACTTAAGAAAAATCCAGCACAGATATCATTATTCAAACTTTTGCATATTTCACCCACTCATAGAGCTATACTGGACAAAGCACTTCAAGATTCGTTTAGTGGACAGAGATATAGATGAAAATGTCTTCCAGTCTATGGTAGGAAATTTGACACAAGGCACACATATTGCATTCACAGAACAAGATATTCCTAGTGATAGACTGCTTCATAATGACCCACTACATCTGGAAGCTTACATTCATAAGAGAAGAATCAGAAGAATACTCATAGATGGAGGAGCCGGTCTCAACATTTGTACTTTAAAACTGGTTAAGGCACTAGGATATTCTAAACTTCACATTGATTCATCCAAGAGGATAAATATCAAGGCATATGATGATGAAGAACATCCATCAAAAGGCATTTTAACATTACCCATACAAGTAGGACCTATAACAACAGAGGTCTCTTTTCAAATCTTGGACAGAGAACTAGGATACCACATGTTATTGGGCCACCCATGGATCCACACCATGCAAGCAGTACCATCCACATTTCATCAGTGTGTCAAATTCCCATACAATGGTATTAAAATCACCATAAAGGGTGTTCCAAATCCCTTCCAACATTGCAATTATTTGAAAGACAGTGTGGATAATCAGGTACCTATTAATCAAGCAACACCTCTCATTACACAACTAAAGGCATTAACAATCACAGAAACAAAAAAGGATGTGCCTTCAGCATCAACCTTACAAATACAAGATATGGGTTGTGGAGAGTATTCTATTGAAAATAATTTAAGTGGGAAACAGTTGTCTCTATCTCCTAAGTCTTTTGGGAAACCTCACAATATAGTACAAAAACAAGACAAAGGAAAAGAAATTGTCAGATACATAGACTCATGCTCTTTCATTAGATGGGGTGACTTACAAGAAGAATCCCTGAATGAAGATGTTAACCATTGGATATATAGAGAAGAAGATCACATGATGATACCTAGAATACCCACAGATCAGTATGGCAATGGATTCAAAATGCTCTAGAGACATGGATATGATGGTACCACATGCCTTGGGTTATAGAAACAAGGAATATTAGAACCTATTGTTCCTAATGATAATCCAGGGAATCAAGGTTTGGGGTATAAGCATGTACCACATATCACAGAGGCGAGACAACGCACCCTTGATATACTAAATCGACCAATGCATCTGTCAAACTACATACCACAAAGGGATTTTTCCATGCAGGTGCTTCCATCTTCATCTCAAACAAGTAATCAAGTACCCACATCGCCTAGTGTGGAATCAGATGGGGAAGACATGAGACAACTCCTGCAAGAACCTAGCACTCAATCACAAAATGATGTAGTTATTGATACAATGGTACAGGATAATGTTGCAATAGAGGCAGGTTTACCACCACCAGCTGAATCTCATCCATGGTTATTGTCACTACTTCTGCCATGAGAAACGACTCATGCTCAACCTAACGAATCAGATGAAGAAAGTTTGCAAAGGCTTATACCAAGCTTAAGAAGGGTAACTAATGTCCAAAGAAGACTAGTCAATCTACACTAGAATCAGTGGCAGGAACAAGAAAAAATAAGTGATGATATCTCACAGGATGAAACATATATTGAAAGTGAGATAGACTCCCATGAGTACAAGTTCTTATCACTCTATGATTCTAGCCCACCAGCAAGTGTAATATTAAGGTATCAAACAAAGCCTATACAAGATGAAAATACACAAAGTCATTCAAACAATCAAGTCTTCATGTTATCAGAGTCTACTAAAGAAGGGAGTAATGATTTACCCCTTGTACATTCACACTTGATTGAATGGGAGCAAGAAGGAAAACCAACGTTGGATTGGTTTGAAAATGACAAAGCAATTGCAGAATTTCTCGGAGTCAGGGAGGGGCTTCCACAAGGTGATCACAAAGCAGGGTTTGTTGTAGACCTAGATAGAACAATATACTTTGGAGAAGAAAGTATCTTTACAACAGAAGATAAAAATCAAAACACCCATAATGGCAAGAGTGAGTTGGGTAACATTCCTATTGAAAGAGAAAGTTCAACATTGCTTATAGAAGAAACAGAAGAAGTAAGCATAGCAAAAGGGGAATTTGTACATAACATCCATTTGGCAAAATCACTAAGCAAAGAAGAAAAAGATAGATTCATTCATTTTTTCAAGCAAAGACCTATCAATTTTTCTTGGTCCTATGCAAATATGCTAGGCTTAGACTCTGAATTAGTGTTGCATCACTTCTCTTTGATACCGGGAGTTAAACCTTACAAGCAAAAATTGAGAAAAATGCATCCAAGTATCGCATTAGTGGTTAAAAAAGAACTACAAAAGTTGTTGGATGTAGGTTTCATTAGACCTATTGACTATGCGGAAATTGATATCCAACCTGGTACCTATGACTAAGCCCATAGGAGGCATAAAAATTTGCACGGATTTTTGGGATCTGAATAAAGCTTGTCCTAAGGATGACTTCCCGCTACCAAATATCTATATGATAGTTGACCTAACAGCTGGAAATGAGATGCTATCCTTAATGGATGTTTTTTTAGGATACAACCAGATTAAAATTGCACCAGAAGATCAACATAAAATGACCTTTACATGCCCATGGGGAACATACTGCTGGAATGTGATGCCATTTGGTCTCAAAAATGCCAGAGCAACATACCAAAGAGCCATGACAATGCTGTTTCATGACATGATCCACAACATAATGGAAGATTATGTGGATGATATATTGGCTAAATCACAGACAAGAGAAAGTCACCTTACGGTCCTTGCATAGATATTTGATCGGTTGGAGCAGTATAATGTCAGATTAAACCGGAAGAAGTGTGTTTAGTGTAACAACAGGTAAACTGTTAAGGTTTATAGTGTCAAACAGAGGAATTGAATAGACCCTACCAAGGTCAAGGAAATCATTGATATGCAACCTCCGTCAACACTTAAACAACTAAGAGGGTTACAAGGAAGACTGCAATCCATAAAGAGATTCATAGCGTAGTTGGCAGATAAGTGTCACCCATTCCAACATTTACTCAAAAAAGGAGTTACCTTTAAATGGACAGAACAATACCAAGAAGCTTTCCAGGCTTTGAAAGATTATCTTTTAAACACACCAGTATTAATATCTCCTACTCCAGGAAAACCTCTATTGCTATACATATCAACAGCAAACTTAGCTCTAGGAGCTCTATTGGCACAGCATGACGAAAATGGAAAAGAAAGAGCCATTTATTATATAAGTAGGACTTTGATCGGCTATGTGCTTAATTATAACCCTATTAAGAGAGCATGCTTAGCAGTAATCTTTGCATCCCCAAAGCTCAGACATTACATGCTGAGTCATAAGGTATAGCTCATTGCATGCTTTGACCCACTCAAGTACCTATTGAGCAGAGCAACATTGACCAGGTGATTGGCTAAGTAGGTTATGATCCTGAGAAAGTTTGATATAGAATACATAGACAAAAAAGCCATGAAAGGACAAATTATAGCAGATCAATTAGTAGAGGCTCCTTTACAGGACAGTCACCCATTATTGATAGACTTTCCAGATGAATCCGTGTTTACATTAACTGCATTTGTAATGTGGAAATTATATTTTGATGGGTCATATACAAGTCATAGATCTAGAGCAGAGATTCTTTTCATCACACCTCAAGGGGATGCTATACCTAAGTCATTTAGGATCAATTTCTAATGCAAAAATAATATAGCTGAATATGAATCTCTCCTCATAGGGCTTCGTACAACTGTACAATGCAGAATACAAGAGTTACAGGTCTATGGTGATTCACAGTTGATTGTAATCCAGGTCAATGATGATTACAACATGAAGGATGACAAACTCATGCATTATAAGAAGTTGGTAGAAGATTATAAGGAACACTTCAACAAAATTACCTTTGAATAGATCCCAAGGATACAAAACAAGGCAGCAAATGCAATGACTACCATAGGATCTCTTCTGAATATGCTTGCTAATGAAACTCAGTTTGAGTTCATCATAGAACAGTTGATGCTACCGACATATGAGACTCCCCTATCAGAATATGTATGTGCAATTGTGGGTCAAGAATCACCTTGGCACAATGAAATATATACATATTTACATACTCAATACATGTCACCGGATCTGTCTAGAAATCAAAAGAAGACCTTTATTCGTCAGGCATCTAGATACACCATTATAGTTGATACTTTGTACAGAAAGGGCTTCGATGGAACTCTTCTCCGATGTCTTGATGATAATGAAGCACAACTTTCTTTAAAGGAAGTCCATGATGGAATTTGTGGGGCTTACCAAAGTGGTCCACCATTGTCAAAGAAATTGCTGAGAACGGGTTATTATTGGCCAACTATGGAAAATGATGCTTATAAGTATGTACAAAAATGTAAGCAATTCCAAATGCATAGGGATCTCATTCATGCACCAACACAAGGTCTTCAACCCATTACATCACCATGGCCATTTTCACAAATGGGGATTAGATCTAGTGGGTAAAATCAACCCTATTTCTTCCAATGGGCACAAGTTCATCTTGATAGCCACTGAGTACTTTACCAAATGGGTTGAGGCAATTCCTCTTACATACACCACTAGAAAGTAGATATTAAAATTCATGCTCAACTACATTATATGCAAATACGGGGTTCCAATGTGCTTCATGAGAAATAATGGACGTCCATTTAAAAACCAAGAAGTGAAAGAATTATGTGACAAGTTTCACATACAACAGAGATTTGCCATGCCATATTATCCACAAAGCAATGGACAAGTAGAGGCTACAAATAAAACAATATTGAAAATTCTTAAGAAAGTAGTCACTGACATAGGACAAGACTAACATCTCCAATTAAATCCCTCTCTTTGGGCATACAGAATAGGAGTACACACACCTACAGGAGCAACACCTGATTCCTTGGTCTATGGTACAAAAGCGATACTTCCCATTGAAATAGAAATACCGTCTCTAAGAGTCTCCTTATAGAACATCATATCAGAGGAAGACTACTGGGTAGCAAGGTTACACGAACTCGAAGCCCTTGATGAAAAAAGACAAACGACATTCAATCATATACAAGGATATCAAAACAGATTGAGATAGGGTTATAATAAATGGGTCCACCCATGAACTTTTGAAGTGGGAGATCTAGTCCTTAAAGAAAATCAAAGGAACCTAGCGGATCGAGAAAAGCCAGGGAAATTCAAACCTAACTGGCTAGGTCCTTTCATCATAACAAGGGTCATAGGCAATGGAGCATATAATTTGGATACCATGGAGGGAGATCCACTCTCTGACCCTATGAACAACATGCACCTTAAATGATACTATACCTAAGGGATGTGTAGTCTAGGTTTTACTTTCTGCATTGCATATCATATTATTCAAAACCCTGCATTACATATAGTTTTCTTTTTCAAATGCATCGCATCCTTAAAGTGTCTCCATTTTCATATTAGAGCATCAAGAACACAAGGCATCTGTTCAAGTTTGTCATTTGTTTGTATTCAAGAGAAACAAGGGTCATCTCCTTTCTTAGATATTCGGAAATGAAGTATTTGAGGTTCTAAGGTCATTCATTTTCAACATTACCCTATGATGATGCTTTACTTATGGTTGGGTAGTGATTTCACTATTTGAGACTTGTTAGCCCAAAATCTATCAGTTGCTATATCTCAAACACAATGAATCTCTAATTCATTCTAGACACCTAGTTGATCATATGACTAGTGAAAAATCTAAAATTCTACTTCAGCGCCACTGCAATTGTCACACCCAAGTAGGTTTCATTACTTACAAGTCAAGGTAAGAAAAGAAAAAGAAAAAATGAGCTATGCCAAATTCATCTTAAGGAAAAAAAGCAATGATATATAACTTTAATATCACGCATACGAGTGCGATAAAAAGCTTGACAATGGGAACATGCAAGTAACTCCATCAGGGCTATGAATGCCTACTAGAAATGGAGCAATATTTGAGAAATTATAGTCTAAAACCTTGTCGGAGCTCTCAAGGCTTGTTGGCAACGAGGCTCTATTCGGAATGCTTTTGAAGATAGGATAATCCATGTAGCTAGTCATATGGGATGCTAAGGATCTTTAGTGAACATAAGAGCAGGAATTAACTCATCTGTACACACATGGGCAAAAGAAGATCAAAGTTTCAAGAATCAATGGGGAAGTTTTCCGCATCTCCATTTGTAAATCCTAGTCACTAAGTGTGTTGAGATGAATGTTCCAAAGGGCCTTAGGGATCAACTGACTACTTATCTATGAAATGTTTTGCACCTCTATTTCAATTGGTGTATTACAAATGCTAAAACAAACATAGTCAACCTTGTTCGAATATGAAATTAATCTTCATCATACATATTGCATTAACATAGGTCATGTCAAAAATTCATTGTCTCCACATACATTCTGCAAATCATCATGTCATACAGGTCTGCACACTGGGGGCATAACTGAAAAAATCCTAAAAATCATATAAAGTCTCTAATAGTGAAATCACTACCCAACCATAAGTAAAGCATCGTCACAGGGAAATGTTGAAAATGAATGACCTTAGAACCTCAAATACTTCATGTCTGAATATCTAAGAAAGGAGATGACCCTTGTTTCTCTTGAGTGCAAATGAATGATAAACTTGAATAGTTGCCTTGTGTTCTTGATGCTCTAATATGAAAATGCAGAAACTTTGAGGATGCAATGCATTTGAAAAAGGAAACTATATGTAATGCAGGGTTTTGAATAATATGATACGCAATGCGGAAAGTAAAACCTATACTACATAGCCCTTAGGTATAGTATCGTTTAAGGTGCATGTTGTTCATAGGGTTAGAGAGTGGATCTCCCTCCATGGTAGCCAAATTATATGCTCCATTGCCTATGACCCTTGTTATGATGAAAGGACCTAGCCAGTTAGGTTCAAATTTTCCTGGCTTTTCTCATTCCACTAGGTTCCTTTGATTTTCTTTAAGGACTAGATCTCCCACTTAAAAATTTCGTGGGTGGACCCATTTATTATAACTCTGTCTCATTCTTTTTTGATATCCTTGTAGATGATTGAACGCCATTTGTCTTTTTTCATCAAGGGCTTCAAGTTCTTGTAACCTTGCTACCCTATAGTCTTCCTCTGATATGATGTTCTGTAAGGAGACTCTTAGAGATGGTATTTCTATTTCAATGGGGAATATTGCTTCTATACCATAGACCAAGGAATATGGTGTTGCTCCTGTAGGTGTGCGTACTCCTGTTCTATAAGCCCAAACAGCAGGATTTAACTAGAGAAGCCAGTCCCGTCCTGTGTCAGTGACTACTTTCTTAAGAATTTTCAATATTGTTTATTTCTAGCCTCTGCTTGATTGTTGCTTTGTGGATAATATGGTGTGGCAAATCTCTGTTGTATCTGAAACTTGTCACACAATTCTTTCACTTCCTGGTTTTTAAATGGACATCCATTATCTGTCACCAAGCACATTGGAATCTCGTATCCGAATATAATGTTGTTGAGCATGAATTTTGATATCTTCTTTCCAATGGTTTATGTAAGAGGAATTTTCTCAACCCATTTGGTAAAGTACTTAGTGGTTGTCAAGATGAACTTGTGCCCATTGGAAGAAGTAGGGTTGATTTTACCCACTAGATCTAATCCCCATTGTGAAAATGGCCATGGTGATGTAATGGGTTGAAGATCTTGTGCTGGTGCATGAATGAGATCCCCATGCATTTGGCATCATTTACATTTCTATACATACTTATAAGCATCCTTTTCCATAGTTGGCCAGTAATAACTCGTTCTCAACAATTTCTTTGACAATGGTTGACCACTTTGGTGACTCTCACAAATTCCATTAGGGACTTCCATTAAAGCAAGATGTGCTTCATTCTCATCAAGACATCGGAGAAGAGTTCCATCGAAGCCCTTTTTGTACAAAGTATCAACTATAATGGTGTATCTAGATGCCTGACGAATAAAGGTCTTCTTTTGATTTTTGGACAGATCCGATGACATGTATTGAGTATGTAAATATGTATATATTGTTGGCATATGTGCAGAATATGTTGACATGATGATATTGTGTTGTCATTGATGTTAATATGCTGAAAGAATAAACTGGTAATATGCTCAAGAGAGAACCGGTAATATGCTGTAAGAGAACTGGTAATATGCTGAAAGAGAACTGGTAATATGATGAAGAGTGAACAGGTTTATTGAAGTTAAGCAACTAGCAAAGTGAATCGGTATAATGATAAGAACTGGTATATGTGCTAAAGGTGAAGCAGTATGTTTGTCCAAGTGAACCGGTATATGGAATGTTTTCTATCAAGGTTTAATATGGTATGACTACTGGTTGGTAGTCTCAGCTCCAGGGTTTTCGGTTGAAGTGTTTCGATCCTGTGTGATTCAACAGATGGCATTGTGTGATGAGTTAGCATTGTAATAGAGATCAGATCGTGTTGCCACGTCAGCCTTGTGCACGTGAAGGATCTTGCATGAAGGAGATTGATCCTATCTACCTCAGGAATGTGCGATGTCTCTACAAACGATGGAGAATGCATGATGGGTTATCACCTCCAAGAAGTGGTGAAGGACAAATGATGGAGAATATCTTGAGATCTATTCAAGACCGTTGTATTCAAATGCAATGTGTTCAATGGTCAGGATTGAACCAACTGAATTGCTCAACCTAAATATTTAGGGTTTAGGGTTTATGTTACCGACCTATCTGTTTCCTATAAGGTTGATGTTGTGTTTCATGTTGAAGTTGTTGGCAAATGTTGTGTATGTATCTAAGTGCAAAGATATGTGATTCTTGCCAGACCAGATAAGAGGGTTGATACCTGTAGAGTGTGTATGCAGAAGAAAGGAACTAAAGTGGGTCTGCATTGGCATTGAGTGCTATTACCAGATCATTGTAATACCTATTAATCTCTAATCACTTCAACAGTTGGAAAATCCCTTAATAGGGTAGCTTTAACCAGCTTGTTGTAAATCCTTTAACTGGGTGACTCAAAGCCATTGAGTTCATAAAATCCTCTAACAAGGTAACCCTTAACAAGGTTTAACCCTTAACCAAGTATTCTAGCCATCCCTTAACCGGGTGATCCCTAATAGGATCGGTTCCTAACAGAACCTGTTGTAACAAGTCTTTAACCGAACTAGGCTCCTAACAGAGAAAACTTCTAAAGAGTTCAAAAATAGCTTGTGGGTATTCATCCCCACCATAGTTTTTCCCAGATGGGTTTCCACATGAAAAATATGTGTCATATGTGATGTATTTTTCATGTGATGCTTTGTTGTTTTCTGTCAACTGGTGAATCTTGTTGATCTAGCAAGTTATTATATTTCTGTTGATAGATTACTTGTCTATGCACAAGGATAATGTGGAAATGAGGGTGTAGGTTGTGTGGTAAGATAAGTGTTTCCATTTTATATCTTTCACAGTCTCATTGTGCTTAACCAGTAGTAATTTGGTTTATGACCGATGTTAGGGATTGCCAGTCAAGTTCAGTGTTTGTAGTCAAACCGGTTCAGGAAAAGTTTTTATACCTGTACTAATTCACCCCCCTCTTAGTACTAGTTTGGTACTCACTATTCATCATTGTGTTGTCAATTGGTATCAGAGCACCCTCCTGGTCTTCTATGTTGTAAACTTAACCGCTTGAGGGAAAGATCCTATTATAATGATGAAGAGGGAAGCTCCAAAGTTCAACAAAGATAACTTTAAAATATGGAAGGATAGAATGAGATATACATCAGAAGCATGGGTGCTCAACATTGGAGCTATGTTTAGAATGTTTATGTTATCCCTACCAGTACTCTCACCGATGACCAAAAGAGAGAGATTCAGGAGAATGGGCAAGTCATGGAAGCCCTACTCAGTAGTTTATCTAACATTGAGTTTATTAATATCTAGGATAAAGAAAAACCCAAAGAAGTATGGGATACTCTTGAGAATATCTATGGTGGTGATGAGCATGTGAAACAAGCAAAGGAAGAAAGCCTTAGAGGAAAGTTTGAAGACACGTGGATGGTTGAAGGAGAGACCATTCAACAATATGGAATAAGAATCAAAACTGTTGTTAGAGATATCAAGAGTGCAGGTGGTCAAATGGAAGATTCCACTGTTGTTAGCAAAGTTTTGAGATCCTTATTACCAGTCTATGCAATAAGGGTTGTTGCTATTCAGGAGTTGAGGTCAATAGACAAGACTAAGGTGTCCCTAGACTCCATCATCGCAAAGTTGATAGCCTATGAGATAAATAGCTTTGATGGCAGTGTTCAAAAGACTAAATAAGATTTTAGAGCATCTATTGCACCATCTAGAAAAGGCAAAGAAGCTAGTACCAGTTGCGAACTAAGATAGAGCAGAGAAATGGATGATGAGGAGATCCTGATGGAATTTGAAGCTCTTCTTGCCAAGAGACTTCCTAATGGAACAGGTAAATATAGAGGTAAGCTTCCTTTGAAATGCTTCTCTTGTAACTGGATAGGACACATTGTTGTAAACTGTCCTAATGGTGATAGCAAGGACAAACCGGAAAAGTTCAAGAAGTTCAAAGGAGGAAACTAGAGAAACTATTTTGTAGTAGTTGATGAAGGTGTCACTGATGAAGAATCGGAAGATGAAGAAAATGAGGATATTGTGTTTGTAGCAGTCAAGGAAGATGTGTTAGAGAAGAAGGCTCTTGTCTCCCACTTTGATACTTCCAATGAGTGGATTATTGACAGTGGTTGTTCTCACCATATGACTGGTGACCGGAGTAAGTTTCTTTCTCTGGAAGAGTATGATGGTGGTGTGGTTCATTTTGGTAATGATGCACCATGTATGGTCAAAGATAGAGAGTCCATCTCTCTGAATGGAAAGAGCAGTGCTAACAATGTGTATTGGGTAGAAGGTCTAAGGCACAACCTTCTGAGTGTTTCTCAACTGAATAATAATGGACTCACTCTGGAATTCAAAAATGGAGTGTGCAAAATCAAAGGAAAGAGTGGTGAACTGATGGCTACCGATATGCAGACAAAAGGTAACCTATTTCAAATAAATGCTAGTGTCAGTACATGTCTTATGGCTAAGTTTGAAGACAGTTGGATATGGCATAGGAGACTCTGCCATGTAAAATTTGACAATATTATGAAGGCCAGTAAGATCAAGGCAGTTAGAGGATTGCTAGTGCTAAGCAAACTAGAAAATCCTTTGTGCAGAGAGTGTCAACTGGGGAAAATGTCTTCCTCAACCTTCAAAGGTAAATCTTTCATTTCAGACAATTTACTTGATCTTGTGCATATTGATTTGTGTGGTCCTATGAAAACTAGGAGTGTGCAGGGAGATAGGTATTTTATGATTCTTATAGATGATTGCTCAAGAATGATGTGGTTCACATTCTTGAAGGATAAGTCTGAAGCCTTTGGAAAGTTCAAAGCTTTCAGAGCACTGGTAGAAAAGGAAAGTGGTAGAAAAATGCCTTGGGACTGATCAAGGAGGAGAATTTACTTCCAGTGAATTCAACAAATATTGTGAAGAGAATGGCATCAAGAGGCAACTGTCTACCCCCTAGACTCCACATCAGAATGGCTTAGCAGAGAGGAACAACCAGACTATGGTTGAAGTGGCTAGAACCATGTTAATCCAAGGAAAGGTTGCTCACACCTTTTGGAGAGAAGCGGTGAGCACTGCAGTCTACACAATGAACAAGAAAGGAAAGGATGAGACTCCTTATGAGTACTAGACCGGTAAGACACCAATGGTAAGCTACTTCAGAGTGTTTGGAAGTAATTGTTATATCAAGAGGAGTGACCATCAGGGAAAGTTTGATGCTAAATGTGATGAGGGAATATTCCTAGGTTATTCCACAAAGAGCAAAGCTCTCAAATGTTTCAACAATAGGACTCAGAGAATTGTTGAAAGCATCAATATTAGGGTTGATGAAAACTTTGAGAAACCTGAGGAAACTAGCAGAGAGCATGTAGGAGATGAACTAGTAGTAACCTTCTAGGAACTGGTTGTAAATCAGTCCAGTACCAGTAATTATGCTCCTACACCGGTGGATGCTGACACTGATGAAGATGAGGATGAAGAAGAAAAGAAAGAGGAATCTGTTAAGAATATACCTAGGTATGTAAAACTCAATCATGATCCAAAGCAGATCATAGGAGACAAAGATGCAGGAATTCTTACAAGAAGAAAGGTCAGAGAAAACTCATGTATGATATCTGAATTTGAGCCTAAATCATTCAAAGAGGCACATAAAGATGAAGACTGTATCAAGGCAATGGAAGAAGAACTTGACCAGATAGAGAAGAATGGTACATGGTCTTTGTTACCCAGACCGGAGCATAAAAATGTCATTGGAACCAAATGGGTCTTCAAAAATAAACTAAATGATGGCACAATGGTAAGGAACAAAGCCAAACTAGTATGTAAAGGATATGCCCAAGAAGAAGGAGAAGACTATGGAGAAACCTTTTCTCTAGTAGCAAGATTGGAAGGAGTTCGTATGCTCCTTGCATATGCAGTTTTTAAAGGATTCAAGGTATACCAAGTGGATGTAAAATCTGCATTTCTAAATGGAATACTTGAAGAGGAGGTGTATATAGAGCAACCAGATGGGTTTTCCTTATCAAAAGATAGTGACATGGTGTGTAGGCTACATAAAGCCTTGTATGGACTGAAGTAGGCACCTAGAGCATGGTATGAACACTTGCACTCCTATCTTGTGAGGATTGGCTTTGAAAGAACAAGTGAAGATAGCAATATCTACTTGAAATCAGAAGGAGATCAGATTCTAATCTATAAAGTATTTGTTGATGACATAATCTTTCGTGGAGATGACAAGATGAGTCATGACTTTGCATATGAGATGAAAAACGAGTTTGAGATGTCACTCATAGGGGAGATTAAGTTCTTCATTGGACTATAGATTCAACAAATGAAAGATGGAATCTTTATTACTCAGTCCAAGTATGTCAAAGAGGTGTTGAAGACCTTTGGCATGGAAGATAGCAAACCGGTTGGTACACCAATGGTGACCGGTAGTTAAATATCAAAAGAGGATGACTCAGCATTGGTAAATGAGAAGGAATATCGATCAATGATTGGTAAGTTACATTATGTAGTGCATAGCAGACTGGACATTGCACATGCAGTGGGTATTACCGCTCGGTTTCAACAAAGCCCAAGAGAATCCCACTTGGTAGCAGTCAAGCGGATTCTTAGATATCTGAAGGGAACTATTGACTATGGATTATGGTATCCATACAATGATGATTTCAATCTAAAAGTGTTCACAGATGCTGATTGGGCTGGTAATGTGGATGACTGGAAGAGCACAACCGGTGGTGCATTCTTTCTCGGTGGTAGACTGGTCTCATGAATGAGTAAAAAGAAGAGTTGTATCTCTTAGTCTACAACATAAGCGGAGTATGTTGTAGCTTTTATGAACTGCACCCAGACTATTTGGATGAGGCATGTATTAAATGGCTTCAAAGTTTATGTATATGAACCAATAAGTATATTTTGTGACAATACAAGTGCAATTAACATTTCCAAGAATCCAGGTTTACATGCTAGAACCAATCACTTTGAACTCAAGTATCATTTCTTGACGGAAAAGGTTCAAAACAAAGAGGTGGTATTGGAACATGTTTCCCGTAAGGAGTAGTTAGCAGACATATTCGCCAAGCCTCTACCAAAGGCTACTTTTACCTATCTGAGAGGTGAATTAGGGGTGCTGCCCCTTCAAGAGGTAATCTAAAGGCTTGTGCTCCACATTAGTCAGATCTTACTTTGCTATATCTTTTTAGGATTGATGTGTTGAAGGATGCTACTCCTTAGGGTGAGCAACATAGTGGAACAGGGAAGCTTGTGCCTCCACTTTGGTATTGTTGTCAAAGGGGGAGAAGATGTGAAGTGGAAAGATATTTGTAGTATTCAGGAGAAGATGTGATGCAGAAAGAGAGATATCTTTGTATATTGCCATCAATGCCAAAGGGGGAGATTGTTGGCATATGTGCAGAATATGTTGACATGATGATATTGGGTTGTCATTGATGTCAATATGCTGAAAGAATGAACCGATAATATGCTCAAGAGAGGACCGGTAATATGCTGAAAGAGAGCCGGTAATATGCTGAAAGAGAACCAGTAATATGATGAAGAGTGAATAGGTTTATTGAAGTTAAGCAACTAGAAAAGTGAAATAGTATAATGATAAGAATCGGTATATGTGCTAGAGGTGAAGCAGTACGTTTGTCCAAGTGAACCGGAATATGGAATGTTTTCTATCAAAGTTTAATATGGTATGACTAATGGTTGGTAGTCTCAGCTTCAGGGTTTCCGGTTGAAGTGTTTCGAGCATGTGTGATTCAACCGATGGCATTGTGTGATGAGTTAGCATTGTAATGGAGATCCGATTGTGTTGCCACATCAACCTCATGCATGTGAAGGATCTTGCATGAAGGAGATTGATCCTATCTACCTCAGGAATGTGCAAAGTCTCTGCAAATGGTGGAGAATGCATGATGGGTTATCACCTCCAAGAAGCGGTGAAGAACGAATGATGGAGAATGTCTTGAGATCTGTTCAAGACCGTTGTATTCAAATGCAAAGTGTTCAATGGTCAGGATTAAACTGACTGAATTGCTCAACCTAAATTTTTATGGTTTAGGGTTTATGTTACTGACCTATCTGTTTCCTATAAGGTCGATGTTGTGTTTCATGTTGAAGTTGTTGGCAAATGTTGTGTATGTATCTAAGTGCAAAGATACGTGATTCTTACCAGACCAGATAAGAGGGTTGATACCTACAGAGTGTGTATGCAGAAGAAAGGAACTAAAGCGGGTTTGCATTGGCATTGAGTGCTATTACTAGATCATTGTAATACTTGTTGATCTCTAATCACTTCAATAGTTGGAAAATCCCTTAACAGGGTAGCTTTAACCAGCTTGTTGTAAATCCTTTAACAGGGTGACTCAAAGCCATTGAGTTCATAAAATCCTCTAACAAGGTAACCCTTAACAGGGTTTAACCCTTAACTAGGTATTCTAGCCATCCCTTAATCGGGTGATCCCTAACAGGATCGGTTCCTAACAGAACTTGTTGTAACAAGTCTTTAACCGAACTAGGCTCCTAACTGAGCGAACTTCTAAAGAGTTCAAAAACAGCTTGTGGGTATTCATCCCCACCATAGTTTTTCCCAATTGGGTTTCCACATGAAAAATAGGTGTGTCATATGTGATGTCTTTTTTATGTGATGCTTTGTATTTTTCTGTCAACCGATGAATCATGTTGATCTAACAAGTTATTATATTTTTGTTGATAGATTACTTGTCTATGCACAAGGATAATGTGGAAATGAGGGTGTAGGTTGTGTGGTAAGATAAGTGTTTCCATTTATATCTTTCATAGTCTCATTGTGCTTAACCGGTAGTAATTTGGTTTATGACCGGTATTAGTGATTTCCAGTCAAGTTCATTGTTTGCAACCAAACCGGTTCAGGAAAAGTTTTTATACCTGTATTGATTCACCCCCCCTCTCAGTACCGGTTTGGTACTCATTGTTCATCATTGTGTTATCATATATTTCATTGTACCAAGGTGATTCTGGACCCACAATTGCACATACATATTCTGATAGGGGAGTCTCATATGTCGATAGCATCAACTGTTCTATGATGAACTCAAACTAAGTTTCGTTAGCAGGCATATTCAAAAGAGATCCTATGGGAGCCATTGCATCTGGTGCCTTGTTTTGTATCCTTGGGATATGTTCGAAGGTAATTTTACTGAAGTGGTCCTTGTAATCTTCTACTAGCTTCTTATAAGGCATGATTTTGTCATCCTTCATGTTGTAATCATCATTGCCCTGGTTTACAATCAACTGTGAATCACCATAGACCTGTAACTCTTGTATTCTCTATTGTATAGTTGTACGAAGTCCTATGAGGAGAGCTTCATATTCAGCTATATTGTTTGTGCATTAGAAATTGATCCTAAATGACTTAGGTATAGCATCCCCTTGAGGGGTGATGAAAAGAATCCCTGCCCCAGATCCATGACTTGTATATGACCCATCAAAATATAATTTCCACATTACAAATGCAGCTAATGTAAACACAGATTCATCTGGAAAGTCTATCAGCAATGGGTGACTATCTTGTAAAGGAGCCTCTGCTAATTGATCTGCTATAATTTGTCCTTTGATGGCTTTTCTATCTATGTATTCTATATCAAACTTGCTCAAGATCATAACCCACTTAGCCAATCGCCTAGTTAATGTTGCTCTGCTCAATAGGTACTTGAGTGGGTCAAAGCGTGCAATGAGTTGTACCTTATGACTCAGCATGTAATGTCTGATGTTTTGGGATCCAAAGATTACTGCTAAGCATGAATGTTCCAAAGGGCCTTAGGGATCGACTGACTACTTATCTATAAAATGTTTTGCATCTCTATTTCAATTGGCGTATTACAAATGCTAAAACAAACACAGACAACCTTGTTCAAATTGGAAATGCATCTTCATCATGCATATTGCATTCACATAGGTCTTGTCAAAAATTCATTGTCTCCACATAATTTTGTAGATCATCATATCATACAAGTCTGAACATTGGGGGCATAACTGAAAAAATCATAAAAATCATATATAGTCCTAAAAAAATCCAAAAACATTGAAAAACTAAAAGTCCAAAAACAATGAAATCCATGAAAAATCAACCAAAAACATCCATAAAAAGTCCTGAAAAAATCATCCAAAAACAGTCAAATATGGAAAACAACTAAAAACATCTACAAACAATCCTTCAAAAAATCAAAAACATCTGCAAAATGTCCTAAAAAAATCAATCAAAAACATTCAAATATCGATCTACATAATCCAAAAACATCGAAAAAGCACTTGGAAAAGAACTAAAAATAAAAAATCAATCAATCAAAAAAACTTGCAATAAAATGTCTTGTGAGAAACAAATACCCTAGCAGATATCCAACAAGCACTTCGCACGAAGTTAACAAAGGATATGACTATCCAGTCAAACATCTGCAATCAACTGATCAAACTGTCTTATCAATCGTATCATATCCATATCAAAGTGATCATGATCTTGTCTTAAATAGAAGAGGATACACTTGAAATCAGGTAGGTCAGTCTTAAACAGGGTCCACAACTTTCTGAGATCAGACATTATCAACCATCACATCAAGCAACTAAGAACGAAGGCACAAGGTCAGTATAGCTACTGAATTTTGTCTGGGCCAGTCTTTATCTTTTATCATTTGGCGACAGATATTGTTCCTATGCTACTCAAGGATGTCCACAAGTGACTGGAGGAGCTATGATGGGCATTATCTTTTTCTTTGTTTGATGTTTGTGGTGTGAACTGATGAAATTCTAGGGAAATTTCTCTAGTGGGTGTCTGTGATAGGAGCATTTAGCTATTGGATGCCACACATACCTCGACCCCTAGTGTAATTCCCAGGTTGGAGGGTTCACTCCTTGTCTGCTACATGTTTGTTTCTTCAATGAGACATCTTTGCATCTTGGTTCCTTATACCCTGATGTGCTAAGCTTGATTGTTCAATAATAAGGTTCAATGATGAATATATATTGGCACAATAAAATATGTGACATGGGTTCGTGATTCTTTCAAATTTCATTCTCATCTCATTTTCTTATTGATAGTTTGTTGATTTCTCATCTTCTTTCTAAATCGTATTCTTTCTAACATTCTTTCTATCATCAATTTTTCTCTCTATCATCTAACTAACATTTCTTCACGGTGTATTTGAGTTAAAATTGGTCCAGTCATTATCATACAAAAAACATTCATAATAGATTTCATTGCATTCATCATAATTTCATTAAACATTCATACTAGATTTTATTGCATTCATCATAATTCATTAAACATTCATAATAGATTTCATTGCATTCATAATAATTTCATTAAACATTCATAATAGATTTCATTGCATTCATAATAATTTCATTAAACATTCATAATAGATTTCATTGCATTCATAATAGATTTCATTGCATTCATTATAAATTCCATTACATTCATTAGCATCATTAATACATACATGTACTACCATTGCATTTCAGAATCATATAGAATCAAATAGATACACATCACAAAACTCATAGTATCATATAAGCATACATGGAAAACAAAACATAAATAGATCACTGCCAAAACTTGCATATCATATATATACGACTAAAAAATGATAATGTGTGTGAATACAATAAATAAGCCCGAAGGCTTAGATAACATAATCAAAAAATGTCTCAACCAACACTGCCTCTATTAGCAGGTGGATCCTATCCACTAGATCTTGCCCCAAGATGTCGAGGTGGTCCCATAACGCCACCACTGCTAGTCCGTCGTGAATTAGATCTACTCGATCTCCTCCCCATAAATAAACTGAAGCTAGGCTCTCTGACCCTCAGGGACGGTTCTCTCATATGCCTGGCGATAATAAATAGACTCTTGCATAGTAGTGAAATACCTATCTACTTGGTCACACGGATCTGTACCTACTCTAAAAAGCTGATCAAAGGCATCCATAGTGATTTGACATCTCCACACTGCCTCATCTCTCTCCCTTTGGAGACAATCTCTCTCAGCCTTAAGGGCACCATAATCTGCATGGTAGGTCTCCCGCTTGACATCTCGTCTAGAGACCTGATCCTCCAAACTTTGGACCCGTGCCCTAAGAGTCTGCAACTCATCCTCCTCACCAACCTATCCTCTCCCACCCTCTGCAAGAGGCACATCCTCCAGCTCTAGCATATCCTCATCATCACCTCCATCCTCTCTACTCGATGGCTCAGAAGAATCATCACTATCCTCACTGCTAATAGACTCGGTGTCTGCACCAATGTCTACATCCTCATCTCCCTCACCTCCACCACCTCCTCCCTCATCTCCCTTACGTCCTCCCTCGGTTCCACCCTCTCCTCCTCCTCTAGCTCTCTCCCCTATGTCTATCCTCAACTGCTGTCTAGGATGCCGAATCTATTGTGCTGTAATCAGAACAGGAGGATCAGTCAATGGCACTGGCCTATGCCTAGCAAACCATGCATCATACTCCATCGTCGTCCCTGGATTCGCTGCACCTCTACCTCAACCCTAGAGTAATGGTTGCAAAGCATCAAACTCAATAGAAGCAACATGTGACTATATGCACACACCCCAATGAGAAACCTCCCATGATATACGAGCAAAGTAAGCAGTAACCATAGGTGTCACCTGTACCTCACCGAACTATCTCAGAACCCGCCCTAGAAGATACATCTCGATGATCCGCTGGGTCTCAAAGGTCCTACCAATCAGATATCTTTGTTGTTGGTTGAAAGGCATGTTCACTGCATCATCCTCCCAAGTGGGGCAATCTAAGTAAGGTCTCCAAATGAAATGCTGCAATATGTCCAACTGATGTCTCCAATATAAGGTGTTACTCAAACCCCTATGTCTAATACTTGCTGTGTTCCTAAAAGCATAAGGCTCACCAGGCTGCAAGTCTACATGAATGGAAGGCCTAGAGATAGAAATGTTCTCCCATACCCATGTCTGGAGAAGAGTCACACCACAACTAATAGATCGGTATCTTAGATACACAATACCATGCAACTGATAGTATAACATGGCTAGTAGACAAGGACCCCACACATATACTCGATGATAAAAAATCATATCATGGAGCACTCTGCCCCATCCAATTGGAAATCCATGACCTCGTCTGTTAGGTATCAGTAAACCACTGACAACACCGCATAATACAATAGTCATGTCATCATAATCCAACTGGGCCCAAGGGATGTCATAACGGCCACTGATCTGCAAATCTTGAATCTCACACTCAAAAAGTCCACATAGTCCAACAATGCCATCATCATGGTCATATACAACTCTCTCACCATGAATAGGAATATGGAGTATACACCATACATCCTCTAATGTGATGGATGCCTCACTAGTCAAAAGATGAAATGAACAAGTCTCAGAGTGCCACCGCTCTATCAAAGCTATAGTCATGGCCCTGTTGGCCGTAACCTCTGGCAAGTGTAAAACATGATATAGACCAAGCTATCAAATATGCTCAATCTCCTTATCGAGTAAGTCTGCACAAAGATCAAGTCCACTAGGTCTGCTCTGTCAGTAATATAAAACTCCAATGTTCTCCTGTAATGAGAAAATGTTGAAAATATCAGCTATCGGATCCTGAAAAACAAAAATATTTTCAAAATGCATGACAAAAATTACATATACAACGAATGTGAAATAGTTATTACTAATGCAGTACAATTATGACTCTTGCGTGATGTTTAAAGCTAATGCCTAATGACATGAGCACATGTGTTACATTAAACACTATTGCATAAAGAAATGAGAGAATGCGGCACGTTTAACACGAATGCGTAACACTTAAGGTGCATGCGTAGCATTTAGAGAATTTGTGATACATTAACAATGAATGTGTAAACATTGACAAGCGATTGCGTAACACAATGCAAAAATTGATCATGGAAGGTTTTTTGGAAAATAGCAAAAAAAACAGGTAAAAAATCAAGAAAAAAATGGAAAAATACCATCCTGCCAGTCCCAGGAGGTCTTTGATATGAACGTACTCAGTCACATAGATGCAATCGAGCTCTATAACCAACCATGATGATCAAATACTCGCAAGAAAGCACACAAATTTCCAAGAAATTACCAAATTGCAAATGAGCAAATGAAACCTAAAAATCTCTATTTATAGCTCAAAATTAGGGTTTTTTGACACCTCGATGCCCGTGGTCCTCGCTAGCTTCAAACAACTTCTAGCCTACTCAAACGATCTCAAAATCGAATGAAACTTCACACGCTTGCTCGTTACACTGATATTGAAAACATGGTCTCAATTTTGAATTTTCTGACCACCTTTTCCGAGGGGGCATATTTACACTATACAACAAGTACCAAGGCACACTGGGGCAGAATTTTTTGTTTTCTTTAAAGCAATATCGTTCTGACATTATCTCAAAGAGGGAAAAATGTAGACACCTAAAAATGTCTCATTGATCATGTACTAATTATTCCTCTAATTGATTAAATAATTCTTTAATTATTTTATTAAGTTAATTAATCATATTCTTCTAATTTCATAGTTCCTCATAATCTTACTAATTATTCTATTTCTTATTCTTTCATCATTTAATCATTTTAATCATTTTCTAAATATTAATTAAATATTTATTATTTAATTAATTCTGATTAATTCCCCAATTTAAATAATCTTTATTATTTGAATAAATAAATTCTCAATTTATATCTCTAATCATCCAATCTTCAACCCTCTTCTAAATATTAATTAAATATTAATTATTTAATTAATTGTGATTTAATCCTTTAAATTAAATAATCTTTATTATTTAATTAAGTTCCATTTCTAAATAATTAAATAGTTTCTTTAAATTATTTAATTAACTAATTAATTCTTCTAGTTCTTCAAATTCTAATTTCATTTAATTTCTTATTTCTTCTAATTTCTTCCAAATTCAATTACATGTGCATGATTACAAAAACCAAATTGAAAATCAAAGTCAAGTTCTAAATATATTCAAATACTAAATTGAATTAAATAAATTCAATTATTTGAATAAATCTCATGCAAAGATTAAATTGAAAATCTAAATCTAAATGCAAGCACATGCTAAATTAATTAATTCAATCAATTAATTAATTAAATCATTATCTCTCCAATCTCTATTTCCATCTTTTAGTTAGCTTTTTCTAAATTAAGCTTTCTTTGTCATCCTCTATATTTCCTCCAATCATCCTTTTCCTTCTTTCAGTCAGCTTTTTCTTAATCAGTTGACTCAATTAATCTATTCAATCTATTGAGTTTCACTCCTACAATCAGTAGTTCAACTATCAATTTTCATTTGAGCTCACCTGAGTTCCACCTCTTGATCAATCCGTTCCACCTTTCAACCAATCTCATCCAAAAATCTATAAATTGAGCATTCAATCTCCATTCTCAATAATCACGAACTTTGAATCTTTGTGTCACTTGCAGGTTACTAGCGCAATATCTAAGAGCCATCATACCACAAAGAAGAGAAGAGCAATGGAAGTTATACGCAGTCACGGAATAGGGAGTTTTAAATTGATTTGATTTATAAACCCTGTTTTGATGTTATTGTGTTATTTCATTGTTAGTTTGTTAGAATTCTTTGATTAGATAGGGATTTGTGATTTCCCTTTGATTCTAATTGATATTTTTATATTGAATAAGAAGAATTTTACACGCTACACATGGCTAACCTGACGATCAAACATAATGATATCCCTTTTGATGATATTACCCAAGTAGAAATCAAGACTAGACCATCAGTCCCTGACAATATAAAGAGTTGGCAAGTATTTGATGATGACAAGGATTTGCTAAAGTTTTTGTTTTGTGAGAATCGGTATGAACACCAGCTAATTGATTGGAATGGACCGGTGGAGGACAATGATGGCAAGGGGACAGTATTTGGGCAAGAGGTGTTGCAGCTAAAAACACATAAAATTCCAAAAGGATTGATAGAGCTTGAAAGAATGTTTGATGATAAAGATATAGCAAGTTTCAGACCTAATTCAGGAGGGTGTGAGGATGTTGAAAAAATAAACTTGGGAAGTGAAAGCAATCCAAGAGAAGTATATATTGGAAAAAGGCTCACACCAAAAATCAGAATAGTATTGATTAATTTGCTAAGGAAGTACAGGTATGTCTTCGCTTGGTCATATGATGACCTTAAAGCATACAAGGAAGACTTGTTCCAGCATGAGATACCCTTGAAGCCTAATGCAAAGCCTTTCAAACAGAAGCAAAGGCCAATAAACCCTACTTTGGCTCCCAAGATGAAAGAAGAGCCGATGAAAATGAGAAATGATGGTATTATTGTGCCCATAAGGCATTCAACATAGGTGTCCAATTTGGTCCCAGTAAGAAAAAATAATGGTGATATCAGATTATGTGTGGACTTTAGGAATGTGAATGTGTCATCTTTAAAAGATAATTATGCTTTACCTAACATGGAGGCTCTTTTGCAGAAAGTCACTGGAAATGAATTATTATCTATGATGGATGGTTTCTCAAGATATAATCAAGTCAAAGTTAGGGAAGCAAAAAAGTTCAAAACTGCTTTCACCACACCTTGGGGCACCTATGTCTATGCTAGGATGCATTTTGGACTGACAAATGCAGGAGCCACATTCCAGAGGGCAATGGATGTAGCCTTTGAGGGGTTGATTGATTATATTTTGGAAGTTTACCAGGATGATATGACTGCTTATTCTAAAAAAGTAAAAGACCATTGTAATGACCTAGAAAAAAACTTTATTAGAGCATTAGAATATGGCATATCTTTAAATCCCAAAAAGTGTCATTTTGGAGTTACTGAAGGGAAATTGTTAGGTCATATTGTTTCAAAAGATGGTGTGAGAATTGATCTAGAAAGGATTGCTTCTATTGATAAGATTCAAATCCCTAAAATAGTTAAGGCAATTCAATCCTTTTTCAGTCAAATTAACTTTGTAAGAAGATTTGTTTCAAACTTCTTTGAAATTGTAAAGCCTATTGCTAAAATGTTGAAAAAGGGTGCTGAAATAAAGTGGACTAATGAAGCCCTTTAATCTTTTGTAAACATTAAAAGAGCCATCAAGGAAGCCCATGTATTAAAGTCCCCTGATTTCTCCAAACCTTTCTGAGTGTTTTCATTTGCTTCATTCCATACTATTGCTGCTATCATGTTACAAAAGAATGATGAGGGCCATGAACAACTAGTGACATTCTTTAGCAAAACATTGCAAGCATCTAAGTTGAACTATGATTTGAATGAAAAATCAGCTTATACTCTTGTGAAAGCAATAAAATCTCTTAGACCCTACCTGGCTGGTGCCACTATTATTGCATATGTACCAAATGTTGTTGTTAAAGACATCTTCAGACAATCAGAGACTAGTGGAAGGAGATGCACATGGATAAATCAGATCCAAGAATTCAATATTGATATACAAATCACAAAGGTGGTGAGGGGTCAGGGTTTAGCAAAATTGATGGTAGAATCCAATCTTGAAGTAACACATGTAAATCAAATAGAGTTGGAAGATGCACAAATGAGTATTGAGAGATGCCCTTGGTATATAAATATTGTTTATTTCTTGAAATACATGAAGTGTCCTGATAGTTTAAATGATAGTCATAAAAGAACTTTAAAGCTTCAAACATCTAGGTATGTATTACTTAATGGAGATTTATACTGAAAAAATAGAGATAGTATTCTCATATTGTGCCTAGATGAGTGTCAAGCATCTGTTGTTTTAAAAGACTTACATGAAGGTGTATGTGGAGGCCATTTCTCAGCCAAAACCACTACTCATAAAATTCTTAATGCCGATTATTATTGGCCCCAAGTTTTCAAGGATTGTCATACTTATGTCAGAAAATGTGAAGCTTGTCAAAAAATTTCAAGGAAGCTTAAATATAATGGAGCTATTCCTCTCAGACCCATACATACAGAAGAACCATTTTAGATGTGGGGTATTGACTTCATAGGGGAAATAGCAAAAAAATCTAGTAGTGGGAATAAATGGATTTTGGTGGCTACTGATTATTTTACTAAGTGGGTTGAAGCCATTCCCACAAGACAAGCTACAAGCAAAGTGGTGACAAAGTTTCTCTTGGAAAACATTCTGACCAGATTTGGAGTACTTCTGAAGATTGTGGTAGACAATGGTATGTGTTTCAGATCCAAGGAGTTCTCTAATTTTTGTGAACATTATGGCATCACTTTGTCCTATTCATCACCCTACCATCCCCAAGGAAATGGACAAGCAGAATCAAGCAATAATAACTTGTTAAAGATTATTAAAAGGATGCAAGGTGAAAATAAAAGAGCAGGGGATTCAAAATTGATCTTAGCAGTATGGGCTGACAGAGTGACAGTCAAGAATTTCACAAGATTCGCTCCATATGATCTTGTATATGGCAAAGAAGCAAGATTACCCTTGAATAATTTGCTTCCAATTTATAAATTTGTTACAGGGGAGTTTTCAAAAGAAGTAGACTTCATGGGGAACAGGTTGATAGCGTTGGCTGAGTTGGATGAGTGTAGAAAGGAGGCTCAAGAAAGAAACATTCAAAGGCAACATATGGTTAGGGCTTTACATGATAAAAAGGTTTGTGATAGAGCATTTGAAGAAGGAGAAGGGGTACTTAAATGAAATGCTAGAGACCAAGACAAAGAAAAACATGGAAAATTTGATGCACTTTGGCTAGGACCCTATATTGTCATGGAAAAAAGTGGAGAAAATTCATATTACTTGTAGGATACTAATGGTGAAGTGTTGGAATTTCCAGTCCATGCTCAATACCTTAAGCATTTCTTCTCTTGACAATCGGGGAGTATTTCTTGTATCATAGTGATATAGTTTTCCTTTTGTTTTCTGTTATGTGTTTTCAATTTTCTATTTTGGTCTGCTTTCCAAAGATAGCTGAGATCTTGCTATGTCCCTAAAAAGAACATACATCCTCAGAAAGAGCCACTCTTAGCACATATTTTTACAAAATATTTTTGTGCTATATATGGAGGCTTTTTGCATATAGTTTCATCATAAGAGCACTTATTATTGGATTGTATGTGTAGGTGATGTGTTGCAGTGTCTTCATAAAAAGGCATCACTTGGGCATATTTAGGGGAAGTGTTGAGTATGATGAAATTATGGTAATCCTCATCTTCACAGTTAGTCTCATTGCAAGAGTAATTTTTGGAAGGTCACCATAGATTAGGGTTGTGAGAATGTGCAAAGAGGTAAAGGGTGTGGGAGAAACCCCTCAGTATGATTATTAAAATTTGCATCGATAAAGAGGGCTTTCTTTTGCAAAATATTGCAAACTTTTGCTTATCGGCATAAGTCATCCCAATGAGATTGCCTAAGGAGGAATGAGTATGTTGATCGGACTAACTCATGCCGACGGTGGTTCCTAAAGCATGAGCAACGAGAAAAGGTGTGACTAAGTGAAAATCCATTGGGGCAAGCTACGACGATGATATAATAGGAAGATGGAGCCATCGGGATAACATACACTATCGGCAAGGAGGAGAAAATGTTATCCCAATACCTGATGGGGTTGTCAATAGAACTCTTTCCGATAATCGATGAGGTGATCTACTCGTAGCGATGACATCGGGTTATCGGGAGGTCCTAATTTATGTTAGCTTGATGCCTGATGGACTAAGTGGAGAAGGTGACCTTATCGAAGAGACTTTCTCCGATAAGGCAGTACCAAGCAAGAAAGGAAACAAGACTCATCGGGATAACATACATTGTCGGGGAGATGCGTTTTGGGTCATCCTGATACTCGATGAGGAAGATGATCTCGACTCAAACAAAGTGACTTCATCGGGAAATCCTATGATGATAGACCGAAGGAACCCAATAAGGAGGGCAAGGTGCAAGAAGACTCATCAGGATAGCTTACGCTACCAGAGAAACATTTTTACAGTTATGTCGATGCTCGATGGGCAGAATGCCATAGAGGGCGGATCTATTGGGGAGAATATAACTATCGGGAGAAAAAGAAATATGCTACTCTGATGCCCGATAAAGAAATCGGTGAAAGTTACATCAATCAAAAGAAAGGGTAGATGCCATAGGACCATCAGACGAAGTATTAAGTGACTTCATCCTAAAGGCCAATGGAGTGACTAGAGAAATAAATAGAGGAAAGTTTCATCGGAGAGACATACCCCAATGAGACATAAAGGAAAGCTAACTAATAGAAAGGAAGGGTGGACCCATTGGGTAAGTCAATTCTTAAGGAAAAAGGTGAAGCGGCTAGGGTGAAATCAGATGGATCGATCATAATGACCTATGCCGATCAGAAAGACAAAAAGGTAATTGAAAGAACGCATGATGCCCAATAATTGAATTATCGGGTGGGGTTGCGCTGATTAGCCGTTAGAATGTCTGATACGACAACCATTATTCTATGCTCGTGATCAAGAGGATTTGATCCACAAGAAGCAAAATTGATGAGTTTTTTTATTGCTACAGACCCTAGCCATTGCATATCCAACATAAAGAAAGAGTTCTTGTGCTAGGAATTTTTCACAGTCTCTTCAGCCATTAACATGGAAGTTGCAGACAAGAAGTGTGGGTAATTAAGAATTCAAGCACTTAATCATGGAGGCTTCTTGTTCGGAAGGAAAGAGAAAGATCTTGTCATTGACAGGGCTACAAGTGTTATGTTTTAGAGAAGTATAATAGGAATGAGGAGTTTATTTTGTGGAAAATGAATGTATTGGAGTATTTGTAAGTGCATTTTTTGTGTACATTCTTATTCCAGAAGTTAATATACAAGATTTCATGCTTCTATCTTCAGATTGTTGTGTGTAGTTTTGTGTTTGATGGAAGCATATGTCCTCTTGATAAATCTTTTAGATTTGTTGTGATGTTCCATCACATGATGTTGTATTGAATGTTAAAATGGGTTTTTATTGTTCATGCAACACATAATGAAACTTTCATAGTGATGGTTTTATAATTGTCTCTTGAGTTGATAGTGATTCTTGTCCACAGAGATTCATTAATGGTCAGATAAAGGCACTGGTCTGGTATTAATCTTTGTTGAATAGGTTTGTATGCAATAGGTCCTTATCAAAGAAACAAATCTTCTAATTTTTATCAGTACTGCTCTTTTTCATAATGGCTTAAAGTCCTAACAATAATATTTTACATATTACAACTATATTCACACTTATTTTATCAGTTCTAAAGGTATTCAATAAAAAGAACTTTTGCTAGCATAATTATAGGAAAGCCTTTGTCATCCCATCAACTGCTAATTCCCACAGTTTAAATTCCCTCCAAATAAACCTCTTTTGTGCTTGAGAGTGTAAGGTACACCCACTTGGGTTTAGTGGAGCCTAAAGTGCAGAGGGATTTGGTCTTCGACCATCCCTATTCATTGGCTAAGGATGATTGGATCAACTGAGGATTAGGCAAGTCTTTCATTTTCCAATCTGTGGTTTTGGGCACTAACAACAGGCTACACAAAAAATGGATTAGATGCCAAAAAAGAAGCTTAATAAATATGATATATTAGCCCAAGGGGGGTTGGAGCACTCAACCCAATGATAAGGGGGGTGCGGGGGGATGGGCTGATCCCTCACTTGTGGGGGTTTGGGGGTGCAACCCCTAGAGATTTTTTCCATAAAAGCTCCAAGATGATAAGGAAAAATTGCATAAAAATTTATTTAAAACTATTTTCTATACCTGATCATGAATTCACTGAAACATAATGCAAATTCTTTACAACACAGAGCAAATCTGCTCATGAATTTGTTATTTCATAGAGTGGATTTTTTTATAATATGAATCCAATATTTCATCGAGTGGATCCATTGATTAGCTGATTTCGCTATTACATAGAGTGAATTCGTCGATAACATGAATCCACTATTACATAGAGTAGATCCTTTGATAACACAAATCCACTATTACACATAGTGGATCGACTAATAACACAAATCTAATATTACATAGAGTGGATCCATTAATAAAATGAATTTTCTATAACATAGGGGTGGATCTTCTATAATACTCGAATTCTCTATAACACACAAATCTACTATAACATAGGGGTAGATCTGCTATAGCACAGAGTGAATCCACCAAAATTAATGGTATATTTGTCTATTTGTAGAGCACTTCCACTCATTCACAAATCAAATCTGGTAGTTGATAAAATTGCCATTTTTGGGTTTTAATCAATGAATTTGCCAATCTAGGAGTGAATCCATTAAAGAGAGACAAACTCCACTAATTCATGACTTGCAAGTTGGGAAGACTAAAAACAACAAAAATGATTGAAAGAGACCTGTGACGTGGGCCCCACCGAACGTGCCAGAATGTGTGCAGTGAAACATGCTTTCAAAATAGACTAAAATAACCAAGAAACCAACCAAAAAGCATAAATCAAAATAACGTCAAGATTGGACTAAAAGAGGTTAAAAAATCATAAACAAAGTATGTCAAACCCTTGTTGAGTAGATTTGCCCATCATATTCGGTTGAATGTGTGATCACTCAAGATTTTGGCAGCATAATGATGCTCCAATGTAAAATGGGTGAAATAGGATTTTTTGTGTGTGAGAGAGAGAGAGATCGTGTAATGATGAGGAAGAGGAAGAAGATCAAAATGGCTAAGGGTTAGATAGATATGATTTGGCTGGATGAAAAATAGGAATGGTAGAGATTGATTGATGAAAATATATGGTTGAGGATGAAGGAGACGAATAAAATAGGATAAAAAATTCTTTTTAGGGCACATGAGGGGACAAGCCCATGTGCTTGATGTGATGGGGGGATTTGACTTTCACTTAATCAAGGATTAAGTGTGTGCAAATGATTAATGGAGTGGGTTAGGTGGAGATTAAGATTAGATTAGGAGACAAGTGGGAAAGTTGGGAGAATGCAAGTGGATGAGGGTAAATAGGACTTTTGAATTAATTTTAATTCAAAATTGGAGGAAAGTGGGGATGGAGATTTAATTAAATAGACAAGGGTATTTATTTAATTAATAGATGAGGCTCTAAGGGGTAGTGTTGAATAGGTAAATTAATTAAAAATAATTGCCTTAGGCAATAGGATATAAAATGGAGGAATAAAGATGTTTAATTAAATAGTAATAAATTATTTAATTAATAGAAATAGATATAATAGATGAATAATGAAAATAAATTTATCAAACACACGTGATAAATTTGAGGTGTTTACACAACCTTATCTATCGATTTTGATTTGCGAAGTCATATCCTAGAGGCTCTACCTAATGATCTTTGGTATCAAGAAGTGAGAGCATAGATTGAGCTAGGAAGGGCCTTGGAGGGTAGGTTTTCAAGTTATTCCTTAGAGTTAGATGGACTTCTATGACATCTTGGTCATATTTATGTCCCAGTTTTCAGTAATCTTTCTTCTTTAGTTTTGTTTGAGGCACATAGAGCTCCTTATTTGGCCCGTATTTGTGTCAAGAAGATTTATTTTAACCTTAAAAAACTGTATTGTTGGGTAAGGATGACAGGCGATATTGTCAATTTTGTCTCCAAGTGACTTTAGTGTCAAAAGGTGAAGACCGAACATCAACATCCTATAGGTTTTTTGCAGCAACATGTCATTCCTGAATGGAAGTGGGATAAATTTCTATTGATTTCATCATGAAGCTACCTATTTCCTCTATTCGCCATGATGCCATCATGGTCATAGTGGACAAGTTGTCTAAGGTTGCTCATTTCTCCCCCATGAGATTTGCTGGAGCTCAAAACTGCAGGTTTTGTTGGACTTTAAGAATAGGCCAAATTCTATAGTTAAGCTCAACAGTTAGTTTAGGCTAACTAATGTAATGAACTGGACATGGTTACTAAATCCCTATTCTTTAGGTTTTGCTAATACCTAGGTAGGTTTACCTTGAATGAGTTAAAGAAGATTTATTAAATAGTATGATAGGTTTTGGCCTTCTAAGTAAAAAAATGTACACAAATATTAAATATTAACAGTGTAATGAAATTTAAGGTTCTAAAATAAGATCAATGCTTTTCCTCTATTGGGTACAAAGTCAATCAATGCATCAAATGTTCATATGTATCACCATGCTAGACAATTTTTTAAATCCACACCTTGCATGGATATGTTAATTATCTCTTTCTTAATATTCCAATGCTTAGTTATTTCTGTGATTTATCAGATATATCTTTCTTTAAAAGTATCACCAATGAAGTCACACAAAGGAATTAAAGTTATTTGATTAACTCAAGTCACCCTTGATGAATGAATTAATATAAACAACAAAAAAGAATCAAATATAAGATATTTAAGATAATTATGGCTACTTTAACCATACAACAAAAAAAATTACACATTGATATTACATACCATAACAAACAAATTTTATATTACTTAGATGAAGTTCTTACAAATTACCATAATTTTGCCTTCTACCTTCTTTTTAAAAAGTATTCTCCTATATCCCTTTTGAAACAAAAATAATTACCTATATAAGGAAGAGAAATCTAATTTGAAACTTCATGTCTTTTGATGAAAGAACACAACTTAACTACATGGCTTAATTAGCCTTACAAGCCTTTTAATATTTCAATAAAAATAAGTTAACAATTTCTAAGTGCTTGATGCAATCTAGTTCCTTGTAAGTTTCAATGTTTGAGACAAAGTGCCTCATGATGTATTCTTTCCTATACAGCTAGGTCATAATGATCTTCATGTTATTGATCACGTGCACCTCATCATTTATGTCTTCTAATGCCCAGGGAAGTTCTTTCACCAATATCTCTTTCCATTGTTCAAGTGGAATAAGTGAAGCATCATCACCATGCAGGATACCAAGGAGGCTCTCCGTGTCTTCTTAGTCCAGACGGTTCATATCTTCCACAAGTTCCTCTTTATATACCTGATGTTTGGCAAGAAACCTCTTAATTTGTTTTGAATCTTTAGAAGATACAAGATCCTTAAGCTTAAGTTCATCCACCTTTTGTTTCATTCTGTTTGCAAGTTTGATGTGTTCTTTGTGAGCTCTGAAAGTACTAGCATATGTACTCCAATAATCCTTAGAACAAAACATCATTTCATTAAACCTATGGGTGACCAACTCTGCCATCATAATGTATACAACTTTATTTTCTTGTTGACCTTTCTCCTTTCACTTCTTTTCAAGTTTCTCTACCCTATAATTCCAATAATTTGTGTCTTGTAGTCCCTAGACAATTTGTTTCTCATGTTCAAATGAGAATCCCCCCATTTCAATAATTTATTTTATTATTTCTTCATTCTACAAGATTTTTTCTTTTGATTGTTCATATTTTGTTTTATAAATATCTCTTTTCCTAACTAGCTATTCCATATGTGCCTTATTGAACTTTACAACATTAATATTTAAATCTGTAGAATCTAAGCCTGCATGGGTAGCAGAGTTGGCTTGGGTCATGGGTTTTCTCCCCATTGGTCTCGATTTCGACTTTGAGGCCCAAATTCACCCAATGCAGCTGGCTTGTGGGCAGCTTGGTGCATCCCTAGTGGATTAGTCTTGCCTCTTCTTAAACCCCAACTTGGCAATAAGTAAGTTCAAGGTAAGGTAGGTTGGGTCGCAAGGATACCACTGGCGCAAAATAAAAAAAAATGTAGAAACTAAGGGGTTTGTTTCCCCAATCTTTTGCACCATCATGTAGCTAAAGACTTTATCAGTGTCTATAAGAGTGGGAATTTTATCCTTTGGATATAATGACCATTGCAACAAGACTTTTTGATCAGGATAAATTATGAGCGAGAGTATATCCTATCCACATCTTCAGGTAGCATCTTATTCTTTGTGTTCTGATTTTTTACAAAACTATCAAATACAATGGAGGAACTCATATCCTATCTAGGAATGATAATAATCCCCGCCTCCTGTAAAAGTTGTCTTCCCCTTGTAGGGGTCATACTATTCATTTCACTATCCACATCATCTTGGAGTTTTTTTAGCAAATCACTTTAATTTTATGTAGTGATTGTATTTACACTTTTCCTTTAGCAATTTCCCTTTGTATTAAATAAATACAAAAATTTTCTAAAATCGGGAGTGCGGATAAATTCTTTATCGGCCGATTCCCCTAAACTGTCTTTTTCACCAGTTTGAGGTGGATCTTCCACAATCATCTTATCCTGATGAGAATCAAGAATTGCCCCCAAAGTATGGTCTGTATCCCTCTTTGACATTTCTTTAGTATCATCATGCAAATTGGAGGTAGACTATCATGACAATTGCATGAGAAGGGTTATAGCTCCAATACTGTCTCCCCTAAGTCCTCGAGGCCCTCTTTTGAGAACATATGATGGAACTCCTTAAATTATCTTATCTATATAAAGAATAATTTTATTTATCTTTTCAATAAGATCCTTAATATTCAAGGAAGTGACATGACTAGGTAGATTATGGTTTCTTCTCCATTCCTTAGCTTTTGTAATTTTTTCATATACCTCCAATTTTTCTAGGGCTGATGATTCATCTAGGTTTCTTATAAGGTCATCCTGTTCTAGTGGCACACACTCACAGGAGCATAATCTTTGTAATCACTTATCTTGACTAATAAATCCTTCAAGATCAAAGTTTTTTCGAGGCTAACCATGTGATAGGCCATAATAGGCCAACTTAGACTCAATGAGATCATATCCTTTGGTTGAAAATATTGTAAACTCTTCAAATCATAGTGCTCCTGGCATAAGAGATTGCTTTCCATGCGAGTCTAGGTGCATAGAACTTGATGCAACTAATTGCCTTACAATTTCCAAATAGGCAATCCTAGTTGGCACTGTCCTAGGAAGGAGGAAAGGAACACTTTCCATTCCATAAACCCTTATTTTTGTATAATCCTTGAAAGAATACCAATCCTCCTAGTTATGATTTACAATGTGCCTTTCATCATATTCCTTCAGTCTGAGGAATTTTTTGATCTCTGGGGTGAATGTGTGTTGGTATGGTTGGCCTAGAAGTTTAAGCAGTGGCTAAACAAAGTTCTCTTAAAAATATAAATATTGAGCCCATGGATATCTGCTATCCCATATAGGTGTCCACATTTGTACTAGTTTCTTAATACCATGTATGTCATACTCCATTACTCTTAAGTCATTTGTCCACAGGCTCATCATCTAACCAACATACAGTAGCATATGCAAAAGAAAAGAATAATGCTTAAAAATCTTTTTTGGATTGTTCTTTATAATCCCCAAACTATGATTAATTTTATCTACTTGTATGAGACATAATTGAAGGGACAATCATCTAGTGTTTGAACATCCACAACCAACACCATTGGTGAAATATCTATGAAATCTTAGCCTCTATACCAAAGATTTGACAAATTGAGTAATAGGTATAGCTAAAGTACTTCTCAAATGAAGTCTACATCAAATAGGGGTTTCTCACTGATATCGAATATCTAAAGCTCATTCTCATTTTTGGGTCTATGAACTAGCAACCTCCATCTCTTGTATACATCTTCCATTAGATACAATATTCATTGGCCAAATAGAGTGAGTCAATTAGCTTGTCAAGTGAGATCTAGGTCAAATACCCTAGAGACATAATCTCCGGTTAAATTGGTAGCAATGATTCCCTAGTAGCATCATATATGGTCTTTGTTTGCGGGTTATAATTATTAGATATTTCTATCATTAGGTCTACACTTACGAAGACATTAGGGACCACCGATTTTCCTAAATTGTATATCCAAGGATTGCATATTGGTTCCAGTCTATTCCTTCTTCTGAAATGATATGAGAATAATTCATATCCCCTTTGCAGAGTCCATACATCTCCTAGGTTCTCAAACTTATCTCCCAATGTTAAGATTCAAGTGCACTGTCCTTTTGGACTTTGGGCCAAAATTAGGGAATTGGTCCATTAGGTCTTGGTTTAAGGATCTTCCTTCCTTTTTATGCCTTTTGGCCTTAATTTATTCCTGAAACTCCTCTTGATTTACTTTTTCCTTTTGTTTCCTAACCCTAGGCCTTTTATAGGTTCCTTCCATTTTGTCTTTTTAATAAACAGAATACCAAATATGCGAAATGTGCAATTGATCCGAGTACTCACTTGTAGATAATTCTGGACCTTTGGCAATGTCTAATATCTAGCTCTTATTTCTCCCCTTCTAGTGGCCTCCGGATTTGCTTACAAACACAGTGATAGCTTTTAATTTGAATTTTGAAGTTTTATTCATAGCACCCTTAAAGTTCTCTCAGAACATTCATTAAATGCTTCAATTTGAAAATTCGTGTGGACATGACATTTTCTTGGCATAATAAGACTGTTTGGTGTAGTCCACTACATTTTAATGAAATAATCCTTTTCTATGGGTTGAGATACTTCCTTATTAGATTTACATTTCTATACCAATATGTTTCGAAGAAACCTCCAAATGTTCCTTCGATACCCTTTCCTTTCGATGTAGATTCCCTTTTCAATGAAGCTTGTTTTAGCTTTGGTAGATCCTTATGACTAAGCCAACATTCATTTTTCAAAGAATACTCCTTGCCTTTTATTGATAAATGAGTTTTCAATGTAGCTTTACATTTCGATAAAATGATTCTTAGGTCTTACCAATCTTTGATGCTTTATCAATATAGTTCCCTTTCATTGTAGCCATATGAAGTTTTGCTGAAATACGACCAGTGATATAAGCGTCACCCTATTGATCATATGGACAAGGGAGTATATGCCCAACTTGATGATATGAGCAATTTTGAATCCAAATTTTCCCTCCATTTACTTTTTGACTCTCAAAGGTTCATCATGGTTTTACATACTTGATTTAGATTATCTTGGGCTAGAAAACACATTGAATTATAATATTTTCACAAGGTAGACATTATCAAAGGGTAATAGTCATATAGTAATTAATCATTTTGTGGATAGTAGTGGGAAAATAATATGATTTTTAGACAGTAGTGGGAAAATAATCAAGTTTCTTAAGGTCAAGGAAAAAACTTATCTTATTTTGTGAGGTGCTAACGAGATCCTTGTATAACGTTTCATTCATGGCACAAGTGTCTATGAAAAATATTGTACACTTGCATGGAATACCTCATAAGATTATTTCATATTAGGACCTAGTGTTCACATTGATGTTATGGACCTCCTTACAAAATGCATTGGGTACCCAGCTTAATTTTATCTTTTCTCACCACCCCGCGATTCATGGAAAAACTGAGAGAGTGAACCAATTTATTTAAGATATACTTTGCATGTATGTCATGGATCAACAACCAAGATGGGAGGATTATTTGTACCTCATAGAGTTTTCTTATAATAATGGGTACCATATTTCTCTTAGCATGTCACCTTTTTAGGCCCTATATGGTCAATCTTGCCAAACCCCATTGAGTTGGGATCATTTGAAGGATCGAGTTCTCTTAGGGCCAAAGATGTTTCAAGATATAGAGTATGTAATTTGTATTAGAGATAATTTGGCTACGACCCAAGACTGACATAAGACATATGCATATGACAGACAAATTGAAGAGACAATTCATTCCTATTGAGTAGGTACTTGATTTGTTGAAAAAGATGCAAGGGTTGAACCAAGCAAGAAAAATTGTCAAAGAATATACAAAAAAGTTCTATCAAGTCCTAATTAGAACAAGCCATTACAAGGCCGAAAAGGATAAGTTTTCCCATTAGATAAATGGGTTCAAGTTGAGTATTTAAGAAGAGTTGAGTTATGTAAGAATGTCCACCATTGAAGATGCATATCAATTTGCTTTGAAGGTAGAAGAGAAGCTAAACAAAACATTCAAGAGCAAAAAAATGGAAGAGGTCATGGTAGAAAGACTCATGGATAGTCTTATGGAGGGAAAAATGAAGACCAAAAGAAGAATGAAGAATGTAGTAGCAATTTGAATCAGAAGGGAATTAATTCCTACCATCCATGATCAAAAGAATGGAGATAAAAGAGGAAGATGAAGAGGACGAGAACCAGGAAGAGGAGGCTTTCGTGGAACATGTTTCTCATAAGGAGAAGGACACTATGCCTATGAGTGTTCCTAACATGAAGGGAGGATAAATATAAGATTCGAGGGTAATGCATGCTTTGGCCATATAGATGAATATGTTGAGTCTTCACATTCTAAAGATAGAGGAGAAATTCTTGTTATCAAAAGAGATTTGTTGAATGATGAGAAAGAACCAACCTAAAGGAAGAATCTATTTTTGTAATGCCTCCCATATTTGTATTTTTCTAGCATTTTTTTGATCTTCTATCGATAGTATATATGGTGTTTATGGATTGTGCATAATACTATTCTTTTGTATTGGAACCAATGTGGTGCATCCTTCGTACAATTGTATTATTTTGATCACGTGGATATTAAATGCTTATCATTGCAATGGTTGTACATGTTGATTCAGTGATGAATATATGATGTTATGACATTATAACATGATGTTATATGATGACATTTCATTTACATTGATTATGTCATGTTCATGTTATGATTTATTGATTACAAATGATGAATTGATGAGACATTTTGTGACTAACCATGATATGTGTGACCCGATCTAGGGAACGACTATATATGTGCTTCTACTATATTATACATGTATTGGTGTATTTTAGTGTTTGTTGAATGATGTAGCTACCCAGTATCAACTCCATCTAGCTCCATAGTTTTGGGCATACCCACCCCAACTGTGGTAACGAGAGATACCCAAATAGGCCAAAATTCCACCTCACCTTACTATCATACTCAATATGAGTATGATTCCCTAGTGTGTTTCTAGTAATAAACCTCAGATACAACAATCGATAATATGCCAAAAATCCATCCTTTCTATCAAAGACTAGTAAAAAGTGTTTGGATGTTATACTTAAATATCATATTATCATAAAATTTAAATGTGGAATTTATTTCATGATTTTTTTTATAATGTGAATGAATGTTTTAAATTTAAATTGTGATTTTGAAGGTTTTGGAATTTTAAAAGTGATATATGTGCATTAGAAATTATAAGAAATTATTTAATTGCATTCTTTCCAAAACTCATAATGGGTTTGGGGTAAATAGGGGAAAATGATTTCATTTTGTATGATGTTTTGGGGAGAGAAAAATTGAAGAAGATGAAGAAACCCTACAACTACAAATTTGTTTTGTTGATTGTGGGAGCTAGGATGGAAGGTTTTGCATGGGATATGTTGCATTAGCTTAGAAATCTAAAGGTTCTTGGACTACTGCCACCATTCATGACTTCATTGTTTGTGTTTGAAGAGCTTTATATTCAAAAAATTCAGTCAGTTGAGGTAAAATGCTACGTACTCTTCCAAATTCGCATGTTTCTTATTGTTGCACTTTTGAAGAATTTTTAAGGGGCTAGGGTGGTCACAGTATATGATTCAAAACCTTGCATTAAGTTGTTTATTAATTTATTTGGTTAAATATAGAGAATTTTGCCAAAAACAACCTCATGTTTCCCAATTCACTCTATGGTTTGTGAAATGCTTATTTTATGTTAAGGAGGGGTGTTGGGTGTATTTAGATCAAAAGGACACTCTTGGAATTTTGAATTATTGACTTCAAAATTGTGATGAATTCTTAAACCATTTTAATGGCTGGGCTGAAAATGATTGGTTATTTCTAGAACAATAAAATGTATGTAAATTGCATAGTAGTTGTATTTTATGGTATTCTATTGTGTAGAGGTATGTGTTTCCCTTGTAGAAAGTATTGTAAGATCCATTTGGATAATGTGTCAAGATGTGGCCAAATTTGAGAGAATGTGTGCTTGATTAAAGTGAAATTAACATTATGAGCAATTTATTCTACGTCCATAAGGGAATGTGATGAGTCTTAGACTTTGGTACTAGAGAGGATTATGAGAGTGACTTCCAACATGACCCCGAACTAAAATGGTTGTGCACGGTTATTATGTGTGGAAGTTGATTAATCAAGTGATAACTAATAAAATACATAGTAAGGCAAAAACTAGAGTTTCCCTAAAATACATGGGTAGGGTGGAACTAGAGTTTTTCACCCCCAACTTGATTAATATATCCCTGCCCACCCCTAGCCCTACCCCGTTCTATGGAATCAGATGAATAGGTGTGGATGATTGATCCATGAGGTTTGAATCCTTATTCATCCAACCAAGCACTATGGCAAGACGTGAAACACCCGGTCCCATTCCAACCTTGATCTGTGAAACCGTCTTGCACCATATTTACTGCGGAAGCGGGAGACATGGTCAAAGCCCGGTCCCGCCCCTTAGAATAGTAGGGATTCAAATCACCCATTTGTTCCCACGTCTAGTAAGTATATAATCAGGCTCGGCTAAACTAATATAGAGTGGTTCCCCACCCACTAAACGATCGAGCTAGATGAGGCGGTCCCTCCATCGCCTCGCCCTTCAATATAGTATAGAATAAAGGGCACCGGATTTTTGCAAGATTATTCACCGAAAATGTGAGTCGGGGGCTCCCCGGGGCATGCAAGGTTAGCATGTTGGTTAAAAACTTGCCAACCTAGTTGTAAATAACTAATAAAGATAATGGCTGCCCTACACATGCCTTGAGTGCTTGTAAAGGCTAAGGATGTGATTGGGAAGACAAGTTCATTCTAGGAGTGATGATACTTGTATGATCAAACATCCTTGTCCATATGAGAGGTTCTTTGGTTCCACGTGGTAGCTAAGCTTTTTCTTTGTGATGACTCTCTCGCTATTTAGCTTTCTTGTATCTTGTCTTTGAGTACTATGTATAACTCTAAGAGTTGTGTGTTTTATTACGATATTATTATTTTTTTTTTTGGGTGGTGTGTATTCTCTATGTTTGGTGTGAGTGTAAGTCTTCTCCCCTGTGTTTATGTTTATGAGTGTATGGGCCATGTGACTATCTTCTCTTATGCTACCTTCCTATCCCAATCATGAGAACCTATAAATTAGGACATTTGAGTCCTACACAATGTAATTGTAATTTATAACCATTGGACCCCTCGTGAAGAGGAATATGTAATTTGATGTAATTGGTATTGTAGTGGTTTTAGTTACATGCTTTAGTGTTGGTATCGAGCATGAATTTTCATGTGTAATATACTTCCCTTATGCATATTTATTCTAGGTATTGGGTGTCATGGTTGGGTTTGTGCCTCAAAAAACCTCCAAGTACGAGGATAAGGCCTTGTCCAACCCCAACTCCCAACCCCTAAAAGTTTTCTTACCATAGTTTAACTCGCCTTAGAGTTGTTGAGGTTTTGAGGTTCGGGGATTGACCTCATGGAGTTCAGTTTTGAATATAGTGTATCCTCAAATCCCAACCCCCAAAAGCCTTGTCCTTACCTTTAAGTTTTTTTTATCTATCATATTTTCAAGGGTCAGACTTTCTCACATTGGGCTTCTTTAGTGTGAAATTTTTCTCAGGAAACCCTGACCCTTGATCCTCTAAAAAGGAAAAATTTCAGGGATATGTCTCAAAAAAGTTTGAGAAATTTTTTTGAGAGTGTGCCTTGAAAATTTTTGGGGAAACTTTTTTGGGGCTATGCCTCAAAAATTTCAGGTAAATTTTCAAGGATGTGCCTGAAAATTTTTGGGGAATTTTTGGGGTTGTGCCTCAAAATATTTTGGGAACTTTTCAGGTGTGTACGATGGAAATTTTGTGAATACTTGGGCTAGTGAGCCTAATCATGGTTGATACTATATGTTGGCATATATATATTTTGATATGCTTCCTTGCAGTTAAGATTATTACTCCTTATCTTTTGTGAGATCTTATGTTAATGTGGGATTTAAAAAAAAATGTTAACTTGGGTTTCTTCCTTTGTCCTTTGGATGGGAGATTACAATTTCACACAAGATGTAAGTGTAATGGTAAATATTGCAATGCTATTATAGATGGTGGTAGTATTGGGCACCCAAATCCCTATCAGATTGCTTGGTTGCAAAAGGACCATAAGGCTTTGGTCAATAAACAATGTTTGGTAAAATATAAGATTGGAAACTATCATGATGAGATATTGTGTGATATTTTTCCTTTGGATATTTGTCATATGTTTCTAGGGAGACTGTGGAAAATTGATCATCATGTAGTACATGATGGGTATAAAAATACCTATTCTTTGACAAAGGATGGAGTTCAACACAAGCCAAAGCCATTGAAGGAGATATAGGAAAATGTATATAATAATGCAAGAATGTGTTTAGTTGATGGAAGAAAATTTCTAGATGGAATTAATCACGATCATCTATGTTTTTTCGTTAATTTCTAAAGCTAACAAAGAAGAAGTAGAAGATTTAACTATGGAATTTGCAGATTTTTTGGATTAGTTTCACAATATTGTATCTGATAATGTACTTGATGGCTTACTATTAGTGATAAATATTAGTCATCGGATGGACCCGATCTATCGAATAACACAACCCATTGAATGAGTCCAGTAGAGAGAGGAGAGTTGAATAGATAAGTGCAAGAGTTGTTGAAGAAATGGTTGATTGAGAGAGTTTGATTCCATGGGTTGTACCTGCAATACAAGCATCAAAGAAAAGTGGAGAATGAAGGATGTGTACAAACACTTGAGCTATCAATAAGATTACTATCAAGTATAGATTTCCCTTTCCAAGGATGGATGACATTGTGAGTTGTTTGAGTGGATATCACAAAATTTGGATTAGAGAAGGAGGTGAATGGAAAACAACCTTTCAAAACAAAGGAGGCCTTGTATGAGTGGTTAGTCATGGCTTTTGGGCTAACCAATGCATCGAGCATATTTATGCAGCTCGTGAAAGAGGTGTTAATGGAACTTTTGGGTAAGTTTGTTATTGTTTACTTGGATGATATTCTACTTTTTAGTAAAACAGTAGAGGAGCATATAATGCATATTCATAGGGCCTTTGAGATTTTAAGAGAAGAAAGGTTATTGATTACCTTGAATAGGTGCAGTTTTGTGAAGGAGTTAGTGTATCTAGGATTTGTTGTCTCAACAGATGGTCTTAAAATGGACCTAGAGAAAGTAAAGGCTATTCTTGAATGACCTACCCTAAGGAGTGCTACTGAGGTGAGATCTTTTCTTGGGTTGGCTAGGTTTTACATAAATTTTATCAAGAATTTCAGTAGTATTTGTGGACCCCTAACTGAAACAATGAGAGGGGATAGATAAGGGTTTAATTTGACTACATGAGTAGAAAAGAGTTTTGATTTGTTGAAAACCAAAGTTCAAAGCAATCTATTTTGGCACTTCTAGATTTTAACAAGGTATTTCAAGTAGACTGTGATGCTAGTGGTAATGTCATTGTAGCTTCCCTGAGTCTGAACGGTAAACCATTTTTCTTATTTTAATGGAAATTTGAATGATGCCAAGAGAAAATATTCTATTTATTATTATGAGTTTTATGCTATAGTTCAGACATTGAAGAAGTGGAGACATTGTATTTTTCCAAAAATGTTTTTTTTATTTACTAATCATCAAGCTTTACAACATTTGAATAGCCAAGGAAAGTTTAATCAAAGGCATTTAAAATGGGTTGGTTTTGTAGAGTTACACCTTTGTTTTGAAGAAAACAAGTAGAAAGTCAAACAAAATTGCAGATACCTTGAGTAGAAGGAAAAATTTGTTGACAAAGATGCAGATCAATGTGGTTGGGTCCAATGAACTCAAGAGTTTGAATCTAAAGCATCCAAATTTTAGAGAGGCTTGGAGAGCTTGCATGGAGCGTGTTAATTTAGATAGGACCAGGTGGTTGGATTTCATAGTCTAAGATGAGGTTCTATTAAGAGGAAGCGAGTTGTGCATTCCAAAGAGTTCCATGAGGGAGAACCTAATTAAGGAGAAGTATGGTAGAGGGTTGGATGGACACTTTGGTCAAGATAAGAACATTGCTCTTCCCAGTGAGCATTATTATTGGTCATAATTGCAGCAAGATGTTAATAAGTTTGTGCAAAGTTGTAGAGTATGTTAGATGGAAAAAGGAACTAGGTATAATATAGGGCTATATTAGCCACTACCTATGCTAGAGAGGCCATGGGAGGATATTAGTATGGATTTTGTTCTTGGTTTTCCAAGGAATTAGAGAGGACAGGATTCCATTTTTGTGGTGGTGGGATGACACATTTTATTGCTTGTAAGAAGACTAATGATGTTATTCACATGGAAAAGTTATTTTTAGAGAGGTAATGAGACTACATGGTCTACCAAAAAGTATAGTTTTAGATTGAGACACCAAGTTTGTTGGGTACTTTTGGAGGAAACTATGCAAAAAGATAAATATATATTTGAATTTTAGTTCTAACACCACCCGCAAACTGATGGGTATACAAAAGTGGTGATTAGGAGTTTGGGTAACCTGCTAAGATGCTTGGTATGAGATAATACCAAGGGATGGGACTTGATTTTACCATAGGCAAAGTTTGCATACAATAATTTTGTCAATAGGATTACTAGTAAATCACCATTCTAGATTGTATATGGAAGTAGTCCTACAAATTATTGATGGATAAAGGAGAAATTAGTAGTGTCGAAGTTGAAGACTTTGCAGAGCACCTGAAGAGTTTGCATGAAGAAATGAGAAAGCATATAAATAAAATAAATATTCAGTACAAGGGTAAGGAAAATAAAAAAGGAGATGTACAAAACTTTATATTGGAGAGGAAGTCATGGTTCATTTGAGAAAAAAAGAAGTTTCCAATGGGAACATATAATAAGTTGAAGATGAAGAAATTTGGGCCATACAGAATCCTGAAGAAGTATGATTCAAGAAACACTTATGAGGTAGATTTGTCAAGTGGACTTAACATTTCACCTTTTTTTAATATTATAGATTTGACAGAGTATCATCGAGGTGGTATTGAAGATGAAATAATAGAGATATAGTGGAATATTCCAATAATTACCTTAGAGGAGGAGATAGAAGACATCTTGGATAGCCATGTGGGTAGAAGAACAAGAAATAAGAAATGTGAAGAGTATTTGGTCTAGTGGAAAGGAAGGCTTGTTGAAGATTCATCATGGTGTCTAAGGTTGAGGTTGACCATATTGGTTTACTCCAACACTTGATATGTGATAAGGTCACTTCTCAAATTACCCTCAGCGTTTGATGTAGGAGAATCTAGTAGTGTAAGGGCAATATTGCATCACCCAAAAATATTATATTTTCCTCCTTTTTTATAATTTTCTTTAGTTGTTTTGGAGCCCACGATGACACATACAAGGTGTGGGACTGTTAGAAACTTGAAACAACGAAAAACATTCATGTACTATTTTTAGTAAGTCATCCTATTTTGGTTTGTATGGATTGAAAATCGACGCCAATGAGTGAAATTGAAAAATAAAATGATTGATGAAAGAATCATCTCAATATCTTGCACCGTTTGAAAGATATGAAAGTTTTTGTCCTGAGAAATTTCTCCAATGAAGTTTCAAACTCAAATATGAGAACCTTAGAAGTCTTAAAAAATGTTGAAACCTCTTTGCAAAATTTCCCGTGATATGTTATAATAGAAAATAGGGCACTCGAGTCAAAAGTTATGGCTCTCAAAAGTTGTCCAACCAAAACTCAAGTTGTAATGAAATTTCATTTGGGTGGAAAAAATGAACCGATGGATCGCTAGGCATAAAAAAAAAAGAAAAGTTACACTTTTCAAAACATTCTAAGGCAATTATTGGTGCTATATAGTGGGCTGAACGAGTGTTACAAAAGATAGTCCTTGTATTGTAGATTGTGGCTTTAGCTTGTAGATTTATGTAAAAGAAAGCCCATGTGGTTGAAGCATGTTATTTTTTGAATGTTGTAATTCATTTCTTTGAGAAAATATAATCCACGTGTTTCTTTCTTGTAATTTTTGGTTATTTCTCTATTGTTGTTGTGTGTTTGGGTTCATAAGGGGAGTACCTGTTATTCCCTGCATATCTAGTCCCACCATTTTCATTTTTATGAAAATACAGGTCCCCTCTTGTCTTTTTCTGTTAGTTTTTCCTTTTCTTTTTGGCTTTTGTTTTGTTTCCCTTGAAACCCGAGTTCCCGAGATGGGTTGTTTGCTTGTTTTCGTTTATTTGTTCGGGAATATGGGTCCCTAGGTTCCCGAGTTCATTTTTGTCTCGTTTGTTTGTTTGTGTAGCCTCGAAAGTTTGGGTTTCCGAAGTTCTGGGTTGTGTTTTTGTTTACTTGTTCGGAACTTTGGGTTCCTGGAGTCCTGAAGTGTTTGTTTGTCTTTTAGTTTTCGCCCTAGAAGTTCGGGTTCCCGAACTCCCAAGCTGTTTTTCTGTTTGTTTTTTGGAAACTCGGGTCCTCGAGGTTCTGAGCTTGTCGCTTGTGCATCTTCGTTTTCGTGTGTGTGTCCTCTCTTGTTGGTCGTTGTTTTGTCTTTTTTGTGTGTTCATCGTCGTCATCATTTCCGTTGTTTGGTTGTCTCTGTGTTTTGTAGGTTTAGGTTAGAGTGGGCGTAAAAGATCGACAAAAACCCTAAAAATAAAAATAAAACACAAAATCCCTAAAAATAAAAATAAAAGTGAAATTGTTTAAAATATAAAATAAAAGTGAAAAACCCTTTGAAAATAACAAAAACATCAAATATTTGTGGAAAATACAAAAAAATTAAAAAATAAATAATTACATAAAAAGTAAATAATTCTAAAAAAAATATTAAAATTTATTTAGATTAAGATTAAGTACTAAAATTGATAGAAATTTATGTTAATATTTTGATTATTTTAAATTTTGACAATGTTAAAATTTGAATTAATTTTAATTTTAACCATATTGGAAATATTAATATAGATTTTTATTTAACTTTTAATATTTAAAGTTAATCTTTATAAATTTTAATTAAGCTTGCAATAAAATTAAATTTAAAGTTTAAATTTAAAATTGATATTTGAGTATTTCAGTGTCTAATGTTCAGTAGAGAAAAAATGGATTCCTCCGGAGTCTGCTAAGGATAAAATTTCATGAGCTCAAAAACCCAGAGAGACGGGACTCAAAAATCTTAAGCAAAAGAAAATGGAATAAATAATCCTGGAGTTTCGGACTCTTGGGATACAGAGTAATGCAGAGTATGGAGAAAATAAAAGCCTTTCCGAGTTTCAGACTTTGAAGGCGTGGAAGTTTTAAAGTTACGGATCTCAAGACCTCGAAAGCTCGAAATTCCGAACTTCGAAGTAATGCAAAAACCAAAATATCGCAAATCCCCAAAATCCGAAAACCCTCAATCCTGAAATATGAAGGGGGAAGCTATGAAGTAAACCACCCCGGAGTTCTGGACTCCCGGGGTACTGAGTTATATGAGTGCACAAAGAGCTAAACCCCGGAACTCTGTAATCCCGGACTTTCGGGGTGCATAGAGGAGCTGAGGCCAAAACTCCGGAAAGTTGGAAGGTCCGAAATCCTGAAAGTCTGAAACTATCAATACAAAACTATGTTGTTGTAGGTTTCAAGATCCAACCATTAGTAAAGCAGGAAGATGAGTAAGGTGCATCCTAAAATCCTTTGAAAATAACAAAAACATCAAATATTTGTGGAAAATACAAAAAAATTAAAAAATAAATAATTACATAAAAAGTAAATAATTCTAAAAAAAAATATTAAAATTTATTTAGATTAAGATTAAGTACTAAAATTGATAGAAATTTATGTTAATATTTTGATTATTTTAAATTTTGACAATGTTAAAAGTTGAATTAATTTTAATTTTAAACATATTGGAAATATTAATATAGATTTTTATTTAACTTTTAATATTTAAAGTTAATCTTTATAAATTTTAATTAAGCTTGCAATAAAATTAAATTTAAAGTTTAAATTTAAAATTGATATTTGAGTATTTCAGGGTCTAATGTTCAGTAGAGAAATAATGGATTCCTCCGGAGTCTGCTAAGGATAAAATTTCATGAGCTCAAAAACCCAGAGAGACAGGACCCAAAAATCTTAAGCAAAAGAAAATGGAATAAATAATCCTGGAGTTTCGGACTCCAGGGATACAGAGTAATGCAGAGTATGGAGAAAATAAAAGCCTTTCGGAGTTTCAGATTCTGAAGGTGTGGAAGTTTTAAAGTTGCGGATCTGAAGACCCCGAAAGCTCGAAATTTCGGACTTCGAAGTAATGCAAAAACCAAAATATCCCAAATCCCCAAAATCTGAAAACCCTCAATCCTGAAATATGAAGGGGGAAGCTATGAAGTAAACCACCCCGGAGTTCTAGACTCCCGGGGTGCTGAGTTATATGAGTGCACAAAGAGCTAAACCTCGGAACTCTGTAATCCCTGATTTTAGGAGCTGAGGCCAAAACTCTGGAAAGTTGGAAGGCCCGAAATCCTGAAAGTCTGAAACTATCAATACAAAACTATGTTGTTGCAGGTTTCAAGATCCAACCATTAGTAAAGCAGGAAGATGAGTAAGGTGCATCCACACGAGGGGAAACTCCAGAAAACTGAAAGGCCCGAAATCCTGAAAGTCTGAAACTATCAATACAAAACTATGCAACAACTATGTTGTTGCAGGTTTCGAGATCCAACCATTAGTAAAAAGGAAGATGAGTAAGGTGCATCCACACGAGGGGAAACCCCAAGGAAAATCTAATGAAGATAGCCGAGAACAAGCTTTCACCAAAAACCATTATTATGAACTGCTCATCCAAGCGATTTCTCACAGTGACATTTCATTGACTGGCTCATCTAGTTGTAACTGGTAATCGCCTTCCTCACAGCAGATATAGAGATTTAAATGGATCTTGGTACTTGAAAGACAACTACCTAAAGTGAATGCCAAGAAGAATCGATTCAAATTTACTATGCTGAGTAATGCATAGGGTAAATTAATGAGCATGTATTATAAGAGAAGAAAGAAACTTTGTCACTCCAGATTGGAGTGAGTGTACAAAATACAAATGATGATGGGAGAGATCAAATGACCAAACCACTGGTTCAAACATGGAGACACTTCGGAGTTTCGGATCTCCGGGGTATGGAGGAATCAATTTCCCAAAACTCGGAACTCTGTAGTTCCGGAACCTTGGAGACAAAATGAAAACATACATTGGTGTCGCAGCTTGAAGTAGTTGACGAAACAAACAAATATGCAGCGATGGAGGAAAGCATCATATGGCATTTGATAACAAGAAAAGGTGAAGCATTTCGGGCTTTCGGACCCCAAAGGTTATGAAGAGTCAAAATTTTCGTAAGTATAAAGCTCAGAACTCCGTAATTCCAAAACCCCGGAATCCAAAATGAATAGGCAAAGTTGCCATCCTTGCTAATGTCGGAGCTCAAAATGATGAAATTCATGATGAATGTAAAAAAAAACCGAATGATGGATAGTGCAGATAGCCATAAGAGAATGAAGGGTTTGAATTTGTGGTTCCAAATTAATACAGTGTGTCAATGAAAAAATGAACAGCGAACCAAAACATGTTTTAAGATGCAAAGCCGTGGCATGTGGATACAATCTACAGTATACGAGAGCAAGTAACCTAAGTTAGGGCATCATGGATTGCAGCAAACATAGGCTTCAAGAAACACGTGATTGAGAAGGAGAATTTGCCGACATAGAAATCACAGGAACCCGATTAGGGTGAACAAAGAGAGGCGTGCAAAAATGACGGGAATCTGAAAGGATCAAATAAGAGAAAATAGCCACAATTTGGTTTCTTTTGAATGACGTATTTAACCCGATTCAAGGTGATGGGAAAGAGTGTTTGCGCAATCCCTAATTAGGGCAATATAAAAAATCTGAGAATAATGGATGCTCATTGATTTTTTCCCTGTATTTTGTTTCCTCCTTCGCCCTATGCGTATAAAGATGAATGAAATAAATGAACGGTGCAGAACGAATGAAGGCAAAGCTTGAGAAGAAATGAATAATATATTAAAAGGAAAGTGTGTTGAAAATATGGAAAGCAAGAATTTTTTTAAAAATCAATTCATGAAAAGTCAGGAATTTGTTTTATTGATTAAGGATTTCATTTTCCTCTAGTTTCTCCAGGTTCAAAGCTTTTTAAATTAGTTTAACATAATGGCTTCTTTGGAAAAATGGGAATTTGTAAGTTTGAAATAAATTTGGATTCCTTTAATGAGCAAAAATAATTAATTTATAAGTTTGCAAGCAAATTAATTATTTCTTTCTTGTTTTTCAAGAAAGTCTCCATTTGGTGGGCCATGAAATCATTTGGTGGGGGCCTTGAAAAGGAAAGTTTTTAATGAAACTTTATTGAATTTTGATTTGTTTTAAAATTTAATAAACTTTTAATTATTTTATCTATTTAAATCCACAATTAAATCTAAATTTAATTTAAAAATTGTGAATTGATAATTTATAAAATAATGTTTTGTGTTACACATTTAAATAAATTAAATGTTTTAGTAATTATTCTTTTAAACGTGTAGCCTTGCTCCTCCGATTAACTCATCCCCGACGGACGAAGTGAGAGGGGACTTACCGACCTAAGGAGGGAAGGACCCCCATCTCCGGACGCTCAGGGTGAGAGGACCATGCAATTTCGGTTGTTCCGACCAGTCTGTCCAGAAAGAATGTTGAACTAGAGTTTACTCGGAGCACAAGAGGGAGAGTTGCCAAGATTGGATAACTTCATATGTAGTCGAACTTGAGTTGAGTCAAAATGGAAAGCTCAACATTAGAATCATAAAGTTTTTGTTATAAGGACAAGTCTACATCATCAACTAAAGCTGATTTTGGAGTTTCAAGGGGAATATTCTTTCTTTTGATTGCTTGCATGCACAATTTGGGGATTGATCTTGATGTTTCTAAAAGTAGGTTTTTGGGGAAATATCTACAAATTGGAGCTGAATGCTCATTGTAAGGGGGTTAGGAATTCTGAAATTAGACTTTTCAGAATTAGGAATTTAGAACTTAGGAATAGTTTAGGAATTTGAAAACTTTTGGAAAGTGGCTGAAGGTCATTCTAGATAGTTGTTCCTTTGCATTTAATCTTAGTATAGTTGGAAGCAACTTGATGTAAACAAAAATCAGACATTCAGTGTGACAATTCTACAGAATAACTATCCTCATTCGAAGGCGAACTTATGAAATTTTATTCAATTTCTTGTTTATTTCAGTTGTTTTCATTCATATGGTGAATGTTTAATCTCATTTTATTTGATTTGACTTCTCGAATCTAGAGAGAGCTATGTTTGCATGGCTTCAATCTGTGCATGTTTATGGTGATTGATGTTAATGCTAATATGATTTAATATTTCCTTCCGTCGATTTTAGCTTCGTTAATATGTTAAATTGATGATTTGCATGTTAATGTATGAATGTTCCACTGTCCTCCAGATTTAGTTGATATTGTTAGATGGAATGAATGTTGAATGTTTGTCATCCCTTTGCATCCCCTTTATCTTTTTCTCTTTCTTTTTCACTAACTAGTTTAGTTTTAGTTTAGCTTTCTAATTTATGCAGATAAATTAGAAAGTTATGAATCAACAGGTCCCTAGCTATGTCAACCACCGAGTTACCCAACACTGTCGTGACCTGACTACAAAGACCTTGGAGATGTCAGTATTTCAAGATTGATTACTTTTCAGGAGAGGTGGTATATGCATTCATGTTCTACCTGTCTGTTGGTAAGTGTGTCAAAACACCCGTCAATAGTACCCTTCATTAATTATTTAATATTTTCTTTAGGCAATTATTATTATGCATTGTGCATTTAATGTTTGTAACAAGGTAGTTGTAATGTGGCATAAGATTTAGGGCACATGTCCACATCTTGTATACTCCTACCTCATCCTCTTGCCTATATAAGAAAGACTCATTTGTATATTGTATCATATCAATTAAATCATTTTCATCCAATTCAATCCCATGTTCATGCAAGCTCATGTTGCAACATTCTCTTGTGGAAGGCATGTTTCTTGGTTGATCCTTTGAAGTATACACAACTTCATTATGGGCTCTTGATTATTCCAATAAAATATGTGATGGAATAATATGATAGTATAGATGACTAGTTGAGGGTTATCAAGAATAAGATGAGATGAATGGTCTAGCATTGTAAATTGTATACCCTTTATAATTTCATGTTATGTTTAGCACCCATTTTGGAGGTTGTTCTTAATCTAGTGCAAACATGCTCATCTTGAGTCTCTATTGATAACATTGATCAAACCACATAGTGCCTTGAACTTTGTGCAACCTAATTGGGTTTAACGCTAGTGCACGATATTAGTGTCCTCCCAATTTGGCTTCAAATTCAAATATTTGAATATCTGTGTCATGGTCTTAATGGTTGTATTCTTGGTGCCAAACTCTCCTAGTTAATTTTTAACAAAAAGGTATAAATCGCATGTAAAAGTGACTCCCTCTCTCATTTAAGATCCTAATTAATCTTCCTTTGCAACAATCAGTGTAATGATCAAACAATAAATGAGAAGAGAAGTCTAAAAATACAATCAAATACATTTTTATGTACAACTGAAGTAACTTTGTTTCTAATTATGATTGTTATGTTGGGCACTAACACTTGCAAAATATTCATAAACATCTTGTGTGGAACCCAAGTTAGGGATTCACATATAAGGTAATTATTATCATTTTAGTATCATTATTGTTTATTGACCTTTGATTGTGAGGGATCACATGACATTTTATCTCCTATCTTTATTGTTTTGGATGTCAGAACACCAATATGAGGTTACACTTAGGAAACCCCTTACACATCTCAACAATTTCTCCCCCTTTTTCACATTTGCAAGTTCAAATTTGAAGATTGACAATGCTCAAAAGTTATAGGCAGTTAAAGTGGACATTGGCAAATAATCCTAGATTTTGAATAGTGAAAATCCGTCAAACACTAGAGCTAGGCACTAGTGTCCTCCTTGATTTTCTCTAAAATTTGAAGACAACAATCTAGTGACCTCATAATTATAATCATGACACTTTCTTATGTATTAGCCTACCTAAGTACCCCAATGCTAGCACCTTTTTCTTACCTTGTCAACTTCTAGTTTCCATAATAGATCCTCTACATTTCATTCTTAGATCTGATGCACTCTCTTCAGTACTTCTATTCTACATTTCATATTTTTTGGATAGGAAATCGGAAAACATCAAAGCCATCAATTAGGTAACCACAAACCCTAATAAGCTTAGAAATGATCCTATCAAATTCAATAAAGGAATGGAAATCAAACATCAAAAGAAATTACAAACTAAAATGCGGATGTTGCCTCCATTAACCTCCATTGTTTCTCTTTTTTCTCCAAATTATGTTGGTTTCACCTACAAAATGCAAGTGTGAGCAAGAAAGCAAGGTTGCAAATGAGTTAGACAACGTGAGGATATTCGAGAAGTGGTTGATATTGATTGAAAAGTGTGCTCAATTTATAGGTGAATTGGTGAAGACAAGAAATTAGCATGATTGAAAATGGAAGAAGAAACTTCATTCGAAAATTGGCAAATTGATTTCAAAAAGGCATGATTGAATGACAAATTATGACAAGTTGCTATGCGAAAATTATGACAATTGAGAGCAATTTAGGCTTCATGATTTATGAAAAATTGGCCTAAAAAATAGCTCATTGATTGAATGACAAATTGGAGAGAAAATAGCTTTATTAATTTTGACATGATTGAGCACAAAAAGGGGAGAAATTAGTGGGAAAAGTTAGGAGGAAAAATTAGAGGAAATTGAAATATGAAAATTAGCAAATTAGGTGGAAAATGGGGAATTAGAAATTAGCAAAATAGAAATGAGGAAAAAGGTGAAATTAATTAACAAACATTCATTCATTAATTAATTCACAAAGAGGACATAATCATCCAATTAAACAAATTATTTAATTGCAACACAAGACATAGGGTAAATGAATAAATTCATTTATCCTAAGGAGTATGTTAGAAAGGATTAATAATTAAAGAATTATTAAACCCTAGAAAGACGAAAAGGAATGAAATAGGTCAAAACAATGTCATGACACAATTAATCTGATAAATGAATGATGATGATCATGATCAAGAAGATAATTGACAAGGACCAAAAGTTTATTAAGTTGATAATGACAGAGGCCAATGACAAATTGATCAAAATTGGCAAGGTTGATTTGGTAAAGGATGATTGATAAAGGATCGATGACAAATCGATCAAGATTGACAAGGACTTATGAAAATTGACAAAAAATGATAATAATAAATGATGATTGATTAACATTAAAATTCGATCATGATCATGAAATGACAATTGAGAATGACATTGATAAGACCCAAATTGAAACAATTGAACATGATTGAATCGGAAGAGAAAGTAGAAAAATGACACGATGTTGATAAATGATAAAGACCAAATGTGCAACATAGAGGAAGTGTTAGTAAAATGCAAAAACCTAAAAGAAGGTAACACGAACATGTTAAAGTATGAAATCACAAGTGTTGACCATTTTTAGACGCCTACATTTTGCCCCTCTTTGAGACAATGTGATTTTGAGCATTGTTTCAAAGAATAGTAAAGAAAAATCACATAAAACATTTCCCCAACAATGGTGGGCTACAAGGGTGCCCCCTCGAGAAATTGGGTGAAAATTTTAGAAAAGAGGCCAATTTATCAAAAATAAAGCCGTGACTATACCAAGATGCCTTCAAGGATTGACGGAAGAAATGTTAGTAAGCAAAAAATTAGACGGAGAAGAATTAGTGGTGAAGAAAAGATTGCTTTCACAAATGCATAGAAAGTAGGTGAGAACCTTTATTTAATATGGTAAAATGGATGTGGCGCACCATGGCAATGAAAGCCAGAGTGATAATGCAATCCATTTGCGTAAAATAGACACATTGCAAACAAGGAATGAGTCACAACATCCTAAGACATACATGCCCCAAAATGCTACAAAACACTCTACAAATAGAGAACAAAAACAAAAACAAATGACCATGAACCATCTTGGCCACTCTAAATCACTTAGTGACATCATCGAGAAACATAGGAACATGATCCAAGATAAATCAATAAAAGATAAGACTCACCAATTCAAACAAACATTCTGATCTTTGTTGCCAAAGTAATAGTGTTGTGATAAAAGGACGATCATGTTGTCTGGTTTCAGGGAATGATGTACCATGTATAAGACCCATGATAATGTTGACAAGAGGACTGATAATGTTGATATTGTTGATTGATACAACAACTTTGATCAGTTTGAATGCTTGCTTGGTTGAACAGTTCATCTGTTGATACATGATTTTGTTTAAGTGTGGTGTTTAATGTGTTTCTGTCTGACATCTACTCAAATGTTTGCCTATGTACAAAGCGGACAGTTTATTGGCGAAATGAAACAAAGGCAATTGTTTTTGGATTTCTGATGTTTTGAAATTTTTAGGGTTTTTTGAAGTTTTTAAATTTTTTTGTGCTTTTTTCAGGACATTTTTTACAATTTTTTGATTATTTTCAGGACATTTTTTTTAATTTTTAGGGATTTTTTTAGGACATTATTCGATTTTTTTGGATTATTTTCAGGACTTTATTTGATTTTTAGGGATTTTTTCAGTACATTATTTGATTTTTTGGATTTTTTATGATTTTCCCCCAGTGTCTAGCAAGGCAAGGAATACAATGAATGGATAAACAAGCTTTCTGAAATGTTCATGGATAGATGGAAGACAAAGTCCATTTAGTATGGAAAAGGTAGAGCGAATTCACTTCCCAAGGGCTACCACATGATGGGATAAGGGACTAGATATGGCAATGTAAAGGCATGGACTGAGGGACATGTCAAGAGGCTTTTGAAACCATGTTTGCATTGTTTTGTGCTTATGTCAGATCAAGATCAAGCGACAAAAAGGAGTGTATAGATGGTGATACGATGTGGATAGGACAAGAAAGATGAAAAATGGATAAGGGACATGAATAGGATAAGGATGTGATAAGCTAAGGGATAGTGAAAAAAAAGGTTGGAATAAGCCAAGGGATATGGACAAAAGGTTGTAATAAGCCAATGGATAAAAACCAAAAACTATGATAGACTGAACGCTGCAAATAGGATGCATGATGTTCATGAAGATTCTCAGCCTTGTTAAGATCAATGGTGGAAAATGGAATATGGACATGAGGGATGATAAGATAATGGAGGAGTATGACAGGGTATGATAGGATATGGAGGGTATGATAGGGGTGTGATAGGATAAAATAAATGAAACTTGCCCCCAAGTATGGTATGCAAGATGTTCATGGATTATGCATGATGCCTATTTGTCAGGTTTTCATCATGGTACTTTCCCAAGGTGCCTTTTTGCTAGGTTTTTACCAGAGGATGAATGATTTCTCTTTACGTTTTTTTTCTCTTACCTTTTTTTCTTTTTTTTCTTTTTTTTTCATTTTTTTTTTGACTTTATTTTTTTTGCTTTTTTTTGTTGTTGTTGAATTTTTAGAAGAAAAAGGACACATGATAAGGGACGTGATGCAAAGATTCTTGGAGTAGATCCTTTTCACCTAGTTGTCTTTGTTGTTCTCACCAATCCTCTAACTCCTCAAGCCCATCCAATGGTACTTGGTAAGGGTTTTGCTAGTTAGACCTTCAAGGCCTAATCCATTTTGGCTTGCCTCCAAGGTATAGCCACTGATCTTTAACAAGCAACACTTCCTATTGAGGATTCCACCTCAATCCCTAACACCACTTCCGAGTGCTCCAACAACCCCTACAAGGATCTTTGATCTCAAACTAGTTCCAAGAGTGTAGAATGAAGTTACATAGTGACTTTGATGAATTTTAGGGGTTTTCTCACCTTTAAACCCATCGCCAAGACTTTCCAAGGTTTCTTTGGCTATACCAGCTTCAAACAGGTCTAATGCAATTAGCCCTCCTATTATAGTTTTCAAGGAGTAGTTTCAAATCTTCCCACACAAGGCCACACATAAATTACATATATGAGTACCCTTTTCAGAGTTACAAACAATATTTCAAAATGGCATATGGGTTATTCATGTTGGTATTTTGATATGGTTTTGTCATTGATGTCAACACCTACTAAAAACAAGCACTTTGGAGATCCAGCAACATTCACCGGCAAGCAAGTATTGCACAGTTACTGGTATATGGTTCACCGATAGGATATAATGTTCACTGGTACCTGGAATGATATGGAAGACACTTGATAATGTTGAAGACATCGTGTGGACACTTTGTTTTGAAGAATTGATCATTGGTATATTCATATTTGCATATTTTCTTTTACCGACAAATAGGTCCAGGGTTATCTAGGGTTACACCGACAGGTTTATCTTTTCCAAATCAACATGGCACGCTATGGAGATGATTTATTATTGATGTAAATGCATTAAGCCGACATGTTTAATCAGTTATTGCATCGGATATTATATTGTATGTAAAATGTTTATTGTAATATCTTGTAGAGCCGACCTACTAAAATTGGTCTTAGGTTATGGTATAAATGTAAGATCTTATTTGTAAGATCAAGTGTGGAATGCGAAAAAGAACTGAATGAAGGTATATGCGAGATTAAGCAGAGGTATACACGAAGACATCATTTGAAGGTGAAGCTAGGTTTTTGTATAAGCATATCAGCATTACACCGGTACTAAATCCAGCATATGAAGATGCTATTTTGTGTAGTACATTCTTATTGGATTTAACCATCCAACTGTAGTCAGTGTGACTCCCATTTTGTGATTGAGCAGTGAGCTCTAGGCTGTTGGCTTTTCTGCATGTGCAGACTCCATTTATGTACACTTACTATCTGCAGTAGTATCATCTAATTGTGGGTAAGGTTTCCCACCGTGGTTTTTTCCCCTTACAGGGTTTCCACATATAAATATTGGTGTTATGTGTTGTGGATGACTTTATGTTTATGTTTCATGCATTAATCCTTACCAGTATAGCAATTTACTATTAACACTATCTATCGACATACTTAACTGGTTTACCGATATTAAGCATCAAGTTGGTTAATTGGTTTTTGGTTTGAATTTATTTGACAACTGATTCACCCCCCCCCCCCCCCTCCCCCTCTCAGTTGTCTTTGGGACCTAACAATTGGTATCAGAGCCAAGTTCTCTTTTACAGAAGTTTAACAACTTGAGGAGATCCAATGTCTACTAATTATTTTAGGAAGGATAGTCCAAAACTTGATGGAACCAACTATGGGATATGGAAGATCAAGATGGAGACACATCTGAATTGCATTGGTAAAGACATCTGGGAATTTACAAAGAATGGTTATACTGCTGCTATAGCTAGTCAGACTGCTCCAACTACCTTAGCTAAAGATGAAGAGAATGATTGCAAAGCTAGAGAAGCACTTCTGAGCGCATTATCAGATCAACAAATCATGGGATTATCAGATAGGTCTACTGCTAAAGCTATTTGGGATCATTTGGAAACACTAAATGAAGGATATTCCACAGTCAAGATTGCAAAACTTGAAAGCTTCCGAGTCAGGCACGAACATCTGAAAATGGAAGAAGATGAAAGGATTTTTGCTTTTATGGAAAGAGTAAATGAAATTGTTTTGGGTATTAAATGTTGTGGAGGAACCCTGAGTGAGGATGAAATTGTTTCAAAAATCTTAAGAGGATTTCCATTGGCATATAAAATGAAGGTTACTGCTATAAATGAGTTAAGAATAATGCCTAATACATCAGTAACTAGGGATACATTGATTGGAAAACTTTCAGCCTTTGAAATTGAGGAATTTGGTCCTGTTGCTACTATAAAAACTGATTTGGCCTTTAAAGCATCAACATCATTTGCTCCATCATTTGACAAATCAGACTGGAAAGCCTTTTATGTAAGAGAACTTGAAGAAACCAGGAAGGAGAATGAAGAGCTTGAAGAACTTGAAGCACTATTTGCAAGAAAAATGCCAAAAGGTCCAGTTGGAAGTAAGTATGAAGGTAAAGCACCCTTTAAATGTTTTAACTGCAATAAGATTAGTCATATGGCTTCAAGATGCCCTGATAGACATGCTAGACTAAGAGAAGAAGCTAGAAGAACATACAAGCCTAATCATGAATATCAGAGATACAGATTTAAGAAGAACAAAGACAAATCCTATTACATTGCTGATGAAGGTGTGACTAATGATTCTGATGAGGATCCAACAGACAATGGATGGGTTTTTGTTGCTATAACAGAAGATCAACCGACACCTACTGCTCAACTGGTAGAACAAGCACTAGCAGCCAAAGTTGAAGCAAAGGATGAATGGATCATTGACTCAGGATGCTCACATCACATGACTAGAGACAAAGGTAAATTCTTGAACTTTCAAGAATACAATGGAGGTTTAGTAAGATTTGGAGATGACAAAGCCTGTTCAATCAAAGGTAAGGGTTCAATATCTCTTGATGGTAAGCATAACACTGACAATGTCTACTATGTTGAAGGATTAAAGCATAATCTTTTAAGTGTTGGTCAATTAGTTGAGAAAGGATTTCAGTTACAATTTAAAAATGGAAAATGCAAAATCATGAATAGAACTGGTTTGGAAATTGCAACCGGTAATCAGACTAGAGGTAATATCTTTCATTTGAATAACAGTGAAAAGACATACTTAATTGCACATATAGATGAAAGTTGGTTATGGCATAAGAGACTATGTCATGTAAACTTTGATTGCATGGTAAAGATCAGTACTTCTAAGGCAGTTAGAGATCTACCTAAAATTGTGAAACCTCAGAATACAATTTGTAAGGAATGTCAATTTGGAAAACAAGTTAGAGCTAGTTTCAAAAGTATTCCAGAAAAATCCAATAATGCTCTTGATTTAATTCACACTGATTTATGTGGTCCAGCTAGAACTAAAAGCTTACAAGGTGATAGATATTTCATGCTAATTATTGATGATTATTCTAGAATGTGTTGGGTTACTTTTCTCAAAGAAAAATCAGAAGCACTTGGGAAGTTCAAACTGTTCAAAGCAATGGTTGAGAATGAAACCGGTAAGAAAATCAAATGTTTAAGATCAGATCAAGGAGGAGAATTCACATCTAAGGACTTTAATACATTCTCTGAAGTGAATGGAATCATAAGACATTTATCAGCACCTCGGACACCACAGCAGAATGGAGTTGTTGAAAGGAAAAATAGAACTATCTTGGATGCAACAAGAAGTATGTTATCTGAAGTAAATCTACCACATGTGTATTGGAGAGAGGCAGTTAGCACTACTATCTATGCATTCAACAAAGTTCACATCAAAGGTGAAACTGGTAAGACCCCTCATGAACTATGGTTTGGTAATAATCCTACTCTTAAGTATTTCAGAATTTTTGGAAGTAAATGTTATATTAGAAGAGATGAGTATATTGGCAAATTTGATCCTAGAAGTGATGAAGCAATATTTCTTGGTTATTCATACAAAAGCAAGACATATAGATGTTTTAATAAAAGATTGTAGAAAATTGTTGAGAGTACAAATGTAAAGATTGATGAACAATTCAGAGGAACTTCAAGGTATATAGACTCTGAACTGGCAACAGAAATTGTGACAAATGAACCTACATTGAATCCACCGATATAGAATGAAGATCCAGCTACCTTGGTATCATCAGAGGATTCCACAGTAATTGAAGAACAACATCAAACTAAGACACCCCGGTATGTAAGATTGAATCATTCTGAAGATCAGATAATTGGAAGCAAATTTAAAGGAGTTATGACAAGAGGAAGATTGGCAAATGAAGAGGTATGTCTTATTTCTCAAATTGAACCATCATCTATTAATGAGGCATGTGAAGATAAATTTTGGATTAAAGCTATGGAAGAAGAATTAGAACAAATTGAAAAAAATTATACTTGGACATTAGTTCCCCGGCCTAAAGATAAAAATGTAATTGGAACCAAATGGGTATTTAGAAACAAACTTAATGAAGATGGTAAGGTTGTCAGAAATAAAGCAAGACTAGTGTGTAAGGGATAATCTCAGAAAGAAGGAGTTGATTACAATGAAACCTTTGTACCGGTAGCCAGAATTGAGGCAGTCAGATTATTCTTGGCTTTTGTAGCTCACAAGGACTACAAAGTTTATTAAATGGATATTAAATGTGCATTTTTGAATGGAGATCTTGAAGAGGAAGTATATATTGAACAACTTGATGGATTTTCCTTGACAGATGACAATGATATGGTTTGCAGGTTAAGAAAAGCTCTGTATGGATTAGAACAAGCCCCAAGAGCTTGGTATGCAAGGTTGGATAAGTATCTTTTAAAGATTGGTTTTACTAAAGGAAATGCAAATAGAAATTTATATTACAAAATAACTAATGATGACATCTTGATTATTGAAGTATTTGCTGATGATATAATCTTTGGACGAGAAGATGGATTATGTAAGGAATTTTCTATTAAAAAAAAATGCAGCAAGAATTTGAAATGTATATGATTGGAGAAGGGTGAACTCACAAAGTTGGTTCCCACTTTTTGGTACGTCCTAATTTTTGCTGAAATCGTACATTTTTTAGAAAATATAATGATTTAAGCTTTAAGAGGTCCCTTTTGAAGTAATTAATTGAAGAGAGTTAAATCAAAGGCTCTTAGATCAAAATTTCTTGGATAGAACCTCTCTACTTCTAAATCATACTTGCAATGGAGTCTCCTTTGCATCTATCAAACATTGATAAAAAACCAATTTTACATTAGCTTTTGGGGGGTCAAATTAATATATTAATTTTTTTTTTGGTAATTATTTAGTCTTTATTATAAGCTTTCCAAATAGTATAACTTTTAATATATTTAATTTTATTAATATATTTTTATTTTATTTTTTATGAATGTAGGTTTTTCACCAAACATGAACTTCTTTATTCAATTCATTGGGAAAAATAGTAAACTAATTCAAAAAAATTCTGAAAAATATCTATGCACTAGGTATTGATGTTTTTTTTCTAACAAAAAAACAAAATTGAATTTTGATATATATAGAACAAGCTATGTGTTCAAACATACACCTATATCTAAATTATAATTAGTCGAACTTCAAAACTTAATAAAATGAAAAATATTCAACATATCACTATCAAACCAACTGCATGCCCTGGGTATTGAGGTTACAAACCAAAATTTAAAAGAATTAAGTTTTTATCTTTTATAAAATAAAAAATATGTGTTTCGGGATACACATCACTCTTAAAAAATGTTGTTTGCTGTAAAAAATTACTTTTTGAGGGAGATGAAAAAATCAATAAAATTTTATTCAAACAAATTTGAAAAAAAAATATTTAGAATCTACAAACAAGATGTTAAAAATCACTAGTTTATATCATCTTCAAATTCTTAACGGTTTAAAAGTTATAGGTGTCGGAAAGTGAAGGTTTTTTTCAAAATATTCATATAAGTGTCAAAGTTGGTCAAAAAGTGGGAACCAGTATTGTGAGTTCACCTAAAAATAAAATTCTTTTTAGGATTGCAGATTTCACAGACTAATAAAGGTATATTTTTGAGTCAATCCAAGTACTTGAAAGAATTACTAAAGAAATTTGGGATGGAGAACTCTAAATCGGTAAGCACACCTATGACTACAAATGACAAATTATCTCAAAGGGATGAATCTACACCTATTAATCCAACTAGATACAAATCTATGATAGGAGGTTTACTGTATTTGACACAAACCAGGCTTGATATTATGAATGTTGTATGTATTGTTTCTAGATTTCAAAGTAATCCTAGGGAAAATCATGAATCAACAGTAAAAAGGATTTTCCGGTACTTACAAGGCATAGCAAATCTTGGATTATGGTATCCTAGAGATGAAAATTTTGATCTATGTGCATACACAGATGCAAATTGGGTAGGAGATGTGGATGATAGAAAAAGCACCACTAGAGGAGCATTCTTTCTTGGAAAGAGATTAGTTTCTTGGTTGAGTAAGAAACAGAGTTGTACATCTTTATCAACAGCAAAATCAGAATATGTTGCAGCAACAACTAACTGTACACAGGTACTATGGCTTAAGAAAATGTTGAAAGACATACAGGTAAAATGCAAGGAACCCATTACAATTTATTGTGATAACACTGCAGCAATTGATATATCTAAAAATCTGGTATTACATTCTAAAACAAAACATGTTTCTATCAAACTGAATTTTCTAAGGGAAAAAGTTGAAGAAAAAGAGATAAAACTGGTCTATGTGAATACTAAAGAACAACTTGCAGATATTTTCACAAAAACTCTACTTAAGGAGACTTTTGAATATCTCAGAGATCAGCTTGGAGTCATACCACCACCGGTAGAGACTTAGATAGTTGATGATTGTCATCAACTGTCAGAATTAAAAGACAAATATTTTACTCTGGTCTTTGATGAGGAAGCTACTTCTTAGGGGGAGTAGTTGGTATTTTGTATGAACTTGATTTTTGTAACTTTGGCATTTGATGTCAAAGGGGGAGAGATATCTATGGAAAAAAACATTATCTTTTGAGGAGAGATTGGTATTGAAAATAAATCTTTGGATAAACACATGTTGCTCTCAGGGGGAGAAATTGTTGTTTAAAGGAGATTGTTGGTTTTTGGTATTTGGCATTTCTGTTTTGGCACTTTGATGGTTTTTCCATCTTGTGTTGCCATCAATGCCAAAAGGGGAGATTGTTGGTATTTTGGTATGGTTTTGTCATTGATGTCAACACCTACTGAAAACAAGCACTTTGGAGATCCAGTAACATTCACCGGCAAGCAAGTAAGTATTGCACAGTTACTGGTATATGGTTCACTGGCAGGATATAATGTTCACCGGTACCTGGAATGATATGGAAGACACTTGATAATGTCGAAGACATCGTGTGGACACTTTGTTTTGAAGAATTGATCATTGGTATATTCATATTTGCATATTTGCTTTTACCGGCAAATAGGTCCAGGGTTATCTAGGGTTACGACGACAGGTTTATCTTTTCTAGATCAGCATGGCACGCTATGGAGATGATTTATTATTGATGTAAATGCATTAAGATGACATTTTTAATCAGTTATTGCATCGGATATTATATTATATGTAAAATGTTTATTGTAATATCTTGTAGAGCCGACCTACTAAAATTGGTCTTAGGTTATGGTCTAAATGTAAGATCTTATTTGTAAGATCAAGTGTGGAATGCAAAAAAGAATTGAGTGAAGGTATATGCGAGATTAAGTAGAGGTATACACGAAGACATCATTTGAAGGTGAAGCTAGGTTTTTGTATAAGCATATCAGCATTACACCGGTACTAAATCCAACATATGAAGATGCTATTTTATGCAGTACATTCTTATTGGATTTAACCATCCAACTATAGTCAGTGTGACTCCCATTTTGTGATTGAGTAGTGAGCTCTAGGCTGTTGGCCTTTCTGCATGTGCAGACCCCATTTATGTACACTTACTATCTGCAGTAGTATCATCTGATTGTGGGTAAGGTTTCCCACCGTGGTTTTTTCCCCTTACAGGGTTTCCATGTACAAATATTGGTGTTATGTGTTGTGGATGACTTTATGTTTATGTTTCATGCATTAATCCTTACCGGTATAGCAATTTACTATTAACATTGTCTACCGACATACTTAACTAGTTTACCGGTATTAAGCATCAAGTTGGTTAATTGGTTTTTGGTTTGAATTTATTTGACAACTGATTCACCCCCCCCTCTCAGTTGTCTCTGGGACCTAACACTCTGTACACATGGGGTATCCAAAACTATCCTATTTTCAAGGGTTTTAGGCCTACCTGTGTGACTTGCAAACATGTCTTTAGAAAGCTTTGCCAATCAGAACCTTTGCAAAAAAAAATCAGGGAATTCAAAGGGGTCTCTAACCATGTGTCAACTTTGGCTCCACCAATCCATATGTTCTCTGAAAACGCACATCTCCTATTGTCCTAGTCTCACCAACTCCTAGTTGTGAGCCTAGGGTATCATTGTAAATTCACCATAAAAGTCCGCAAAACTAAAACACATACAATAAACCTATTTAAAAACCCTAACCTATCATTCCACATGATTTAAACTGGTGCCACTAGTGGATGCTCAGGCTAGATCTCTTTCTTGCTTAAACCCTAGCTTATAAGGGTTCTGCACCTAGTCACAAAGAAAGAACTAAATATTTGCAACTAGACACAATCAGACTTGCTAATCTACCTTGCTGGAAAGTATATTCAACAAGCTCTCATTCCCTACAATTATATTCTTCTATCAATTCCATACTGGACCATACAACACCACAAAAATAATGAAAATAGTAAAAAATGGTGTCAAACAAGATTTTCCTTACAATCAAAACTTGCTTTGCATTCCAAGATCCTCCAACCCATACAATGACATTGTCTTAGGCTTTAAACAACATGATTCAGTTGGTTAGAACCAACTTCTTCACCACCAATCAACAAAAATGCAACTTTTTGCAATGTTGCCAATGTTGCTTAGCAACTTTACATCTTTTTCATCCCGAGGATGCAACTCTTTACTCAAGTGTATTAGAAGGCTCCAAAGGCTCTCTATGCACTCTAGGAGACCTAAAAACAATACATTGTACCCTATTATATAATGACCCTATTCTAGAGTAGTGCACCTATGAACAACAACAACATTACAACTTCCTAGGATACTAATATCCTGAACACAACAAAAGCTTGGACAACTCAACCATGGCTTCATTGAGTCCCAAATGGTTGGTTGACTTATTAAAATCATAAAGACAACATAAAATACTTAAGCCAAACCAAAAATTGCATGGAGTGTTAGGTACCCTGCACCATACTCCCCTGGGACAAAGAACTCAAGTCCCTTGAGTTAAGAGGTCTGCAATTTCTACACCATGCTGAAGTATATCTTATTTTGATATCCACATAGCATCTGATTCAAGTAACCTTGCCCACTTTAAAAGATAATGTTTGTATACCCCTTTCCTTGTCCTCTTTACTACCTTGGTGTCTAAGATACTTTCCAACTTGACCGGTTGGCTTGGTGGCAAAGCTCTCACCCAATCTTCAGTACCCTGTGATGAGGTGTCCAGTTGATGTGTTTATGATTATCCCTTATATGGATAGAGATCACATACATTAAAGATAGAAGAAATACCCAAGGTGGGAGGGAGTTCAACTTCATATGCATTCTGACCATATTTATGCACCATCTTGAGAGGCCCAATCTTCTTCATCAATAGCTTAGTAGGTTGCCCTTTTGGAAGTCTCTCTTTTTGTAGGTATGCTAGGACTAAATCTCCAATCTTAAATTGCACATTACTTCTTGTTTTATCAGCATTCATCTTATACTGGTCGAACTTTTGTTGTACAGTCTGCCTTACCTTATCAGGCACTTCTTTGATTCCTTTTGCAAAATTCTTAGCTTGTACACTCTTAGGTGTCATAGAACTGAGAACTCTAAGCTCTAGTATGCCCCTAGGATGAAAACCATACACTACTTCAAAGGGACTTTTACCTATACTTCAGTTAATTGAGTCATTGTATACATATTTTGCTTGGCCGAGTACCAAATCCCAAGTCTGCCCATGTTGTTAGGTGAGACATCTTAGTAGATTACCTAAGGATCTATTTACTACCTTTGTCCGACCATGTGATTGAGGATGGTAGGCAGATGAAAAAGATAATTTTGTGCCCAACTTTCCCCAAAGTGTCCTCCAAAAGTGGCTTAAGAACTTTACATCCCTATCACTGACTATGGTGATTGGAAGGCCATGAATTCTAACTATCTCTTTGAAGAAGAGTCCTGCAATATAGGTGGCATCATTGGTGCTCTTACAAGGTATAAAATGTGCCATTTTGCTGAACCTATCAACCACTACATACACACTATCAAATCCTCTTGGAGTTCTTGGTAAGCCTAACACAAAATCCATGCTTAAACATTCCCAAGGCCTCTGAGGTATGACCAAAGGTTGGTATAGACTTGCATTGCTTGATGAACCTTTTTCTCTTTGGCAGATTGTACATTGTTCTAGAAACCTCCTAGACCTCCTAGACCTCCTTGACCTCCTTGATGCTTTTCTTGAATAATTTTTTGTCTCATAGAAAATTGGGGAATGTAAAGAAGGTTTCCCTTGAATAGAAAACCCTCTTGTATCATATACTTTGAATAAGAAATATGTGAGGTGTTAGAAAAATTAGAACAAACAACATATATCTCTAAAAAGTATTTATCACCCTTGTAGAGGTCTTTTGACTCGGTCAATCCCACACTTTCCAATTGTATCTCCTGCATAGTCACGACTCTCCTACTTAATGCATCAGTTACCTTGTTTGAAGTGCCCTTTTTGTGCTTGATAGAGAAGGTGTAGGATTGTAAGTATGCAACCCACTTTAGGTGTCTTTGATTCAATTTCTCTTGCCCATTAAGGAAACTAAGGGCATGATTGTCAGTATAAACTATAAACTCTTTGGGTAGCAAGTAATGATGACACTTCTTCAATGCTTGCACCATGGCATACAACTCCAAATCATATGTGGAGTATCTTTGCTTGGCCTCATTCAATTTCTCTGAAAAGAATGCTATAGGATGACCTTCTTGACTCAAAATGGCCCCTATTGCACTTTGGCTAGTGTTGACGACTATTTTTTGACATACCCGCCAATAGTCAGGTAGCCAATGTGAACACTCACCACCTCTCCTCAAAAAGAAATGAGTTTAGGAAAACTCACTACTCCAAAGTCTCTATAGTTGCGTCACCACGGTGATGGGCAGCCCAATGGTTGATGTGGTTGTACCTGTTAAGGGGCCTGCTGGTTGAAACTAAATCCCATTGATTGTTGATGGCATAACTTCCTCTTTTTTTTGTATTTTTATGATTTAAGATTCTCTGGAAAATAAATTGCGAAGAGTAAAGGGAACAAGAAAAAAACAATGAAACCAATTCAATAACAACTGAACAAACTACTCAGTTAGCACCCTACAATCCAATAAATTATCAAATATTATTCAAATTAGCATTCAAAAACGCACCTCCAGTAAACCTGCAAAATCATCAATTTCACATACCTATGGAAATAAAATCATCAACAATATCACCTACCACAATAATTCTCACACACCACTCACATGCACAATATGATTCATAAAGCAATAAACAAAATATCAAACCACGTTGCTAATTCCAAATAACATACATTACCAGATTACATAGAACAATTTCGTAGAATATAGACGTAGATCAAACAATCTACAAGCTTCTTCTTGTATTAATTTCAATGAATGTATAACAAAAATAACTCAAATTCTTAAAAGTTTGCAAAATAATCTAAAATCACTAAGTGGGCCACAAATCATCAATTTGGGGACCCTTACAAATGAATCCAAATTCTCAATTGAAGTTTCTGCCCTACTATCTAGGAAATAAATCTAACCTAAATTAAGAACTCAAAACTAGGAGTCGCAGTTAACTTGCAAGTTTCTGCCTTAATACTCCAGTTAACTACTACAAAATGGAGGTTGCAAGACCACTACGAAGACCATGCTAGGTGAACCAAGCTTTCGTAGTCATGCAAAATTTTTCTCATAATTGGAATGTGAGTTGGAGCCACAATTGAAAAATATAAAATTGGGAGTCATGCAAAAGGCCTACTATCTTTAGCAACTATGTGCTCATCTTTCACTTTTTAATAGAATATCTATAATTATCGATAATGCATGCAACAACTTGAATAGGAGGATCAACTACATGTTTAATTCTAAATTTGCATTTCTTCAAAACTTCCTCTGCATGCTTCTTTCCTTTCTCTAACTCCCCTACTGTCTCTGCCACCTCTTGACATTAGGTAATCAGGTACGTATATCTGTCCATGAGAGAAACATCAAACTGAGTTGAAGGTCCCAAATTTTGGGCCTCATATGCATCCCACTAATTCAAAAATTTCTCTTCCTCCATTATCCTGGTGCTAGTTAATCCTAACCCAAAAGCTTTGAGCATATGCTTTACAAAATTCTCGTATTTCAAAATTTCTCTAAGGAGAGGGACTCAAATCTCTTCCATATCTTTCATATACTACTGAAGAATTTTGATCTTCAGTTCCAAAATGTATGTGTAAGATTGTAGGTTCTTGTAGTTGTCTCCTCCTAAGAGATCCTCCTCCATTATTACCTCTTCCCCTAGATGCAAAACTTTATTCAAAATTTGAAATTGCTTATTAAAAGTGCTTGGATTCCATTCCCATTGTGTAGAAAAAGAAGCTAATGCTTTTCCTGCCTATACTGCCTCTCGATATATCCCCATGGTATCCTACAAAAATAATCTAATTTTTGTTGCATTTATTTGGGCCCATGATTTAGCTATAGCGGTCACCCGTCTCACCTCCACTAATGCCTTCACTTCTCCCTCTAGCAGTGATGAGGTTGATGGTAGGTTGTCAACCCTACAAGAGTCTAGAGGTTTTCTCATTTCTAATAATGACTGCTTGTATTTCCCTAGCCGTGCTTTAATCTCTATGTTGGAGGCATGCTCCTTCTCCACACACCCTCTAACAACACTAGTGGCTAGTTCTAGAGTGTCCAACTCTCCCCACTTTGTTTGTTTATCCAAATTTGATAGTTCTGATACTAAATATGATTAGTACAAATGCCAAGATAACAATATGAGAGGGGGGGGGGGGTGAATCATTCAAACTTAATCTTTAATAAAAACAACAGATTCAAGCCTGGTAACCTTATCAAAAAAATAGTAATGCATGCAGACCCATAAATAGATAAGATCACAAACATATAACACCAGATTTAACGTGGAAACCTAAATAGGGAAAAACCACTGTGAGATTTCGGACCCACTAAGAAATATACTCTTCTAGAGTATGCTCGGTTAAAAGCAAATCCTATTAAAGATTACAAACACATTGCTATATGTGACCCGATTAAGGGATTTCCCTCAGATCTGTTAGGATCTTCACCTTGTTAGAAGTGACCTTGTTAAAGGATTTCAAACACTCAATAAGAATGTCACCTTACTAGAGGATTTTACAAATAAGACTGTTAAGTCCACTCAGTTAAGAGATTTTCTGCTACTTCTCAAAATAACAGTAATAAAAATATGTCTGCAACTTCACATCTAAAAATGCTGAAGTAGATTCTTATTTGCTCAATACAATCAATTCATAGGACTTATCTTGTCCCTCTGCTGGGCTCTATACTCTATTATCAAAATAGGTATTCAAGCTTCTTTGCTTGGTAATCACTATGTAGCATCCCTGTGCATATACTTGCCCGCATACATTGTTTATCAATAGTTTCCTATTTATAAACAATCTTCCAATCGCTTAATCTCCTTGATCACATTTCCCATGATCAATCATAACCATCAGATTTTCAATCTTGTTTAGGTTCAATGTATCCTTCGATCTGAAAATGTTTTACCCCGCCTTGGAACTTGCATTTTCACCTTGGAACTTGTGTTAGGGTATTGCGGTTCAATCTGAGTTGTAGATCTTCCTGCCGATCTTTCTTTACCATAGATTCTTTAACAATCTTCATACATGGCTTACCAATCATTTAATCCACTCTAGCTCATTAGCTTCCTTCATTAAATATCACATGTAAACATTTAATGCATTCTGTTATAGCTCGGTTGTAACTCAGTAAATACTAAACTTCACTCGGTAGACATTCTGCCTTCATTAACCAATAGCGATAACCTCAGGGTTTACCGACTAGGTTCCTTAGGGTTTACCGACTAGGTTCTTTGCTCGGTAACATAGTATAGTATTAACCTTTCAAACAATAGCATATGTAGGATATCTAAACAATCTAAACATCATGATCTCATCATTGTCTAACTCGGTAATAGTTGCCCATTGAATAACTTATCCCCTTATTCATCATATTCTTTCTGTGTCTTTTACCGACATCTTTATACTCATCAAATCATACTTCTTAAGATATGGCAACATCATATTGAATTAGAAAATCAATTTCTTGACATCAATGACAAAATAATAATATTAAGACAATAATCATCCTTAATCAGTTATATCCATAGTCATCAACAACCTTCTCAATATCCTTATTGAAATGCCAACAATCTCTCATTGTAATTGGAATGCCAACCTTCTTCTTGTCTATTATAATGCCAACAATCTCCCCCTTTGGCATTGATGGCAAAACCAATTGATTTGACTTTATTGATTCGGATTCAGATTGCTGTGAAATTCTGAAATGCTCTCCCTCTGTCATTAGTTTCTCTCGATTCTGAAATGTAGTCTTCTCCTTCGGTCAGTAGACTTCTCCCCCATACATTAGTCTTCTCCCCCTTTGACAACAATGCCAAAAATGAAAAGAACTAAAAACATAATTTCTTCCTCTAAGAAGTGAATTCCATGCTGTTATGTATCAATTCAGTCTAGGTTAGAGCATTTTGTCTTCAATTCCTGTTCCCTATTTATTGTTTCCTGCACACCTTTAGAAAACCTCCTAAAGTGTGTAAATCAGCATCAACTCCTAAAATATATTCTATAGAGTCATCGAATTGATGCTTTCACCGAACTCGATCAGTGAATGGAAGATAGGGGCAGGACCCCTAACTGACTTCTGAGATACTCAAAAGTGTCCTTTTGCAGTGGCTTGGTGAAGATGTCTGCAATTTGTTCCTTTGTGCTAACATACTCCAAAACCACTTTCTTCTCTTGAACTTCTTCTCTAAGATAATGATATTTGATACAGATGTTCTTTGTCTTAGAGTGCATAACAGGATTCTTTGAAATGTTAATGGCACTAGTGTTATCACAGAATATAGTTACTGGCATAGTAACTTGCTCATTTATACCTTCCAACAGTTGTTTGATCCATGCTATATTGGTGCAATTCAGTGCTGCAGCAACATATTCAGCTTCTGTTGTTGACTGAGAAACACATCCTTGTTTCTTGCTAAGCCAACTCACTAGTCTTTCTCCTAAAAAGAAAGCTCCTCCACTTGTGCTTTTCCTATCATCAATGTTGCCTGCCCAATCAGCATCAGTATAAACTTTTAAATCAAAATCATTTCCTTTCTGATATACTAAGCCATAATCTTCAGTGCCTTTTAAGTATCTGAAAATTCTTTTGATTGTCATCATGTGTGTTTCCTTAGGATCTGCAGAAAATCTTGCAACAATACCTACTGCATGTGCTATATCTGGCCTGTTGTGAACAACATATTGCAACTTTCCAATCATAGATCGGTAAAGTGTCTCATCAATAGATGCAGATTCATCATTCTTTGATAGTTTACAGTTGCTAGTCATAGGAGTACTTACTAGTTTTGAATCCTCCATTCCAAATTTCTTCAATATTTCCTTTATGTACTTGGATTGGGTAATGAAAATCTCATCTTTCATTTGCAGTATCTGCAGACCTATAAAATATTTTATCTCACCGATTAATGACATCTCAAATTCTTTACTCATTTCATTTCCAAAGTTCTTGCATAGAGAGTCATTTCCACTAAAGATAATATCATCAACAAATATGGCTGAGATCAATATTCCATTTTCATCATTCTTCATGTACATATTGTTGTTTTCACTTGTTCTTATAAAACCAATTTTGATCAAATATGAGTGCAATCTCTCATACCATGCTCTAGGTGCTTGTTTCAGACCATATAAAGCTTTGTTCAATTTACATACCTGATCATTATTTTCTCCTTCAACAAATCCTTCAGGTTGTTCAATGAAAACTTCTTCTTCTAATATACCATTCAGAAATGCAGATTTGACATCCATTTGATATACCTTGAAATTCTTGTAAGCAACATATGCCAACAATGTTCTTACTCCTTCAAGTCTTGCCACAGGTGCAAAAGTTTCACCATAATCAATTCCTTCTTCTTGGGCATAACCTTTGCAAACTAGTCTTTCTTTATTCTGAATGACCTCACCTTTTTCATTTAGCTTGTTTATGAAGATCCACTTTGTATCGATTACATTTTTGTCCTTCGGTCTTGGGACTAGTATCCATGTGTCATTCTTCTTGATTTGATCAATCTCTTTTGTCATAGCATTTATCCAATCTTCACTGTTAAATGCCTCTTTCACTATTCTCGGTTCAAATTCAGATATTAGACATGTGTTCTGTCTCAGTTTGTTCCTTGTCATCACTGGATCATTCTTATCTCCTATAATCTGACTTGGTGCATGATTCCTTTTGACATACTTGGCTAATACAGGCTCAGTAGGCTCTGTATGATCTTCTTCATCACTCGGTAACTGGATATTCTCTTCATTTTCTTCAACAGTCTTCTCAATAGGACTTCTCAGTTGAACATAGACAAATCCTTCATAATCTTCTGGTTCTTTGGAGTTTCCTTCATCGTTTCTTTCTACAAATTCATCAATTTTCACATTTGCACTTTCTACTATTTTGTTAGATGATTTGATCAGACATTTAAATGCTTTGCTTCTAGAAGAATAACCTAGAAATGTTCCTTCTTCACTTTTCTGATCAAACTTACCATTTCTATCATCTTTGTGAACATAGCATCTACTCCCAAAGATATTAAAATAACTTACATTAGGTTTCTTGTCATACCAGATTTCATAAGGTGTCTTCAAAGTTCCTTTCTTCAGTTGTACTCGGTTCAGGGTGTAAACTGCTATGCTTATTGCTTCTCTCCAAAATGTTTGTGGATCTTTCTTTTCAATCATCAAGGTTCTGGCACAATCCACAATAGATCTGTTCCTTCTCTCAGCTATCCCATTCTGCTATGGAGTTCTTTGTGTAGAGACTTGTCTTTTTATACCATGATCATTGCAAAATAAGTTGAACTCATCATAAGTAAACTCTCCTCCTCTATATGATCTGAGACATTTTAGTTGTCTTCCTGTTTCATTTTCAACTCTAGCCTTGTACCATTTAAACATTTGAAAAGCTTCTAATTTTTCTTTTAAAAACATCACTGACATCATCCTTGAGTAATCATCCACAAATAATATGAAATATTTATCACCATAATAACTCTGAACTTTCATAGGACCACAAAGATTAGTATGCACAAGATCTAAAATTCCCTTAGAAGTGTGGGACTTACTTGTAAAGCTTGATCTTGTCATCTTACCCATCTGGCATCCTCGGCACATAGCATTCTCAGGTTTTTCAAGACTCGGTAGACCTCTTACTCGGTGCTTCTTACTTATTTTGATCAGATTATCAAAATTAACATGACAAAACCTTTTATGCCATAATCAGGTATCATCTATCCTTGCATATAGACAGTTATTCCGAGTTGAGTCAAGATGAAATATATTACCTCTTGTTTGTGTCCTGGTAGCAGCTAACTTTCCATGCTTGTCATGAACTTTGACAATTCCTTTTTCAAACTCTATTCGGTAACCTATGTTGTTTAGCTGTGCTACACTCAACAAATTGTATTTCAAACCTTCAACCCAATAAACATCATTACATTTAGCATTGTCAAGAAGTGTTATGGATCCTTTACCTCTTACCGGACATGGTGCATCATTACCAAATCTCACATAGCCTCCATCATAATCATCTAATTTAATAAACTTGTGTTTATCACCTATCATGTGATGTGAGCAACCACTATCTATGATCCAAGAATCATTAGTATTTATATGAGATATTAAAGATTTTTCTTCATACCTTTCTTCATCTGATCCATCTTTGATAGCCACATAAACAACTTCCTCTGTATCAGTTTCATCTGATTTATCATCATTAGATTCCTCATTAGCTATTAGGCATGTCTTTTTATCTCTTCTCCTAAAGTCTCGGTGTCCTCTGTAATGATTATCTCGGTAATCTCTCTTTTCACTAGATTCTTTGTCAGGACAGTTAGAAGCCATATGTCCTATCTTATCACAATTGAAACATTTTAAATGCAGCTTTCCTTTATACTTACCTTCTCCTCTCGGTAGCCTTCTGGCTAATAGTGCTTCAAACTCTTCTTGCTTTCTGATTTCCTTATACAGTCTGTGTACCTCCTCCATGTTTTTGCAAAATCTTTCACTTGCTCCACTGTGATTCCCTTCAGAGTACTTATACTTTCTATAATTGTAATCATCAGTTTCATCAATATGAAAAGAACTGAATGCAGATTCAACTTTATTTACCGATGACCCTCTATTATCAAAGTTACTTAACTCAAATGCATGTAGCTTACCAATAGTAGCATCTAAAGAAACTGGTATATTGGGTATAGACCTCAATTCATTGATTGTAGAGACTCGGATTGCATAGGCAGGTAGAAGGGTTCTCAACATCTTACTTGTTACATCTTTTTCTTCAATAGTTCCTCTTGCTCCTTTGATTTAATTTACAATCTCCTTTAGTCTTGTACTATACTAGGTTATGTTCTCACCTTCATTCATCCTCATAGATTCAAGTTGTCCTCTTAGACTATCCACTTTTGCTCTTTGAACATGTTCATCTCCACCATACACAGATATGAGCTTAGTCCACATTGCCTTTGCATCAATACATCCTTCTAGATCATTAAACTCCGAGTCAGTCAATGCAGATGTTATTTCAATCATTGCTTGAATATGTTCTTGCTTTGCCTTTATCTCTTCCATTGTCAATGGATAGGTGCTCGGTGTGATGAAATCATTCTCCAGATAATAGACAACATATTCTCCAATTCCTGATAGATGCAGCTTCATCCTTTTCTGCCATGTAGAGAAACTTGACTTATTCAGCTTTGGTGCATCCCTCTTATACATCTTTTGGATCTTTAACTCAAGTGCCTTTAAACTTTTCTCCTGGAGTCCAAAGCTCTGATACCAATTGATAGTTCTGATACTAAATATGATTGGTATAGATGCAAAGCTAACAATATGAGAGGGGGGGGGGGTGAATCATTCAAACTTAATCTTTAATAAAAACAACAGATTCAACCTCGGTAACCTTATCAGAAAAATAGTAATGCATGCAGACCCATAAATAGATAAGATCACAAACATATAACACCAAATTTAACATGGAAACCCAAATAGGGAAAAACCACTATGGGATTTCAGACCCACTAAGAAATATACTCTTCTAGAGTATGCTCGGTTAAAAGCAAATCCTGTTAAAGATTACAAACACATTGCTAGATGTGACCCGGTTAAGGGATTTCCCTCAGATCTGTTAGGATCTTCACCTTGTTAGAAGTGACCTTGTTAAATGATTTCAAACACTCAATAAGAATGTCACCTTGCTAGAGGATTTTACAAATAAAACTATTAAGTCCACTCGGTTAAGAGATTTTCTGCTACTTCTCAAAATAACAGTAATAAAAATAAGTCTGCAACTTCACATCTAAAAATCCTGAAGCAGATTCTTATTTTCTCAATACAATCAATTCATAGGACTTATCTTGTCCCTCTGCTAGGCTCTATACTCTGTTATCAAAACAGGTATTCAAGCTTCTGTGCTCGTTAATCACTATGTAGCATCCCTGTGCATACACTTGCCTGCATACATTGTTTATCAACAGTTTCCTATTTATAAACAATCTTCCAACCACTTAATCTCCTTGATCACATTTCCCATGATCAATCATAACCATCAGATCTTCAATCTTGTCCAGGTTCAATGTATCCTTCAATCTGAAAATGTTTTACCCCACCTTGGAACTTGTGTTAGGGTATTGCAGTTCAATCTGAGTTGTAGATCTTCCTACCGATCTTTCTTTACCATAGATTCTTTAACAATCTTCATACACGGCTTACCAATCATTTAATCCACTCCAACTCATCAGCTTCCTTCATTAAATATCACATGTAAACATTTAATGCATTCTATTTTAGCTCGGTTGTAACTCGGTAAATACTAAACTTCACTCCGTAGACATTCTGCCTTCATTAACCAATAGCGATAACCTTAGGGTTTACCGACTAGGTTCCTTAGGGTCTACCGACTAGTTTCTTTGCTCGGTAACATAGTATAGTATTAACCTTTCAAACAATAGCATATGTAGGATATCTAAACAATCTAAACATCATGATCTCATCATTGTCTAACTCGGTAATAGTTGCCCATTGAATAACTTATCCCCTTATTCATCATATTCTTTTTGTGTCTTTTACCGACATCTTTATACTCATCAAATCATACTTCTTAAGATATGGCAACATCATACTGAATTAGAAAATCAATTTCTTGACATCAATGACAAAATAATAATATTAAGATAGTAATCATCCTTAATCAGTTATATCCATAGTCATCAACAACCTTCTCAATATCCTTATTGAAATGCCAACAATCTCTCATTGTAATTGGAATGCCAACCTTCTTCTTGTTTGTTATAATGCCAAAAAAATTCACTTGGGATACTTGATATCTAGGCGAAGCTTGACCTTCAGCTTGGAGTGGAACTGCCAGATTTGCAACCACTTCACCAGAACTTGTTCTTGATAAGTGATGTACAATTTTTGGCTTCTTAACCTTTGGGGGTTCCTCCGTGATTACCTCCTGCAATGTCACCTTAGGGAGCTCTGCCTTTCTCTTCTTCTTCTAGAAATTAAATTCAAGCCACTATGGTATGTCTTGATTTTTTTCACCTTGATGTGACACTATGTTAGTAGTTACAATATACACCTCTTCTTGTTCCTCTGCTTCATCCCTCTCTTTTGCATTTGTTTGTTCAAGATCATGAGGTGAAGCAACTTGACGGGTTAGATTCATTTGGAGAGCAATATTAGTATTTAGTTGTCGTTTCTTGTGCAACTCTCCTAACCTATCGCTGACTGCTTCATTGAATGCTATCTCCTCATTGGCTTACGCCTCTATTCCACCTTGCTCGGAAGCTGTCTTTAAAGAGGTCTTCTTGGTCCTGAGGAGTTAAGACTAATCTCTCGTTTATCAAATCTTCTACTTCACCTTGTTCTTTCTCCTCTCCAAGTGGCTAATGTTGCTCAGGCTGATCCTCTTCCTGATCTAAATGTGATTCTATATTTATAATAATCACCTCTTCAGTGCTGGACCTGAATCCTTGTATTCACGACTGCCCTATGGTTACATTAACTAATGGTGGTACAGGGGCACTGGTAACTGGAACATCCACTGTAGCTGTTGGAGGATGTTGAGTGGGCACATCTTCATTTATTTATATTCCTTCCTCTTTCTCTTGAGCACCCTCTCCTTCAACCTGCCCTATAGCTGTCCTTGGTGGAAGGAATTTGGCTAGCGGTACTGCTCCTAATCCATCTATCACTCTAACGTCTGCCACCTTCTTTAACAACTCAGAATCCCTTATCTTCTTCTTAAGCTTTCTCATTAAATCTTCATTGCTATCTTGGGGACCCACTTCTTCATCGGGGTCTATAGATGTATTATTTCTTGAGTTTGATCTTGTCTTTCATGCATACTCCTTATAACCCCTTGACTGAGGTACCCTTGAGGTAGACTCCTTTTATTTTCCCTTTGAGGCACGCGGTCTGGCCGTTTGACTTAGCCATTGTTTGGTCCTATTGATGATCACTTGGGAAATATTTTCTATATTCATGTCCTCATTCGGGGACCACCTTATTGGGGAGAGGGCCTTTTTATCAATTTTTAGTCCTTTGTAAGCAGCATCAAGAAGGTCTCCATCCTCCCTGAGGTATTTAGGAAGATTGGTCTCAATTTCAAAATCTCTTATTTGTGGCACTGATAACCTGTTATAATTTTTCTCTCTTACTTCAAAACTATCCTGGAGGTTGGCCCCAAAATCCTCTAGTCTAGGCTTGTGTCCCTCATATGCCTTAGGCATAGCTTGCTTGAGCTTCCCGTAGGGATCATAGAATTCCCTAGCATAATCAAATTCTTTTAGGTTCAAATCCTACAGCTCTTGCTCTGCTAACTTCACCACCTGTATTTTAGAGCATGAGAAGTATCCAATAGTTACTGAAAAATCAATACCTATTTTCTGCTTAGATGACAGGAGGGATTGGAGGCCTAATAATTGCCTGACATATTCTAACAAAATTATTTTGTTATTATAATACCTAGGAAGAAGCATTGGATTCCCTGTGAATCCACTGATCTTGATGTAAGTGGAGCGTGGGTTTTGGATAAACCAACATGCCCTCTCTCGGATAATAGCCATAGCCTCCGGGCTAATCCGGTATCCTGTATCTCCCGTTAGTTTAATTATCACTGGAAAAATGAAGGCATCATTGATTCTTTTGAAATGAGCCTTTGCATTGGCTAGGGGGAGTTGGGAATAATATTCCCATACCTTCTTTTGTCCTTCTTTATCCCCTAACTAACCCACCACCTGTAAGCCTTTGAATTTGCCAGCTCTCGCAGCCACCCAGATGACATAAGATGTGAAGAAGAATTTCTTAGTCTAGTGGACTTCCTTCATTTGCTTGAAGATGTGGTCTGAGAGGATTCGAGGCCAATCAAAATATTGCTTTCCCACCAAGATGGTAGTCATGAACTGAAACATCCATGGATGAAAGTGTTTACAATCAGGCTTTTTAAAGGCTCTGCTTAGCATGATAATCAGGTCTCTTTGAGGCTCCTTAAAGTCTTCTCTCAGGATTTATGTTTCCTTCAGGCCAGTTTTCCTTTCTTCCTCCAACTAGTTCTCGTTCATATGCCTTTTGTTTATAGTGACTTTGTCATTCCATAACTTTAAGGCTTCATCTTCAGTTGAGAGGAATGTCTCATTTCTGGTTGGGATACTGAATATGAATCCCAGCATGTCAGGGGACAAATCTATGATTGTTTTTCCCTGTGCGTCAGTGCACTTTCTGGTGTCAGGGTTGTAAAATTGGGCAATTGTCATTATGAACTCAGGTGCCTGCACCGATTCTGGAAAGATGGTCACCTCTACTAGGCCTGGTCTTTTAATTCTCCTATGTGGGGCCTCCAATCTTGGCTTATCTAGCTAGGTTCTGATATCCTCAATTTTGATATGTCCAATCTCAGTGTCAGTAACCCATTTGACTTGATCATCCAACTTTGAGGCATAGACCTATCCTTGATAGTGGTATTTCATGGTCGCTAGAAGTCAATCAATATCCTTGCCTCTTTTGCTAGAAGATGAGTCCATCTAACTGCTTGAATCTGCAAGAAGAAAACAAGTTTTAGTTCCTTATCCAAAATATTAAAAATTCATTCACTTCAGGACTTCGAGGTTCCAGAGTCCTGGGTTAGGAAGTTTTTCCTTTTAAAACAAGGTCCAGAACTCCGAGGTTCCAGGCTAGGTAGATAACAAATGGTTCCGCAATTCTAGGTGTTAACACATATTTTTACAAAATATTTTGTGCTATTTCTTTGATGTTTTATATATACATTTTTATCACAAGAGCATTTATTGTTGAATTGTATGTGCAGGAGGTATGCTGCAGTACTATAAAAATCATACTCTGACCTATTTTTTAGAATTGGACAAGTACCGCTAGGGCATGCTAAGGGTTGTTGCTGAATAGGGACTACATGAGGAAGTTTCATCATGAAAATACTGGATCCTTATAAAGACATTCTTTGGGCCTATGTGATAGACTCTGCCATCTATTAGTGTGTATAAAGTTTCCATGGAGGGTTGCAAGTATAAACAATATATGAAGAGGAGCTTGATCAGCACAATTATCAAATTTGAGCTATCAGTGTAAGTCATCCCGACAAGAATGACTAGCCAAAACAATGAAACAACCTATCAGTGTAACATGGACTGACCATTCTGAAGGAGAACCAAAAGAAGGTTCAAAAAGAGGGTTTCATCAGCGTAACATTCACTATCAGGGGTATGAGAAAATTTTATGCCGATAGCCAATGAGGTTATCGGTATAACTTACACTGATGAAAGAAAACACAAAATAGAGGTTGGCAATGTCATCGAGTCATTGAAAAATGTCATTTCATGCTACCCTGATACCTGATGGGCTAGGTCGCAAAGGTGGTGTCATTGACATGACTTACTCCGATGAGGCAATACCAAAAGGTGGAAAATACTAAGTCATCAGGATAACTTAAACCGTTGGTGAAAAGTGCTTTAGGTTACGTTGTTACCCGATGAGAAGAACAAGCTGGGCATGGAGAAGGAGACTTGATCTAGATGAGTTACGCCGATCGAAGACCAAGTCATCAGGATATCATCACCTCATTGGAAGGGGACATTTTTTGCTATGCCGATACCCGATGGAAAAACCAAGATAGGTGTGAACGAGGAGATCTCATCGGGGAAGTATATGCTGATAGATTGGAGAAATAATAGGACACTTGTTGGCATTTGGCATTATAACAGACAATGGAAGATTGTTGGCATTTCAATAAGGATATTGAGAAGGTTGTTGATGATTATGGATATAACTGATTAAGGATGTTTACTGTCTTGATATTATTATTTTGTCATTGATGTCAAGAAATTGATTTTCTAATTCAATATGATGTTGCCATATCTTGAGAAGTATGATTTAAAGAGTATAAAGATGTCGGTAAAAGACACAGAAAGAATATGATGAATAAGGTATTCAATGGGCAACTATTACCGAGTCAGACAATGATGAGATCATGATGTTTAGATTGTTTTAAACATCATACATATGTTGTAAATTGTAAGGTTAATACTATACTATGTTACCGAGCAAAGAACCTAGTCGGTAAACCCTAAGGAACCTAGTTGGTAAACCCTAAGGTTATCGCTATCGGATAATGAAGGCAAAATGTCTACCGAGTGAAGTTTAGTATTCACTGAGTTATTACCGAGTTGTAACCGAGCTATAATAGAATACATTTAATGGTTACATGCGTTATTTAATGAAGGAAGCTGATGAGCTGGAACTGATTAAATGATTGGTATGTTGTGCATGAAGTTTGTTAATGAATCTATGGCAAAGGAAAATCGACATGAAGATCTACAGCTCAGATTGAACCGCAATACCCTAGCACAAGTTCCAAGAAATGTATGCAAGTTCCAAGGTAGCATAAAACATTTTTAGATCGAAGGATACATTGAACCTGGTCAAAGTTTGAAGATCTGATGGCTATGATTGATCATGGGAAATGTGATCAAGGAGATTAAGTGGTTGGCAAATTGTTTATAAATAGGGAAATATTGATAAACAATGGATGCGAGCAAATGTATGCACAGGGATGCTACATAGTGATTACTGAGCACAGAAGCTTGAAGACCTGTTTGAATAACAGAGTATAGAAGCCTAGCAGATGGATAAGATTAGTTCTATGTCTAGATTATATTGAGCAAATAAGAATTTGCTTTAGCATTTTAGATGTGAAGTTGCAGATAGATTTCTATTACTGTTATTTTGTGAAGTGACAGAAAATCTCTTAACCGAGTGGACTTAACAGTCTTATTTGTAAAACCCTCTAGCAAGGTGACATTCTGATTGAGTGTTTTAAATCCTTTAACAAGGTCACTTCTAACAAGGTGAAGATCCTAACAGATCTGAGGGAAATCCCTTAACCGGGTCACATCTAGCAATGTGTTTGTAATCTTTAACAGGATTTGCTTTTAACCGGGCATACTCTAGAAGAGTATATTTCTTAGTGGGTCTGAAATCCCACAGTGGTTTTTCCCTATTTGGGTTTCCACGTTAAATCTGGTGTTATGAGGTTTATGATGTTTATATGCTTTTGAGTTTGCATGTTTAGCAGTTTTGGTTATTTTACTGAAGTATATGTTACCGAGGTTGAATCTGATGTTTTTATGGAAGATTAAGTTTGTATGATTCACCCCCCCCTCTCATCTTGTTGGCTATTGGATCTATACTTACATTAAGTATCAGAACTATCAACACTAAGTGCGAAGGCGATGGCATCGGGTCATTGGAGAAACATAAAGTAAGTTGTCCCGATGCCCAATAAGGTGACCCGATGTAGCAAGCTAGATTTGGATTCGAAGGAGGACTTATCGGGATATCTTAAACCATCGGAGTAGCATCTTTGGAGTTATATTGATACCCTATGGGTAGAACGCCATGAAGGAATAGAAGGAGGGTATATCAGGATGACCTATGTCGATGAGATATAAAGGTAAAGACAAAGCTTAGATAGAAGGCAGAGCCATCGGGGAAGTTATAACCATCAAAATTATTATAAATGAGCTACGTCTATACCCAATGAAGTGATTGGTAAGACCTATTCTGATGAAAAGGACGGGTGTTGCCAAGTTAATCATGGATTTCCAAGTGTGGTAGATGATATATGGTTATGATGGATAAACACTAGTGGATTACCAAATGCAGATCTCTACTCAGTTCAACCCTTAGCGTTTCTCGTGCGGATGTATTGGATATGAATAAAACCGGGGAACAGGTTGAAATTTTTATTACAACAAAGATAGCGGTCATAGAAATTATCTTCAACTCCTGCACATATAAGATGAAAAATATCTTCAGCATATCCAGAAATGTGGTCAGTGACTGGATGGAAAGAGTTAGTCTATGTCATTATAATGTATTTTAGTTATAGTAGTTAAGAGGAATAGTTAGGATTCTATTAGTTTTAGTTTGTATTAATGAAAGGGTGTGTCCTTTCATTCATCTCTTTTGATTCATATATATATATATAGAGTCATTTTGTATTCTAGAGGGAGAGAATGAAGTAAGACTACTATTTTTTCCAGATTATCTATTGGAACTAGTAGTATTATGTAAAAAAAGTCTGTGGAAATAAAAATCCCTTTTGTGCAAGAAAATGTATCATAAAGTATCTGTGAGTCTGCAATTTTTGTATACCCATTTTTTCAAAAATTAATATACAATATTTATTGTCTTTATCTTCATATCGTTTCATGTTATGTGATTTTGATGAGTTAAAATCCATTGGATAAATCTGAACAAGGTTTGTTGCAGTGTTTTATCATTTGTTGTTATATAGATAACATAATTGTTTTTGTTGTTCTTATAACATACATTGAAGTCATTGCAGTGATAGTCTTGCATACTTGTGAGTTTTCTCAAACTATCTCCAAGGATCACAAACATTTGTCCATTAAGTAACATGTAAATTGTCAGATAAGGCACTGGCTTGTTATTAGTTTTCTGTGAGTAAATTTGGTGTGTAGAAAGTCCTCACCAGAGACAAATTATTAGTTTCTACTAGCATTCTTTTTTCATTACCACTCAAGGTTCCAACAACATTCTTTTATAAGCTTTTATTTCATTATCAATTATACTTAAGTTTTCAGATTAAAGCAAGTTAAAAGCACATAATAAAGCATAGTTACAGGAAACATCTTGCCATCCCTGTAAACAACTAATTTGATAGGTTTAAATTCACTATAAAGAAGTCTCTTTATGCTTTGGAGATTAAGGTATACCCACCTAGGTCTAGTGGAGCCTAAAACATAGAGGAATTTGGTCTTCAACCATTCCTGTTCATTGGCCAAGGGTGATTGAGAAATTAGTAAAAGATTTGGAAAAGATCTAGGATTTCCAATCTGTGGTTTTGGGAACCAACAAATTGGTGACTGTGATGGGGAGTTGTAATAAGAAGTATTCAGAATTTCTGGTGGTTTTGTTTCAGACTCTAGTGGAGGAAGGAGCCCAGAATATTAATAAAAGTATTATTCCTCTCAGGAGGCGGCGACTCTATATTTAATATATGAGTAATAATTGGTATGTTGATAAAGTAAGAGAAACCCCTAGGAATTTGTCAATTAGATTTATGTAGGGGAGGAGGTCTTTGCACAAGGGACAAGATAATCTTGTTCAGTTGAGTCCAAAGAAAAGAAATCAATATCAAATATGGCATTTGGGGTCTATAAGAAGTTTCCTCATAGAGAGGATGGTTCTCCATTTGGTGATAAATTTGAAAATATAGAGGAAAATCCTTTTTATAACTTAAATACAAAAGATAATAAAGGTGGTCATGATGAAACCCTCACTTCTGAGGAACAGGAGGACAGGCAGTTGGATTAAATTATTCTTAGAATGGTTGACTTAAATGGAGATGAATCTAAAATGGAAAAGTCTCTTATGAGACAACCAGATTGGGTATTGCAGAAACTTGAATTATAAAGAGATGCTATTCAAGCCCTAAGTCAAACAAGGTTGAAGAAGAGAAGGGAAAAGGTGAAGCAAATGGACTAACAACCCCTAGGTATAGCCCCCCTCACATGAGTAACTTGGAACAACCATTTAAGGTCTATAATAATCCATTGTCTGATGTTTTGGATAATAATTATGAAAAAAGGGATAAATTGAAAAATATACCCTACCATAAAAATAAAAACTAATATAATAATAGACAGTGCAATAATTATAATGGTGAAAGAAGAAATAACAGTGGGGAGATTACTGGTAATTGGAATAATGGAGATAGGACCAACAACGTAAGCAGTAATGGAGGAAATCATGGTAATAATGGAAACTATGGCAACAATGGTAATGGGAACAACCGAAATGGAAATAACAATAATGGTGGAGGTAACAATGGAAACAATGGTAATAATAGAGGAAATGGAAACTATCAGATTAACAACTATGGTTGCAAACCACCTATGACCATTGAAAGGTATAAACAGTTGGATTTGAATGGGATAGTTGGATATCCGAATCAGATTGCAAATGATTTAAGGTTAGCTATTCCTAAATTCATAGGAAATGGAACTGATTCTTCAGAACAACATGTAATAAATGTTAAAAATATGATTGAAGAGTTTGAAATCCCCTATGAAGATGTTTTTATGAAACTATTTGTTCAATCTCTAATAGAGGATGTAGTAGAATGGTATAGGAGTGTTCTCGACAGATGCATTGGTAGTTGGTAGGAATTTGTGACAATATTCTTGGAGGAATTTGGAGACCATAATGATACTTCATTTGCATCTCATGAGTTGACTAGTATAAAGAAGAATCAAAATGAATCAGTCTATGAATTTAATAAAAGGTTTAATAAAGCACTTAATAGGATACCAAGAGATATTAGACCTGTTGATTCATTTTTTATTGATTTTTATTTAAGTGCTTTTGACAGCAAGGCTCCTTATGAGAACTTATCTCATAAACCTACTACCTTGCAACAAGCTTTTAAAACAACTACTACCATTAAAAATAACAGAAAGGCCACTCAGAGAATTTGCAAGAGAGATGATCCAAAATTATATAATCCTAGAGCAACAAAAAAGGATGAGTTTGGTCAAATCATGGACATGCTAAAGGACATGAAGGGTAAGCAAAATCACAATGAGAAGTCGCCCTCATATAGAAGTAACAAGCCTATAAGTCACAATAGACCAAGATGGCATGACATGCCATATAATACAAACTAGAAAGATGGTAAACCGATGAATGCAAATCTGAGCAAAGAAACTCCTGATCCATTGAATAAGGCAAACAATTTTGTGGAAGAATATCCATGGTGTGAAGTCTTCATTTTACCCCATGTTGCAAAATAATGTATGATTGCTCAGGGTTTTGTAGAAGAGAAGGATCATGAGAATGAATATGAGCCCATAGTAAATGTGCTTTCATCAGATCCATTTTGGAGTAGGGATGAGGATTCATCTGAGGATGAGAAATCATCAGATGTACAGTGGAGAAGAGAGAACTAGTAGCATAATGCACAACAAGTTTTTACTGATGATGAGGCAGACATCCCATCCTTGAGGAGATTGTTCCATAATGGAGAGCAGTGCATTCCTTGAGGAACTTAACAAATGAAGAAAAGAAAGCCTAAACTGTGGCACTAGTAGCTCAGGGGAAAAGCAATTATCAGTTAAGAAACAAAATAGTGAACCCAGAGCAAGGTAAGCCATCCAAGATATTTGCAAAGGTTCCTAAAGATAGTGGAAACAAAGACACCATCGCTAACAAGGAAAAGGAAGGTGCAGTAGAAAAGGTCAAACAAATAGAACCTCTTAAATTAACAAAGCTAGTTGAAAAGAAACAGATTAGTAAGCCACTCTCAAATTGTGGATCATTTATGTCTCAGGCTTTATCACAGGTGAAAATATCTATGCCCTTGCTTGAAGTAATGAAATTTTCTAATTACAAACATGAAACAATCAAGATTTTATCTAACATTGGTGAAGTAAATAAAGAGGATCATAAGCCAAAAGCTGAAAAATCCACCAGTTGTCTATTTGGGAACTTCTATCACTAAGAATTTTACCCAGGTTGATCCTTTTTATCTGACTTTGATGATTAACAATAAAATGGTTAAGAATTGTATGATAGATTTAGGTGTAGCCGTGAACATAATGCTAGAAGATGTAATAAAAGAACTTGGGATGCATGTGGACACTCCCTATGGGAAATTTTATGCTATGGATAACAGATCAGTCCCACTTGTTGGAATTATGAAGGATGTGGAGTTTCAATTTCCAACATGCCCTAATACGTCATATAAAACAGACATCACCGTTGTGCAAGTTCTGCTAAATTATGGGATGTTACTATCAAGGCAATGGTCAAATTTGGTGGGGGGGCATGTCCAGCTAGATCTTTCATATGCGACCATCTGAGTAAAAGGGGAAAATTTAAGGATTGATAGAGAGCCGAGATCATTCTACCTGATAGAGGAAGTTGATCCAAACAAGACAACATGTTTTCTCTGAACAGATATAGATAACTTTCTAAGTATTTCTAAACCCATTCAATGAAAAACTAATAAGTTTGAAAATACTATTGAATCACATGAGGATAAGATTTGGAAAATGTACTTTGATGGTGCTTGCAGTATGGAAGGAAATAGAGGTGGTATGGTTTTTATTTCTCCTAATGGAAAATCATTCAAATATTATTTCTTGTTAGCCTTTGAATGTACAAACAATGTTGTTGAATATGAAGCACTCTTGTTAGGTCTTAGAATGGCAAGTAAATATGGCATTAAATTACTAACAGTTTATGGTGATTCAGAGTTAGTCATATCTCAAGTGAGGGAAAGATTTGCCACAAAAAATGTAAGGCTTCAAAATTACTGAAATGATGTGTGGGATTCAATTGAATTTTTTGACGCATTTTCTATAACATGGATTGAAAGGTCTAACAATATTTTGGCTGATTTTATGGCTAACTTAGAAATTAAACATAATGATATTCCCTTTCATGACATCACCCAAGTTAAAATAAAAACTAGACCTGCAATACCAGGTAACGTAAAAAATTGGCAAATATTTGATGATGACAAGGATCTTCTGAAGTTTTTATTTTGTGAAGATTAGTATGAAGGCTAACATATGGATTGGAATGCATATGTAGAAGAGGAGAGTGGTAAGGAATCTCTATTTGGAAAAAATATACTACAATTTGAAACAAACAAGATTCCCAAAGGGTTGGTGGAACTAGAGAGGATGTTTGGCAATAAGGATATGACAAATTTCAAACCCAACACTAGAAGTTGTAAAGAAGAAGAAAAAATAAACTTGGGAAGTGAAAACAATCCTTGAGAGGTTTACATTGGGAAGAAGCTTACACTGAAAAATTAGGACTGCATTGGTCAATCTGTTAAGAAAATGTAGGCATGTTTTTGCTTGGTCATTTGATGATCTCAATGCATATAGAGAGGATTTGTTCCAACATGAAATCCCACTGAAACTAGATGCAAAACCATTTAGGAAAAAAAAAGGCTTATAAATCCCACATTGGCTCCCAAAATTAAGGAAGGATTGATGAAGATAACGAATGTAGGGATTATAGAGCCTATAAGGCATTCCACATGGGTGTCGAACTTAGTGCTTGTTAGAAAGAAAAATGGGGATATCAGATTGTGTGTGGTTTTTAGAAATTTAAATATATCATTCTTGAAAGATAATTATGCCCTTTCAAATATGGAAGCTCTGCTACAGAAAGTAACAAGGAATGGATTACTTTCTATGATGGATAGGTTCTCTGGTTACAACCAGGTGAAGGTTAAGGAATCAAAAAAATACAAAACAACTTTCACTACACCATGGGGGACATATGTGTATGCTAGGATGCCATTTGGACTTACCAATGTTGGAGCTACTTTTCAAAGGGTCGTGGATGTAGCTTTTGAATGCCTCATTGATTATATTTTGGTTGTATACTAGGATGATTTGACTGCATACTCCAAGAAAGCAAAAAACCATTGTAATGACCTAGAGAAAATTTTCATCAAAGCACTAGAATATGGTATTTCTCTAAATCCAAAAAAGTGTCACTTTGGAGTCACTGAAGGTAAAATGCTAGGTCATATTGTATCTAAAGATGGAGTGAGGATTGACCCCAAGAGAATTGCAGCTATTTACAAAATTCAGATCCCTAAAAAAGTCAAATCTATTCAATCATTTTTTGGACAATTTAATTTTGTTATAAGATTTAGATCAAACTTTTCTGAAATTGTCAAACCTATTGCAAAGATGTTAAAAAGGGGTGCAGAGATAAAATGGACCAATGAAGCAATTGAGTCTTTTGTAAACATTAAAAGGGCCATCAAAGAAGAACCTATACTTAAGTATCCTGATTTCTCTAAACCTTTTCAAGTATTTTATTTCGCTTCATTTCATACTATTGTTGCAGTTATGTTACAAAAGAATGTGAACAACCAGTGGTATTTTTTAGCAAGACACTACAAGATTCTGAGTTAAACTATGATATAAATGAGAAACAAGCATATGCCCTAGTAAAAGCTGTAAAATCTTTTAGACCATATTTAGTGGGAGCTAATGTCATTGCTTATGTTCCTAATGTGGTAGTCAGAGATATTTTCAAGCAGATTGAAACTACTAGGAGAAGATGCAGATGGATCAATCAAATTCAGGTTTTCAACATTGATATCCAAATTACTAAATTGGTAAGAGGTCAAGGATTGGCTAAACTAATGATGGAATCAAATTTGGAAGCAACATAGATAAATCAGATGGAGTTAGAGGAGGCTCAAATAAGCATTGAGATGTGTCCTTGGTATAAGAATATTGTCTATTATTTAAAACACATGAAATGTCTAGAGGATTTGAGTGATAGTCAGAAAAGAACACTTAAGCTTCAGGCATCTAGGTATGTATTTATTAAAGGTGATTTATATTGGAAAAACAAGGATGGTATCCTCTTATTTTGTTTGGATGTTTATCAAGCTCAATCTGTTTTAAAATAATTACATGAAGGTGTATGTGGGGGGCATTTTTGAGCAAAAAATATTGCCCATAAAATACTTAATGTCGGTTACTATTGGCCGTAAATCTTTAAGGACTGTCATACTTATATTAGAAAATGTGAGTCTTGCCAGAAATTTTTAGGAAAGCTTAATTATGATGGAGCTCTTCCAATTAGACCCATGCAAACTGAAGAACCTTTTCAAATGTGGGGTGTTAATTTCATAGGAGAAATTGCAAACAAATCTAGTGGAGGACACAAATGGATTTTGGTAGCCACTGACTACTTTACCAAGTGGGTAGAGGCAATTCCTACAAGGTAGGCTGCAAGTAAGGTGGTAACAAAGTTTCTTTTGGAAAATATATTGACAAGATTTGGGGTTCCCCACAAGATTGTTATAGATAATGGGATGTGTTTTAGATCCAAGGAATTTGCTGATTTTTGTGAAAGTTATGGAATCACTTTGTCATATTCATTACCTTATCATCCCCAGGGGAATGGACAAGAGAAATCTAGTAACAAAAACTTATTAAAGATCATCAAAAGGATGTTAGGTGACAATAAAAGGGCATGGGATTCAAAGTTGAATTTGGCAGTATGGGCAGATAGAGTAACAATCAATAAATCCACAAGGTTTTCTCCTTATCAGCTTGTTTATGGTAAAGAGGCAAGGTTTCCCTTGAACAACCTACTCCCGATGTATAAAATTGTCTTAGAGGAGTATTTAGAAGATGTTGATTTCATGGAAGACAAGCTGGTATAGTTGGTTGAATTGGATGAGTACAGAAAAGAGGCTCAGGAGCAAAATATACAGAAGCAGAAGATGGTAAAAGCATTACATGACAAGAAGGCTTTCGATAGAACTTTTGAAGAAGGAGAGTGGGTGCTCAAATGGAATGCAAAAGACCAAGATAGGGGCAAGCATGGAAAATTCGAAGCACTTTGGCTAGGACCATACATCATTATGGACAAAGGAGGAGAAAATTCATATTTCTTGTAGAACACTAAGGGTAAAATTCATGAATTTCCAGTACATGCTTAGTATCTCAAGCAATTTTTCTCTTAAGAAGAAGAGAGTATTTCTTATACTATAGTAGTATAGTTTTCCTTTGTTTTTTATTTATGTTTATTATTTGGTCTTCTTTCCAGAGATAGTTGAGATCTTGCTATGTCCCTAAAAAGAACATACATCCCCAGAAAGAGCCACTGTTAGCACATATTTTTGCAAAATATTTTGTGCTACTTCTTTGATGTTTTATATATACATTTTTATCACAAGAGAATTTATTGCTAGATTGTATGTGCAGGAGGTGTGCTGTAGTACCAAAAAAATCCTACTGTGACCTGTTTTTCAGAATTGGACAAGTACTGCTAGGGCATGCTAAGGGTTGGCATTGAATAGGGACTACATGAGGAAGTTTCATCATGACAATATTGGATCCTTATAAAGACATTCTTTGGGCCTATGTGATAGACTCTACCATCTATTAGTGCGTATGAAGTTTCCCTGGAGTGTTGGAAGTATAAACAATATATGAATAGGAGCTTGATCAACACAATTATCAAATTTGAGCTATTGGCATAAGTAACCCTGACAAGACTGACTAGCCGAAACAATGAAAGAACCTCTCAGCGTAACATAGACTGACCATTCTGAAGGATAACCAAAAGAAGGTTCAAAAGGAGGGTTTCGTAGGTGTAACATTCACTATCAAGGGTATGAGAAAATGTTATGCCGATAGCTTATGAGGTTATTGGTATAACTTAAACTGATGAAAGAAAATGTGAAATAGAGGTTGGAAATGTCATCAGGTCATCGGAAAATGTCATTTCATGCTACCCCAATACCCAATGGGCTAGGTCGCAAAGGTGGTGTCATCGACATGACTTACTCTGACGAGGCAATACCAAAAGGTGGAAAATACTAAGTCATCGAGATAACATAAACCATCAGTGAAAAGTGCTTTAGGTTACACCGATACTCGATGAGAAGAACAAGTCAGGCATGGAGAAGGAGATTTGATCGGAATAAGCTATGCCGATCATAGACCAAGTCATCGGGATATCATTGCCTCATCGAAAGGGGACATTTTTTTCTATGCCGATACCCAATGGAAAATCTAAGATAGGTGTGAATGAGGATATCTCATCGGGGGGTATATGCCGATAGACTGAAGAAATAAAAGGACACATAAGTGTGAAGGTGATGGCATCGAGTCATCGGAGAAACATAAAGTAAGTTGTCTCGATGCCCGATAAGGTGACCCGATATATCAAGCTAGATTTGGATTCAAAGGAGGACTTGTCGGGATATCTTAAACCATCATAGTAGCATATTTGGAGTTATACCGATACCTGATGGGAAGAATGCCATTGAGGAATAGAAGGAGGGTACATCAGGATGACCTATGCCGATGAGGTATAAAGGTAAAGACAAAGCTTAGATAGAAGGTGGAGCCATCGGGGAAGTTATAACCATTAGAATTATAATAAATGAGCTACGTCAATACCCGATGAAGTGATCAGTAAGACCTATACCGATGAAAAGGATGGGTGTCGCCAAGTGATTGAATTATCGGGAGGAGTTATGACGACTAGCCATTTCAAAATCTGATCTTAATGAATCCACCCGCCATTATTAAATATAGGCAATAGATAGTTCTATTCTTACATGAGGTGAATTACAACATCATTTCAATTGAGTAAATGCCCCTAAAGCATTAAATCTATATATAGAAGCTGGTATAAGGAATTGGCATGGAAAACTGAAGTAGAGAGAGATTGGAGGGAAATTAAGCTACAAAATTTTGAATTTCAGTTAAGCTTGAGGTATTCAGATATGGAAGGCTCTAGTTCAAAAGGCAAAAGAAAGGTCACTGATGTTTCTAAGAGCAACTCAAAGAAATCTAAAGCTGGAGAGGGTGCACAGAGGTGGAAATTAAATCAAGACATGATTGATCAAATGGGCTCACCAAGAGCCAAATCCTGAAGATCTAAGGCTAACCTGTCCATCCGTGACCAGTTAGAAGATGATTTCAAGGAAATTGGTGATGTCTGGACCAGGATTAGAGGTCACAAGTTATTCTTGTATCATTATACAAGGAGGAGTAAGACAACCCCAATCTCAAACCCATGGATAACTAGATTGGGTAAGCTTGTGGTTCCTAATGTCTTTGTGAATGTCCAGTTGATGAAAACATTGGATAGGGCTTACAATGCCACAAAAAGATGTATTCAATTGTCGAATAGCAAAGCATTCATCCACTTTTCAATGACCACCATTCAGGAGGTTTTTGGTCTTGATCTCGAATCTAATGTGCCTCTATCTTTTGAAAAACTAGAAGACGAGTATACAAAGATGGACATTGTGTTCAATGGGTGGAATTTGGCCATACATAAGGCTGAGAAAGGAAATTTTACAGATTAAGATGGGCCCCCATTTGACATCAATATTTTCAGGCAATATTTGCAATATACATATATGGCATGCGGATAAGAGGGAGGAGTGGAAGTTTCATATGTAGCTCGGGTAAGACCTTTGGTACTTGCCGCTGACACATAGATGCATGAGCCAATATACTTGGACTATGCTACTTATATTGTTGAGAAGATGCATGAGGGTTTCTTAAGCCTTCAGAATAAACCCAACAAATCTTTTAGGTTTTATTCATTGTTGATGCATATTGCCTTGTTTGAAGGATGACTCAAGGGGTTGTGGCCAGAGGAATTAAAGCTAAATGTTCATGGAAAGGAGGGACAAGAGAATCTTGTTCAATTATGGGTGTCACTGTGGGATTCTTGGTTCATGAGGTCTCACTATATCAAATTTGAAGAATTCTTTGGGCAACCATTATACAGAGTTTTTGGAGTTTCTTTTGATGGGTCATTTTCAGAAGAAATTAAAAGATTTCTTAGAACCCATGAACATGGGGATACCAGGGTGAATCACAATTGGTGTGACTGGTATGTATGCTAGGACTTCATCTATGTTAGAATTTTTGGATTCGAAGGAGCTCCTTATGTGCTACTGAAGCCTGCACCTGACATAATTGCTTACCTAGAGATTGTAAGGAAAATGAGTGTCTCAAATGCAATGCATTTTGGGGGTGCCCACAAATAATTTTTCTTGCTCGAGGCTTTACATTTTGGTGATTTCACTATTGTGTCTACAAAGGCATATGAAGTAATTGACAAGAGGTTAATAGAATATTATAACCTCTATGAGCACATAGGCTGAAAGAATTATGACCCAGAGGGTTATATCCACTAGAGCAGAAAAGGGAAAAATCTAGGCAATTATTTTCATGAGAATGTTGAAGCCTGGGATATCTTCAAGATCAAGGAATCCGAGGAAGCTATGCAAGTCATTGAGGATCTGAACCAGAAACTGGAAGAAAAAAGACAAAGACTGTAGGAGATGGGAGAAGAAGAAGAAGTTGAGAGTGAGTAAGGTGAGAATGAGGCTATTTCAAGATTCAGGAGGCTTGAAAGGGAGGAGGAGCCTGAAGCACGGGACATAATTGTTGCAAGGATGCATGCATACGTAGATGTTAGATTAGAGGAGCATACATATTTTGTCTCTGATGATGAGTTCATCAAATCGAAGGAATTTAAATCCTTCTTGTATCATTTCAAAGGAAAAAGGCTGAGAGAAGCGATGCCTGATATAACACTAGAAAATGAGGCAGAGATGCTTAGGAGACTGAAGGCTAATATAGATGCAGAAGTAGAAGGCATGACCCCTCAAAGGGCAAGGCAACTACTAGTAGAGGTGGGAATTATCCTCTTTCCAGGCTGGGATCTTAGTACATCCTTCATTTTTGATAGCCTGTTGCATTTAGAGAAGAAGGACTTCAAGTTAGACATTCAGGGCGTGAATGATATTTTCATTGGATCAAGATATGATCCAGATGATGAGGCTATGCATTTGTGGGCCCTTTATCCTCCAAATAAAAGGCCAAAGATCATATATGTAGATGAGACTTTTGGACACATGATGAAGTTGAAAGTTGGTGAAGTTAATCCCATGGTCACGACCGATATGGGAGTTGATATTTCCAAACTGAACAAAGCATAGATGAAGATGTTGGTGAAAGAAGTAGGAAAGTATAAAGCATTGTATGAAGAACTTTTGAGAAGTAGAGGTCAACTTGTACCCTAGATAGCAGATGAATCCAAACTGAAAAAGAAGTGCGAAGAATTGTACAAGGAAAACCAAAAATTGAAGGAAAGAATGCAGAGCATAAGGACAGACACAACATGTGTCTTGTTGTCAAAACGATTTGAAAATCTGCAGAAGATACTGGAGGAATTCTAGACTATCTACTAGAAAAACATGGATAACACAGTGTCACACAAGAGGATCCTTGATAGGTTAAACATGCTACTGTAGGATCAGACACTGAATGACAAAAGGATCAATAAGGTCAAAAAACTAATTGACACTCATCAAGGATTCACAACAGAGTTGGATATTGAATATGAGGAATGTAAAGGGATTGTTAATCATGGATTTCCAGACATGGTAGATGATACAAGGGTTATGAAGGATAAAAACTAGTGGTTTACCAAATGCAGATCTCTACTCAGTTCAGCCCTTAGCGTTGCCCGTGCGGATGCATTGGATATGAATGAAACTGGGGAACAGGTTGAAAGTTTTGTTACAGGAGAGATAGCGGTAAGAGACATTATCTTCAAAGCCTGCACATATAAGGATGAAAAATATCTTCGGCATATCCATAAATGTGGTCAGCGACTGGATGGAAAGAGTTAGTCTATGTCATTATAATGTGTTTTAGTTATAGTAGTTAAGAGGAATAGTTAGGATTCTTTTAGTTTTAGTTTGTATTAATGAAAGGGTGTGTCCTTTCATTCATCTCTTTTGAGTCATATATATATAGAGAGTCATTTTGTATTCTAGAGGGAGAGAACGAAGTAAGACTACTATTTTTCCAAATTGTCTGTTGGAACTAGCAGTATTATGTAAAACAGGTATGTGGAAATGAAAATCCCTTTTATGGTATGTGGAAATGAAAATCCCTTTTGTGCAAGCAAATGTATCATAAAGTATCTATGAGTCTCCAGTTTTTGTATACCCATTATTCCAAAAATTAATATACAATATTTGTTGTCTTTATCTTCAGATCATTTCATGTTATATTATGTTGATGATTTAAAATCCTTTGGATAAATCTGAAAAAGGTTTGTTGTAGTGTTTTATCATTTGTTGTTATATAGATAATAAAATTGTTTTTGTTGTTCTTATAACATACATTGAAGTCATTGCAGTGATAGTCTTGCATACTTGTGAGTTTTCTCAAACTATAGCTAAGGATCACAAACATTTGTCCATTAAGTAACATGTAAATTGTCAGATAAGGCACTGGTCTGTTATTAGTTTTTTGTGAGTAAATTTGGTGTGCAGAAAGTCCTCACCAAAGAAACATATTATTAGTTTCTACTAGCATTGTTTTTTCATAACCACTCAAGGTTCCAACACCATTCTTTTATAAGCTTTTATTTCATTATCAATTATACTCAAGTTTTCAGATTAAAGCAAGTTAAAATCACATAATAAATAATATTTGTAGGAATCATCTTCCCATCCCTATAAACAACTAATTTAACATCTTTAAAATCACTATAAAGAAGTCTCTTGTGATTTGGAGATTAATGTGTACCCACCTAGGTCTATTGGAGACTAAAGTGCAGAGGAATTTGGTGTTTGACCATTCCTGTTCGTTGGCTAAGGCTAATTGAGAAATTAGCAAGAGATTTGGAAAAACTCTAGGATTTCCAATCTGTGGTTCTAGGCTGGGTATGTGTGGAGGAAGTCCAGAACTCCAGGGTTACGGGCTTGAAAAATTAGGCTCATCTCGAGACTCCGGGGTCCTGAGCCAAATAAAAGATGACCAATAGGACTTTAGAAAGAGGAGTTATAAAGGTGGAGCTCGGAACTCCGGGGTTCCCAGGTGAGTGGTAGCAATTCCTTGAAAGGGATAATTTGAAACTCCAGGGTTTTGAGGTAGGAAAAAGAAATAAAATCAGAACTCTGGGGATCTGGGGTTTCAGGGTAGGCAACTTAGGGCATGCGGGAATAAGCAAGAAAACCAAAAAACAAGAAAAGAAGAAAACAAATGAAACCTACAAAAAAAGGAAAAGAAGATCTAACCTACAAACGACAAAGAGGGCAAGAAAAATCACTGACTCGGTGAAATGAAATGCCCAAGAATGCGAAGGAAGCTCAGAAGTTTGGGAGCACATAGTCGAGGGGCAAGGAAGCAAGAGCTCTAAAGATGGAATGCACAAATGAGCTTAAAAAATCTCACTTTTCATATTTATAGCCCCCCCAAATGTGTTCGTACGAACGCTTTAAATAGGACCTTAGGACTCCAGGGTCCCGAGGTTTCGAGCTCGATGACAAAAACACAAAACAAAACACATCACCTCATGAATTCAGGTTCACGGGGTTCCGAGGTGAAGAAAGGAACAACAAGAACACGAGGATCAACCTCGAGACTCTGGGGTTCCGGGATTCCAGGGTTGATCAACAAAAACAAGGAACCGAACACTCAACCTCGAGACTCCGGAGTTCCGAGGTTCTGGGGTTGAGAAAACACAACACACTTTGGGACTCTGGAGTTTCGAGATGGAAGACACAAAACACAAGAGAAAAGACCAACCTCAGGACTCCGGAGGTTTGGGGCTCTAAGGTGGACAAAGCAAAGAAACAAAAGGAAAGAGACCTCGGGCCTCCAGGACTCCGGGGTTCCGAGGTGAAAGAAACAAAAACCAAAAGAACAAAGAAAAACAAAGAAAAAATAGGGGACCCATATTTCAACATAGGGAAACTAATGGGGGATAGATATGCAGAGCATAACAAATGGTGACTATCTGGGAAAAATGACTCTAGGCAATTTAGAACTTCAGAATCTCTGGTTAACCCGACGCCTAAGGCTATTATAATTCAAAAGGGTGTATAAGAGAAAAAGATGAGTGAACCAATGGACAAACAATATAGTCTAGAACTAAATGTGATTAACTCTTAAGTGCATGCATATGATTTATTACTCCATCATTTTTAGTAATGCAGATAATCAGAGAAAACTAGGCGCAAGCTACGTAGGTGAAGCCAACTAATGTGTTTCATGTAAGGTTATCCTAGGCATAGCCCTGCTACTAGTTAGGCATCTATAGCCTTGAGAGAGATACCTCTATTTCCCATCAAGTAGTGCTCCACTGCTAGCCAGGCATCCATAGCCCCGATGGAGGTTACTTGAAACACCCATTTTAGTTGCTTTAAGAGGATCATTTATTTTCTCTCTCCTTTTTTTTGAAAATATTATAGAACATAGAATGACTTATTTCTTAAATAAACTTTTAAGAAAATTTTCAAACATTGAAGTCTGATTGCTAGGTTGGGAACCATGGTGGACAATGTGAAACATCCCGACTTCGGATTTTTCACTTGAAAACTAGTTTATCCGATATCTTACAAAACTTTCTGATGCATCTTAATGTGATGGTAGTGTTGAGTTTATCAAGCTAGCCTTTTCCAATTGAAGGTCAAAAACTCAAATCATATTTAAACCATTATATATCACCTTGAACGAGTATAGACAAAGGTTTCAAAATTAACCAAATGACAATGAAGTTGTAAATAGCAAAGAGTTGAAGTCTCTCAAAATTTGGCAATATGTTATGCAAATGACACCTTCCTTTTAGAATCTTTAAGAATAAATATGTATATATCGACACAATGAAAAGGAAACAAACGAAACAAAACAAACAAACAAAACAAAAGGGAAACAAGCATTCAACAAAGCAAAAACACAACAAACATGCAAAAACCCAAACAAGCAACGAAGCAAAAGAAACAAAACAAAAACAACTAATCTACTATATACAACAGGTCAAGCTTCACTGGGGGTTAATCAAAGTAATGTTTGAGGAACTGACCATTGACGAGCAATGGTACAAGTTCTCTAGTCAAAGAGCTTAACCTAAAGGTGTTCTCCCCTAAAATTTTGGCTATTTGGTAAGGACCTAACCACAACCTTTCAAACTTATGGTGATCACCTTTCTTGTCCTTAGCCTTGTCCCATAATAGGACTAGGTCAAAGATCTGAAAAGCTTTCACTTTAGCCCTCTTGTCAAACCATCTCTTAACAATGACTGCTTAGCAAAGTGTTGTAGAGTATTCATCCTTTTTTCGTCAAGTTTTAATAAATTTAAGAGGCGAACCTCTACCTGATCCTCAATTTCAAGTTCTTTCATTAATTGGAGGACCAGTATTTGTAAGTTGATTGGGAAGACATGGGTCTAGCCATAAACAAGGTAATACAGAGAAGTTCCTAGGGCAACTTTTACTCTGGTTCGATCAGCCCACAAGGCATATCTCAACTGATTATGCCAATCCCTAGGATTTTTCTCAAGTAGCTTTTTAATGACATCTAGGATGTTCTTGTTCATAGATTCAGCTACTTCGTTACCTTGTGGGTAGTATTTGGATGAAAATTTCAATATCACTTTATATTTGTATGACCATTGCATCAACTGTGTAGCATAAAAACAGGGCCATTATCACATACCAGAGCGAATGACATACCAAACCTGGTGACAATGTGCTCTTCAATAAATTTCAAGACTGCCACAGTAGTAGCATTTTGGCACTCAATGGATTCCATCCACCGGGTGCAGTAATCTTTCATGGTAAGAATGAACTTATGTCCTACAGATGAGTTAGGATTAATGACACCTACGAAATCTAGTGCCCTTTGGGCGAAAGGTCTTACCTCAAACACTGGTTGAAGAGGCATGATAGGATTCCTCTCTTTGGAAGTTGCGGTTTGGCACGTATGACAGTGACGAACATGCTCATGAGTATCCTTAAATACACTAGGCCAGTAATATCCAACCTTCATGATTTGATGTGCAGTGGCATCCACCAATCCATGACTTGTACCATATTTCCTATGAAATTCCTCAATCATGTTATGGGCTTCTTGATGATCAAGACACCGAAGGTAAATACCTTCATAATTATTTCTATAAATTGTCGAATCCTTTATCATATAATTGGCACTTTTGAGCCTTAATGCTCGTCTTTGCATGGTTGTCAACCCCTCTAGACACCTATTATTCAACAATATAAATACCAAATCTATGTACCGTGGGCTCTGAGTGAATGACTCCAATGTATTGTTGGCACTGGATTTGAGGGATGTCAGTCACCATGGCCTGAGACAATCCTTGGCCTTGGACCAACTCCATTGGATGCATCTCTAGATAAAATTCTTGTAATATTTCCATCCATTTCCCTCAACGTTTTCCTAGCTCAAACTGCATGAGTATTGACTTCACCACTTGATCAGGGACAATCGCTTAGATTTTACTCCTCAGGATATAATGCCTGAATTTCTTGACTTCTCTCACCTACGCAAAAGCCTATTTTTCAAGAGCACGGTATCTAACCTCAAGACTTTTGAAAGGAGAGATCATAAATGCAATGGGTTTCTCATCCCCCACTAGCCTCTACGTCAAAACAACTACTCCCGAGTGTAACAAAGAAAAAGAATATATGTAAAATGATAGAGTATAGTCAGGGCTAGTTAACATGGGAGCTTCGGTGATGGATTTATTGATCTGGATGAAAGCCTTTTTTTCTTTAGTTGTTCATTTGACCCTAGCATCCTTCTTCATCATTTTATTTAATGACTTGACTATCTTTGCAAACCAAGTGATAAAATTTCTGACAAAATTGATCTTCCCAAAGAAAGATCTCATCTCCTTTTTACTGTCATCCATTTGTAACTTCAACAATGCTTCTACCCAATCTGGGTCTATAGATATCGCCCTCTCAGAGATTACACGGCCGAGTAGCTTTCCTTCAGCCACTCCAAATACATATTTCTTGGGGTTAATGGAAATCCCATATCTTTGACATCTTTCCAACACTTTTTGGAGGTGGTCCAAGTGATCTTCTCTGACCTTGGAAAATATAGTCAGGTCATCCATATATATAATAATGCACTTGCCAATCAGATCTTTGAAGGTCGTATCCATTTCTCTTCGGAAGGTTGCTCCAACATTAATTAACCCAAATGGCATCCTTCTGTATGCATATGTTCCCCACTTTGTCGTAAATGTTGTCTTCACATGATCCTCATAGTTCACCAAAACTTGGTTATATCCAGAATAACCATCTAAAAATGACATCATTTGTGAACCATTTACTATTTGTAGTACCTCATCCAAAGAAGGAAGCGGGTAATTATCTTTCTCAGATGCCTTTTTTAGATTGTGAAAGTCCACATAAAGGCATATTTCTCCATTCTTTCTCCTTACTGGTACCAAATTGGTGACCCAAGTAGAATGTCATACCGGAAAAATAATCTTGGCAAAGAGAAACTTTTGCACTTCCTTGAAAATCAAGGGTTCTATTAGTGAATTAACTTGTTGTTGCTTCTGCCTGAACGACTTTATGTTAGGTTTTAGGGGGATAACATGGGTGATGATTGATGTATCAATTGTTTTTAAATATTTGTACCCCCATGCTATTACATCAATGAACTCTTTCAAGATTTGTAAAACATATTCTTTCATTTTGAGTGGAAATCTTCCCAATATAGACAATCTTCTCTTGGCCTTCTGGACCAATATTATGTGGCTTGTACTTCTCGACATCTGAATCTGTTGTTAATCTCTCTTTCACCCTGGGATCATAGTTAAAAAGTCTCTCTAAGGTGACCATGCCTTTAGGAATAACGTTAGTTGGTAAATCCATAATATCAACATCGTTCCCGACATCAAGATCATCTGATTTATCTCTCTCATCAATGATTTGTTCTTCAAAATCCCCTGAATTGGCAAGAAAGGCTAGAATGTGGGCATCATCTTGGAAAACTTGAAAGTGTTCAATATCATCAGGCACAATAGGTGTGGAGATTAACTCTATGGAAAACTTCTTCAAAGGGGATTGGCTCACTAGTTCTAATGTACTAGCGGCTATAGCCAATGCATCCAGTATTATGTTTACTTTCCTGGGTACTAGCTAAATATCGAAAGCATCAAAATCCTCAATCAAATCCCATACTCTATTCCTATATGCTGCTAACCTTTTATCATGATATGCATATTGGCTTCACACTTGTTTGACCACCAGCTCAGAATCCCCCTACACTTTCAAGCATTTAGCTCCCTTCTTATGAGAAAAGAGTAATCCTCTAACTAGCGCCTCATACTCTATCATATTATTAGTACGTGGGAATTGGAGTTGGTAAGAGGCTAAAAGGGTTTTCCCTTTTGGGTTTGTTAACTCTATGCCCACTCCACTGCCTTGCTTGGATCTTGACCCATTAAACTTTAAAAACCATATTTCATCTTTTGGTCTCTTTACATTTTTCACCTTAGGGTCAGTGCTCAGATTAGCTTCTAGAGGGGATTGTTGTCTCTTGGTTTCAAGGTCTTGCAATACTTGAGGCTGTTTGATTACTGGTTGCAAGAACACTTCAAGAGTGTTAGGAGTGATTTGTTCCACTTCAGGTTGCACTTGAGATTGTGTTTCTTCATTCTTATGCTCAGGTGGGATATCCTCCTCCTTTTTGACAATCTAAACCACAAAGATCTCCTTGCTGCATTCTCTTGGTTGGGAAGTTTTACTCATAAGATCCATTATCTAGGGCATTACTCCCTTGCAACTTGGAATTTGAATTTCTTCTATGTTGATGGTATGATCAACATCTTTGCATGGGACCGGGCTCATCAACTTTGTAATCTCATTCTGACATGGGATACATGACATCTTTGAGTGCTCCTCATGATGTATCTAACACCATTTTGGAAGAAACAAATCTTGTATCTTCATAGTATCTCTCAACAAACACATCCCTTATTTTACCGTTGTAGCAAATCCTTTGACCCACCCTCTATATGCAGTCATGTCCACTTTAAATAACTAGAGAGGAGCAGGTGCAGAGAAAGTGAGGATTGTATTAACTCTATAGACTCATGGACTTACTTCAACATATGCCACCTCATTGGGAGCACCATAATATGTCACTAATTTCTTCAACTTAGGTTCACTATCGATTCGGATCTAGTTGCTCACCCCCTTCCATGGAAGGTATAAGTATGTAAAAAAAGTTGAGAAATATCCTCCCAAAGTTTTTGACCAATCCCTACTAAGGAGCATCCCATATACCTCTGGAATATCCACCACTTAAATGTCGATGTAACGGGATATGCAGGGATCAATACCCAATTGGATATATACATCTTTTAATTCTCTGGTTACATTAACCTCGGTCTTGTCTAGTTGTACCACCTTACTATTTGCACGTACTGGGTTGAGACTGAGCTTTTGACATATAGAGTAGGGCATTACGCTTCCTGAAGCATGCGAATCTACCAAACAGTTATGTAGATTATTTCCACATATCCTCAAACTCAGTAAAAATGGTGGGTTCTCAATTGCATCACTACTGATGTTGGCATTGACTTCATTAAGGTCAGCTATCTTAACCTCATTGCTCTATGAATCTAACAGTTCCAACTTCCTAAGGAGAGCCCTCTTTTATTCAGGGTAATATCTTAGTACTTCCATTAGGGACATAGTGGTAGAAGTCCTCTCCATCTCCTTAGTAACATCAAATGATCCTTTTAGAACATATTCGTGGCCTTGAGCTTGTCTAGGGTGTGCTCCTTGAAAAGCCTAAGGAGGGTGAGGATTGTTGCTTGCATTCGCATCGGGAGGTACAAATCCACCCTTCGGGGGAGGTGGTTCTGTTAATGGAGCCTTGCCTTGACTCCTAAGATTGTAGTTGTTTTTGGTCTGAAAGGCCTGAGCATCGTAGACACATGGTTCACCTTCAACTTCAGCCTAGAATTCTTTGCATAGGAACATGTCAACCAACATTGTGGTATTAAATTTATCGGGTTCATCATTAGAGAAATCTTTTGGTTGAGAATCATCTTGAGCAATCCTTATGATCTTCTCAAACTGGGCGCAATTAACCTCAGAATGTGCAATTGTATCATGCAACCTACACCAATTAGTTAGTAAATTCATATCCACAAGGTTTAACACTTTGCGCGTTGTTTGGGTTATCACGTGCATCAGGGTGATCATGGTTCACCCCACCATTGTTTAGACCCGTGTTCCACTACCTATTGTAAGGTTTGTTGTTATACCTTTGATTTTGGTTTTGGTTATTGTAGTTTCACTGATTATTATATGGTCGGGATTGGTTATACCCTCTCCGAGGATTCATCTTTAGTTGGCTCAAGTTTGAAGTAACTTGTGAGATCATTTTCTTTAATGCTTCTACTTCAACAGATATATGAGATCCTTGATTCTCAGGCATCATAGTTGGAGGTTGGTTTGCTATGTGAGTATTACCAAACTATTGATTTACCCCTTGCACTTGACCGACATATTTCATTTGAGTGGGGGCAGTATTGGTATTATTCTGCCAAGTCAAAGCTTGGGCAGCAAACTGTTGATTCGCCTGAGGTTGGGGTGCATAGATTGGCACCGGGTTCATTGTTGGGGCACCTACAAGTAGAGGCGAGGGTATGCCAGGGAGTTGGTTGTAGTTCCCTTGATTCACCCCTATGGGTAAATTATATCCGATCCCTCCTGGTGTTCAGTTCAACTCATGGTTCATGCTAATTGCTAACATGAAGACTTTTTCCAAAGTGTCTTTGATCTTGGGGAACACTCTTCTTAATAAACATAGCAGTCCAAGGGTCAATAGCTCTTAAATACGAGTCGATTGCTACATTGGGTGCTACCTGGTAAGGAGCTTGTAGCCTCTTGAATGCCCTTTGAAGTGTAGTGTTAAAAGTTGTTAAAGGCTCATTTGGTGACTTCTTAAGGGAAGCGAACTGATGGTAGAGTGTTTCGGGATCTACGTACACTCGAAATTGGTCAATGAAAGCTTTCTCCAAGATGTCCCAACCAATGATATAATTTGTAGGTAGGGTTAAATGCCATTTGTATTCATTTTCCCGAAGTGAATATGGGAAGAGTCTACATAATACATCTTGATGTTCAATATTGTTACGAATGACCGCATCTTTGAATGCTTCAATGTGTTCATCAGTCGTTCGTCCCCCCAAATAATAGAATTTGCTACAAAATTTATCTGGGTTTCTAGGTAGGTCATTTATAACCCCTAGTATGGTTCCTAGTGGTGTGTGGTCTTGGTTAAAGTAGGCCATTGAAGGTGGTGATAGTGGATGTTGAGTCATAGAAGGTGCAGTGACAAGTTGAGGACTAGGAATCAGTTGATCTTCTATGTTGAGTATGGATGACTGCACTAGTGAGGCTGTTGAGGGTTGTTTCTTAGCTTTGCTCCTCTTTCTCCTAGTGGAAGGTCCTAACTCTACTAAGTCAGATGGTGAAGAACAACTCCTAAGGACTCTGTGGAATCTCTTGAGAGAGAAAGATGATATACAATCCAACTTAGTACCTCAATTCTCTAGTTGAGGAGGTGGTTGTGGATTTTCTTGTGGATTCTCCTGAGGATTAAGTTGTCTTTGTGCCTCTGCTTCTACACATATAGCCTTTTGTCTTTCACTATCCAAGACTTTTTGTGTTCATAACCAATCATTATAATCTCTTGTACTATCCCTAGAAAAATCGTATAGTTGGGTAAGAATGTCATCTTTCTTGTAGTTGAGGTTAGGTTGGGTAAAGGGAAGTAATCCATCTCCTGGAAGTACCATATGTGGTTAACCAGTGAGAGAAATAGTATAGGCCATCCTTCTAGGGCCAGTTTTTGTTGATGATTATTTTTTGACAAACCCACCAACAGTCAGGTAGCCAATGTGAACACTCACCACCTCTCCTAAATAGCAATGAGTTTAGGAAAACTCACTACCCCAAGGTCTCTATAGTTAGGTCATGATAGTGATGGGTAGCCCAATGGTTGATTTGGTTGTACCTGTTAAGGGGCCTGTTGGTTGAAACTAAATCCCGCTGATTGTTGATGGCTTAACTTCCTCTTTTTTCTTGTATTTTTATGATTTAAGACTCCCTGGAAAATAAACTGCGAAGAGTAAAGGGAACAAGAAAACAACAATGAAACCAATTCAATAAAAACTTAACAAACTACTCATTTAGCTCCTTGCAATCCAAGAAATTATCAAATATTATTCAAATTAGTATTCAACAACACACCTCCAGTAAACCTGCAAAATCATCAATTTCACAAACTTATGGAAATAAAATCATCAACAATATCGCCTACCACAATAATTCTCATACATCATTCACGTGCGCAATATAATTCATAAAGCAATAAACAAAAGTTCAAACCACATTGCTAATTCCAAATAACAAACATTACTAGATTACACAAAACAATTTCATAGAATATAGACGTAGATCAGGCAATCTACAAGTTGCTTCTTGTATTAATTTCAATGAATGTATAACAGAAATAGCTCAAATTATTAACAATCTGCAAAATAATCTAAAATCTCTAAGTGGGCCACAAATCATCAATTTGGGGACCCTTACAAATGAATCCAAATTCTCAATTTATAGAAGTTTTCTGCCCTACTATTTAGGATATAAATCTAATCTAAATTAAGAACTCAAAACTAGGAGTCGCAGTTAACTTGCAAGTTTCTGCCTTAATACTAACTACTACAAAATGGAGGTTACATGAGCACTACAAAGACCATGCTAGCTGAACCAAGCTTTCATAGTCATGCAAAATTTTGCTCAGAATTGGAACGTGAGTTGGAGTTGCAGCTGAAAAAATAAAATCGGGAGTCATGCAAAAGGCCTGCTATCTTTAGCAGCTATGTGTTCATCTTTCACTTTTTAATAAAAGATCTATAATTATCAATAATGCATGAAACAACTTGAACAGGAGGATCAACTACATGTTTAATTCTAAATTTTTATTTCTTCAAAACTTCCTCTGCGTGCTTCTTTCCTTTCTCTAACTCCCCTACTGTCTCTACCACCTCTTGACATTGGGTAATCAGGTACATATATCTTTCCATGATAGAGACATCAAACTAAGCTGGAGGTCTCAAATGTTGGGCCTCATGTGCATCCCAATGATTCAAAACTTGCTCTTCCTCCATTATTTTGGTGCTAGTTAATATTACCTAACCCAAAAGCTCCGAACATATGCTTTACAAAATTCTCGTATTTCAAAATTTCTCTAAGGAGAGGGACTCATATTTTTTCCATATCCTTCAAATACTGCTGAAGTATTTCGATCTTCAGTTCAAAAATGTATACATAAGATTGCAAGTTCTTGTAGTTGTCTCCTCCTAAGAGATCCTCCTCCATTATTACCTCTTCGCCTAGATGCAAAACTTTATTCAAATTTTGAATCTATTTATTAAAAATTCTTAGCTTTCATTCCCATTGCATAAAACAAGAAGCTAATGCTCCATCTTCCTATACTGCCTCTCGGTATATGCTCATGGTATCTTGCAAAAATAATCTAATTTTTGCTGCATTTATTTGGGCCCATGATTTAGCTGCAACGGCCACCCATCTCACCTCCACTAATGCCTTCACTTCTCCCTCTGGACGTGATGAGGTTGATAGTAGGTTGTCAGCCCTACAAGAGTCTACAGGTTTTCTCATTTCTAATAACAAATGCTTTTATTGCCCCAATTGTGCTTTAAGCTCTATATTGGAGGTATGCTCCTTCTCCACACACCCTCTAACAACACTAGTGGCTAGTTCTAGAGTGTCAAGCTCTCCCCAATTTGTTTGTTTACCCAAATTCACTTGGGATACTTGATATTTAGGATAAGCTTGACCTTCAGCCTGGAGTAGAATTGCCACATCTGCAACCACTTCACTAGAACTTGTTCTTGATAAGTGATGTATAATTTTTGGCTTCCTAACCTTTGGGGGCTCCTCCATGATTACCTACTGCAATGTCACCTTAGGGAGCTCTGCCTTTCTCTTCTTCTTCCCAAAAGTATATTTGAGCCACTGTGGTATGTCTTGATCTTTGTCACCTTGATGTGACACTATGTCAACAATTACAATATGCACTTCTTCTTGTTCCTCTGCTTCATCCCTCTTCTACATTTGTTTATTCAAGATCATGAGGTGAAGTGACTTGATGGGCCAAATTCATTTGGAGAGCAATATTAGTGTTCAACCCAAAGTTTGGACATTCATTTCGTAAAGTCACTATTTTCATAGCTAGTGTTGATTTGATTGCCAACCCAGGGACGTAATACTTGAAAAGGGGCTCTGCACTATATATGCACTAAGTTCCTGCGATAGCTATTTTGCATTACTAAAGTAACTAACATTATGCGGAAAAAATAATCAAGAATTGAAACTATAGAAAGGCTACATAAAGACTTTTGCATAAACTCATAAAAGCAATACTGGATAAATTCAATGCTGGTAAACATAAATTACTCTGTTCTAGCTTGGCTGCAAAAACAGTCAGTGGATCTGTTTCCAGTGGTTGCAGTAATAGTCAATGCAAGAATGTTTACTGTGGCTAAGGAAAGAAAACTAATTTTAATGAATGCACAAGAACACTCACCAAGTGGGCCCCCTTGGATGAGTGATACTAGGCTTCCCAAAAACAACTTTTAAAAGATCAAAACAACACAATTTTATTCATCGTTCTTTGAAAATCATTACATGGTTCAATATGAAAAGAAACTCAAGAATGCTTATGAAAAATCCTCTGCTCTATTCTTCTCCCTTTCTATCTAACCTTTGAGAAGAAGAAGATCTTCTTATTAAAAAGAAATAATCTACAATAGACAACACAAATCATGCTGAAAAGAAGAGGCAGATGATTGACCGAGAAAGGAGATAGCTGGAGTTATGCTATAGGAAACATGGATCTAGACCCAACCATAGTCATAACATACTGTGGCGGTGTTTACAACTTCAATGTCCACTTAAGTTAGACATTGGTAGTATCGCTTGATTGCTCCTCTTATGTCGTCCCTTACGCTTGCTCAACTTTTCTACAGTTTGATCTTCAGTCATCTCTTGAGTATCCTTCCCTTCAACAAGCACGATAGGTGAACATCCACCGCAACATCATTTATTCTCTGCACTACGAAAGAATTAACATACAAGAACATACATACGCATTTTATTTAATCAACACATCTATTAATTTCACATATGATCTTTCCCTAAATAATTCATATGGCAACAAGAATAAATCACATGGTTGCAGGAATAAACTAGCAAAGATAAAACATGATTTAATAAGTTCAAGCTTAACATATATAATACATATAGTCAACTTCCAATACATCACTACTACTATGCAAACCAAAAGATGACAAAAACTCAAGAGTTATGAGGATAGAAATATGGCAATTTCTCAACTCATCATGTCCCCCAACTTTAAGAGCTTGTTGATCCTACAACAAAAGGAAAATTTATGACTCTTGCACTAATTCTCAAATCACCTATGGTTCCTTAACCTGTTCCTCCTGAAGCTAAATTCCAATAAAATCCCTTCATCTTTTCTAGCCTGGACCATTTGGCTGATTCTTCTGTAACTGCATCATTGGGCTTATCTGGAGTTTGACATCCCAATAGTGGCCACATAAGAATAGGAGGTTGAAAAACCAATGGTAACCAGTTATTGGCCTTTTCTCTGCCTAGTTGTATATATTTGGGGGCTCTCTACATAGTTACCTGAAAATTTTGCAGTGAATAAGGTTCTCCCTGCTTCAATTTGTCTGGTAAGTTATTCCAGTTTATAGTTAACCCATCTATTGCAATTGCACTGTCATTCTGAACTAAATGCTCATATGCCTGGTATATTTCTTCTCTCATTGGAAGCACTAGTTTCTTAACATCATCTCTTACCAGTAATTTCTGCCATTCATAATAAAGAACTCTTGGTTCTTTTGCTTCTTTCCTTAATGGAAATGGGTAGTCAGATTCAAAATCTTTTTATGCCTTGACTTGTGCCCCCATGCTGATCTCATTTTGGATCCATGACATTAAATATTTTATATGGATATCCTCAATATATAATAAAGGGTTTGACTCATTGTCTGAGGGTACAACATAGTTATGTAAATAAAACTCACATAGCAAATTTTTCACAACTGTTGGAGAAGTCTGGTAAGAATAATGAAATTCCTCAGGGGTTTCTAAAGAGGGGCTAAGGTCCCTAACAAAGCGGTTCATTTTGAAATTTAAATACTTCTCCTTTAAATGCAAAGCATAAACCCTTGGAGGTGCCCCACATTGCATCAATTCAGGGACCATACTAGCAATTGTTTCAACCTTAGCCTCTAATTCCTCAATTTTGTTATCCCTCTTTTCAATTTCTCTTTGCTATTTGTCAATAATCCCTTGCAATCTAGCCCTCTCTATTTCTAATTGTCTATAAAATGTTAAAGCAATAGATAAATTGCTTAGGGATGATGGAGGTCTAATAGGTATTTCCTTAGGCCGTGGGATCTCTTCAATAAGTTCCTCAATCTGCTCTAGAATCTCTCCAACAATTTCCTCAAGCTGTTGTGGAATCTATCCAATAGTTTCCTCAAGCTATTGTGCCACAAAATCAAGATTTGACAATCTATCTTCATCACCTTCTTCCTGGATTTCAACATCTATAGGGCTTCCTTCTTCTGATGTTTCCATTGCAATAACCTCTGCCGAACCACCTATTGGATGAGCCTTCTAGGTCCTACTCCATCTTCTTCTCACATAAACCTTTGGAGTGGCTACAAGAATGGTTTCAATTGCTACAAGATTTTTTCTTTTTAACCTACGCCTCTTGGCTGCAAGAGAAATTTGAGTTGCATACGGCTAGGCCATAGGTTATTCATCTATTTTATTTATTTCAAATTCCTTCCCTTTTCTCTTAGCAATTGGTGACTCTCTTTGAAGAGAAATGGAGGGTTGCTTCACAATTGCTTCAACCATCTCTTCTTCTACAATAACCGCAGCTCCTTTGACAATGAGCAAATCATCCTCTGCAGCAACTACGAGAGAAGAGGGTTCTGCAATATTTTCTTCTTCAACTGGTAGATCCTATGCAACAGGAGCATCTTCAACCCTAAACTGCAATATGTAATCAAATACCCCCCATTCCATCTGTGAAATGTCTCTAAGAGAATGTTCTACAATCAATTTAACCAAACCATGATGGCTGACGGAATGATTTCCATTCTTCCATGTTTCTTTAGCACTTGTAAAAATGAGGTGGTATAGAAAATTAGGGACATTCACCCTTCGACCATGCCGTAAATGACTAAGTAATTTAAAATGTGGTGAATATAGATTTGAATATCTCCCTTCACAAGAAATGTATTTCATGACATATAAATCTACCCGAGGCCACTTTGTGGTAGGGAAACCCTTCTAGTTCCTTGCTTGTCCACCGTTAGAGGTCCATCTATGGGAATTGTAAACTCTACCCTAGCACTCCTTGTGTCTTTTGATTCTGGAAACAATTCTCCTTCGTGTGGCAACCCTGTTACTTCAGTTATTCGATGCTTCATAGAAATAACCCTTAAACCTTTAACCGTAGCTTCTCCTTCATTGAAGGAATGCATAAACTCTTCAGCAATTTCTTGATTAAAATCTCTAATTTTCAAAAAGTAATCAATCCAGCCATGGTGTCTAAAATAATGCTCACAAAGAGAATCTTGTAGCAACACTTCATGGACTGTTGGCTCATGGCGGATTGGATCACCACCCATTCTTACTCTGTTAGTATTGAACACTTTGTAGCTGAGAAATGAAGGACCAAAATATCCGACAGACTTGCAAAATTGAAAATTATATACATATCTCCAATTGGCGGCATAATTTATTACTTCCTTACGTGAAAAAAATATCTTGTTAAAACAATGATGGCAAGTAATCAATTCTAAGTACCGAAAAGGACAAATAATCACTAACTTTGGAAACTGATCCATAAAGCACCCCCCCAACTTAACCTAGCATGTGTCCACACAAGCTGATGAGATTTCAGGGAGTGTACACGGATTTAGAAAGGCATAATCATAATGAAATAATAAATGCATAATTAAAATAAAATAAAATATGTACATACCTACAGTCATACAAAAATGATGGCGAAATGAAGTTAAATGATAGATAAGAAAATGGGATGGAATGACATGGATGGAATTTTATTTATGGAGAAGAATATTCCCATAAGACATGGAAATATTTATGATGAAGCGGCAAGAATGTTCACTACAGTGGTTGCAGGAACCTTACCTTTATTACTTTGCTCAATTACAGTAGGAGCCTGATCAGTTGCTACGGGAACCTTATCAGTTGCTGTAGGAACCTGTGTTTCATCCTTTTGGGCAAATTGTTGCAGGAACTCCTCTTTAGTGGCTAGCTTATGATATAGACACAATCGGTGACCATTCACCAAAAGCTTAAACCGAACAGGGTCAATTATGGTCAAATGTACAGCTCCATTATGGAAAACTTCTTCTATCTCATATGGACCTAGCCATGTGGTTTGCAGCTTCCCCATAGTATCTTTATATCTGGAGTCATACAATAGTGCCCAATCGCCGGTTTTGAACTTCTTTTCTTTGATATATTTATCATGCCAACTTACTCTCTGATTTTGGATCAGTTCTGTCTGCTAGACAACCATTTTCCTCCATTTATCTAGAGCATTCAATTGTTGAATACGTTCCTTTTGTGCTTCAGATAATGTCATATTTAATTACAAATTTTTCCTCAGAGTTTTATGCTCAAATTCAATAGGCATCATTGCTGCTTTTCCATAAACCATCTCAAAAGGTGTAAAACCAATTGGTGTTTTTCAAGTTGTTTTGTATGCCCAAATTGCTTTTGAAAGCCTATGAGACCAATCTTTTTTATGAACAGACACTATTTTAGTAAGAATAGCCTCAAGCTCCCTATTTGTAACCTCTACTTGTCCATTAGCTTGTGGATGATACAGAGTAGATTTCCTATGCCTTATATTATATTCATTGACCAAAGCTGCAATCAATGTTGAAGTAAATTGTGGGCCCTGGTCTAAGATAATTTCTCTTGGTAATCCATATCTTGTAAATATCTCTTCATAAAGAAACTCAACCACCTTATTATCTCTTGCATGTGTCATAGCACGAGCTTCCACCTATTTTGTTACATAATCTGTACATACCAAAATATAGGATTTGCCATTAGAAGGTGGATCAATTGGGCCAACAAAATCTAAACCCCATTTATGAAATGGTGCTACTAATATTTGTGGATATAATGGCATCTCATTGTATTTAGTAGGTTTTCCCATACGCTAGCATATGTCACATTTTCTTGTATACGGTGTTGTATCCTTATGTAATGTGGGCCAATAGTATCATGTATTTAGTACTTTAAGTGTTGTTCTTTTGGCAGCAAAATGTCCTCCACATGGCTCATCATGACATGCATGTAGGATATCATATGTTTCATCTTCCCTTACACATCTTCTCATAACTTGGTCAGGCCTAGTGTAAAACAAACAATCAACAATCCATTAGAAATTGAAACTTTTTTCTACTAACAACCTTCTTTCCTTAGGAGAGAAATAAATTGGCATTTTAGTAGTAGCTAAATAGTTGGCAATATCAGCATACCAGGGAGTGTGGGCTTATATGAGGAATAAATTTTCATCTGGAAAAGCACCATCTATTACTATAGAATCCTCTTGCAACTGAAGTCTTGAAAGATAGTCTGCAAACACATTAGACTTCCCTTGTTTATCAACAACTATGATATCAAATTCCTGCATTAGAAATAACCAGCGAGCTAATCGACCAGTAATTGAAGGCTTATTCATGAGGTATCTGATTGCAGTATGATCTGTATGCACAAATATGGGATATCCTATGATATAGTGCCTAAATTTTTTGAGTGCATATATAATAACTAACATTTCCTTTTCAATGATTGTGTAATTCAACTCAGGTCCCTGTAAGTTCTTGCTAATATAATATATTGCACTTTCCAATTTGTCAATCTTATGTCCTAATACTGCCCCTATTGCATAATCAGATACATCTGTATGAATTTGAAATGGTAAAGACCAATTTGGACCTTTAAGAACTGGTGCTTGAGTCAAGGCATGCTTAAGCTTCTGGAAAGCTTCATTGCATGCAGAGGTCCATTTAAATTCCATATCTTTGGTAAGCAATGAATATAAGGGACTTGCAATTTTGCTGAAATTTTTAATAAACCTTCTATAGTATCCAACATGACCAAGGAAACTTCTTACATATTTTTGCTTCACAAGGGCATTGATATGCTGAATGACTTCAATCTTTGTTGGATCCACCTGTATTCCTTTTTCAGAGATATGATGACCAAGGACTAATCCTTCATGCATCATGATGAAGCATTTCTCACTATTTAATGACAAATTATAGTCTTCACATCGCTACAAAACTTTTTTCAGGTTCCCCAATGCTTGTTCAAATTCTGAACCATAAGTTGTAAAGTCATCCATATAGATTTCCATTATGTCTTGAGAAATATCAGAAAAGATACTGATTACTGCTCTTTGAAAAGTGGTTGGAGCATTACACAACCCAAAAGGAAGAACAAAATATGCATATGTTCCCCAAGGACAAGTAAATTTTGTCTTTTCTTGATCCTTCGAGGCTATCTGAATCTGATTGTAACCACTGAATCCATCAAGAAACGAAAAATATCTTTTACCAGCCAAAGAATCCAATACTTGATCCACAAATGGTAATGGAAAATGATCTTTTCTTGTTGCTAAGTTCAAGGCTCTATAATCAACACATACCCTCCATTTTCCTCCTTTCTTAGGGAATATTACCAAAGGTGATACCCATTGGCTATCAGAGATAGGATAGATAAATCTGACCTTTAACAACTTCTGCAATTCTTCTTTAACTATTTTATTTTAATGCAGGATTGATTCTTCTTTGCGGCTGTCTAAGTGGGCAACATTCTTCTTTTATATAGATACGGTGGGTGCAAACTGTTGGATCTATTCAATGCATATTCTTGTAATCCCATGGAAAAGCATTTTTATGACATTTCAGCAAGTCCACGAGGGTCCCCTTTTGAGTATCTAAAATATCTTTATTGATATTCAAACATTTATTCAAATCAACTTCTATCTTGATAGTAAGATCAATCTGGTTTATATTAGAAAAATGAGAAGTAGAGACTTCCTGCGGCAACAGGGTATGCAATATATCAGTGGTTGCAGGAAATTCTAAACCTACAATATTCGGTACCAACTCCTTCAATTGTTGTTCTTGTATCAACTCATTTATTAGAATTTTATAAAGAATTGATTCTTCATCATGTAATTGCATGAATGGCCCTTGATTAATCATCATAAGGTGATTAATAGAGTCAACTTCCTCAGATTCTTCTCCCAAAATAGGCCAAATAGCTTGCTATTGATCACACTGGGGTTGTGCAGGAGAATACAAAGCTAAATTTTTTGTAGAGTTCCCATCTGAAATAGTCATATCCCCTGATCTACATCCAATATATGCATCAGTTGTGGCAAGCCAAGGTCTTCCCAAAATTACTGGATATCCTCCCAATGTTGCCTTTGGAGATAGAATCGTAAAGTCTATAGGGTATTCCCAGAAATCCAAAATAACCACTACATCTTCAATCATACCATATGGTCTCACTATAGAGCTATCAGCAAGCTGTAGAACTGTGGGTGTAGGCCTTAGACCATTGATTTCAAGTTGTTTCATTACTTCTCTTGTCATCACATTAATTGCTACCCCTAAATCAATTAAAACATTTCTTATCTGGCTGCCATTAATGACTATACTTACAACATGACTACCTGGATCAGAATATTTTGGAATTGCAACCTTGCCTAACATAATATCTGCCAGTTGACCCATAACATGCACTGTTTGCAAATCTTTCTTCTTCCTGCCAAGTTCTTTTAGACATGCTTCTCTCAGTGCCTTACTATATATAGGAACATATTTTATTGCCTGCAACAATGGAATTTTAACACAAACATGTTTTAGTTGATCTATAATATCAAAGCCTTGCTCTTGTTCTGTGAGAAATTCCTTTTCTTGCAACCTCTGGGGAAATGGTGGTAAAATCTACTTCTGAGGTATTGTACCTATTGGATTAGAGATTTCTTGTTCTTCTTGTACCTTAGTGATAACTGGAGGAGATGCATTAGGCATTTTTGTCCTAGATCAAAGGTGAATATCACTTAGAGATATAGAATAGGCTGGGTATTGATTAAGATCAGCTGAATAAGCTTGTTGTTGTTGCTGAGATTTGATATTAGGATTTGGCATTGGTTGAGTGGGCAACTGGGTTGGTTTAGGTGGGACAACAGTAGCTGCAGAAGGAGGCATTATTGCAGGAGGCTGTGGCTACTAAATAGACTGTTGATAACCTCAAGATTGGGCAATCCATGGCTGACTCCCCCTCCATTGAGGAGTAGGTGTCCAATTCCCTTGAAACTGACTTCCTAGCCCTGAGGTGGATACCAATTCACTTGTGGTTACTGCCACTATGGCGTTTGATTAGCAAAATGCTACCCTTGGCCTTGAAAACCATATTTGTTTTGATAATTACCAAGATTTTGAGCATATGGTGGTTGCCATTGGTTATTTGGTACATAAGAATTTCCACTATAACCAGAAAAAGAAAGTGGATCCGGAGGCATACCTTGTCTTTGAAAATTTGGCCTTCTTTGAGCAACATAGAAGACTTTCTCATCCTCACCTTGTATTGGCTTGAAGTCGGGAACCTCCACATTTGCAACCATTTTACATCTGCAATCTTTCTTTCGTTGTCTACAATGAGGGCAAAATTCTGCAAGAAATGCATCAGCATCTTCATGCTTCTTTTTAGCTGAAAGCGTATCCAACTGGGTAGCCATATTATTTATTATGTCCTCCTTAAAGTCCTTCAATAAATGACTAAGTTCCATTCTAGAAAATCTAGTATCAGATGTTGATGAAGGTGTTCCTAGCTTGAAACGCTTATTCTTCTTAGAAGCAGATCTGGAATACTTCTTACAAATTTGTCCCATTTCAGCCCAAGTGGACTGTGTAATATCTCCTCCTCCCACAAGATCCAAAGAATCAGTGCATTCATCACTGATTCCCGTCAAAAATATCAACTTGAGGGAATCTTCATTTAGAGTACTATGTTTGGACTTCTTGACACTAAACAGAAACCTCTCCAAATAATCTTCAAGACTCTCATCTTCTTTTTGTGTCATTCTAAAGATATCATCCCCATGACGATTGGTGCCTCTACAATAATCTTTATATTTTGCAAGAAACAATCAATTCATCTCATCCCATGTATTGATTGTGCTACTACCCAAGCTCATAAACCATCTTAAGGATGATTCCTTCAAGGTGGTAGGAAATATTTTAAGACTATGGGCATCTGTAGTATACTCAAAACTTGTACAGAGAACATCAAACTCAAACAGAAATGTGTCTAGATCCTCTGTCACCAATCGATAGAATTTAGGGAGGGAAGAAGCTAGAATGTTCTTGAGATTAGCATTATCATGTTGATTAGATATGGGGAACTCAAACATTGGGTCTGGTGGTGGTGGTGGGTTATTTCCACTAGGAGGTAGGTTTCCTTGCATTGGACTTGTGGGGGTTGTTACTATATGAAATTATTCTTCTTGAAGTCCAAAGAGGAACTGAAGACTACCTTCTGGGAATTCAGATTCAAGGTGGTTCAAATTCTCTAGGGTTTGATAAAGTTCAGCAAAAGGATTTATATCTGAGGAATTATTTTATGCATGATTAGGATGACTGGGCAGAAATCTACCTAGAACATCTCTTCTTCACCTATGCATGCAGATTCATGAAATTTTTTCGAACAATCGTGTATGCCAAAAAAACAATTAACAGAAAATTGAAAAGACAATAACCATAACAGGTTCTTAGTTTGACACCATCCTCGACAACGACACCAAAAATGTTCAACCCAACAATAAGAATAATAACTCTAGTTGAAGTCTCAACCCGAAGTTTGGACATTCATTTGGTAAAGTCACTATTTTCATAGCTAGTGTTCATTTGATTGTCAACCCAGGGACGTAATACTTGAAATGGGTCTGCACTATATATGCACTAAGTTCCCATGATAGCTATTCTACATTACTGCAATAACTAACATTATGCGGAAAACATAATCAATAATTGAAACTATAGAAAGGCTACAGGAAGACTTCTGCATAAACTCATAAAAGCAATACTGGATAAATTCAATGCTGATAAACATAAGTTACTTTGTTCTGGCTTGGCTGTAGGAATAGTCAGTGGATCTGTTTCCAGTGGCTACAGGAACAATCAATGCAAGAATGTCTACTGCGGCTAAGGAAAGAAAACTAATTTTAATGAATGCATAGGAACACTCACTAAGTGGGCCCCCTTGGATGAGTGATACCAGGATTCCCGAAAACAACTCTTAAAAGATCAGAACAACACAATTTTATTCATCATTCTTTGAAAATCATTACATGGTTTTGCTTATGAAAAATCCTTTGCTCTATTCTTCTCCCTTTCTATCTAACCTCTCAGAAGAAGAAGAGCTTCTTATTAAAAAGAAATCATCTACAATAGACAACACAAATCATGCTGAAAAGAAGAGGTAGATGATTGACCGAGAAAGGAGAAAGCTGGAGTTATGCTATAGGAAACATGGATCTAGATGGAACCACAGTCATAACATACTATGGTGGTATTTATAATTTCAATATCCACTTAGGTTAGACATTGGTAGTATCGCTTGATTGCTCCTCTTATGCCATCCCTTACGCTTGCTCAACTTTTCTACAATTTGATCTTCAGTCATCTCTTGAGTATCCTTCCCTTCAACAGGCATGATAGGCGAACATCCACCGCAACATCATTTATTCTCTGCACTACAAAAGAAATAACATACAAGAACATACATACACATTTTATTTAATCAACACATCTATTAATTTCACATACGATCTTGCCCTAAATAATCTGCATGGCAACAAGAATAAATCACATGGCTGCAGGAATAAACTGGCAAAGATAAAACATGATTTAATAAGTTCAGGCTTAACATATGGAATACATATAGTCAACTTCCAATACCTCACTACTATGCAAACCAAAAGATGAAAAAAACTCAAGAGTTCCGAGGATAGAAATATGACAATGTCTCAACTCATCAATTAGTATTCAGTTGTTGCTTCTTGTGCAACTCTCCAAACTTATCACTGACTGCTTCATTGAATGTTATCTCCTCATCTACTTCCACCTCTATTCCACCTTGCTCGATAGCTATATCTTTAAAGAGGTCTTCTTGTTCTTGAGGATTTAAGACTAATCTCTCATTTAGCAGATCTTTTGCTTCATATTTTTCTTTCTCTTCTCCAAGTGGTTGATGTTGCTCGAGCTGATCCTCTTCCTAATCTGAATCTTATTCTACATTTCTAATAATCACCTCTTTAGTGCTGGACCTGAATCCTTGTATCCTTGATTGCCCTATGGTTACATTAATTGATCAGGATACAAGGGCACTGGTAACTGGAACATCTACCATAGTTGTTGGAGGAGGTTGAGCGGGCACATCTTCATTTATTTCTATTCCTTCCTCTTGCTCTTGAGTGACCTCTGCTTCAACCTTCCCTATAGCTATCCTTTGTGGAAGGACTTTGGCTAGTGATACTGCTCCTAATCCATCTATCACTCTGAGGTCTGTCACCTTCTTTATCAACTCAGACTCCCTCATCTTCTACTTAAGATTTCTCATTAAATCCTCATTGCTATCTTGGGGCCCCACTTCTTCATCAGGGTCAGTAGATGTATTCTTTCTTGAGTTTGATCTTGTCTTCCAGGCATACTCCTTATAACCCCTTGACTGAGGTACCCTTGAGGTAGTCTCCATTTATTAGGGAGAGGGCCTTTTTATCAATTTCTAGCCCTTTGTAAGCAACATCAAGCAAGTCTCCATCATCCCTAGGGTCTTTAGGGAGATTGATCTCAATTTCAAAATCTCTTATTTGTGGCACTGATAACCTGTTATGATTTTTCACTCTTACTTCAAAATTGTCCTAGAGGTTGGCCCAAAAATCCTCCAATCTAGGCTTGTGTCCCTCATATGCCTTAGGCATAGCTTACTTGAGCTTCGCATAGGGATCATATAATTCCCTAGCATAATTATATTCTTTTAGGCTCAAATCCTACAGCTCTGGCTCTGCTAACTTCACCACCTATATCTTACAGCATGCACTAATACATTTAGCCTAAAATTCTGATGAAGGTTTCCAACAGAGAAGGTATATTGTGATCAAACTTGATTTTTTTTTGAAAAATGCTCGATTTCATCGGAATTCTGACGATAATGCAACATTTGGTTTCGACGGAGAAGGAATTGACAATGACATTTGGGTTTTTTTAGAAAAAGTGCCCGCATTCATTGTAATTCTGACAACCGTGTGCATTACTTGAAAAAAAAAAAAAAAGACCAAGTCATTTCATAAATCCTGCCTCTTTACAAAATCTTGCCTCTCATTCGTCCCGCACCTTTTGTAGTGAACCTGTGGGTTTGATCATGGCAGGGAAGATCATTGGTGTGACAAACACGGCCACAGTGGGGAATAGGGGCATGAAGTACCATAGGCACAAAGTGCCAAGGGCTGGCACATAACCAGCGAGGATGACCACAAGGGAGTCCAAAATGGGCTGTGTAAACAGCAACGCCCGGGCCTCCATCAACAACAATAAGAGCTACGGACGAAGGAAGAAGTTCATCCGCAAAAAAAGCTACAGATGGAGGAAGAAGTTCACCTGCAATAAGAGCTTCCTCTATGCTATATATCTGACATCACTGCCATGTCAGGCTGGAAGTGGCAATGGAGTATGATTCGGTGGAAGTGGAGGCGGACACTAGCCGACATTGATCAATCAGTCGCTGGTAATGGGAGACATTATTTTAAATGGTATGAAAATTTTCCAACTATGGCTAGATAGATCCTGCTTTGGTTTTCATGAACCCATTGGAGTAAAGTTGATTGCATCTTCTGGTGTTAGATAATTTTTATTTTCCTCATTGTAGGGAAGATAGGTTGTGTACTTCATATTTTAATGCTTATTTTGAAGGAGATTGGATGTGTGGTGGACATTTATTTCAAATTATTATTGTCCTGTATCGTGTTTATGTTAAAATATGAATTTGCAGGTGCATGTAATGGTGCAAACTTTCAGTAGTAGATGTTGTTGTGGACAAATCTTTTACATATGTTTATTGTTCTATTCGAGTCTATATGAGAATTATGTAATTGTTAAAAAATTCCCATAAATAACAAAAAGATCTTTTGAAAAGTTTATTAAATATTTAATGATGTTGGAAGTGTTATTGGGTTTTTGGTTTAGAGGTGAATGAGTCTATTTGGGATCAAGTATTTTGACGAGGCTAAGAGCAAGGCCCTAATGTCAAAATAGCTTAAAATAGAGGAAGCTTGGATCACAACTCCAAGTGATTTGGGAAAATGATTAACCCTCAATTCTAGGCTCTCGATAGGTTTTTATCCTAAGACTTGTGCTCCAATATCAAGTAGATAAATGAATTTTATGGTTCTTTTCCTTTAGCATTGAGTATTCACCATTCCCATCATTGTGTTCCATGAAATGACATCTCTTTGAGGCATTCTGTCAAACAGCTCACCCGCTTTGCGGATGCTTCCACATTTTGCAAACATATATACCACAGTATCAACTCTCTATCCATCTTCGCTAGCTTCGACCACAACTATTCACTAGGAAATGGAAGGAAGGGTCATATCACTTTGAGAGTTTTCACCAAGATGAGTAGCCCAAGTATGGACCTCAAATCTTACAAGCCATGAGGATCCACTTGTAGTAGAGAAGCATATACTTGCATCTTGGGAGCTTATTAGGAGTTCACCTTGAATTTGGGAAATACATATAGAGGAGATAGAATATTGATCAATACACATTACCTAGCCTCATCATGCATAAATACAAGAGGTATAGACTATAGCAAGCACATATCATGAGCCAAAGGATCATATTTGAGAGTTGCTTCATTTCCAATCCTCTACATTTTTAAGATCCACAAATGGGGTTGAGGATAAGTCTTGTTTACTAATTAGCTTGGACTTATGCTTTGGGTTGCATCTATATGTGAGAAACCTAAAGGCATAATTTTCAATGCAATTTTTGAGAGGACTTGCTTCCACCTTGTGGTACTGGGAGGATAAAATGCACCAACTCACATTGGAAACCCTCTCCAGATACCATTTTGGAGTGCTTCAAAGTGTGTTCTATTTCAAAATATTTTTGACAGAGATGCATAGATGAGTTTCACAATTTACATAATAAGGTTTCATAGTGGCTCAACATGAGAGTTAGTTTTTGGAGCTCTTGTAGTTTGTAGATTACATTCAAGACAAGTTACTTGTCAATTATTTCATTAGGGGTGGAAAGCCCAAAATTTTAGTTTTCCTACACATGGCCAATCCAAATGACTTTAGGGTTGCTATGGAAAAGTCTCTTATGGAAAATGAGGTACATGGGAGGACACAAGAGGCATGAGAGAAGTTTTTAACCTTTATTAAGGGACTAAGGTGTCCATAGGCCTCCCCATCCTTCAAAGGATAATTTAGACTTACTATATGATTTACAAAGAAAAACCCAGTAGTATCAATATTAGGGACATAGGTCTACTAGAGCATAGTAGGGGCCATAGGGTAGTCACATTTGACCATCATAGACACAAGGATATTTTAGGTATGAGAGACTATAGGGCTATCAAGCTAGGCCTTCTATGACTCAACAACCTTTTAGGGGAGAATCTAGTGTTTTTAGTAATTAGGATTAATTTTGAGATAACAGATCTTGCCTTCATGAATTGATCCTATTTTATCCCTTTAACCCTGATTAATTTATTTAGAGTGTTTAGTTCCATTTTAATCCTTTCTTTTACAATTAAATATTATTAAAAAATTGTATTATTGTTCCAAATTTTGTGGATATTTAGGAGACACAAATAAAATATAAATGTAACATTCCATATTTTTGTAGGAGATATTGGGATGAGACTAATAGGAAGAGTAGTAAACATGAGTCACAATGAGCACTTTAGAATAAATCTAAACATTATAAGGAAGAGTAGCTTGGAAAAATAGAAGCGTAATTTATTTTCCAATATGCAAGATTATTACTTGGGAACGAATCTTGAAAGAGGATTGAAAAGATTCCTTGAGCTAACATTGTCTCACTTATCCAAAATTATGAGGAAGGATTCATTAATGAAATGGTCATTAACAAGATGGAGAGAATAATAATTAGGAAGAGATAGATTTCACATGCTACTAGGTGACTAGATTGGAGAGAAACTAGAGGCAAATCATTTAGCTTGGCCATGACACAAAGTCTTAGAATAGATGCCAACCTTGGTGAATGGAATGAAAATCCCAAACAATTAATGAGTGGTGAGACAAGTAGAGGCATCTATAAATTTTGTTTTGAATAAAATAAAGAAAAAATGGGACTAAAACCAAGGGAAATTCACATGGAAAGGATATGATGAAAATCAAAATAAATAGTTTGAAGATAATATTAGTTACCAAAGGATATTCCACTTGATTATTTGGTATATCATTACTATTTTGACAAATTTTGAAACCATTAAAGGTACCTTTTTCTTCTGTAGATGAGGCATTCATTCATGTTGAAGTTGTGATAGCTTATTTGCCTCTTTATAGACAACAAATTATCCATACGAATTATCATATATACTTGTAACCTCCATCCCAAACCACCTATTTCACTCTTCTTCCTTTGTGTACCTCTTTTATTCTTCCATTACCTCTTCACTTACCTAAATTCAATCCAAAACATAGTGTATATAGCATCAAAAAAATTCCATATTTGATTAATATTATCCACAACATATCGAAAAGACAAATATCACACTTACTGTGTCATTAACCAAAAATAATTTACTTACATATTCAAAGAGTTCAATAATGGAGAAACATCCATGCGGTGCTCTACACATGTCCTTGAAGGTTCAAGAAATACTTATCCTCTATTGGTCCAAACTTTAAATCACTTTCCATGCATGAAAATAATTGCAACCATACACAATTTCCCACCCAATAGATTCTCTCAAACTAGTTTACTATCTTAACATAGGGTCAAGGAAAAGCAGGCCAAAATAGGAATCCAAGTGTCTTATAAGCCTTCAAGACCATAGTGGTGAGGATTGAATTTCTTTCTTTAGTGGTATCTTTCTCTAGATTAATTAGTTGGGGATTCTATTAGGACCTTTTCCTAATTAAAAAAAATATATAAAGATTACATCCCTAAATATTGCATTCATAATAGAATAAATTTCTGCAATATTGAGACTAATTTCATAATAGATCTATAGTGATGAATAAAGAAATAGTTCATGTGCCTTATCTAAGCTTACATATTTTGCATGCATGTGTACCTGAGCAGTTGCACTACAACATCTATACTCACTAATCACATTTGGTTGGAAGTTTATAAATCCATTTCAAACACATCTTGTGCATATCCTACAATCATGGCATTCCATTAGATCGCGTTTCTTTGATGCATCTCACTAAACAGTTCATGCGCTTTCATGTCTATACTTCCACATTTTCCAAACATGTCAAACAGAGCATTTCCAACCATAAGCATCTGATATTAATTGCCCTTACCTTCTTCTTTGATGGAAGCCCATACTTTGTTCCAAAGCTCCCATTTTGGCATAGGTAGAGAGTACGTTGGCAAATAAAACTGATCGAAATGGAAATCTATTTGTTTCATTGACTGCATTGTGAGGACGCTTATGTATTTCATCGACAGCATAAAGCAGGAAAGGACATGAGAATATCTCCTCGGGGAGGTATTTTATGATAGTTGTGAGGTAGATGAGAGTTTCTTATGCTATTTGCTTTGTTCTATGCAGTCAAATGTGAGAACATTGTTTGAATTCAAATGCTAACGGTGATTGTCTTTTTAATGGAAATAGATGGGAAGGGACGTCAAGGGAAGGAATGGGCCCACAACACACCTAAGCAGTCAAAGCTTAGTGTGTGTTGTTTAAGGCTGCCCCCTTAAGACATCATAATTGATTGGCTCTTCACTCCTAAGACCTTCAAAAGTCTTTAATGGCTTCATTGAGTCCTTTGTCTTCCAAATGTACCTGTACCAACTTGAATTCTCCTTCAATGCTTGATTGCCTGTTCACTTGGAATTGAATTGATTTTATAACTAAGAGATCACTTGAATTGTAGGTAGACCCCTTCAAATGATAGGGTAGGCTTCCTTTTATACCTTATACATTTCTTGAAAGCATTTTATCCTGATGGCTTTAAATTAAAGTACTTTCTCTTCTATCTGGTATTGATGGAGCAAAGGTTGCATTGCATCATCCTAGGATACATATTTCCGTAGATACAAGACAAGTTAAATATATCCCAGGTCGATGCAAAGCAACCTCTGCTCTAGAGATCACCAAAAAATAGAGAAAGAACTTTAATTTAATGCCATCAGGATAAAAGTCTTTAATCAAGACAGATAAATGGTATGCAATTGGATCTATTTGGAATGCATTACCCAAACACTGCAATCGATCAGTCACCTTTGAAAAGAAAGTGGTATGATGAAATATTTAGACATAAAATAGATGAAATGCACTCCATACTACTGCTGCACAATATTTTGGTTGATGATATTCTTAAAATAGTAAAGGAAGGTGTATGGAACAACCAAATTTTGATCATTATAAATAATGAATATTTTAAGATCCTTTTACGATATGTAAGTTGAGAATATTTTATGAAAGGTCCCTAAATGAATACACTTTAAACTGATTTTAATATACCTTGAAGTGTGCAATATGGAAGGTTTGTATTCTTAATCTCCTGCCCATTTCTTAATTTAAAAGATGATATCTTTATTAAATATCTTTATTAACTTGATTTCTCCTTCAATTCTTGATGAATGCTTGATTGCATGTTCACTTGGAATTGAATTGATTTTATAATTAAGAGATCACTTGAATTGTAGGTAAACCCCTTCAAATGACAGGGTAGGCTTCCTTTTATACCTAATATATGTCTTGAAAGCATTTTATCGTGATGGCTTTAAATTAAAGTACTTTCTCTTCTATCTGGTATTGGTGGAGCAAAGGTTGCATTGCATCGTCCTAGGATACATATTTCCATAGATACAACACAAGTTAAATGTATCCCAGATCGATGCAAAGCAAGCTCTGCTCCAGAGATCACCAAAAAATAGAGAAAGAACTTTAATTTAATGCCATTAGGATAAAATTCTTTAATCAAGACAGATAATATTTGAGTTTGATTGTCATCATTTACTTTGCCAAATTCTTCACACGTAACTCCTGAATCAATTTCCCACTCACAAGAATTTTATTATGTCTCAAATACAGGGAAATAGAAGGCTTCAAATAGAAAACTTGAACATGCAACTAAATCCATTGACTAACCGAAAGAACAAAATTAAGAAACGGTTTGATCATCTGAGAGATGTTGTAGACTTGCAACTCACCAGCTAAGTTTTTGTGGGTAAGAATTTTTGTATATATTCTTTATAATAGCCTATTATATTGATTTGTTAAATTATGCATAATGGTGTGGGTCAAATGACTTTGCCATCGATGCATGAAAGCATTGAACGAGTTCTACTTTTAAAAATTACATGAAACATTTTTAATTTATTTGATTCAGTGTTATTTGCAAAAAATGATTATCAATGATGTTTCCTTTCTCCAAGAATTGTCTAGGGTCTTTCCATCAGATAATATGTAACATCAAATGACTAAATATTTTCATTACAAATGCTTATTTAATTTAATTATTATCTGAGTGTGAATTAAAATTTATATCTGTATAAAAGCAGAACATACAAGTTGAAGAGTCATGTGCAAGCAAATTTCCTAAAAAAAAGCAAGCAGACATTATCTTGAATGACATGGAAACAAGCTCATCAGCTGCCTAGAAGAGAGAAATTGGAGAATGGAAGAGGAAAGTTTTTAAGGGTTATAATTAGATAGATAGTATGCAATACAAACAAACAATGTCTGGAGTGTCTGATGTGACATCTCTAATTTATGTCCAGAGAGACTAACTGATTTTGGAGTTCCTATGAAACCTATTGGTCCACGCTTGGAGGAAATCAATGTGTTCATGCAAGGAGAACCTTTTTTCTATTATGAGAATGATACTTTTGCACTAATGGATATTTGGAAGTCAATATCCAAAAATTTCTATAGTGTGGAACCAAAGTTGGCAGACTCAAAGTAATTTTCAGCTTTCAGAAGACCAAGAGGTTATGTACAAAATCTCCCAATAGAAGGAAAATTTCAAGCATTACCTCTCCCCCCCATGACTATTTAGGAAGCACTTCCTCAGACAAAGGACTACTGGCATCCATGGGATCAAAGAAAAAAAATTGAAGCATAGACTCTAGACGATGTGGTGGTGTCCTTCATGAAGAACTCTACACTATAATTGAAAATTCACGAGGGAAACTGCAAGATAGTGAAGAGAAATACAATCTTGAAAAGTGGGAAGAATGGATCTTGGTTTGGGTGGGGCCAAGTCAGGTGGATCCTCTAGAGGTTGATGAGATAGAAATTATATTAGGATTTGAAAAAGATCACACTCATGGAACTTCATGTGCGAGTGATCGATTGTGGTGTTTGGGTAATGCATTCCAAATAGATACAGTTGCATTCCAAATGGGTAATGTCTTGATTAAAGACTTTTATCCTGATGGCATGCAACTATATCTATTTGGAATGTATTACCCAAACACCGCAATCGATCACTCGCACATTAAGTTCCACGAGTGTGATCTTTTTCAAATCCTAATATGATTTCTATCTAGTCAACCTCTAGAGGAGCCACCTGACTTGGCCCCACCCAAACCAAGATCCATTCTTCCCACTTTTCAAGATTGTATTTTTCTTCACTATCTTGCAGTTTCCCTCATGAATTTTCAATTATAGTGTAGAGTTCTTCACGAAGGACACCACCACATCATCTAGAGTCTATGCTTTAATTTTTTTCTTTGATCCCATGGAGGCCAATAGTCCTTTGTTTGAGGAAGTGCTTCCTGAATAGTCATGGGGGGGAGAGGTAATTCTTGAAATCGCTCTTGTATTGGGAGATTGTGTACATAACCTCTTGGTCTTCTGAAAGCTGACAATTATACTTCAAGTCTGCCAACTCTTGTTCCACACTATAGAAATTTTTGGATATTGACTTCCAAATATCCTTTGGTGCAAAACCATCATTCTCATAATAGAAAAAAGGAGCTCCTTGCATGAACACATTGATTTCCTCCAAAGTGTGGCCCAATAGGTTTCGTAGGAACTCCAAAACTAGTTAGTTCCTCTGGATATAAATTAGAGACGTCACATCAGACACTCCAGACATTGTTTGTTTGTATTGCATACTCTCTATCTATTTATCACCCTTTAACACTTTCCTCTTCTTTTCTCCAATTGCTCTCTTCTAGGCAGCTGATGAGCTTGTTTCTATGTCATTCAAGATAATGCTTGCTTTCTTTCTTTTAGGAAATTTTCTTGCACATGACTCTAAAGCTTGTATGTTCTACTTCCGTATAGATATAAATTTTAATTCATGCTCAGATAATAATTAAATTAAATAAGCATTTGTAAAGAAAACATTTAGTCATTCGATGTTACATATTATCTGACGGAAAGATCCTAGACAATTCTTGGAGAAAGGAAACATCATTGATAATCATTTTTTGCAAATAACACTGAATCAAATAAATTAAAATGTTTAATGCAATTTTTAAAAATAGAACTCGTTCAATGCTTTCATTCACCAACGGCAAAGCCATTTGACCCACATCATCTCTCATCATCGGAATTCTGATGACAACTAATAGAACGTCCGACGAGGATGCTGTATATCTAACGTCACTGCCATGTCAGGCGATCATCAAGGAGCAATCATAACATCCATTGGAAACCCGACGGAAATGGCATCCTTAGAAATTCTGACGATGAGTTTTCGATGGTAAAGTTTGTCAGAAGACCGATGTTTGGTCATCGCAAATCCAACAATTAGCCGTCAGAAATTAGGCCCAAATGTACTAGTGATGAGAAGTATCCAATAGATATTAAAAAATTAATGCCCGTTTTGTGCTTAGACGACAAGAGGGATTGGAGGCCTAATAATTGCCTAACATATTCTAACAAAACTATCATGTCATTACAATACCTGGGAAGCAGCATTAGGTTCCTAGTGGATAAACCAAGATTCCCACTCTCAGATAATAGCCATAGCCTCCAGGCTAATCCGGTATCTTGTATCTCCTGTTAGTTTAATTATCACTGGAAAAATGAAGGCATCATTGATTCTTTTGAAATGATCCTTTGCATTGACTAGGGGGAGTTGGGAATAATATTCTCATACCTTCTTTTTTCCTTCTTTATCCCCTAATTGACCCTCCACCTATAAGCTTGGGAATTTGCCATCTCTCGCGGCAACCCAAATGACATAAGATATGAAGAATAATTTCTTAGTCTGGTGGACCTCCTTCATTTGCTTGCAGATTTTGTCTAAGAGGATATGAGGCCAATCAAAATATTACTTTCCCACCAAGATGGTAGTCATGAACTAAAACATCCATGGATGAAAGTGTTTACAATCAGGCTTGCCAAAGGCCCTGCTTAACATGATAATCAGGTCTCTTTGAGGCTTCTCAAAGTCTTCTCTAACCAACCAGTTCTCGTTCATATGCCTTTTGTTTATAGTGACTTTGTCATTCCATACCTTTAAGGCTTCCTCTTCGATTGAGAGGAATATCTCATCTCTGGTTGGGATACCGAACATGAATACCAGCATGTCAGGGGAAAAATCTATGACTATTTTTCCCTATGCGTCAGTGCACTTTCTGGTGTCAGGGTCGTAAAATTGGGCAATTGTCATTATGAATTCAGGTACCTGCACCAATTATGGAAATATGGTCGCCTCTACTAGGCTTGATCTTTTAATTCTCTTGTGTGGGGCCTCCAATATTGGCTTATCCAGCTGGGTTTTGATACCCTCAATTTTAATATGGCCAATCTCAGTGTCAGTGACCCATTTTACTTGATCGTCCAACTTTGAGGTGTACACCTATCCTTGATAGTGGTATTTCATGGTCACTAGAAGTTGATCAATATCCTTGCCTCTTTTGTTGGAAGATGAGTCCATATAACTGCTTGAATCTACAAGAAGAAAGCAAGTTTCAGTTCCTTATCCAAAATATTAAAAATTCATTCACTTTGGGACTTCAGGGATCCGGAGTCTCGGGGTAGGAAGTTTTTCCATTTAAAATAGGGTCCGGAACTCCAGGGTTCTGGGATAGGTGGATAACAAATGGTTTCAAAACTCTCAGGTTCTAGGGTTCCAGGCTAGGTATGTGTGGAGGAAGTCCAGAACTTTGAGGTTCCGAGCTTGAAAACTTAGGCTTATCTCAGGACCCTAGGGTTGCGAGCCAAATAAGATACCCAATAGGACTTTAGAAAGAGGACTTATAAAGGTGGACCTTGGAACTCCGAGGTTCCGGGGTGAGTGGTAGCAATTCCTCCAAAGGGATAATCTGGAATTCTAGGGTTCTAGGGTAGGAAAAAATAATGAACTTGGAACTCTGGTGTTCAGGGTAGGGAACCTAGGGCACGCAGGAATAAGCAAGAAAACAAAAAAAGAAGAAAAGAAGAAAACAAACAAAACCCACGAAAAAAGGAAAAGAAGATTTAACCTACAAACAACAAAGAGGGCAAGAAAAATCACCCCTGGTGAAATGAAACACCCAAGAATGCGAAGGAATCTCAGAAGTTTGGGAGCACATAGTCAAGGGGCAAGGAAGTAAGACCTCTGAAGGTGGAATGCACAAATGAGCTTCAAAAATATCACTATTCATATTTATACCCCCCAAACTCGTCGGTACGAACGCTTTAAATAGGACCTCAAGACTCCGGGGTCTCGAGGTTTTGAGCTCAACGACAAAAACACAAAACAAAACACTTCACCTCGTGACTCCATGGTTCTAGGGTGAAGAAAGGTACAACAAGAACACAAGGATCAACCTCGGGACTCTGGGGTTCCAGGATTCCGAGGTTGATCAACAAAAAAAAGCAACCGAACACTCAACCTTATGACTCCGGAGTTCCAGGGTTGAGAAAACACAACAAACCTTAGGACTCTGTGACTCTGGAGTTCTGAGATGGAAGACATAAAAAATAAGAGAAAAGACCAACCTTGGGACTCGTTCTGGTCCGGGGTTCCGAGGTGAACAAAGCAAAGAAACAAAAGGAAAGAGACCTTAGGCCTCCGGGACTCTGGGGTTCTGAGGTGAAAGAAACAAACACCAAAAGAACAAAGAAAAACAAAGAAAAAATAGAGGACCCATATTTCAACATGTGGAAAGTAATGGGGGATAGATATGTAGGGCATAACAGATAGCATCACACTCTACTGTAAACAACTGACTAAAATTGGGCAATCTAAGGGTTGGCAACTATGCTATCTTAGCTTTCAACAATTCAAATCCCTTATTGGCTTCCTCTGTCCACTTAAATTGACATTTAATCCCTCCTTTAATGGTGTTAAGGATAGGAGCACAATCATGGCTAAAGTTTCTCACAAACTTCCTATTAAAAGATGCCAATCAATGAAAACTTCTAACATCACTTATGCCCCTAGGTATAGGCCAATTAAGTATTTCTTCTACTTTACTTGGATCCATCCTTAAACAACCTTGTGAAATGACAAAACCAAGGTAAACTAACTCTATTTTCAAGAACTCACATTTTTCAAGGTTGATTTTGATTTGAGCCTCCTTCAACTTCTTCAAGACCATCTCCACATGCTTAAGGTGTTCCTCCTTGGACCTATTGAAGACCAAAATGTCATCAAGATACACAATAACAAATTTTCCAATAACCTCAACTAAAACTTCATTCATGAGCCTTTGAAAGGTACTAGGTGCATTGGTGAGGCCAAAAGGCATCACCAACCACTCATATAGGCCTGCATTGGTTCTAAATGTTGTCTTCCATTCATCACCAGGTCTGATTCTTATTTGATGATAACTAGACTTCAAGTCCACCTTTGTGAAATAGTATGCTCCACCTAGATTATCCAATAGGTTCTCTATACTTGGCATGGGAAACCGGTATCTTATGGTGATCTTATTAATTGCTCTAGAGTCAGTGCACATCCTCCATTTTCCTCCCTTTTCAGGCACTAGAATAGTGGGTAAAACACAAGGACTCAAGCTCTTTTTAATAAACCCTTTGTCTAAGAGTTCTTGCACTTGTTTGGCGATCTCTTCATTTTGGCTAGGTGTCATTTTATAAGCAACTTTGTTAGGCAGATTTGCCCTTGGTATCAAGTCTATTTGATGATTTACATCCCTCATTGGAGGAAAAAATTTAGGCATATCATCTCCTATAACCTCCTCATATTACTGTAATAAACGTTTCACTTCTTGAGGCACTTCACTCATTAGATCTTCCTTAGCTTCATCTTTAGGATTTAGCATTGTAGCATAGCCATGATTCCCTTCTTATTTTAAACCTTTAAGGAACTCCTTTCCACTCAACAACATAACACTTGACCCTACTTGTTTTTCCTCCTTTGGATCAGGTAATGGATCCATTTGATACTTCTTATCATTCTTGGTGATGAGGTAACTATTCCTTTCTCCATCATGATAGGATTTCACATCATACTGCCATGGATGGCCCAAAAGCAGATGACAAGAATTCATAGGCAATATGTCACATAGATGTTTGTCTTTGTATTCACCAATTTCAAAGTCCACCCATGCTTGTTCATCAACTAAGACATGTTGATCCTGGTTGAGCCATGATACCTTATAGGGAGTGAGATGGGGCAATCTTTTTAGTTTGAGCTTATCCACTGTTTCAACTAAGATAATATTCTCTTTGGAACCTAAATCCACAATCACCTTACAAATTTTTCCATGTGACTTATAGGTGGTCCTAAATAGACTTTTCCTCTATGGTGGCTCTTGAGCTTGGGGTATCTTTAACATTGTTCTTCTCATCATCAAATTTTCTCCATTTGTCACTGGCCCTACCTTGCTAATTAGAGAGGGACTCACTTTGAGTATCCTCCTCTTACACTAACTGAGTCCTTCTTTCACCCATGTATGAGCTTGTTGAACTTGAGGCTTTTCCTGGGCACCTTCTCATGGTATGTCCAACTTGGTTGCAGTGGTAACACCTAGCGGTGAAGACTGTATTTCCTCTCCCTGAGCTTCCAAACCTACCTCTAAAATTGCTTCTCCCCCTAAAGGATCCTCTATATGTTCCTCTTTGTGAGTCCCCACTTCCTTCTTGGTTTTGATGTTCTTCATTTCTTGAAGCACTCTGCCCTCTACCAAAGGTTCCTCTACTTCTGAAGTTATTACCACCTCTATGTTTCTGATTTTTCTCACTTCTCCTTTTGATCTTTTCCTTTGTTCTTAATACCAACTAAAAACACTTATGAACTGTGTCTGGTGTGAGGATTCTTATTTCATCTTGTATTTTTTTCCTAAGGCCATTCATGTATCTAGCCAATTTCTCCACTTGATTCTCATGATTCCTAGCCCTCAAACTTAGCTTGTGGAATTCCTCAGTGTATGCATTGACATCTAGTTCCCTTTGTTTCAAATTTTTTAGTCTCTTGTGGATTTGAACTTCATAATCTCCTAGTAGGAATTCAGCTTTCATCCTTATCTTCATATGGTCCCATGAAGTTATATTTTTCTTACCTACTTGCACCCTTTCTTCTTGCATCATGTTCCACCAAACCAGGGCTGATCCCCTCAATCTTGACTTGGCTACATTTACTCTTTTCTCCTCTACTACCTCCTTATAATCAAAATGATTATTCAATGCTTCTATCTAATCTAGTAACTCCTCTCCATTGAGATTTCCTTCATAGGTGGGTAATCCATCCAAGTTATCCTTGGAGATGGATTTGACTGCACCCAAGAATGGTTTTTGGTCTTGACGCATTGCAACTATTGTCTGGTCCTCCTCATCTTCCACTTCTTCATCTGTCTCATCTCCCCATTCTATCTTAATCTTCCCCTTCTCTTTCTTAGGATCTCGAGTTCCTTTACTTCCTTCCCAATCCTTCAATCCTTCTAGCATCTCTATCACCATCTGTCGGATGGCTTCTAAAGTCATTGCCTTTGGAGGCATTGAACTTGCTTTTTATTCCTCACAGTCTGACATACACCAATGTTTTAAATGGGTGGCTCTCATACCACTCTGATGCAAAGATTCTTGGAGTAGATCCTATTCACCTAGTTGTCTTTGTTTCTCTCACCAACCCTCTAACTCCTCAAGCCCATCCAATGGTACTTGGTAAGGGTTCTGATAGTTAGAACTTCAAGGCCTAATCCATTTTCGCTTGCCTCTAAGGTATTGATGAATAATGATCCTTACCGGTACTGAGAGGGGGTGAGGGGGGGGGGTGAATCAATACAAACAAAAACTTGCTTCAATATTTTGACTTTCTCTGAACACAAATAACCGGTTATCTATATTATTGTACTTAACCATAGTAATACTGGTTAACATAAATACTTCAGATAGCTAAACTAGTAAAACAAAAGTAATTCAAATAAAATCCAATAATTCTCAAATCTAGATAGCCATTTTACCAGTTTGATCATGCATGAGTTACATTAGTAATATCAAAACCATTTGCTCTGCATGCGTATTCAACTGAACAAAAACTACTCAATCATCACATGAAAAATAAATAGGCCATGACACACAAATTTTTCACATGGAAACCCAAATGGGAAAAACCACAGTGGGGATGAATACCCACAAGCTTGTTTTGAAATCTTTTGAAGTTCGCTCTGTTAGGAGCCTAGTCTGGTTAAAGACTTTACAATAAGGATCTATTAGGAACCGATCCTGTTAGGGATCACCCAGTTAAGGGATGGCTATAAACCCTGTTAAAGGTTACCCCGCTAGAGGATTTAAAGAAATCAATGAGCTTGAGTCACCTAGTTAGAGGATTTGCAACAAGCCTATTAAAGCTACCTGATCAAGGGATTTTCTTTCTATTGAAATGGTTAGAAGACAACAGATAAAAATCCGATCTGGTAACAATACTACTTTGCTAAGGCAGATCCTTTTCAGTTCCTCTCTTCTGCAATCACACTCTGCAGACTCCTTACTCTGGTTTGGAAAGTATCAAGTCTTCAACACACATACATAAACATAAATTTTTCCAACACAAACAATAACAAACATCATTGACCTTATAGACAACAATTAGGTCGGTAGCATAAACCCTAAACCCTACACATTTAGTTTTTCAATTACAAGCAGTCTGATCCTGACCGTTAAAATGCATTGCATAGAATAAAATAATCTGAGAAAGATCTCAAGTAATTTTGCATCGTTCAATCTTCACCGCACTTGAAAATCAGTAACCCATCACGTATTCTTCACACACCGCTAAGAGAAACTCACATTCCTGAGGTAGACATTTAATGCATTCACTCTTCACACACAAGATCCTCAAAGAGATTCTTCATATGCACAAGCTGACGTGGCGTCTTGATCTCATCCTTATCTCCTAACTAACTCATCACAGTGTCATCGGTTGCACTGCACAAGTCAGATCACCAAACCGAAAACCCTTGAGCTGAAATGAGACTACAAACCGGTAGTCAAACTGTTTACCCTGACACCGGTTCAGTCCATCCTGGTTGACTATAACCACTTCTAGTCTTCACACCAGTTTATACTGGCTCGCCTGCTTGATTACCATATACCTATTCACTTATTGACATCAATGGAAACATACATATCATCACTTCATCATATGCCAACAATCTCCCCCTTTGGCATTGATGGCAATACTCGGTGAATCATTGCTTAGTAAAATATATACACCAGTTGACACTATACTTGTGCAGCATAAAAGATTACCATCACCTAGACTGATCAGTGTATACATGCTCAACATCTTCTCCCTAAACAATGTATCTTCTCCCCCTTTGACAACAATGCCAAAGTGGAGGCATAAGCTTCCAAGCTCCACTATGTTGCTCCCCCTATGGAGTAGCATCCTTCAACACATCAATCATGTAAGATCTAACATGGTAGTACCTGACTGATGTGGAGCATACAACTTTAGTTTACTTCATGAAGGGGCAGAACCCCTAATTCACCTCTCAAATAGGTAAATGTAGTCTTCGGTAAGGGTTTAGTGAATATGTGTGCTAGCTACTCCTTACTAGAAACATGTTGTAATACAACCTCTTTATTTTGGATCTTTTCTCTCAAGAAATGATACTTGAGCTCAATATGCTTGGTCCTAGCATGCAATATCAGATTTTTGGAAATATTGATTGCACTAGTATTATCACAAAAAATATTCACCGGTTTAGATATAATCACTCTGAAGCCATCTGGTACATGCTTCATCCAGATTGCCTAAGTGCAGTTCATAAATGCTACCACATACTTTGCTTCAGCTGTAGATTGGGAGATACAACTCTGCTTCTTACTCATCTATGAGACTAGTCTTCCACCAAGGAAGAATGCACTACCAATTGTACTCTTTCGGTCGTCCACATTACCTGCCCAATCTACATTGGTAAACACTTTGAGATTAAATTTTCCATTATATGGATACCACAATCCATAATCAACTGTTCCCTTTAGATATCTAAGAATCCCCTTTACCGCTACCAAGTGGGATTCTCTTGGATTTTTCTGAAAATGGGCCACTATGCCCACTGCATGAGCAATATCCGGTTTGTTGTGCACCACATAGTGCAACTTACCGATCATTGACTGGTACTCCTTCTCATCCACCAATACTGAATCATCCTTGTTAGTCAATTCACAGTCGGTCAACATCGGTGTTCCAACTAGTTGCTCTCCTCCATGCCAAAGGTCTTCAATACCTCTTTGATATACTTGGACTAGGTAATGAAGATACCCTCCTTCATCTGCTGAATCTGTAAACCAATGAAGAACTTTATCTCTCCAATCAGAGACATTTCAAACTCTTTCTTCATTACATCTGCAAATGCATGACTCATTTCATCATCTCCTCTGAATATTATGTCATCTACAAATACTTCACAGATCAGTATCTGATCACCTTCAGATTTTAGGTAGATGTTGTTGTCCTCACTTGTTCTCTGAAATCCTATCTTCACAAGATGAGAATGTAACCATTCATACCATGCCCTTGGTGCTTGTTTCAATCCATACAAGGCCTTGTGTAGTCTACACACCATGTTACTATCCTCTGATAAAGAAAACCCATCTCGTTGCTCAATATACACTCCTTCTAGGATTCCATTCAAGAATGTAGACTTCACATCCATCTGGTATACCTTGAATCCTTTGAATGCTACAAATGCAAGTAGCATTCAGACACCTTCTATTCTAGCCACTGGGGCAAAGGTTTCTCCATAGTCTTCTCCTTCTTCCTGAGAATATCCTTTGCATACAAGTCTTGCCTTGTTTCTTACCATTGTGCCTTCTTCATTCAGCTTATTCCTGAAGACCCATTTGGTACCTATGACTTTCTTGTGTTTCAGTCTGGGTACCAAGGACCATGTTGCATTCTTCTCTATCTGGTCCATATCCTCTTCCATTGCCTTTATCCAGTCTTCATTAGTAAGTGCTTCTCTAGTGGTCTTAGGCTCAAATTCTAAAATCATGCAGGAATTTTCTTTCACCTTTCTCCTTGTGAGTATCCCTGTGTCTTTGTCTACAATGATTTGCTTCAAATCATGATGCATTTTTACGTACGTAGGAATAACCCTAGCTGGTTCCACTTTCTTTCCCTCTTCTTCTTCCACTTCATCTTCGTCTTCTCCTACTACAACTTCTACCGGTATAGAAACACTGAGGTCTTTGCAGTGTTTGTCACTTGTTTCTTTCTTAACTGGTATCTTTTATTTGATTGTTGTCAGTTTCCTTAGGCTTCTCAAGGGATTCATCAACCCTGACATTGATACTCTCAACAATTTTTTGAGTCTTATTGTTGTAGCACTCGAGAGCTTTGCTTTTAGTGGAATATCCCAAAAATATTCCTTCATTACACTTAGCATCAAACTTGCTCAGATGCTCACCTCTCCTAATATAGCACTTGCTTCCAAATACTTTAAAATAACTTACATTAGGATTTCTACCATTCCAGTACTCATAGGAGGTTTTGTCTTTACCTTTCTTGATGAGTACCTGGTTCATAGTATACACTGCAGTGCTTAACGCTTCTCTCCAAAATGTGTGAGCTACCCTTTCCTTGGATCAACATAGTTCTAGCCACTTCCACTAAAGTCCTGTTATTCCTCTCTGCTATGCCATTCTATTGTGGTGTCCTTGGGGTAGACAACTACCTCTTGATGTCGTTCACTTCACAATACATGTTGAATACATCAGAAGTGAATTCTCCTCCCTGATCGGTTCTAAGGCATTTTATTCTTCTATCACTTTCCTTCTCAACCAATGCTCTAAAAGCTTTGAAATTTCCAAATGCCTCAGACTTGTCTTTCAAGAATGTGACCCACATCATTCTTGAGCAGTCATCGGTAAGAATCATGAAATACCGATCTCCTTGAATACTTCTTGTTTTCATTGGACCACACAAATCGGTGTGCACTAGATCAAGTAAGTTCTCTACTGAAAAAGACTTACCTTTGAATGTTGAGGAGGACATCTTCCCAAGTTGACATTCTCTGCACAAAGCATTCTCCAGTTTGTTTAGAAAAGGAAATCCTCTTACTGGTCTTTACTATATTATCAATGTTTACATGATAGAGTCTCCTATGCCATATCCAACTATCATCAAACTTCACCATTAGACATTGACTGATCTGGGCATTCAGCTAAAACAGGTTTCCTTTGGTCTATTTATCGGTGACAATAAGTTCACCATTCTTTCCAATTATTCTGCAGACTCCACCTTTGAACTCCAGAGTAAGTTCTTTGTCATTCAGTTGAGAAACACTCAAAAGGTTGTGCTTAAGGCCTTCCACCCAGTAGACATCATCTGCACTGCTCTTTTCATTCAATGAGATGGATCCTTTTCCTTTTACCATGCAGGGTGCATCATTGCCAAATTGGACAACACCTCCATAATATTATTCCAGATTCAAAAACTTTCTCTGGTCACTAGTCATGTGGTGAGAACACCAGCTATCAATGATCCACTCATTAGAGTTGTCAATGTGAGAGACAAGGGATTTCTGGTCAGACACCTCTTCCTTGACAGCTACGAACACTATGTCCTCACTCTCTTCATCCTCAGATTCCTCATCGGTAACACCTTCATCCACTACAACAAGACAATTTCTCCTATCTCCTCCTTTATACTTTCTAAACCTTTCTGGTTTATCCTTGTTGTCATTTTTAGGGAAGTTAACAACTATATGTCATATCTTATTGTAGGAAAAACACTTCAAAGGAATCTTGCCTCTGTATTTTCTAGTGCCTTTTGGAAGTCTCTTGGCGAGAAGAGATTCAAACTACATCAAAATTTTCTCATCATCCATATCTCTGCTTGGCCTTGATTCATAACTAGTGCTAACCTCTTTTCCTCTACTGGTAGGTGCAGAGGAAGCAGATGCTCTGAAGGCTGACTCAGTCTTCTAAATGCTACCATCATAGCCATTCAATTCATATGCAGCTAATCTAGCAATAATAGATTCTAAGGATACCTTTGTTTTGTCAATAGACCTTAGCTCTTGGATAGCGGAAAACCTGATTGCATAGACCAGTAACAATGATCTCAAAACTTTACTGACAACTGTGGCATCGTCAATTGTTCTATCAGTTCTCTTGATATCTCCAACCACAGTCTTGATCCTTATGCCATATTGTTGAATGGTCTCACCTTCAACCATCCTCATGTCTTCAAATTTTCCTCTGAGGCTTTCTTCCTTAGCCTGCTTGACATGCTCATCACTACCATAAATGGCTTCCAGTGTGTCCCAAACATCCTTAGGATGTCCTTATCTTGTACATCAATGAACTCAATATCAAACAGGCTGCTAATAAGGGCTTCCATGACTTGTCCATTTTCTTGAATCTTTCTTTTCTGATCATCGGTTAGAGTGCCAGTAGGGATTACATAGGCATTCTCAGCATAGCTCCAGTGTTGAGCACCCAAACTCTTCATATAAATCTTCATTCCATCCTTCCATAGTTTAAAGTTGTCCCTATTAAACTTAGGACCTTCCCTCTTCATCATTAAAGAAAGATATTTTGCCTTAAGCAGTTAAGATTATATCATTGAGGACTTGGAGGTGCTCTGATACCAATTTATGAATAATGATGAACAACTAAGGTCCTAACTAGTACTGAGAGGGGGGTGAATTGGTACAAACAAAAACTTGCTTCAATATTTTGACATTCTCTGAACACAAATAACCAGTTATCTATATTACTGTACTTAACCATAGCAATACTGGTTAACAAAAATGCTTTAGACAGCTAAACCAATAAAACAAAAGTACTTCAAATAGAATCCAACAATTATCAAATCTAGATAGCTATTTTACCAGTTTGATCATGCATGAGTTACATTAGTAATATCACAACCATTTTCTCTGCATGCGTATTCAACTGAACAAAAACCACTCAATCATCACATGAAAAATACACAGGCCATGACACAAATTTTTTACGTGGAAACCCAAATAGGAAAAACCACGATGGGGATGAATACCCACAAGCTTGTTTTGAACTCTTTTGAAGTCCACTCTGTTAGGAGCCTAGTCTGGTTAAAGACTTTACAATAAGGTTCTGTTAGGAACCGATCCTGTTAGGGATCACCCAGTTAAGGGATGGCTATAAACCCTGTTAAAGGTTACCTCGCTAGAGGATTTAAAGAACTCAATGAGCTTGAGTCACCTAGTTAGAGGATTTGCAACAAGCCTATTAAAGCTACCCGATCAAGGGATTTTCTTTCTGTTGAAATGGTTAGAAGACAACAGATAAAAATCCGATCTGGTAACAACACTACTTTGCTAAGGCAGATCCTTTTTCAGTTCCTCTCTTCTGCAATCACACTCTGCAGACTCCTTACTTTGGTTTGGAAAGTATCAAGTCTTCAACACACATTCATAAACATAAAATTTTCCAACACAAATAATAACAAACATCATTGACCTTATACACAACAATTAGGTTGGTAGCATAAACCCTAAACCCTACACATTTAGGTTTTCAATTACAAGCAGTTTGATCCTAACAATTAAAATGCATTGCATAGAATAAAATAATTTGAGAAAGATCTCAAGTCATTCTGCATTTTTCAATCTTCACCGCACCTAGAAATAAGTAAACCATCACGTGTTCTTCACACACTGCTAAGAGAAATGCACATTCCCGAGGTAGACATTTAATGCATTCTCTCTTCACACGTAAGATCCTTAAAGAGATTCTTCACCTGCACAAGCTGATGTGGCATCTTGATCTCATCCTTATCTCCTAACTAACTCATCACAGAATGTCATCTATTGCACCACACAAGTCATATTACCAAATATGGAAACCCTCGAGCTGAAATGAGACTACAAACTGGTAGTCAAATTGTGAACCCCGACACCAGTTCACTCCATCTCGGTTGCCTATAGCCACTTCCAGTCTTCACATCGGTTTATACCGGTTCACCTGCTTGAGTACCATATACCTGTTCACTTATTGACATCAATGACAACATAACTTAACACCGCTTCATCATATGCCAATAGGTATAGCCACTGATATTTAACAAGCAACACTTCCTATTGAGGATTCCACCTCAATCCCTAACACCACTTCCAAGTGCTCCAACAACCCCTGCAAGGATCTTTGATCTCAAACTGGTTCCAAGAGTGTATAATTAAGTTACATAGTTACTTTGATGACTTTTAGGGGTTTTCTCACCTTTAAAACCATCCCCAAGCCTTTCCAAGGTTTCTTTGGCTATACCGGCTTCAAACAGGCCTAATGCAATTAACCCTTCTATTACAGTTTTCAAGGCTTAGTTTCAAATCTTCCCACACAAGTCCACAAATAAATTACATATATGATTACCCTTTTCATAGTTACAAACAATATTACAAAATGGCATCTGGGTTCTCCGAACACATGGGTATCCAAAATTGTCCTATTTTCAAGGGTTTTAGGCCTACCCGGGTGACTTGCAGACATGGCTTTGGAAAGCTTCACCACTCAATACCTCTGAAAAAATCAATCATGGATTATTTAAGGGCATTAAAATTTGTCTCCAACAATGTGTCAACTTTGGCTACACCAATCCATATGTGCTTTGAAAACGCACATATCCTGTTGTCCTAGTCTCACCAACTCCTAGCTGTGAGCCTAGGGTATCATTGTAAATTCATCACAAAGGTCTGTAAAACCAAAAAAATTGCACTAAACCTATTTACAGACCCTAACCTATCATTCCACATGATTTCAACTAGTTCCATCAGTGGATGCTCAGGCTAGAGCCATTTCTTGCTTAAACCCTAGCTTATAAGGGTTTTGCACCTAGTCACAAAGAATGGACTAAATCTCTGCAACCAGACACAATCAGACTTTCTATCTACCTTTTTGGAAAGTATATTCAACAAGCTCTCATGCCCTACAAGTATATTCTTCTGTCAAGTCCGTACTAGACTGTACACCACAAAAATAAAGAAAACAGTAAAAAACGATGTCAAACAAGATTTTCCTTACAATCAAAACTTGCTTTGCATTCCAAGATCCTCCAACCCATACAATGACATTGTGTTGGGATTTAAAAAAAATCATTCAATTGGTTAGAACCAATTTATTCACCGCCAATCACCAAAAAATCATCTTTTTGCAATGTTGCCAATGTTGCTTAGCAACTTTAAATCTTTTTCATCCCGAGGATGCAACTTTTCACTCAAGTGTACTACAATGCTCCAAAGGCCATCTATGCACTCTAGGAGACCTAAAAACAATACGTTGCACCCTATTACATAATGACCCTATTCTAGAGTAGTGCATGTATGAACAACAACAACATTACAACTTCCTAGGATATCAATATCCTGAACACAACAAAAGATTGGACAACTCAACCATGGCTTCATTGAGTCCCAAATGGTTGGTCCACTTATTACAATCATAAAGACAACATAAAAGACTTAGAACAAACCAAAAATTGCATTGAGTGTTAGGTGCCTTGCACCAGGATGGAAGGACTCAAGCTCAAGCGTCTTGTTGTTCAGATAGTATCCCTGGAAAATTTACCTTGACCATCAAAAGTATGCTCAAAGAAGTTGGTAGGATCATGAAATGGAAATGATATGGGACTAAGGCCAGGGTTTATGCAAAAGATGAGATTAGAGGGATAGAAGGATGCAAAAGAGGTGCTGGATAATAGATAGGGTATTAGAAGAATTGTTCTTGAGTAGATGGAAATGCTGACAAAATCAACATTGGGACACACCTTGAGGGGTGGTGGATTGATGGAGGAAAAATGGATTTTTGATATTGGGATTTTGACGGAGGAAAGGCTAGGGATTTTGGGACATAAGGACCCAAAATGGATGAAGGAGGTGATAGAGGAATAGATTTGAAAGATTTGGATGGAGGAATAACAATTTTGGATGCCAAGTTGGATTTTTCTTTATATTGTTGTGCTTCAAGGAGCCACCTGGGAATCCACATGGTTTTTATTTTTTCATGCATTGCTTGCACAAGTAGTTTAGGAACCCATATGGATTTTGTCTTTTCTTTCTTTTACTTAGTGGAGATTTGTGGCCTTTTAGATTTTTCTTTTTCTTTTTGGATCATACTTTTGTTTGCTTTGACATGTTGATTAGACTGGACATGTTGATCCTTGAATATATGTGTATTGTTGGACTTATGACTTTTATGCTTGGCATCCAAATTTCTTGGAGGGGGAAATGAATGTGCGTGTGGATAGGAATGAAATGGAGGTCATTTGGATGGATGGAAGGTGCTCAAAGATATGTGCCTTTTCTAATTTTGCATAGGGGAGGAAGGGATATAGGGCCCTAACATGGATGAAAGGGATGATGGGGAAGGCATATGTTTGGATTTTGATGGAGGCATACCAACGTCTTGAGGAATGTTACTGACATCATGACCATTAATATTTTGACTTGTATGAAATTATTTTCTTTGGGAAGGAGATGCGAGTCCGTTATGAGGTGGACATGATATGCAGGAAATGATGGAATCACGAAGCGGATTGGACTGGACCAAAGTGGAGGAACTCATTGTGCATGTAGGGAGGTCTTTAAAATCTTGCACCAACATGTTGAAATAATGAGGGGGATCAAGATCACTAGGGGGATTAGGATCATGAGGGGGACTAGGATCAATGATAGGATCTTCATGAGATAGAGTGGGAGGAATAATGGGATCATAAAAGGAAATGAGATCATGGATTGGACATGGAGGATTAGCACATGAATATGGAGGAACAAAGGAATCTTGTGGAGGATCTAAAGGGATGATAGGTTCCTGTAGAAGACATGAAAGTGAAGGGATAATTTGATCTTGACAAGGAGGATCACTGAATTCCTCTTTAAATGTGCTCCTCTCTTGACTTTCAATGGGATCATTGGAAAGGATGGAGGGGATATTTTGACTTTGCTCAGGGAGTGGAATGTTAATGGGGCTTAAAAGGACATTTTGTTCATGAAATGGAAGAGTATCATTTAGGATAGGATGGATTGGGATATCTTGGTATTTCTTAAGGAGTGTAATGTCAATAGGACTTTGGATAGGATGGACAAGGATAGGGTTATCATCATGAATGTCCGGGAAGATAGGATCCTGGTCAATAATTGGATAGAATGGTATGGTTTCAGGATCTTGATCTTGATTTGTTTTAGGATTCATTTGTTCATGCTCTAAATTATCCTCTTGACATGTGATTGGACTTTGAATACACATGGGGGATTCTAGCAAGGAATCAATGCTTTGACATGAGGGAGATGGTATTTGAATTGGATCTTCAGGAATAGGTAGTGGCAACAAAGTGCATGGTAGCATTGGGTCTAGCTTTTCTGAAGTATGGCATGGACTTGCATCGTGAATTCGATTATCTTGGAATTAATTATGGACAACACTTAGGGAGTTTCATCCTTGGGTATATTGTTTGATGAGGATGATATAGAAGGCTCTTGCACATCTTTGAAAGGTGTAGGAATAGATGTCACTAGCGATTCAATTTGCTTATGAGGGGATGAGTCATTGCTATACATAGGTGTATGACTTTATCTTTCTCATAAGAATCACTTAGGACTCTCTTTAAGAGTTGTGTAATAAAGCCACCTTTCTTTGGAGATGCATTTGAATCCTTACGAGGTTTTGACATGATTGGGTTTTGATTTTGGATTTGTTTGAAAGGAATTTGGTTTTGATTTGACATGTTTGAAAGTTGGCCTGACGTGATTTGCAAATTTGGTTTTTGAATGTTTGATTGTAGTTGTTGATATGATTTGTTGGCTGACTTTGTTGTTGGCAATCCACATTTGGTTGAATGAATTGTTGACATTGTGTGTTTGGTTGGACATATTGTTGAAATTGTACCATTGGCTAGATTTGTTGGACCATGTGTAAGTTGGACTAGTAGGAAGGATAGATTACTTTTGAAGGTTGAGTCTCATAAGAATATGAAGGTTGGTATGACTCAAATTCCAATTCTGATTCTAAGTCTGAGTCTGGTTCTCTTATGATTGGTGGTATTTGATTATCTCTCTTAATTTTGTCTAACCAAATTACATGTGGGCTAGGATCAGTCTTGTTCAAACTAAGATTTTAATGTTTTGGATGCAAACTTGAGGTTTGGTTTTGAATGATTGTTTGATTTGGGGACGATCTTGGTTGAACACTACCAAGTCCTGGTTGCATTGGTTCAAAATTTTGTGGTGGTCCCAATAATGATTCTATACTCTGGTAGCATGTTTGTATGTGGACCAACATTTGGATTGAATTTTATGTTATGCCCTGCATATCTAGCCCCATCATTTTCATTCCCATGAAAATACAGGTCCCCAATTTTGTCTTTTTCTGTTAGTTTTCCCTTTGCTTTTTGGCTTTTGTTTTGGTCACTTCCTGAGTTCGGGTTTCTGAGTTCCTGGGGTGGCATTTTGTGTGTTTCCTTTTCTTTGTTCAAGAGTACTTATCCTCAAGTTCCTGAGTTTGTTTCTGTTCTCATTTGTTTGTCTTGACTCAGAGGTTCGAGTCTCCGTAGTTCTGAGTTGTTTTTCTATTTTCCTGTTCGGAAGTTTGGGTTCCCGAACTTCCGAGTTCTTTTTTTTTTTGGTTCAAAGAATCACTTTAGAACTCCGGGTTCTTGGGTTCTCAAAGTGTTTGTTTTCCTTTTGGTTTTCGCCCTAGATGTTTGGATTCCCAAAATCTTGAGTTTTTCTTTTGGTTTGTTCTTTGGAAAGTCAGGCTCTCGAGGTTCTGAGCTCATTGCCTGTTATGCCACTTCATAAACCTGAGTTCCCAAGTTCCTGAAGTACATTTATTGCAGTGTTGGATTAGGGTATAAATAAAACTAGAGTTCATTTTGGAGCTCATGTGTGCACTCACTCTTGTGAATCTAGAGCTCTGACCTTATGATCTTGAATGCCCAAGCACCTGATCCAACACCTTCTCCATTTTTTGTGCCAAGTAGGTGGATTTCTCACCTCCTCCGTATGGAGTTTTGTGTGTCCTAGGTAGATTTTTGTTTGGTTTAGTTTAGATTTCTTGTTTTTGTTTGTCTTGCTTTTTTTGTGTGTGTGTTTTGCCCTAACCTCAGAAACTCGGGTTCCCGAGATTCTGGGTTAGGGGTTTTCTTGCTGTCTTATCATTTCAGAAACATGAGTTCCCGAGTCCCTAAAATGATAGTCTCTTTCTTTCCTTGTTTGTTTGCCTTTCCCTAACTTTGGAAACCCAAGTTCCTAAGTTCCCAAAATTGGGGTCATTGGTTTGTTTTCCACCAATTTGGAAACTTGAGTTCCCAAGTTTCGGAATTGGTTTCTCTTTTGCATGTCTATTTGATTTGGAACCTCGTAGTCCCAAAGTCCCAAACCTTCTTTTCTGCTTCATCTTTGTAGTTTGTTGGGACTTCAGTTCTTTGAAGTTCCGTGTTTCATGTTAGAGTCCAACCTCAGAACTTCGGGACCCTAAAGTCCTGGGTTTGTTTTCCTAGTCGGTAGTTTGACCACTTCGGAAACCCAGGTTCCTGAGTTCCCAAAATGGTTCCCTTTTTTGTTTTTGGTGAGTTCGCTATCTCGAGTTCCCGGGGTTCCGAATTTGTTTGTCCTCTTGGTTTTTTGACCACTTCGGAAACCCGGGTTCCCAGGTTCCCGAAGTGGTCCCCTTTTGTTTTATTTTCTCAACTCGGGACCTCAAGTTTCCGAACTCCCAGGTTTTCTTTGTAGTTTGTTTTGTTTTCTCACCTTGGTACCTCAGGATCTCGGAGTCCCAAAGTGAGCTTCTTTTGTAGTTTTGTTTCTTTGAGTAGTTTCTGATGTTTATTTGGTTCATTTTGTAGGGTTAGTAGTGTGAATGAAATCTTCCTGAAAAGTGAAATATCTTGAGAAGTTTCTGATCACAATGAAGTACCAATATCAAGGGCGAACATACGCTTCCAAGTTGGAAGATGCCATCCAGTGGGTGACAGACACATAAATCTGGCATATAGAGCTCGAAGATATAGAGAAAAAATTGGAGAAACCAAGGTTAAGTGCGGAATATAGGAAAATTAAAAGATCCGGTCTGGTGGAGGCAGCTTTGTTCCCACAATCAGTGCAGACCCCTGAATTTATAATGCAAATTGCACAATTTTATAATCCTGACACTAGGCAATGTGTCGATGCAGATTAAAAACCAGTTATTAATTTATCTCCAGATATTTTAGCCGTAGTCTTCTAGATTCCCACCAGGAAGGAAGTACTAGTTGAGGGAGAGGAAGATGGAGAAAGGGAATGAAATCAAAATGTGAGCCAATGTGAAAAGAGAATGAGTGAAGAATGGCTCGAGGAAGAAAGGAAAATAGGCTTAAAGTCAAATGAGATTCTGAGGCAAGATTTTAAGGAACCACAAAGAGATTTGATAATAATGCTTGGCAAGGCCTTCGACAAACCTTCCTGCCAACACTTTCAGCAATGGATGTTCTCATTCAGGCTAACAATTTTGGATGGGCGACAATATTATGGTTGGGCACAAATTTTGTCAGATAATATAAGAGACTAGCTCAAGGAAGTACACAACACAAAGAAATTTTTCTTCACATCCTATGTTGTTTGGGTGGTAGCCAGATCCGGTCAATTTCTAGGGTTGCACACTGAGGGCACATTGGGAAAAGAAGAAGGACATAATGTTGTAAGGGAATACTACACCCAGTTGCCACTAAAAGAGTCCCAGTTGCATTATAAAAGAATAAATGACGCATTTTTGTTTCCCATTATTATAAGGCTAACAGGTGACACTGGGTTCAGACTGAGCAAAGAGGCAATGGAGTTAGTAAAGAAGTGGGGGTTCTCGTTCATACAAAACTCTTGATCTACCAATCTGAGGGTGAGTGGGTTCACTGATGAACCATTTTTGTTGCCCAGATACTGTACATATAGAATAATTTTGCTAGAATATGCAAGACAAATGGTACACTTGAAAAATTTGTTGTCCTCAAGGCATAAGACCAGGATTACAGGTGAAGATTTTCCCTTAAGCTTATCATTATTTTCATGTCCAAAGATTCATGTGGCAAAGGCTGCCAAATAGGAACTACAAGAATTGCGGTTGAAACCTTTTGATTATGCTAGACAATTTTATGACCCATACAATAAATGAAAAGGATTGATGCCTAAAGTGTATGAAGGACATCAACCTGCCCTGGAGGATTTTTGGGCCAACTGCCAGGATAGCTTTGAGGTAAGAGAAATATTATCATTGCCTCATCGTGCCTTAAATAAGGGATTTTGGGATTGATACCCACCCACCCAAACAACTACATGATGATGGCATTTTGATGGATCCTATGTATAAAAAAAAAGGAATAGATAAAAGGCCTCTCCCCCAAATAAGATGGTCATAGCAAGATATGGTTGAAATTGATACCATCTCTCGGCCTGTAATAGATTAAAAAAAAGGAATAGATAAAAGGCCGCTCCCCCAAATAAGATGGTCGTAGCAAGATATGGTGGAAATTGATACCATCTCTCGGCCAGTAATAGATAGAACCAAGAAGTGCTTAAGTCTAAGTATTAAACCATCTACCTCCAAAGGGAAACAAAAGAATATCCCGAATGACAATCCTCAATCGAGGATACACAAGGAATATACAAGGAGGACATGGTCAGAGTCGAGGAAAATACATCTGCAGACCCAGAGGAAGAAGATGAAACTCCTTTAACCACAAAAGAACTGAAGAAAAGGTTAAATGAAAAATGAAAGAAGCTAAATACTTGGCAAAACAAGTGAGTTTAGGGATTACTACCAGCCTAGGGGCCACACCTCAAGCATAACTTCATCCTATTAGGCCCGCCATTGAAGGTGTTGTAGAAATGATAGAGCAACCTACTACAGAAGCTCAACCATCAAGTGCCACCACCACCACTACTACCATGACTACCACCACTCCTACCACCACTACTACTAGCTCTGCAAGAAAAACACCTACCACCACATCAACTGCATCTGTTGAACCGAATGTGACAACAATGCCTCCACCTTTGGTCACAACAATGGTCACCCCACCTTCTGTTGTTTCACATATGCCTATGCTTGCAATGACTCCCACAACAAAGACAATAATTATTCATAATGTGGATTTGGACTCAGACCAAGTGGAGGTTGAGCCAACACTAAAGAAGGTAGAGCCCAAGAAGAGGAAAAGAATTACTCCTTCTAGTGTAGAGAAATGAAGGGGGCCCATCGTACAAAAGTTTTTAGAACTTAAACAGGCAACCCTCATGGACACAGATGATTATGGTCTACAGGAGAAACAACAAGGTGAAGCGGGGGAAATGGGACAAACACAGGATGTAGAGCATGATGAAAGACTTGTTCTCACTCCACAAGATGTGGAAAACTTGCTGAAAGATATCATAGGTGGAGAAGCAGAGCAACAAGGACCAGAGCCGACCAAAGATTTCAATAAACAACTGAGTGAGAGATTAGAATAATATCAGCAACAACATGAGGTTGATGACACTCTACTAATAAATGTGGCTCAACAAATGCTCATACAACAACAATAACTCGCTGTCCCAGTACCTCTTACCCAAGAAGGGACCCAAACTCCTCTTGATACAAAAGATGTAGAACAAGAGCAATAATAGTAGGAGGAACCATCACATGAAGCTAGGAGAGTGATGACACAAATACCACCCAAGGAGGAGACACAGATGAAGGAACAACACAATGGTTAACCTTCACTTTCAATAAGAAACAAAATGTGGTGTTGCCCAAACTCTCACTATTGCAAGCTATTATGGAGGAGTCGAAGAAAACAAAGAAGGCTAAAACAATTCATCATTTATCTAGAACTGGCTCCAGTGAAGTTATCTCACATCTCCTATTGAGGCTAAAGGGGAAGGACCTTCTACATATCAAGTGTCATAGGTTAGGATTGGGAAGCAGAAAAAGTGGGGAGAGCTTGACACTTTATATTTTGCTACCAATACAATAAGGAACAGAATGGAGAAGGAGCATAAATCCCAGCTATAGGTAACTGTGCAATTAGAACAATATAAACAATTTCTCGTAGAGATGGGGAAGCCTTTGGATTTAAGGGCTGATGACACACTGCCATCCACATCATCACTCCCAGAAGGTGACATAAGAGCCTTGATTGAAATAAGGAAAGTAGCTGCCACTAAGAAATCATGGGAAAAAGATAATATCTCAAAGGTAAAACTATTTCTACAACATACAACCAGAATTTATGAAAGAGTCCTTGAAACAAAAAAAGCAATAAGAGACTCCTCAGAAAATTGGGAAGTAAGAATTAGAGACTTCACCAAGTAGTGTGAAAACGAATAAAATATTGGCCTTGGGTGAAGAAGTATGTAAAAATGAAGATTTGCTGGGAGGAGATGATTTTGATAGTTTGTAGTCTTATATTTTTGTAATAGAATTTAGGATAGAAGTGCTTGAGCAATGTAGGTCGAGGATTTTGGAGGCACATGCTTCCCTTTTGAAGTCAATAGGTAAATATGGGAATTTTGTAAAGAAATTGCTAGGAGCGTATGGTCATGATATTTTAGGAGATGGACACCTCAAGGAAAGTGTAGTGCTAGATCAATGGGACCAATATGCAATGCATCATTTTGCACCTACAATGGAGTTTAATACAAGATTAATGGATAGGTACTCATTTTTTACTTCTTAGTGTATACATGTGGAGGAAGTGATTGATAAGCTGGTTGACAGGTCGGAGTAGGCAAAGCAAATTTTGAAGAAGTTTGAGTTCCCGATTTTGTATGTTGATGATCATCCCAAAGACATAGTTGCATGTTTAATCAGTAACTATAAGAGCTATAAAAGGGGTAGAGGATGAACATATAGTTGCTGCACATGCAATTTTGACTACTTTTTGAAGATATTTTTGACTACCACAAAAGTTGAGAGTTCAACTGCTGCACAACACCGACTTCAGTTTTCGGGCAAAATTCTACATCGATGCAATAGCTAATTTCAGGAACGCATGTTTCATAGTAATAGTTAATTGGTAGTTTCACTCAAGTTTAAGGCAGAGACTTGCATGTCAAATACAACTCCTTGTTTTTGTAGCATTTAGTTTAGAAAACTTTTAATTCCTAGAATTTAGGACTTGAAACTCTATAAATTAGATATTTTGATTTATTTAAGGGTCTGTGAATTGATGATTTGAGGTCCAATTTAGAGATTCTTTAAGAGATTTTGATGTAAATTTTATGAGTTTAGAAGATTTTGTGATACTCTTTGAAGTTTAATACAAAAATCAGCTTGTGGATTACTTGATCTACTTGTGTGTTCTATATGGTTATGTTCTTTGTTATCTGGTAACTTCTATTATTTGAATCAGTAACTAGTTCTTTTGGATACTTTGTTATTTTATGAATCATATTGCGCATGTAAATAGTATATGAAGATTAAATTGATAGGGTGATTATTGGTTTGATGATATTCATTTCCGTTGGTATGTGAAGTTGTCTGACACTATATATTTTCTGGAGTTCATCATTTGAATGTTGATTTAGTAATATTGATAGTACTCGGTTATGAAATTCTAACCATGTGGATCATTCATTTATTAATGTGTTGAATCCATTGTTATTTCCTTGTTCCCCTGATTTATCTTTTTCTATTTATTTTTTAGAGAATCTAAATCAAAAATACAAAAAAAAGTAGGTAATTTGAAATTGTTTCAACCAACAGGTCCCTTGACAGGTACAATCACATCAACCATTGAGCTTCCCATCACCGTCAAGACCCGATTATAGAGACCTTGGAGTAGTTAGTTTCCCAAAAATTACTACTTTTCAGGAGAGGTGGTGAGTGTTCACATAAACTACCTGACTATTGGTGAGTGTGTCAAAACACCCGTCAACAGTTTGGTTGTATGATATTATCATGTTATTCATTGGACCATCCATCGGTTGATATGTCAAACTTTGTTGCATCATTGGAGCTTGGAACCTGTTGGAACCCTAAAACTTTCAAATTTTAGAGTTCCATATTTAGTCATAAGGCAGATTTTTCCATGTGATTGTGTGTATTGCCTATGATTAGCCCTCAGGAACCTATTATGCAATCAAAACTTAAAGTAATATGTATTGCACAGATTCAAATCTCGAGGTGCGCGCTCTCAAGCCCTAATTCTTTTGTCTAAAAGTATGATGCCTTTTAAAATTTGTTTATATTCAAGTATTCCAATTTTAATATTCACTATGTCTTTTGAATAAATCCAAATGCAATTTACTATGTGCAATGCTAAATTTTTCTCAAAATCATGTTATCTAGACATTGAGCGGTTTTCTCCTACAGGGACATTACACTGATTGCAGTATTTTTATTTTTTTACAATCAGTCTTAATTATATTAATTGAAGAGTGTTTAAGTTTAAAAGTATTTTTTTTATCCTCCAATTAATATTATAGCATTTAAATTATTTGTGTTATGAAACTATATGATGTTTTAAAAACTAACACAAACTTTAAGCTCGTGTGATGTGTAGGAAATAAAAGATTAAGTGTTTGATCAAACGAAATGATCAAACACTATGTAGTCGGTTGAAGGAAATAAAGAGTTTATTTTCAAAAGCAATATATAAATACTCTAATTTACACATATATTTAAATCATTTAAATAAATGATTTAAGGACACATTATGAAGAGCATACTTTGAATCTTTTAAATAAAAGATTTAAAGTATTTTAAGGGAGGTAAAAGGTTTTTTATCTCATAAGGTAAAGTAATTATGACTTTTTCTCCAAAGGCATTATTATAGGGACTTCTTGATCTTGAAATTTTATTTATTTTAGGTGATTTCCATTTTATAGGTCATTCTTGAAAATCTCCTAAATATTAGGAGAATTTTGTGAGGGTTTTATTGCAATAAAAATAGCTTTGCCCTAAAGGTTGAGTTTTGGTAAAATACATTTCTTAGGGTAAATTATTTTTATTAATGGTTTTATGATTCTAGAAAAATAAGTAAGTCATCGGGGATCGGCATAAGGAGGTAAGTATATTGTTTTGATAATTGGTTTTTAACTTGATAATTAAAGGTAAAAATGATTTTATTTCTTCAAAAGATTATCAAACATTATTTTTACTTTTAAATCTTTCTTAAGTAATTATTACTCAATGTTTTGATTAATATGAAAAACAGGTTTTAAGGACTCGAAACCTTTAACATAGGAGCATATAATAGATCATCAAAAAACATCCAAACCAACTAAGAACAACTTACAAGATGACTGGCAAAGAGGCCAGTTAACCAAAAGGTCAGCAAAAGAAAGGAACAACAAAGCAGAAAAACCAGGGAAAACACATCACAACTATAAAGACTTAAGGAGATCTGCCACCTTATTGACCAGCTGGTCATAGTTTACCACAACAGCTTTGAGTTCTTCCAGGTCCTTGTTTGGCTTCTTCTCCTTTTTACCTCTGGTCCTTGTTCTAGGTCCTTGCACTTCACTCGTTCCTTCAATATCAGGTTCAATCTCCAGGGAGTCCTTCTCCTCCTCCAGTTTGCTGATGAGGATTTTTGTATTGCCAGCAAAGGCCTTCAAAATGTTTAATCTTTGCTCTGCAATAATTTTAAGGCATTCCTCAATTTTGTTGACTTTAGTGTCAATTTCTGCCATTCCAGTGGTCACCTCCTCCACATTTTGGTCAACTTCTAAAATCTTTCTCTGTATTTGTTCCTCCAGTTTCTTAACATTGTCTTCCTGTCTCTTCTGATTGTTCCTATTAATCCATTTCATTATTATTTTGTTCATTTATGATCTTTGGGGTACTATTGTATCGATCCTTAAAAATGATTGATCTGACATCCTCGAGGAGGCCCTCTTCTCCCTTCCATGTGACAATTTTTTCTTGATTAACTGCCATGTTGGCAGCCCAGTCAATTAAACAATTAGCTTCACAATAAATATGAGATATGAAGATTTTCCCAAAGGTGCTAATGAGGTCTCTAGCTGCCTTTATTATGTTATTAATATTCCATGAAGGCTTAGAGGCTCCCTTTAGGCATTTGATGATGTTGTTAGAATCCCCTTCAATCCATAGGTAGGGATAGTTCCATCTTTTGGCTAGGAGAATACCTTGGAGTGCATCCATTGCTTCTGCTTTATGGTTTGTTTGACTCCCTATAGGAACAAAAATCATTTCCTTACAGTTACCATTTTCATCTCTGAGAATTGCACCACATCTCGCAGGGCCAGGATTACCTTTCGCAACATCATCAAAATTGACTTTGAGCCAACCATTTGGGGGAGTTTTCCATCTAGCTTCTAATATTTTGCTTTGTTTGGGATAAGAATTAACAACACTCTTCAGATTCTAGGAGCTTAATACATGAGTTTCCAAGGGGTTGGCTGAAATACAAGGAACCCCAATGATCCCAATGTTCTCCACAATCGTCCATTGAATTTTCTGGAAAACAACATCCTGGGTGAGAGAAGTGTCCCTAAATATATGGTTGTTCCTTTCTCTCCATATCCCCCATAGAATGTGAGGGAGAGATAGCTGCCATAGAGATCTCAAAAAGGGGTTAGACTAGTGATAATTCCAAGAGTGGAACAATTCACTGATAGTGTTAGGAAACACCCAATCAATGCAAAAATTCTTAAGAAATCTTTCCCAAATTGAAATAGTAAAGAAATAGGGGATAGCCAAATGTTCCACAGACTCTTCCTCCTCAAGACATAGAGCACATCTATTAGGAAAAGAAAAACCTCTACCCTTAAGATTGTCTAAGGTCAATATTTTATTTTGAAGAATAGTCTAATAGAAAAAGTTGATTTTAGGGATTGGGCCCTTTATCCAAGATTTAGACTAAAAAGGATTTTCTGAGAGGGAAGGGGAGAGGACACCATACATTGAAGAGATAGTGATGTTTCCTTTAGGTTCATATTTCCATATAAGGGAGTCTTCCTCTTTGTTCAGCCAAGCCGAAGAAAGATGGTTCTTAACATTGATAAGGTCCGGGTGAATACTTTCAATGTTCTACCATTTATTTCCTATCCAATACCCCTCAACCAAAGGGCCAAAGATTCTAATATAGGAGGAAGAATAAGGGACCCATTCAAGGATATCAATCAGAGATTTATCAAAAAGCCAGGGATCTTCCCAGAATCTAACTTTCCTACCATTGCCAACTTTCCATTTAACCCCTTTAGCAATGTTGTCTTTACACTTAGAGGCATGATTCCAAATATGGGACCCATTCATACTAAAATCAGAATTGATAAAAGAGGATAGAGAAGAAGACAAAAGAGAGTACTTACTTCTCCAAATTTTACACCATTCACTATCAGAGTGGAACAATCTCCATACCTATTTAGACAAGAGAGATTCATTAAGGGTCTGAATTCTTCTAAGGCCCAGGCCTCCTTTACTTTTCGGTCTGCACACCTTATCCCAAGCCACAAGAGACATTCTTTTCTTTTCCTCAACCCCTGACCAAAGAATTTTTTTTTGAATTTTCTCAATTGCATCAGCATATGTAACTGGAATTCTGAAGAGGCTAAGGGAATAGATAGGTATGCTTTGAAAAGAAGATTTTAAAAGTTGAATCTTTCCAACCTAACTTAAGAGGGCTCCTTTCCACCCAGCAAGCTTTTTTTGAAATTTGTCCACCAAAGAGTTCCAAAAGGAGTGAGGTGGTGCAATGCCCAAAGGAAGGCCAAGATAAGTGGCAGGAAGATCAGCAATCTGACATTCCAGAATTCTTCTAATTCTATGTTGTCTTCTCTTTGGAGTATTGATGCAAAAAACTTCACTTTTAACCCAATTGATAAGCTGACCTAAAGTACAAGCAAACTTACACAGAGTGTCCTTCAGGGTTCTAGCTTCTGAAATGCTTGAATCCCTCATGACAATGGTATTGTCCACAAAGGTTATTCACCAACATAATTACATTTTGAGAAATTATTTTAGTACCCTTAAAGGTTTATTTTATTACTAGTATTATTTGATGAAGCATTTAAAATATTTTTGCCTCAAAAGTTTACCATATATGATGTAAATTTATTTATTTTAGGGTAAACTCTTTTACATGGGGATTATGTTTTAAAGTTTTTAAATTTTATCCCTAATGTGAATATTTTGATTTATCAATAAACTAACTTTGTTTTTTGTGTGCAGGAAGGATACATTTGGTCCTTCCTTGGCATATATTTCACAGGAAGTATTCCTTACCCTAAGTTGGATATAATGTTTTATTTATCATCTCTTAAAACACAATGATTTTTTTTCTCAGAAAATTACTTTGGTAAGAATCATATTCATTTTTAGTTACCTTTTGAATAATTATAAATGAATATATCTTGTCAAAGGGAAATTGCATATATGCTTTGAGGTAGAAGTACCTATTGATATTTCTTATCATTTTTTCATAATTATTGACACCCTAAATCAATAAATTGAATAATTTATTAGGGTAAAGTTAATCATTTGGCAATGTATCTTCTTGGTGATATTCTATAATTAAGGGGTGATATGGTTATATCATATAATAATGGTTTGATCGGTTCCTTGCAAGTGTACATCCCACATAATAAATTACTTCCAAGGGAATCAAAGTTGCCCTATTAAGTGAAAATGTATTCTTATGGTATACAAGAGGGAAGTCAATTCTTTTATCTTTTTACATCATGTTATCATTTGAATATACATTAGGGTAAATTATAAAGAGTTTGATTCACTTTATGATGATACATTTTCCTAATCAAATTGAAAAGTGAAAATATATTATTGCAAAGATGGAATATTTATCCAAAATGATTATTTCCAAAGGGAAACTTATATGGTTAATGTTACTTTTGAAAAGTAAATTTGAAAATCATGTGAATATTAGGGATTATTATTTACGTAAACATTTTCCCTAGAATTTTTAGGAGCAAATTATTAAATATCCCTAGCAATATGAGTTTTTGATAAACAAATAAATTGATTACATTATTTAATGTGCAGAATGGTCACATATGAAAGTTTACATTTATTCCTAAAAGCACATATTGAGGAGGGAGTATTTCTCTCTAACAATATTTATTTACTTGCAATAACATTATGGAAAGTAAATATCATTTATAGCATTTGACATAATTATGATAATATTTTATTTTCCTTTGAGGAATTATAAAGATATATATGTTTTGCCAAAAGGGAAATTGTATTACATAATTAATATTATTTTGATGTATTATTTATCATTATTTCTACATTAATATTTTTACCCACAAATCATTAAATTGAATACATATTGGGGAAAGTATTATGTTTTATTATATGGATGATGCATTTAAAGATCAAAATATTATATTTGGACCAAAAGAGAAAATATGTTTTATTTTGAAGAGTTCTTTTTTACCTTGAGTAAAATGATGAAAACAGTTGTGTATTAAAATGGACTTATATTGCATATGCTTATTATTTGCCTTAGGTCATAAAATCAAATGTTTATATTAGGGTAAATTATTATTTTATTATGAATAAATATTTACAAGTGTAAAGTTCTTTGATTTTTATGAGGGAATAAAGATTATTAATACTTCAAAAGCAAAACCTAGTCAAGAGTAATATATGATTTATCAATAAAGTTGATTGGTTTAATTTATGTGCAGGATATTTCATCAAAGCTTGATGAGGAGGAATATCAAAGAATGCATAAACGGAAATGGAATTTTATCAAAGTGAAAGATTGAAAAGAGTATTATTAAAGTTTTTATTTAGTATGTATTTAGGGTTCTTTGTAATCATTTATTAAACCAAAGGGTGTGTCCTTTGGAGGGCAACTATTTGTAACTCCCTCATGTGTGTGAAAGGGTGTGTCCTTTCATATGTGCCTATTGATTTATATATTTAAAGGGAGTTGGTTTTATAGAGGAAGAGGGAAGGAGATTTTGATAGAACATCATGTTGTTGTAAGGACTGAAAGTCATTTGTATTAGGGAAGTCTATAGGAAGAAGAAGTATCATTTTGTGCAAGCAAATTATAATGAAGTATATCCAAGTGTAGCTTTTGTGTGTTGTCATTTCTTAGAGATTAATATACAAGGTTCATTGTTTCTACTTCAAATATAGTGTATACTTCTGTGTTAATGAAATATTCTTTGTCCTCTTGATAAATCTGTTTAAGGATTTGCTATAATGTGAATCACATGCTGTTACATTAAATGTGAGATTGGGTTCTTATTGTTTATGTGACACATACTGAACCTTTATAGTGATGATTAACATTGTCTCCTAAGTTGATAAAGTTATTTGTCCACAAAGTATCATATATATTCTTGGATAGAGGCATTGGTCTGTTATTCATTCTTTGAGATTCTGATTTGATACGCATAATGTCCTTGAGAGAGAAACATTCTTATAAATCCTTTTGAACTAATCTATTGAATATTTCTTGTATGTCCTAAAAGCATTTTATTTCCAAAATACAACAATCTTTATACACAATTATCTTTACATTTAGTTTTCAATTTCAAAAGCATTCAAATAAAAGCACTCAACAGTAGCAGGAAATTATTTCCATTCTTGCAAAGAGTTGTCTTAGCAAAGTTTAAATCCACTTTAAATAAATGATAAAGACCAAATGTGAAACATAGATGAAGTGTTAGTAAAATGTGAAAACCTAAAAGAAGGGAACACAGACATGTTAAAGAATGACATTGCAAGCATTGGCCATTTTTAGATGCCTATAGGTAATATCATTCAATTTAACCTTTTTAAACCTAGTTCATTGCTTGTAGTCATGGAATCACACACTATCACATTAAAATGTCAAGTGCAGATCTGAGACAATTTAGCTCTCCCTTGAGGATTGAAGTCAAACCCATTAGGTCTCTTATAATTATTTCTATGAAAAAGAAATTGATTCTAGGTTGATGCAAACATTAGCATAGGATCACTTTTCTTACATATCATTTTGGTGAACCATGTGTAGCTTACATTTAAATACTTTTTTATCTCTTACAAAGATTTTTGTATTTGATTTTCTAGTTAATTATTTGCGTTTTTTAATTAAATAGCTCTCTTAACACTTACAAAAGCATTGTGTTTAGTTTGGAAATAAAAAATTTAACAAAATATTTTATTTTCATCTAAGAGGCTACTCTTGCATATTTTTAAATGTCATGGCATTATTCATTACTTAGATAATATTTTTTTAAAGATATTATCTTCATTTTTTTCCTGTCAAATCATTCATAGATGTATCATGTTGCCATTTTGATGATTCTTATAATTATGATAAAGTAGATGATTATCACTCTCCCAAAAGTGTTCCTCCTCATGAAAATACTTTAGTGAAAAAGGATCATATCATTGAAATTTTCCTTAGTGATAATTTACCTTTAACCCATATCAATGGTCCTCTTCATGGAGATGAAGCATTGATTTTCAAAGAATGTGATACCTCTCCCAAACTAGGTCCCACTTAAGGAGATATTTTGACACAAGAGGATTCCATCATTCTCCTTAGTATCACTCCTAATATATGTTTAGATAAAAAAATTTGTATGAATGAGGCTACAAGGATCTACATTCTCACCAAAGGATCAATCCTTCTTTGTGTATGCAACAAAGAATAAAGGTCCCAATGGACCTTACACTATATTATTATAGAGATGGTGTAGGTTTCCTAGCATCTTGTCCACCTCCACCCACTTCCCCATTACCTCCAACCAAGTAGAAAAACCTTCCTTCACATGATATAGGATTGCTTCCTGATCCTTATCCTCCATCTAGGAAAAAGATAACCCTATTGAGGCTTTGAAAAGATTAATTGATTAATCTTCCTACTACAAATATCATTAATATAAAAAACATAATCAATCAAATCCCATTTTTGTGCATATCATGCATGCTTGGAAATGTCACTAGTGAATTTAAGGCATTTATGAGAGTTCTAAAATCTTCTTAATAATGGTATTATGCATATGTCAACTAACATTAAGTTTCTTCTTTGTCCTAACATAATCGATTAAACCATGCTCTATTATGTTTCTCCTCATTAAGTTACATATGTAACATTACATGGGGGATGATCATCATTCATGGTGGTACATTATTATGTGCAATAATACTTTATATTGGGCAGAAATATAATAGTCTATGGCTTGACATTCCTTGCCTATACATTAGGGGGAAAGCATAAGTAGTGTTTGAAAGGTGTGTATCCTTGTTTAATAATCCCTTCTCTTATTTTAGGAGGTATGCATATTTGGTTAAGGATCCCCTCTCTTTGTTTTGGGAAGTGTGTATCCTTGTTTAAGGATCTCATCTCTATATTCTTTGAAGGTGTGTCCTTGACTAGGATACCTTATCTTTTTTGGAGGTGTGTATGCTTAATGAGGATCCCTTCCCCTTGTCTATAAGGTGTATTCCTAATGAGGATCCTTGATGAGGATCCCCTCTCTTTAAAATGTGTGATCCTAATGAGGATCCTGTTATGCCCTGCATACTCACCCCCTCCATTTGTTTCCTAGAAATGTGGGTCCCCCTTCTTTATTTGTTTTTTTTTTCATTCTTTCTTGTTCATCATCTTTATTTCCTCTTTTGCCTTTTTTTTGTTTCCTCTTTGTGTTTCCTTTGTTTTCACTTCCAAGTTTCAGAGTTCCAAAACCTTGGAGTGTGTTTTTTATTTTGTTCCTTTTCTCTTCTTGTGCACTTTAGAACTCTGGAATCTCAGGATCCCGAAGTGCGTCTCTTTTCCTTGTTTCTATTTTTTTGTTTTGGCTTTACAGTTTTAGGTTTCTAAAACCCTGAGGTGCCTTCATTTTGTTCTCTTTGGAACTTCGAGATCTTAGAACCCAAAATCCCAAAGTTCTCCCTTTTGTTCACATGTGAAGGACCTTAGAACCCCACAATACCAAAATCTTGAAGTCCTTTGTGTGTTTCTTTATTTGTTCCTTTTGTGAAGGCTTCAAAATATCAAGTTCTAAAAATCCCAAACCTTTTGGTTTGTTCAATTTGTTGGAGCCCCAGAACCTTGGAATGCCAAGATCCTAGGTTCTCCTTGTTGTAGATGTGATTGTTCTAGATAAGATGATGTTGGTAAGTAGTTGTCATGGTTGTCATTAATGTCAAAATATTGGTTGGCATTGATGTTTTTGTTGTTCCTGATCCAGAATGTGTGTTCTCAGAATATTTGGTGCTCCGAAAGATGTCTTGGTGGTTTGGATATTTCAGGTAATTGGATATGGTGTTGATCATTGGTATTAGTGTATCTGGGTCCTATTCTTATTCTTGTTGCTTTGGGAGATTAATTCCAGAATTTGAGGATGTGCAACGACTTGTGATGTAGCGTGTGTATCATAATTTTTAGATCCATAATTTCTAATCAGTGTAGCATGTTGATTGATGTGGTATGGTTGATTGATGTGGTATGGTATACTACTCATTCCTTTCCACCACCAGAATGTTTAGTATTGACCTATTTTAGATCTCCATCTTGGCTGACTTGAAAGACCATGCTTCCTGGAAAAGAATATATATGAGGTTGATCTGATTATTTTAGATATAGAAAATGTGTGACATTGTTTTGAAGATATGCAAGATTGGAAAGGAAAGATCAAACTATTGGTGATATGTGTGAGTGTGTTGGTATTGAGGGACTGGAAGTAGTTCAACTTGCAGATTGTGTTTCAGTGGTGGATTATTTCTCTCTTTCTCTCTTTCTTTGATAGTGAGCCCACTTGCAGTGAGCATTCTAGCAGTGAGCCACCCTCTGCAAATATAACCTTAATCGATGTTTTTATTGAGAACTAACATTCTTTGTGGTTTTTTCCTTCTTGGGTTTTCCACATCATATTTGGTGTTCATTGTGTGATCTACTGTATGTTTCTATTTTTCATGTTGTATCCATATTAATTAATTTTGTTAGTTTGGATCCAAAGATGAAAAGAATATAAGTAATCATTCCAGGTAATCAACTAATTCACCGCCCCTCTCAGTTGCCTGGATATTCAACAATTGGTATCAGAGTGTTGGTTCCTTGGAGAAGAGCTTAACCACTTGAGGTAGATCCTGATCCAATGGAACATAAATTAACTATTCCTATCTTTAAGGGATCCGATTATAGTTTTTGGAAAGTGAAGATGAGAAGCTATTTGATATCTTTCGGATACAATACATGAAAAGCAGTGGAAACCAAGTATGTTCAACCGACAAATGGCCTTACCACTCCAAATGAGATTCAAGCTTATGAAGAGAATGAAAATACAAGGTGTTCTATCTTTAGTGCTCTAAGACTGAATTGACAAAGGTTATTTTATTGAATATTGCTTATGAGGTCTAGGAAAAGCTGATAGATATCTATGAAGGAAATGATAGAGTGAAATTATAAAATAAGCTAACAGCTAAGCACAGATATGAAAATTTGAAAATGGAAGAAGGAGATGACATAACTATCTATTTTCAAAAGGTTGATAGTGTGGTAAATGAGATCAGAGAGATTGGCAATTTCATACCCTAAAAATGGTCACCTAAACCATGGGCCCCTAATCTCGACAACATCACCAAGGTCCTAACCAAAGGCAATTAAATCAACCTTGAGCACCTAATTAATTAATTCTTCAATCATTAATGTTACATGGCAAATTAATCACTCTATATTAATTAAATATTTATTTAATTAATTAAATCATTTTGAGCAATTATCCTATTTATTTAATTAAATATAATAGCATATTTAATTAATAAATAAATTTACCATTCAAAACAAAAAAAATGAATTAATTTACAAAAAAAGAAAATTAATTTACAAAAAAAGGAATTAATTTACAAAGAGATATTTATCACAAAAAGAGGAATTAATCTGCAAAAGAAAGAGTTAAATTGAAAACAAAAGAAAAGAATTAAATTGAGAGAAGAAATCAAACTTGAAATATTTCTTTTTCTAAAATTGAGATAACTTGAGAAATCAGAAAAGCAATTAAATTCAATTAATCATTTTCTCTAAAATTAAAACTCAAAGCTTTTCTTGAGGAAAGAGGTTCAATTATATTGAAAAGGCTTTTTCTAAATAAAGATCTTGAGCAAATTAAAGAAAAGTGCATGGAATCATCTAATTTTATCTCAAGTACATGGAATCAACTAAATTTATCTCCAATGTGAACTTGAACTTTTAATTTGAATGCATTCAATCAAGCTATAATTGGAATTTATCTCAAGATTAACTTAATCTGATCTCTCAATTATTTCAATTATCCTGAATTGTATTTTTTGTTGAGGAATCTCAACTGCTCATTGCTAATCGATCTTGACCATCAGTCTCTCTTTTGAGTCTCAATAAATTCAGCCTTCATCTCTCATTCAAAACACCCTGGAGATTTATTGTTATTGTGCAGTTTTTGCTCTGGAGTCATTGAAGATATTATGCTTTGAGATTATTGCATCTTAGTTTAGCTTTTTGCATACTTAGTTTAATCATTATTAATTTCATTCATCTAGCTTAATATTCATTTCATTTAGCTTAATATTCATTCATCTAGCTCATCTTGCATACATTTAGCTTATTCTTGTTCTCATATAGATTAAATCCTTCATCTTAGTGTAGTCTAGTCACTGGTATTGCTTAGAAAAATCTGAGAGCAAGTCTATACTCGCATCTTTTAGAAGGCAATAGGTTGATTTGTTATGGTATTTATATTTATGATTATATTTGTATAACCATGCATGAAATAACTTAATTGAAGTGTTATGTCTTATAGCTTGCATATACTTATCCACTTTTCACACACATAGGTGACACTTTGATAGATGAAGATATAATTGGGAAGATCTTGATGTCCCTTCTAGAAATCTACAGTGACAAATATCAACAATTGAAGAAACCTATGATCCAAAGAAGTTCACTTGAGAGAAACTATATGGAACTCTATTAGTGCTAGAGATAAGGAAGTTTGGAAAAAACAATCCTAAGACTGAATATGCATTAAAGCATCTGAGGATGATCCAAAAGATGTAAGTTCGGATGAGATGGAAGCAAACTTCGTAAGGAAACTAAAGAAAGGCATAAACAATTATAAAGGTATGTTACCTCTTAAATGTTTTAGATGTGGAAAGATTGGTCATATTGCTACTAGGTGTTCAAAAAAGAATTCAAGACAAAAGTCTAGAAAAAATAAAGGAAAATTCAATAAGAGAGCCTATTATGTCAAAGATGATGCTGACATTTTAGATGATGAATAAAATAGAAGATATTGATTGCTTAGTTTTGGTAGAAGGGGATGTTCCTAAAATTGATATCCCTAAGATTGTTGCTACTACTTTACATGCTAGAAGAGATAGAAATGAATGGCTAATAGTGGATGTTCAAATCATATGACTTGTGACAAGAGTAAGTTTGTAAAACTTGATAAGTATGATGGTGGTACTGTTAGGATCGGAAATGATCAGACAACACAAATTGTGGGAATTGGTTCTATTTCTTTTGATGGAAAGCATAATACTGATAATGTTCACTATGTGAAGGGATTGCATCCAAATCTTCTAAGTGTTTGATAGATGTACAAAAAATGGTTACAATGTTGTCTTTCAGGATGATGGTTGTGAGATACGAAAAGGATCTAGAATTGTTATTGCAGTAGAAAAAAGGACTGGTAGAAACATGTATCTACTAGGAGCTGCAAAGCATTTCTTGTTATCTCATATCAGTTATAGCTAGCTCCGACACTAAATAATTCTTGTACATGTACGAGAAAATGAGTACAAGTATAAGTATGAGAATATGTGTACTATTACAAGTATGAGAATACAAGTACCGGGAAAAGATTATGAGAATATTCCTTTACGGTTAGGATTATTCTTTGTTAGACAACTTTGTATGTTGCCCTAAAATTGCATGTTATAAGTAGCTAGAATGCATAAGGCATTGTAATTGTGTTGTACTGATTTACTGGATAATAAGAAAAGATTGGATGGTTGTGTTCTGTGGATGTAATCCATCTTGGGTGAACCATGTTAAATCTTTGTGTTATTTTGTGTTGTGTTTTTTCTTCATCTTTGTGTGTTTGTATTTGCATATAATTGATAATTTGTATTTGCTTTGGATCTGCCTAAACCCTAACAACCTTGAGAGGTGCATCCCAATCCATCCTATTTTGGAAAAGAATTAGGTGGCACCAAAAATAATAATATCTGAAATCCAATTGGGCTTTCTCATCCTCATGCAGCTTGTCTTGAATGTACGTTGAAAAATCATACAATTCAATAGATTGTGGATGTTGGATTTTTATTGACATCATCATTAGGTCTATGGGTATCTTAGACCTTCCACAATCCATCCCTAAGACTTGACAAAGAGCATAATACGTATTTACAAAATAATTTTCAAATGTTACCAAGTCAAAGGCCTCCTTCTCAATATTCAGAATGCAATTTTTCCCCATCTGAAACATCCTCTTTCTATAGTGGGGGATCTCTTGTTCTTTGTAAAAATCTTTTTTTATGCAATATTTTATCTCCAATCTTCTCAAGTCAATTGGCATGGGAGCACTTCTGTTTAGATCAAAACATTGAATGATGGCCTCCTTGGCTACATCAGCTAGAATATGCCCACCTGCTATTCTCATTATCATGCTTTTAAAATGGTAATGCTTACCCAAATCCCTGATATATAGTGGCTCTACAAAAATATTTGGGACAACCAGCTTGGCTAAATCTAAATTCCAACAATTTGAGACTTGTGTCGGCTTGTCTCTATTTCCATAAAAATAGTAGATGTCCCACCCCTATTAGTAGTGATGGCATCTCTACATTTAGAACTCTTATCTAAGAAAATAGTTTTGATAGTCTCCTGCTTAATTGACCCCTTGAAAAGTTCTAGTAAATCTTGGTGCAATCCCATTACATCTCTTCTCTTCTTCTTCTCCATTTCCTCCAACTTCTTCTCAACATCGTCAGCCAGTTCTTCAAAAGTTTTGGCCAGAATTGATGCAGCAAAGGCTTGTGCAGGTTTCTCTTATTGAGCAGGTGGAACATTTTCAACAACATGAGGATTTTCTTCAACAATTGGGGCTTGTTCGGAGGATGAGGAGGCATTTTTATTACTGGGATCTCTCCTTCGCTTTGGCTTTGGGGTTTTAGCTTGGGCAGGAAGGTTAGACTCACTAGTAGGTGGTTCTTGCTTAAAGGATGAGGTGATAGTTTTCTTGGTAGAAGCCCTCCTTCTTTTTGGCTTTGGAGCTTTGGCTTGAACAAAAGGATTGGGCTCATCAACAAGTAATTATTTCTCAGAGGGTGGAGTAGCAACCCTCTTTTGTGCTCTCTTCCTCTTTGGCTTAGAGTATTCTTCTTGGGTAGGCTTGCTTGATTCGGTGCTGGGAGGATTTTGTTCAATAGATGGAGGGTTTGGTACAATAGCCAGTTCATTAAAAATAGCAGGGGTTGTATGAATTACTATAAGGGGGGTGGTGTGAGTGATTTCTAGGGTGGAGGAGGCCTCCCCTTTCTCAGGTTTATTCTTAGAAGCTGGACAGGCGGTCTCTTTCATTTGGGATGTTGTTTCTACACTTTTAGGGTTAAAAACTACACTTCTATGACAAGCACAAATTCTACATGACTTCCTAATTCTTCCACAAAAATATAAGGAAATAGGATTTATAATCACTTACTTGGATTATAAAAACCCTTGGGCACAATTGAAGATCTGATAATTGCTTTAGATCACCTTGATCTGTCTTCACTCACTCTTTGAATGCAGGATGCATAATGAAACTACAAAATTCAGTTTTTTTAATCGTAGGAAGGCTGCTATTAATTCCTACGTGCAAGGTCAGTGAGTTGGTAGCCTTAAAATTCAAACTCCATCTTTGATCTTAGAATGGATGGCTAAGATCACATCTTTGACCTCCTTGACTACTGACATGGCGCCTTATAATTCCTCCTTCACCACCTTTGATTTTCTTTACATTCTAAAGTCTTTCTTGTATGAATTTTTTCGCCACCTCTATGGGTGTTATTTTTCCATGTGGGATAGCGAGGCTTCATCATTTCCATCATTTTGCTACCCTCATGGGACCATTTTTCCTTAGTTCTCCTTGTTGCGGGGTAGTGGGGCTATTGACTCCTTCATTATATTTCTTATCCTACTTGTCTGTGGCACTATTATCTTCTTTGTATTCAGCCAGTGGGGTAGCCGAGGCTACTTTCTTTGTTATTTCTTTCCATCTCGCTAGCCTGTGGGATAAACACTTTCTTCATTTCTAGCTCGCGGGGTAGTCATTTTACTCTTATCCCACCAGCCTACATCATGTTTTCCTAGGCCTTTTGACCCTTGCGGGTTAAAGTTATCCTTGTTCTCAAGTGCATCCCGCCAGCCCACGAGGTCTTTCCTTCTTTATTTTTATCTTGGCGACATGGCGGGACACACTTATCTTCCATATCTCTTACTTCTTCCCACTACCTTGGGAGAACACCTTTTCCTTTATTTAATCATGTGGGGTGATGGTGCCACCATTTTACCTTTAGCATATTACACTATCCCGTCAACTTGCAAGATGTTTTTTTATCTTTGGCTAGCCACTGCGGGGGTATGGGATGACTCGTTTCATTTGAATAACATAGAACTCCTACTACCCTACGTCTCTTCCTTAAATACCAAATGAACATTGTGGGGTGATGAGGGAATACTAAAACATAAGCCCCCACCATCCCACAACACCTATAGATCACCCAACAAGACCATTACGGGGTAACAAGAAGACCCTCTCTTAAGTGAATAATTTTAACACATGGTCTATACGTTGAGGGTAAAGGGGCCATGGGATTCATGAGCACTAAGACAACTAGGACTTAGGGACTTAGGCAAAATATTAAAATCGACCCCCATATTAAAAGGCAATTAGACCCAATATAAATAACCTAGCACATGGGGCTGGTTATCAAACTACTAAGAACCCTTCCACTCATGACTTAAAGGGTCTACAACCTACTATCATTGGTCAACAAAAAATTAGAAAAGGGATGGAGAAACCCTAAGTGGAGGCACAGAGGAGTAAAACTCTACCAACACTTTTGAAAACCCTAACCCTAGAAAGGCTTTAGAGAACAAAAAGCAAGAAAAATCAGCAAAATTTTCACATTCCTAACATGGTTCACTAGTCTAAATATGCAAATTAGGAATAAAAATATAATCCCATCAATTTCATTGAGGAACAACCAATTAGGCCCAACTTTAGTCCCTTGGGAGAGATAAACATGTGGATAGATTATTCTTTGATGATTGTTGATAATTGGATAATGATTTAAATACAAATTTATAAAAATAAGATAAAAGGATGTAAAATTGACAAAAATCAACATAAAAAGGCAAATACATAATTGAGAGTCAACAAAGATGTACATAAATGGAAATGAGGTACAGAGAGGAGCTTGTGACAAAAAGAAGAGCTCAGAGTGGGTGGACATTGTAGCTAGGCACCATAGACTTGATTAATGTTTAGGTGAAAACATATGTCAAATTTGGGCTCAAAAACCTTCACTACCTTCCTTCCAAATTGTAGTTCAAATTGGGATGATTATGACACTAATTAACATAGTCTAGGTTTTTTTGTTTCCTTTTCTTTGGTAACATCTATCTCAATCTGGATGAAGCTCTTGTACCTTCAAATGAATGAAACTTGTTCCTAAGTCCATAAATACATAAACGAAGAGAAAAATGGTGTTGGGTTGTATAGGGTCTTTCCTAAGTCAAAACCCAGATAGGTGTTAACCTCCACTATAGAAATGATGATTAGAAAGAGATCTTACACTTGGTAGTGAGGAGGCTATATCTAGAGGAAATGCTAAATCGAAGTGTTGAAATGAAATGATTATACCTTTGATTCATGATGAAATGTTGTTTAGATCAGTCCTCCAAGTGTTAATACAATAACATGATGAATCATAATAAAATCCACCATGAAAACATACTTGATGATAACTCATTGTAGCTTGATGCTTCTTGTACTCAAATATACTCTTGAATGAAGAATATTTTCTCTTGAATTGGAATTGATAGGTTTTGTAAGTATGAAGCTGATCAAAATGAATTAGGAAAGATGTCTTATATAGGTTTTTTAAAGTATTTTTGTATTTTGGGTGACTTGCAATGCTCATATGCAAATTTCAAGACCAAATTCCACAATGTTAAGGCCAAGACAATAATCTCCCATTTTTTTGGCAAAAAAGTTTTAGTCATTATGGCTAACTGACAATGACTCATCAAAATAAGCCCCATTTTTGTGGGAAGTGAGATAATGGGGCCCTAATATTGGATCTAGAATTCAAATTTAGATTGACGGTATTTAAGTATGAAATAAAGTGTCTTGAAATTTAAAATAGAATAGAACCTAAATAAGCTTGAAAATACATAGGATATGACACACTAAATCAATGACCCAAAAGGAGTGTGAAATTGGAAGGGGCTACAATTTATAAAACCACACTCGTAAGAGGTTTCCACATAAAATCTTGTGTCTCTTATTTGTGTTGATATTTTTTATTGCCTCATTGTGATTGTTAAGTTTTAATAAGTAAAAGATTGTCTTATACCTATTCACCTCCCTCTCAGTATAAGCATGTGTTTTTCTCCATCGATTCGATTGTTTGATTTGATGATACTATCATATTTTACATAGTAAGTTTAGATGGATCATTCTACTACAATCTCACTTGATAGATGTTGTTGGGTCTCAAATCAACAGATTGGATAGGTTCTAAGGAAATGCCAACTCCTATGATCAAACCCTCCAATTGACTTGGCCAACTTATAGAGTGAACCTATTTGGTTACTAACTCTCTCACTTTTGTGGTCCTTTTATCACGTGACTTAGTCATATTATTACCCATGTTGTCTTCACACATGTTTGTATTGTCCATACTGTCTGAAATTTTTTCTTCATCATATAAAGGATTTGAGAATACATGAAAATCCTTTTCACACATACCATGGCAATAGGGAATATGATTTTCCTCTATCACTTCATCACATAAGGGGTTTGAAAACATTTGAAAGCCATTTTCAAATTCGCATACCTCCTCTTTATCAATTGTATCATCAAGGTACTCAGGTATGGATTCACTCTCCTCATGACTGGTACAATATTCTTCATCAATGTTAGCAACAATTTCTTCAAGTTCTGACTTGTACTCACAAACATCATCAATTGCTTCTTCATCAGATGGGACTTCCAAAGGGATAACTAATTCTTCTATATAATCATCTTCATTTGCATCTCTTATGTTGATGTTACTCGTCTCACGCAAATCATGTATTTTTTTATTCAATTCTTCAAGAATTGAACATGCTGATTCCAAACTGTCAGACCCGCATTCTCTCATGATCAATTCCTCCAGTATAGCTGAATTAAGTTGTGTATTATCAAGAATTTGGAAATAAGTCACCATTATTCTGCCAATCAATTTTTCTATAGATTCACCTTCCTTTCTTCTTATGTTGTAGATTGCATTGCCGCAATCATAATCTGATTGAATCTGATTTTGGTATGGATAACCAATTGAAGGGCTAGCGACTAAAGTGTTGTCCTTGATTACACCGTAGAATTCTTCCATGAACCACCACTCAAGTTCTTCCCATGATGAGATACTTTGTGGGGGTAACAAGATGAATGACTGCTGTGCAACATCCTCCAATGTTAGCACAAACCATTTCATGATCGTTTCTTCTGAGTAGATTCTGAAGGTCTTAATAAACCAATAAAATGATTTTAGATGCCCAATTGGTGAGTCTCTTTCATCTCCATGGAACCTCGGCATATAGATCTTCAACTCACAGGGAAATGCATTTGGATACTCAGGGATGTTACTGAAATCCAATGGCTTAAATCTTCTTGGAATATTCCTGTCTCTTTGTGGTTGTGGTTTCCACTGTGCATATTTCTTTTTTGAAGATGCTTCTTCATAAAAATATGGATATTGAAACATACTGAATGCTACTGATCTTTTTCATTTAATTTTCATTTTTACAAAGTCGCCACCTCTTTCATAGAAGACATAAGTTATTTCTTTCTTTTGAGTTCTCTCCCACAACAGAGTTTTAATAATTCTTCCCCAGCAGAGTCGCCAATCTGTTGGGTCTCAAATCAACAGACTGGTTAGGTTCTAAGGAAATGCCATCTCCTATGATCAAACCCTCCAATTGACTTGGCCAACTTATAGAGTGAACCTATTTGGTTACTAACTCTCTCACTTTAGGCTCTGCAGGACCTAGGCGGGTATACCTACTCACTAGTTGTTCCTTCAACTAATGCTTTTTATAGCAGATTTAGTGTCTTAATCTGATATCTCCTATTCTCAGAATGGCATAAGTTTCTTAAACAGACTGATTTTAGATGTGTGTATTGATCTATGTATCTTACAAAACTATATATGTTACACTTTGGCAAAATTACCTACTATACCTACTCTACTAATCCTAATGCTTAAAGGTAAAGGGTAACTGGTATGGTTAAAGGGTTTGTTTAAAAATGATTAGTTCCTTTCCTCCTATTTGGGCTACAGAGTCTTATATTTCTTCAGGACTTATTGTGTAAACTTATGAGATAGTTTTTAATCCCACCACCTCTCGGTGAGTCTGTCAGTTACTGTTTCTTATGAGCTCTACTTCAATGTCTATATTGTAAACTGCTTGAATGAATTTAACCCTAACTTTTAAGAGACCATCCAAGGAAGAAATACAAGGAACAATTACAATTTGTGAGTAAATCTTTTTGATCCAAATCTACAATATAAAACACAAAATTTTACTGGAAGAACACGAATAACCTTATCCACTTTTAGATAATATCATAAGCAACTGCCTTCTAAAAATATGTTAACTCTCAAGACATATGAGAAAGAAAATGCAACTGGTTATTTTTGATAAAAAGTTTAAAAGTACAAAATTGCCTCCACCTCTTCTATCTCTATTCTCTCTTTACATTTTACATCACACATATATATGTGTTTGAATGGTTTTCATACCCCTTTGGGTGAAAAGACAAAAATAAGAGAGTTACAAAAGGAAGGTAAATCACATAGAGATAAAATAAAAGGTGAAAAGAAGTACCAGTTAGATAATATGTAGCATTCCAATAAAATAGAGATGAAGAATATGCAGATGCCACAAGAAGAAAACTTTTGTAAAAGTATAAATATCATTTCCTATGGAATAGGGGATAATGGTAATCGAGGTGAAATAAATAATCCTTATAAAATAGGGATGGATAATGCATCTTATGACAGGAATTGCCAATTAGGTGATATCACTAATTTCAAAGTTTTTATACTACTTCATGATGAGAATCAGATGTTTGATAGAGGAAAGAATTGGTGTTCAGTTTTTGGGATGGAGGCCACCAAAATAGGTCAATGAATTAGGCACATGGTCTGCTCTACTAGAGATCTCAATTCTTGCTATGCCTACAAGGGGCATCCATCCCTAGACAGAGCCACTATTGGAACCCTAAAATTTGCAATTTTTAGAATTCCAAATTCTAAGACAAGGAGCAAGAAAAATTCTAAATATATATATATTGAATAGGTACAAGTAATATATTTTATATTTGTTGCACAATATGAAACCATAACATAAACACAATAATGGGCATAAAAAATGGAGTGTGAAGCACCAAAGGGGGTATTTGCATCATTTAAAGACCATTTATCCATTATATACCCATAAAATAGCCTTAAAATACCTCTAATATGCCTAAACAACTTGTAAAGTGACAATTAATTACATAAACTAAGGCAATTTCGGGATTTGGAATTATTTTTATTTAAAAGGGGGGTGTCTTTTCACCCAAAGGGGTATGAAAACCATTCAAACACATATATATGTGTGATGTAAAATGTAAAGAGAGAATAGAGATAGAAGAGGTGGAGGCAATTTTGTACTTTTAAACTTTTTATCAAAAATAACCAGTTGCATTTTCTTTCTCATATGTCTTGAGAGTTAACATATTTTTAGAAGGCAGTTGCTTATGATATTATCTAAAAGTGGATAAGGTTATTCGTGTTCTTCCAGTAAAATTTTGTGTTTTATATTGTAGATTTGGATCAAAAAGATTTACTCGCGAATTGTAATTGTTCCTTGTATTTCTTCCTTGGATGGTCTCTTAAAAGTTAGGGTTAAATTCATTCAAGCAGTTTACAATATAGACATTGAAGTAGAGCTCATAAGAAATAGTAACTGACAGACTCATCGAGAGGTGGTGGAATTAAAAACTGTCTCATAAGTTTACACAATAAGTCCTGAAGAAATATAAGACTCTGTAGCCCAAATAGGAGGAAAGGCACTGATCATTTGTAAACAAACCCTTTAACCATACCAGTTACCCTTTACCTTTAAGCATTAGGATTAGTAGAGTAGGTATAGTAGGTAATTTAGCCAAAGTGTAACATATATACTTTTGTAAGATACATAGATCAATACACACATCTAAAATCAGTCTGTTTAAGAAACTTATGCCATTCTGAGAATAGGAGATATTAGATTAAGACACTAAATCTGCTATAAAAAGCATTAGTTGAAGGAACAACTAGTGAGTAGGTATACCCGCCTAGGTCCTGCAGAGCCTAAAGTGAGAGAGTTAGTAACCAAATAGGTTCACTCTATAAGTTGGCCAAGTCAATTGGAGGGTTTGATCATAGGAGTTGGCATTTCCTTAGAACCTAACCAATCTGTTGATTTGGGACCCAACAGATGTTATGATATTTGGTTTTCTTCTTCTAAGGTAATGGTTGCCAAGGAAATTTTTGTTAGAGGTAGGTCAAATGAAAGAAGGATGTTTATTTTACAATTTTGATAAATGGATTAGTGACAAGGTTAATGGAAGGATTTCTGATAGTATGTTCCTCAATAGAAAAATAAGAGGGATTCATTTTGATGTTGGAATAAGTTTCCCTAGTGCACATGGGATTAATATACTTATTCTACTTATCAAGAGATTTATATCCCATACCTTGGAATCCTTTGTCTACATAAACATGAATGGGATTGAGGATCACATTACTAGTGGACAACTCAATTGATATAATTATAAGTAGTAGTGATTTCTAGGTTGGATTTATCACGGTGATACTAATGAAATTATAGTTAGAGTTAGGTTAGATGAAGGATGTATATTTTCAAAATGTTTAGATGAAAGGGGTGTGGTGATAGAGGTATAGGGGATAATGGATGGGGATAGGTGAGAGAGATAAATGGAAGGATGGAATGATGGGAGAAACCATAAATGTCATGGAAAAATAAGAATTAGGAGAAATGAGTTCACACACTATGCTAGGTTTTAATATTACTTACTCAATAGGATGTGAGGGCGGCTGCATTTTAGATTTTGGGTTTTTGAGATTATGGTCCACTAATTGTTGGATTTTGATTAATGGATTTTTCCTTTAGGATTATTTGAAGATAATATTTTGGAACCCATATAAAATTTAGTCTTAAAGAAGACTCATCTTTAGCTTTGTGACTATGCAGGTGATTATCACAATTGCACCCTCTAGAGACAAATTTCATGGAATGATGGATTTTGATTGCATGGTTGATATCAGACCCAAGATATTTTATAATTGTCTTTGTCTTAATTCAAGGAAGAACAATGATTATTTTTTGAATGCCTTCACAATTTTTTAGAGCCAATACAACAAGAAACATCAAACTTTTCCCCTCAAAGAATTAGATAGTAGAGATAAGAATTAAGTGTCCACTCCTAATGAGGATGTCCTTTTTAATGAGTCTCCCAATGATTGTTGTGAGATGGATGCACTTAGGGATAAAATTACAATAGAATTTGGTTGATATAATTGCATTTTGATGCCATTGACTATAGTGGTAGAACATCTCTAGATTAGACTACAATGAAAGAGGCAATTTTTGCAGAGATTATAGTTGTAGAGGCAATTCTTACAGACTTCATAGTTTCAAATCTTTCTACATGATTCCTTGACATCTTATACAATAGTGAAAACTTATTCCAATTCATGTAAAGAATAAATACTCTTATACAATGTTGTAAACTATTTGTTAGCTTTACCTTGTCAATGCATATAAAATATAACTCACATTGTCTAAATTGATCACTAAATCTTATATATTGAATCTACCATGTAAAACATATGGACACTTCAATAAAAAATTAAAAATCCACATTGAAAGATATTTCCACATGAATTCATGTTTTATTTGTGCATAAGTTGTGGACATCCTTCTACATAGTGAAGTAGTATATTATGCAAGTTGATTCGGATTTGGACTATACTTGATGCTTTCTATAGGGCACGATATTATGACAGTCATTTCAGATGCCTTGAAATATTTGTATAGGAGGTATATTTATTTATGATATTTTTCTCTACTTTGGAACCTATATTGTTCTCCATGAATCTTTGATAGAGGTACAATGTTATATGGTAGTGATATTTAACAAAGTATGGTAATATATGATAGGGGTTCATTTATATTTGACAAGGATACAATGATTTATGACTAGGGTACAATGATGTATGACAAGGTTCTCTATGATTCTATGCTCATTTTTTGAGTTTGTTCTTGTTGTATGTTCATTCTTTCATCCAGTTGGCTTCACTTATGTCTATTAGATGATTTTTCATGGTTTCTCATATAGTTTCTTGTACAACGATAGTAGCTTTAATTTGTAGGGTTCTTTTTCTTCTATGTTGTATCGATTGTTCTCCCATACTTCTTTTAGTAATCTATTATCAATTAAAAAAACACATAAAACTTGGATTTTGAGGTTTTTGGATGGGAAAGTTTGGATATTAGGATTTAAGATTTAGGGTTTTTGTATTTAGAGGGTTACCCTTAAGAATAACATTTTTTTATCCATGTAATTTTTTTGGTGTTAATCCTTTTAAAATCTTTGGATTTCATATTTTTGGCCCCTTAATTTAGTGTGCCCTCTTCTATGCCATTTTGTGCTTATTTGGGTTCTATCCTATTTTAAATTTTAAAGAAATTTATTTCACATTTAAAGTTTGTTAATCCAAATTTAAATTCTAGAACCAATATTAGGCCCTATTATATCACTTCTTGCAAAAGAAGGGCATAGGCCATTGTGGATTGTCCACTATGAGCAATGATTTTTTACTTAAATTTTGGGAGATTAATGTGTTGGCCTTAACATTGTATAATCTCTTCATCCTAATGATGGATCATGGAGTGTGATTCAAAACGTTGATGGTTAAATTTTTTTTACACAATCAAACCCAAAAACTATATATATTATCTCAATGGATTGTGGAAATTTGATTGCTTTGATTGTATAATCCAGTTTCAAAACTTGGATGTGACCATTGGAAGTCAGCCTAAATGCAAAAATACCTTAAGGACCCTATATAAGGAATCATCTCCAATTCATTTTGATCATCTTTTATATCCATAATTTTTATTCAAGCACTCAATTCCTCCATTTGAGAGAAAATCTTTGTACAAGGAGCATCAAGCTACATCAAGTTCTCTACAAGTATTTTTTCATGATGAATTTTGTTATAATTTATCATGTTATTGTGCCAATACTTGGAGGTCTTATCTAAAGAGTATTGCATCATCAATCAAAGGTATAATCATTTTATTTCAACATTTCAATTTATCTTTTCATTCAAATTTAGTCTCTTCCCTACCAGGGATAAGCTCTCTTTATAATCATCATTGTTGTAGTGGAGATTAAAACCTACCCAAAGTTTAACTTAGGCAAGATCCTATACAACCTATTAGAGCTCAAAATTGCAGGTTGCCAAAACCTAAAGGTATGCCAAGCCTTATGCTTAGGTTCAACAATTAATTCTAGCCAACGAATGGAGTTAATCAATATGGTTACTATTCCTTGCACTTTTGGCTCTGCTAAACCAAGGCGAGTATACCTTCTAGATTGATTATAAGCAGATTATAATTCTACACAATCCTTCATATTTTTCTACTCACTGGCATAAGTTCGATCATAAAACTGGATTGGATTCTAATTCCTATTACTATCCTAAAATCAAAATTGAAATTGAAAAATGTATGTAATAATAATGTTTTTAGAATTTATTCTTAAAGGTGATCAATGTCTTCTATCCACTAGGCAACATAGTCTTAAATAGTTATCTATTCATCCCATGTATCATAATCAAACTTCTCAACACTACCTTGATTTGTGCCTCGCATAAATAGACAAGTATAATGCCTACACCATGTATAGACGTGCAATTATGTTAATCACTGAGTTGTATTTGTTAGAATCAAGCAACACTAAGAGGGGGGGGTGAATCAGTGTTCTGCAATCTTTAACTTTATTAAATTGATCACTTAACCACATAACACATATGAATAAAAGAAAGATGCATAACCACAAAGAAAATATTCACAACACCAAGATTTTTATGTGGAAACCTAGTTAAGGGAAAAACCACTGTGGTATTGAGACCCACAATATTAATATACTCAATTAGAAGTATAGAAATATTACATAGGGGAATGCACATGCATTCAAGCACAATGGCTAGAGCTCATTTCTCAAATTACAATAAGGGCTACAACCCTGGAAGGCTCATTGCATTACAAATCTACTACAATAGATATTTGAAAGTGGTTGAACTAACAAATAGCATCTACAAATGCTTGGAAATAGTTTCGGTTAAGCTCATATGTCAAACTGCACATTCTGCAACTCATACTACTTTGATATGTTGTTCTACTGGAATTCGGAGCACCAATATTTCACTCACACACAAGAAACTGCGCACAATACTTTCCACACAACCACCAATGTCCTAAATGACAATATCAACTGCTCTTATATATCTGCAACATCAAATTAGATCATTTACATGTCGGTCCAAAACTGCATAACACATAAATGAAACATGTAATACCAAGTCAGCTCAATCTGAACTCCAATGCACATGCAAACCCAAACAATATTAGAAAAGACATAGTTTGGACCCAAATAACCACCACAAACATGAAGCACTTCCAAGAATTACGCTTCGAACATCCACAACATGCCACAATCATCATGAATGTCGCATAACACAAAGAACACCATCGAACCAAGAAAAACATCATAATCACGCACAACGATCAATGCAAACCACCAACACAAATAAAGCACAATCTAAAAACATCCAGAAGCATCATGAATTTCCACAACATCACTGCTTACTAGAATAATCATCATCATTATACCGAACCTCAAGAACACTAACTCAACTGACTATCAAACTAAAAGATACGCTTGCGAACATCCAAATCATGAACCATCAAAATTGAGGACACACCAGAACATCCCAAACATTCGGCCAATCTGCAAACAAAGATATTTCAATCCTAGAGCAATGCGAAGTAAAATCTAGAACACTGAACAATGAAAAACCAATCGCAATACCAGATCACATAACTTGATCAAATCATCATGTGGACCACTGAAACTTCTACTGAATCAACTAGAGATACTTATCTCAAAACCATTTAAATCACAACAACTCATCTAAAACACACTGGCCAAACCAACTTAATCTGATTAATACTGAAACACACAGAGGAATGCTTTGACATCAATGACAAAACATTGTTCCAACAAACTTCTCAACAATATCCAATGGTATTTACCAATATTATTCCTCCCGACCACATCATTCTTCCAACATGATTTTAACTCTCCCTTAAAGAGACCAACTTGAACAGATTTCATAGAGCTTTAAAACACAATGATAAATTAGCTATGTCCTTGATATACTAATTTATATGATGAAGAAGAATAAAATGTAAAAGAAAAACTAGTGATATTTTTTATTATATTGATAAATAGTTGGATACATATTTTGAACAAAAATAATCTATACACATTCTCTTTTGAAAGCCTAGGGCTATAAAGTAGTGCCACCTCCTGTTATTATCATCTCTCCCTTTTACCATCCAGTCATGATTCCCTTATTATATAAAACGAAGGAGCGCTTCAGACTATTACAACTTCTAATTATAAATATTTATTTATCTTTCCACCTAAATACAAAAGCATAAAATAATTATGTTTAATAAACCTTTTATCTCCAACTCTTTTTAGTACTTGCTGTTAGGCTAGTACTATTGCAATCAATTGCTATTGTTTTTTGTTAACTCGTTATTATTAAAATGTTTCTCCACCAATTAAAACTATGAATTTTTTGTTTTGATAAATACTTTTTAATTTTTATGAAGTTAAGATGCATGATTTTTAAGTTTCTAAATTATAGAAATTATTTTTCTCCAATCTAATTGGCTTGGAAAATTTACATCTTTTTAGTGTATTTTCGGGATCCACTATCTGAATGAATTTTTTAGGCATGCTAAAATAATATTTAACATGTTTAATTTTTCTTATCAAATTTATTTTACAGATTCACTATTAAGCAAATGTTTAGGCAAATTATCAAGTTTTAAAATACAAATAAATTAAAATATGCAACTTTTACTAATACAAAAATAAAAGTGGGAAAAGTAAATAACATAATAAATTTTATTACTAGGTACGAAGTGAATATAATAATATTAAATATGGTTACATAATTATAAATATAAATGTAATAATTTTGTATGTTAAAATAATAATTAATAAGTTAATATTACATTTTTAAATAAATAAATTTATATAAGATATAATTTTAATTTTTTTAATTTAAAATTATTATAATTTATCATTATAAATATTTTAATCAATTAAACTATAAATCTAACTAAAATAAATTATTTAACTAAATAATTGCTAGTTAAGATTATTATAATCAAAATAATTAATTTTATTCTTATTTTTTATAATAATTAAACTATAGTTATAATTTTAGTTATTATTAATTATTAGATTAGATAATAATTATGATGATCACTATTCAATAATTAAATAATTTATTTATACTATTTAAATACATATGAATATTTTTATATTTAAAAACTATTCAATTTTAAAAAATGATATAAGTAAAGTTAATGTTTAAAATAATTATAAAACAATTTTTACCTAAATTAAATAAATCAAGAAATAATTCTTATATATTTTAATAATTCAAAATGAAAATAAAATAACTCTTAAAAAAAAATTGTTGTGCACGAATAAATATTATAATACTAATAAAAAAGTGAGAAAAGTAAATGACATGGTAAGTATTATGTGTACTAACATAGTAAATCAACTCAACAAACATAAAAAATATATAATTGAAACAAAACTATTTTATGGTGAATTTTAGATTACAATTGTTTAATTGTATTATAATTCTTTAACTGTAACTAGGTGAAAATATTTTGATGCTAATTAATTAATAAATTTAGATTTAAAAGAAATAAGTACTCCACGTTTAATAAACAATTTAGGTTTAAAACAAATTAGACTTAAAATAAACAAGTGTCACGTAGTGGCTAGTACTTATCGTTTAGATTTGTAACATGAATTGAGTAAGATTTTTCAAACAATTAACAAATAAAAGAGATTACAAAATTATTAATCTCTTCTATATGCTAATTGTTTGAAAAAAACATACTCAATTACTATTACAAATCTAAAGGCAAGTACTAGCCACTACGTGGCTACGTGGCACTTGTATTTTCTTGTATCCCGTACACTTACTTGACACATAAAATAATTATTATTACCGCTTGTATACACCTAAAAATGGTCTGAAGATAATTAATTGAATAAGTAATTGATTTAATTAATTCCCCCCCCCCTCCCCCAATTTAATTGAATTCATCAGCAATTTGATTAAATTCTTCCACTCATCTACTTATTAATAAATCTAAGGATTTATTTAATAGGTTCATTTCAATAATCCCCTTTGATTAATTAATTAATTCTTCCCCATCAAATTCATTTCTTCTAATCTTCTAATTAATTAAAACAAATCAATTTATGAGTTGTTGAAAGTTAATTAGTCTTTTCTTATTATTTGAATTTTTAAATTTAAATTACCCACATGCCTCGTAGCTTCTAACCACCTAACCTAACCACTTCTAAACCTAACCCATTCCATCTAACCTTGGGTTTAATTAAACCTACCTTAGCTTGCACATCCTAACCTTCTATGGTTTGGATACTCTCCCATTGAGACACGTGGCATTTTTGGGCCACATGTCCCCTCTCTTGGAAGCCTCTTGACACTTGTCACCATAGAGATGGCAAATGTTCCCTTTCATCCAACCTCCAATTTCACCATTGATATCTTCAAACTCAATCTTGACCGTTGATTCCTGCCACCTCACCCCTGGCCTTGGAAATCCTATAAATAGACCCTATTTTGGAGCAATAATCATCCCCATCTCATTTGCATTTTATGCATTGTTAGTATAGGCATAATATCTCTTAGCATGTCATTTGAGAATTGTTATTATAGGCAGCTGCATCTTAGATCTAGCTTATTTTATAGCATAATTGTTGAATCATGTAGCTTAATCATTCTCTTTTCTATCTTAAATGCATCATTATCATTTCAAATCCTCCGGCTAGGTGTAGTCAAGTCACTAGAATTTTCTTATCCAGATCCGAGAGGAAATCTACACTCGCATTTATTAGGAGGCAATAGATCGATTAGCCATGGTTTTATCTTTATTTGTTTTAAATTTTCTAACCATGCTTGTAATGATCTATTGAGTGTTTTGTGTTGCAACTGTAGGTATCACACTTCACAGGCAGGACATTTTGGCACCCACCGTGGGGCCGAAATTATCATTTTTGGCCTCTTAAGCTTCATCAACATTCATCTCTACTCGGGTCTGGTTCAGAAACTCGTACGAGTTCCTTTGTTGGCTCGTGCGAACTAATTTGTGAGTTGGGGCGAAAATCATTTCTTACTTGTATTAGCTCATTTCTATGTTGTACAAGTTTGTTTCTTCATTCTCATGAGATCTAAAGTTTGTATGAGATGGTAAATCATGGCGTACAACATTCTGCTTCTGTGGTTTGAAAATAGACTGCATTTTAGGGTTTTCATGCTTTTATTCGATATATACTAATGCTAACCTTGGTCTGTTCGTGAGCTTTTTGGTAGCCTAATTGGATTTTGCTGGATGATTGTCGAAGATTATGCTTGTCAAAGGATCATTGCATAAAACACATTATGACTACTAATGTGTCTATTTTGCAGGTTGCCTAAAAGAATTCAACAAAACTTTGTGTTTTTCTTAAATCTTTCTAGGCACACTTGATTTTGCTAATGGAAATGAACAATCATGTTTTATGTGTTTTGATGATAGATGAGTATGCTCTCACCTTTCTTAGGTGATCAGAAAGCTAGACTCATCCTTTTCTTTCATTAGTGCATTTCTTTAGTAGGCCTATCCTCCTGAGGAGCTAATAACTCTTGGCCATTAAGGCCAGTGAGAGGGGAACAACCTAAGTGGGAATGGCTAATGCCAAGTAATCCAACCCACTATAAAATAAATGTGATTTGATGAAAATCAAGTCAACGACAGTGCTTGGGAATAGATCTCCTTTATACCTTCGGATATATCAAACCTTGGTTTTCAAGGCTGGGAGACCTCTTAATTGAGTATTATACCCTGATGCGTCAAATGGATCCCTTACTAGTTCTGGTTAAATTAAAAGCTACCCAATTCACCTCCAAAAGGGTGATAATCTTTGTGCAAGAGAGATGGTAACTCTCCCAAGACACTTACCATATCGTGCCCCCATTAGCATTTGGATTTGGATAATACGGTGTTGAGAATCCATTGTGTGAGACTCAGTGGTCATATTTTGATTAGCTATTGGGTGTGTACCTAAGTTTGCAAGAAAATTTTTTCTCTCTTAGCCAACTTCCTTAGAGTTTAGCATGCTTGAGGTCACCTAACATATCACGTTTTTGATGTGTATTCATCCCTAAGTTGAAAAATCAAACATCTAAAACTAGAAAACATAAGCAAAACATCAAACTTCATTGATCAAAATTTGACCAAACAAACACATTTACCTCTATTTTGTTCTCTGTCGTACGAGTCATTTATCTTGTTATATGGTTCAAAAAAGTTTGTCGTACTGTCTAGTCATTTTTCATATGAGATTCATCTTTAGTCGTATGGCTCAGTAGTAATTGACATACAAGTCTATGCTTTTTTATATGAAAATCTTGTTTTATCGTATGGTCTTGTATCTTTTGTCATTTAGGGCTGTATAGTTTGTCATACGAATCTCTATATTTGGCAGTCCAAAGCCGTGTCTTGTATGCCTTTTTTTAGATCTATCATTTTTGCTTGATCAATTTACAGTGAGTATAAACACCTGGTTTTTGTCGCTATGTGCTTGGATTGTCTCCTTTGTTCACTTGATCAAGTTATCATCTGTCAAATCAAACTCTAGAAGATAAACACCTTAAGATTTTCAAGTACTCACCCTCAACAAGTTCAAGATCTAAACATCTTAAAGTGTATTATCACCCTCTTTGGTAAACTGATCACTCAAACATAGTTTCTCATCATAATCTATCATCCTTTATCACGAAACTACAACACTTGGTTAGAATAATCTTGTCCCACATCATAGGATATATCGTTCCTACTGGACTTGATTTTTATCAAATCCTCATCATCACACTCTAAAACCAAAGATCAAAAAACTTGTAAACTTTTAAACACTTGAATCATCTTTTCATGTCATATTGCTCTATCACATTTACATTGACAATTAATCACTTATCAAAACAACTTTTGGACAATCAAACCCTTGAAATGGAAATAGAAACATTTGCAATAGCTGAAAATCATATCAACATGACATACCAAATCAAAACACAAGAAGAAAACATGACAAATCAACATATCAAACAAATCAAACAAATCCAAAATCAAAATCCAACTACGTCAAAACCTTACAAGGATTCAAATATATCTCCAAATAAAGGTGGCTCCTTTATGAAAATCTTAAAGATATCCCTAAAGGATTTGGCTGAGAAAGATCAAAATCGTACACCTATGTCTAGCAATGACTCATCCCTCCATAAGAAAATTGACTCTCCAAAGGCATCTATTCCCACACCTCTTGAAAGCTTGCAAGAACCTTCCATAGCATCATCACCAAAGAATAAATCCAAAGATGAAGTTCCCCAAGGGATATCCATGATTGTCATCAAACCTATTTCAGAGGATCCTATTCAAAGCTCATTTCCTTCATATCCAAGCATTGATTCCTTGCAACATCCCCATAATGATCCCTTGCAAATCGAAGTCCTCATTCATAGAATGCTCATTAAATGTGTCCTAATAGATAGAGGAGCCGGCTTAAACATTTGCTCATTGAGTCTTGTCCATGCTCTAGGTTATTCAGAAGATGTAGTTGATCCCCGGAAAAAGATCACATGCAAAGCATATGGTGAAGAAGAACATTCCTCTAAAGGAATTGTGATGTTACCCATCAATATGGGAACTTTACAAAAAGACACAACATGCCAATTTTTTGACTTAGACTTACCATACAACATACTCTTGAGAAGACCTTGGATACATGACATACAAGATATTACATCAACATGTCATCAGCGCCTGAAATTTCCATACAATGGGTAGGAAATCACAATATCAACAGACTCAAAATCCATTGTAGTGTTGTAGTAATCTAAAATTAGCTCAAGAGGTCATAGTTTCACATAACAGAGAGGTAGCATCTTCAAGCCCACAATCCAAGGAACAATCATTTGCATCAATTTTATCAAACATAGAAAAACAAATGTAGCTAAGAGATCGAGGGAACGAAGAATATTTTCTATCATGGAAAAACAAACAAGAGCAACTTAAAATTGAAAGGGAAGAAGCAAATGTAGATGTCGATGTAGTTCACGCATATGTAGGGAAAACGTTAGGAACTAGCCTACTTGAATCAGAATCGCATTTGGTTGACATGGACTTAACCGAGGATGATCAAGAGCTACTTGCGAGAGGTCATTCTGACGAGATTATTGTTCTAGACATGGAAATACATATTGAAATCTTTGACATTGCTATCATGACCACTAATATCTTTGACATAATTCAACATAAGCATCCTTTATCCTTAATCCATCCTGAACCTATGGACTGGGAAAATGAAGTACATACTACCATTGATGCCTAACCGAATGACCAAGCCATATCCTTATATCTTAATGAAATCAAACCCGCAACAACTTTCACCAGGGATTCCGCTAACGTATCTTCAAGTCAAGTGGGTGTTAAATCTCCTAGTCACAAAAGTGAAAATAACAAAAATAATATCAAGTCTAATGTGGAAAACCATTTTATTGGCAACACTAGATCAAGAAAAAGTAAAAATAAAGGACGCATCTAATGGTGAAAACCTCCTTGAGGCGCTAGAAGATGGGAGATTTGACACCTTACCTGAATTCTATCAAGAGAAGTTATCTATCCTAATAGAACCGACAGAGGCAATTATCATTGGCACAACTGATCTACATCTATCAATCTCTCTATCAAAAAATGAAGTACACAAATATTTGGAACCCTTTAAAAGATGGCAAATTAATTTTATTTGGTCATATACAGACATTCCAGAGTTTGATCCATATCTTACAATACATCACCCGAATATCAGTCTAGGAGAAAGCATCAATAATGGAACACAACATGGATCAGGAGCAGGCACTCTATTCATCACACCTCAAGGTCATATAATTCCAAAAGCATACAAATTAAGCTTTCCATACACCAACAACACCATAGAATATGAAGCTTTGGTAACAGGTATCAAAATGGCTATAGAATGGAACATTACACAACTTCAAGTCTTTGGAGACTCTTAGCTCATCATTAACCAAATCAATGATGATTATCAAACAAAGGATTGAAAGTTAATGCCTTATAGAAAAATGGTTGATGATATCAAGAACTACTTTGTAGAAATAACTTTTCAAAAGATTCCAAGAAATGACAACAAAGCAGCATATGCCATGGCTATACTTGCTTCTCTCCTTCAGACACAAGAAAATCAACAACGTTATGAATTCCTGGTGGAAGAGTTGTTTTACCCTGCTCATAATTGTCCTAATTCCCAAACTATCTATCACCTTGTTGGGCATGATTCCTCCCATTACGACCAAACTTACACATACCTGAAAGATAACACCTTACCTCCCAACTTATCGAAAAATCAAAAGAGAAACTTTATTCACCAATCCTCCCATTTTACTCTTGTCTCGGATACCCTGTTTAAACGAGGTCTAGACGACACTCTTTTAAGATGTCTCGAACAAGAAGAATCTGAGAAGGCCTTACATGAAATCCATAATGGCATTTGTGGCACTCATTCAAGTGGTCTTACCCTTTCAAAAAAACTCATATGCTTGGGCTATTATTAGCCGACTATGGAACGAGATTCTTTTTTGATAGCTAGAACATGCAAACAATGTCAGATCCATGGGAATTTGATTCATGCACCAGCACAAGAACTTTATTCTTTGGCAACATCTTGGTCTTTCTATCAATGGGGTCTTGATCTAGTAGGAAAAATAAATCCTTCTTCATCTAATGGTCACAAATTCATTCTTGTAGCTACAGAATATTTCACAAAATGGATTGAGGCAATACCTCTCACAAATATCATAGGAAAACAAATTGTTGCATTTATCTTGAATTACATCATTTGTCGCTATGGAATACCAATGACCATTATCACTAATAATGGGCGACCATTCAAGAATCAATATTTATAAGAGATATGTGAGAAATTCAAGATCCAACAAAGATTCTCCACACCCTAGTATCCACAGGGAAATGGGCAAGCAGAAGCATCAAACAAAACTATTTTGAAAATCCTCAAAAAGATAGTGAATGATACTGGAAGAGATTGGCATATTCAATTAAACCCTGCTCTATGGGCCTACCGTACTAGTATATGCACACCAACACATGCCACACCTTTCTCTCTTGTTTATGGATCAGAAGCAATGATGCCAATAGAAGTAGAGATACCTTCTCTATGAGTATCATTGAAAGGTCTCATCCCATATGAAGAATGAGTATCTAAATTACAAGAGTTAGAATTGATCCATGAATGAAGACTTTGATCATTTAAAGGTATATCAACAAAGAATGTGTTGGAGTTATAATCATGGGGTCAAACCATGAGTCTTTCAAGTAGGGGAACTAGTACTAAAGGAAAATCCATGCAACCAGGCAGATCGAGAAAAGAAAGGAAAGTTTGAACCAAACTGGTTAGGTCCATTTGTGGTCACAACAATATTTGGATCAGGAGCATATCAATTATCAACACAAGACAAAGATCAGCTCGATGAACCCATCAATAACATACATCTAAAGAAATTTTATGTTTGAAAAAACAAAAAAAATATAAAAAAAAAAGTGAAAAAAAAAATTAAAAAAAATGAAATTGCAGAAAATCCAAAAAAAAAATCAAATGTGAGAAAAAGTGCAATAAAAACAGACGGTGAAAACCTAGCAAATAGGCGCTATCTGTTCGCTAGCTCTTCCTTCTATTAGTTCATGCATCTTTCTGCTTGCATTCATTTTCCATCGGCGCTGTCCATATCCATCATGAAGCCTTTGTACATATGCAGGCATCCCAGCTAATCTCTTTCCATGGTTTGGATCATTGAGTATATCATAACGAATTTATTTCTAGGCTTGGGGCAAAATCCTACACTTAGGTGGGGGCAAACTTCTTGATCATTTTGAGCTTAATCAAACAGGTAGAACAACAATTAGACAACTTTTATCAAGCGAAAACTAAGACACATCCAACGTTAAACACGAGATCAAATTATCAACCATCAAACTATCACAAAGTTAGTCTAAGCACATTCACACACCTTTTCAATGGATAATATCTTTTGAATAATGATTTTAACATGATTGTTCAACTTTTCTATATTGATTTTCGCTATCATGATTTTTGAGTGACTCCAGGATGTCTTTGACTAGAGGAACAAGGAAGGAACATGATATTTTTCTTGTCTATTGTCTAAAAATTAATCATTAATATGTGAAAATTTGTCTCGGGACATGATCATCAGAGTATCATCAAAGACATTTCTGATTTGCATATTAAAATGGTTAATACTGCCTGTTTTATGCAAGCAACACTCAGGTCATCTAGGTTCAATTATACCTCGATGCTTGTGATAACTTGCCATATCAAAAGTCGGGAAAGCAGTGCTCAGGTCATCATGGTTTAATTATACCATTGATGTTTGCACTCACTTCCCACATTTCAAAATCTCAATGATGACAAAATGTAATAATCTAGTGACTAGTCCAATCGTAGCTTTGCATTTGCATTTAAGCTTGCATTTCATTCTTGCATGGGATCCCGCATACTCCTTTCATCCAAGGTTAAATCTATCGCAGGAGTCATAGGGGTATCATCACAAGTGTCTACACAATCAGACTGATGATTCATATCTCTCCAGATATTGTCAACCCAGTGAAAATCTTATGCTATCCCTCTCAACAGAACCAAAATCAGCATATCCGAATCTTTCTGCAACTTGATATCAACAAACTATTAGTTCTTTATCTAATCAGCGTTATCAATTATATCAATCAAACCTAATCGATTCTATCATGTCTTATACTAGATGTATCTTTCCTAAAACCAGATGTTCTGATCAAGTCTTATATAGGATATATCATTCCTAAAACCAGACGCTTTGATCATCTTTATCTTATACAGGAGATGGCATTCCCGAAACCAAACTGAATCTTGAACTTATCAATCTAACCAATCAAGCTTAATCAAGAGCCACATCACCATGATCATAGAACTCACATTTTCATCAACCACAGTTGCATAAATCAAATCATTTCTAATTGAGAAATCAATTTTGCAAAGTTCCAAAAACTCCACAGGTCAGTTATCTCAATTGATCTCCCGAGGGGGCATCATCATACCGCAATTTATCAATCAAGAGCTAGGGCATCCTATCAAACCAATATCATCATCAAAATGAGATTTTTCTTTGAATCAATGCATCACCACACCTCACTTCAAAGAGGGGCAAAATATATACACCTAAAAATGGTCTGAAGATAATTAATTGAATAAGTAATTGATTTAATTAATCCCCCTCCCCATTTTAATTGAATTCATCAACAATTTAATTAAATTCTTCCACTCATCTACTTATTAATAAATCTAAGGATTTATTTAATAGGTTCATTTCAATAATCCCCTTTGATTAATTAATTCAAATTAATTAATTCTTCCCTATCAAATTCATTTCTTCTAATCTTCTAATTAGTTAAAACAAATCAATTTATGAGTTGTTGAAAGTTAATTAGTCTTTTCTTATTATTTAAATTTTTAAATTCAAATTACCCACATGTCTCCTAAATTCTAACCACCTAACCTAACCACTTCTAAACCTAACCCATTTCATCTAACCCTGGGTTTAATTAAACCTACCTTAGCTTGCACATCCTAACCTCCTTATCCTAACCTCCTATGGTGTGGATACTCTCCCCTTGAGACACGTGACATTCTTGGGCCACATGTCCCCTCTCTTGGAAGCCTCTTGATACTTGTCACCATAGAGATGAGAAATGTTCCCTTTCATCCAATCTCTCTTGGAAGCCTCTTGACACTTGTCACCATAGAGATAATAAATGTTCCCTTTCATCCAACCTCCTCCAATTTCACCATTGATATCTTCAGACTCAATATTGATCGTTGATTCCTGCCACCTCACCTGTGGCCTTGGAAATCCAATAAATAGACCCCATTTTGGAGAAATAATCATCCCCATCTTATTTGCATTTTATGCATTGTTACTATAGGCATAATATCTCTTAGCATATCATTTGAGCATTGTTATTATAGGCAATTGCATCTTAGATCTAGCTTATTTTCTAGCATAATTGTTGAATCATGTAGCTTAATCATTCTCTTTTCTATCTTAAATGTATCATTATCATTTCAAATCCTCCATTTAGGTGTAGTCAAGTCACTGGAATTTTCTTATCCAGATCTAAGAGCAAATCTACACTCGCATTTATTAGGAGGCAATAGATCAATTAGCCATGGTTTTATCTTTATTTGTTTTAAATTTTCTAACCATGCTTGTAATGATCTATTGAGTGTTTTGTATTGGCATCTTGGCATAACTGATAATGTGAATGGATATTGGCATAATTGTTGATGATATGGATGAACCAGTATAAGGACTATTGGTGATGATATAGTTGAGATGTTGTTTGATGATTTGATGATCAGTTTGTGTTGTTATTGATGGCAACTATGGTTACATTTCTCTATCATGTTATCTAAGTCATCTATGATTGATCGAAAAGCTATGGAATGGATTTGAGAGTTAACTGGCAAAAAGGACTTTAACCTGTAAATGTGAAACTGTGTTATGCTTAAGTAATTGGATCTAGAGATTGTTGAGGAATTTGGGGTTTCGGTTTGGAATATATGTTTTTAACATTGTAATGAGGTTATGACCAGAACCGCATCATGTTTTGGCTACCAGAAGTCATGTTTGTAATTGACTGATTTATTTTTTGTAGGTTTTTAGTAGGGTTTAAGAACCGGTATTCAAATCTTATAACCGGTAATGATTTTGAGTTCGATGATGTATTACATTATGTTTGTAAGATGGTGATGACGTGGTTGAATCCATGTGAAGTGTTGGAATGTTAGTTTGGCACAATTAAAGATGGAATCTCTTGGGAAACAATGAAGATCATTGGAGAATTTTTTAAGGGCTTTATTGCTAATTAGATCAAAGTGTGGTGATGATTTATGATCATTCAATGATTGTAATTGATTTGTAATTTGTTATAATGATCCATATGATGATCTGTAATAATTTACAAAGATCTATGATGATCTATGATGTAAATCTTAGTATGAGGTTAGGGTATTGTAACCGACTAAGTTGTAAAGTCTATTTAGGGTAACTTTGTGATGATTTACTGTGTCGGTGAACAAAAGAAGAGTGAGGGGTATGTGCACAAAGATGGTGGTAAAAAAAGTGGACACCACCTAAAAAAACATGAAAAAACAAGTAGTGTGTATGTGGTATTAAAATTTGAAATCACTGCGCATGCGCTTAGGTCTGTTGTCCCCGACCCTAAAGCAAAGATACCACGTACGTAGTGTTTTTAGGAAAGTGAGCACGTACATGGTGTTTATAGGAAAGTGAGCGTGTACGCAGATTTTAGTCCTAAAAACATGTGTACGCGATACCTATCAAAAAATGTTTTTAAAAACGAATGGGTCTTATTTTCCCCGCGACCCCAGCGTTTTCTCCTTCATTTTCCCCACAAAACCGCAAATGAGCTGCCACATTTCTCCACCAAACATTATGGATCAAGGTTAGTTTTGTTTTAATTTATGTTTTCTTTCTCGTTTATTCATTTTTTTTTATGTTTTGAATTTAATTTCGTTTATTTTGATTACGTTTTTTAATTTTTTGTTTCAAAAACTAGATTATGATAATCCACAACAACAACAACAAGATGCACCTCCTGAAAACCCCCCAAAAAACCCATAAGATATACCTCTAGATCCTCCTTTTGACCATACACCTGATACACAGGAGCAATTGATTAATCAGTTAGGGCAAAACACATCTAAAATAAATAGACTAATTAATAAATTGAAAACATCTGAGCTTGAGCATCATAAATCCATCGCCACTAGCCTAGAAACATTAGCTAGTGGTTCCACAGCCGTTTCCACACAAATTATAAAATGGGGAAACTTTAGGGATATGTGTCGTCAATACTATGCTAGTGGGTTATCATACGAGGGAGTGAAAAATAAAAATATTAGTAAATAACAAATATGTGCCATTTTTGTTGAACCTAAAATTGGTCAGTTGTTACCTCTTAATGCAAAGAGGTTTCCCATACATTGGTGTACCAATGTGCAGATGAAGAATTTTTTTTGGCAGAGGTGGTGGATGGTCTTTGATGATCCACCTTGTAATAATTATGAGGTGCCATTGTATTTTTTTGAGAAAAGTATACTGTGAGTTTTTCCTCAATGTGCAGCCAAACTATTTTGACATGAGAGAGTTCCATGGTAGAGGTGGCAGCTCTGCCCAAGATAGACTTGGAGCCCATAGGCGATTAGCCCCAGAGAGTCACCGCCCCTTAGCACCAAAACCCAAAGTGCATTAGGATGTCCCAGTAGAGCTGAAAGATTCAATGGAGTTATAGACTCTTTAGGTGGCCACAACATTGACCAGTGCCATCATCCAACATGGGACACAGTTAGCACACCCTCTTGTACTTGATGATGAGCCATTAGTTGCTCCAGGTGATGACAAAGAGCCTATTAACCATATTTGTGTCAGTTGCTCGGGGATATGCACAGGGATAGATGATGAGGCCATTGCAGATGGATCCACATCTCATTCGTGCATGATTTGTGGGAGTAGATTTTAGACCCGCACAACTGAGGATGTGGCGTTGACAGGTGAGTTGATGGAAATGTTATTTGGCCATCAACCGCATACACAAGTGTGTTGATTTGAATTCATAGAATTTTATTTATCAATCACTTTAAATTTTTAATTACATAAATGAATTTTCATTTATACATCAATTTTTATTGATACAAATAATATGCATTTCAGGATGCAGCAACGATATCGCATACTCCTCTCGCAGTTACTATAGCTACGACTTCAATGCCTGAGGTATAAATTTAGTAACATGTTAAAATAGAATAGTACACTTTGAATTCAAAAAAATTACATATAATAATGATCTTTAATGCTTGGTCCAATTTTTTGTTTGTAGGTGTTGATAGGGGACCAAATATCCCAGAATCATGACATCATGCTCTTAGCAATTGATTTTGGCCTACAAGGCTATACGGTATCATATTTTGTACACCCTTTTTAAGTCAATATTGTGGTAGATAAGGATTCAACAGGGAAAACAGATGTGGCAAATGAGCCACCAGCAACAGATAGCACAAAAGGTAAACCGGTAGGTGACAACACTGAGAAACAGGCAAACCAACAAGCTCCCTCATAGCAACAGGTTCATGCAGAGACAGTACCACCAGCAACATCTGATCAATCCAAACCTTTTCTTAAAGAAATGCAAACACAAACTAACCTACTAGAGGTCACCACAAGCAAAGAAATTGCTCCCACCAGCGGAATACAGATTGTTGGTTCTTCAAATGCAGAATTCAAACCAACAAATGTGACAGAAGTTCTTTTGGATTCTATCAAGAAGATAACAAAGTGTAGTTCACAAGCATACAAAGAAATTGATGACACAATTCCAGTTTTGAAAATGATAGCACCCAAGTGTAATATAGATAATAAAGATTCTTTGAATCAACTTGACACATTGTCTAAGTATATTACTGACAACATTGTAACAGTTGAACAAATAAATGAGGAGCATTCAAGGAGAAACTAGAGAAGGAAAAACACAAATTCTTTGAAGAGGAAATGAAGAAGTGCATGAGACAATTTGACACTCTTTTACTGGCACTATGTAATACACTAAAAGAGTTTAAAAATTTGTACAGAGATACATGCAAAACAAACTTCTTGACAGTAGATATAGACAAGAAGATCAGCAAGGTACAGGAAGAAATAAATCAACTAGCTGATAATTTCATTAATTCATCTGAACCATTATCAGTTTTTGAGCAGAAAATAACAGGTTTTAAGGAGGAACTTCTGAAGTTGGAAAGAGAAAAGGAAAGAATAAAAGGAAAGGCAAAAGATCTAAAATGGAGACTTAGTCCAAAATTGGACTACCTCGCCTCCTTAAGAAAAGAGATATTTGAGGCTTTAATTCAAGGACAAAAAACATTGGCACAACAAATGCAACACCTCACTAGTACAATTCAAAGGACAGAGGCCGCATTAAAAGATAGCAAACAGTTCAATGAGAGCCTGAATTTGGTATTGGCAGACCTTTTTTAGATTGTAACCAACTAGTTACAAGGATGAAGCTTGAAACCACACTCAATTGACACTTTGACAGCCTTTGTCATTGATGCCAAAGGGGGAGTAGTGGTAATGAGAAAAATAATCAGTAAATGGATCATCAGTTTCATACCCCATTTCAGTAACCCAAATGGTTCTTGGGATAACTCCCTCCATCCAAATTTCATCCTTCTTTATAGCAAAACAGATTTCATCTTTATACTTGTTCACAATTTCTTGTGACAATCTGACTCTGGTCTTCATTCGGGCCTTCAGTGCCTGAAAATACTCATTTATGTTCTTTTCTCTATTCTCTCCCATGTTGTTTAGTAAATCAGACAACTATTTGCCTATCAGTATATCAAAACCAAGATTTATGTTATCGATACTGGGTACTTGTTTGGTTATGTGTAGCATTAGATAGACAAGTAGGTTTCCAAATATGAATGTTCCCTTTTTGTCTTTCTCATTTTGCATCTTTTCACAAAGTTCTCTTATCTAGTTTCTTGCAATGGTGAGATTTTCTTGAAGTGCTTGAATAAAATCCCGTGCAACTTTTAGATCATCTTCAAGTTTGATATTTTTCAACTTTTCTATATCATAGTCTAAGAGAGCTGCTTCTAATTTCTTCATCAAGTTTTCCATCTCTACCGGTGTCAAGATCTTCCTCAAGCTGTTAGGCTTCTTAAAAATAGAGGACCAAGCTCTAATACCAAGATGGGTTTAGGGATTTGATACTCTTCTTGCTTTTCCTTCTCTACAAGGAATATGTCCCATGCATTAGTTGTTTCTTCTATTACCTCATTCACTCTCCCCCTATATGACAATGTATATACATTCTAGGGTCTTCAGCAAAAACTACTCCTTTAGGGATTTGGAAAAATGCACCAATGTTATCATCTTTCTTGGCAATTTCAAGAACTAATTGGAATACAGGTCTAGGGCATTTAATAACTTCGACAACAGTAGGGTTTGCAATGAATTCAGGAACAGATGAAGAAGCCATGGTTATAAATACCTTTATCTTCCTTAAGGAATGATTGCTTGATGAATTGCTTCACTTCTTTTCTTGGAATACCTTCGCTCGGGAATTTTCGCGCTCTCGAAGATTTGAATGCTCGGTGAAATAAAAATGGAGCCAAAACACTTGTTTTATAATGTTAATTTTGCCAACCACCACATTTAATGCTTGTTGGTTAAGTAATGACTTAAATTATCTACCGATATAGAAGTAATTTCAACTTCTCATCATCAACCGAGGGAATAATAGTATGTTTCACATTTGGTTGCTAAACCCTCAAAGGAATTTTCTTCAGTTAGATGAAGAGTCTCCTGTCGGTGGAGTGTTACTCTGTTCTGCCGATGGAGGAGAATTCCTCTCAACATTTAGATCTAACTTTCTGATCCATTGTTTTGAGAATTCTTGCTTTACCTCTTCAACCTTTTCTTTACCTTTCAAACTAGCACCATTATTACTTGCCGGTGATGTCTTACTTCTACAGAATTTTGCAATATGTCCAATCTTATTGCAAGCATAACAGGTCACATTGTTTTTCTGAATAGCTTTCTCATATCCTATGTCGGTTTGTGTTCTACACTGATTAGATAAGTGTCCAAATCTTCCACAAACATAACATCTTACATTCATTCTGCAATTTTCTGAATTATGACCAACTTTATTGCATTTGGAACATTGACCGGTGGGTGTATTAGTGTTCTGATAATTTCTAGATCTATACTAATTCTTCCTTACAAAATGTTCTATAATGATCTCATACATATATGAGTCATTTTACAACTTGCCAAGTCGGCTTATAATGATTTTACAATTAATTACAAAATATATTATAAACAAAAATCATGTTGGCCTGGGTGCTGGTATACTTCCTTTCACTGTTGGTGTTCTATGTGTTGGTGTAGAGTCTGTCATTGCTGGTGCCGGTAAATTGTCTTGCCAGTGTCATAGGATTGCAAGGTTGCCATCAATGAGAAAACCTTCAATCACCTACAATATCTCATTGGAGTGTGCATTTTCCAACACTTCTTGTGCTGACCATGGAAGTGCCTATCTGTGCTCTCCAATTTCCATACATACTCTAACGCAAATACCCTCTTTGTCACATGTATTGGAAGTCTATATGGTTTTACTATCAATCCGTAAAACCTTAACACAATGAATTATTCCATGAAGAACCAGTCAGCCAATTCTATTTGACTTCTGAGTTGAATGCAATCTCTACAACACATAGGCAACCTAGGCATTGGAGTGCTTGTAATTTCATTATACACTGGTCCCAAAAAGAAGTCTACAAAATGGTTGTAGTTCTTTCTGTTATCATGCATCCTTATCGTTGGCGTCCAATCATATATTGGACACTCTGCTCTCTTCCTAGTCTTCTCATCAATCTTATAGCTCACAATTTGAAGCTTGTTGGTCTCAAATATTGCACGATACTTGGATAGAAGGAGATAGCACAAGTAGGATGAGAACCTAAATGTCTTACATGAACCTTTTTTGATCATTACTAATTATTTTTGCATGGATTTTACAATGTGCTCAATAAAATTATATCTTACTAGCTGACCTACACAATGGATATTATAAATCATTTCAAGAAGGCTTGCACCCAATCATTTTCCAATCCCAGGTAAAACGACAGCAAGGAAATAGTATCCAACACAATACCAGTACCACTCTTTATTAGAGCTTTGACAAATGAATCTCTGCAACTTGGATTGAGACTCTCATAATTCCCTGCCAGCTTTTCAAGGTCAATTTGGATGTTTGAGTTTTGGGCTTCAAATCCTAGGTTCAACAAACGAGCAAATTCTCCCTCATTTATGGATAGAATTTCCTCTTTTGTATTTTTATTGACAATTTCTTTTTTATCTTCATCATAATTTTCAGCGCAGACCATGACAAAATCAAGGCAAGGGAATACTTTAGGTAACACCATGCTTCCCAATCCAACATCCCACGATGCGATTTTATTTGCTTTTTGTTGTAACATTGGGTTGAAAACAATAAATTTTGCCTTGGATGCATCTCCCGTCTTACTAGACAATGTATATCTAATATCTATGATACGCTTTTCACCGTGGATAGCAGGGTCATAAATATCATGGTATTCATCAGTGAAACCTGGTGTTTTAACCAGTTCGGTTAGGTACATTTTGTTTTTCACCTGGCTTCTTGTTGAACTACTGCTTCCCGTTTTCCCCATCACTATTATTCTTAATAATTCAAAATAATGCTAGATAAAAACCTGAAAATGCTAACCCTCAAATTGGACCACGAGATTACCAAAAGAAAAAAAGGCGGGATGTAGGTGTTCTAGATTTTACCCAGAAATTGGAATTTCTATTTCACTAGATTGGCGTAGACATCCTCTATTGCAACTTACATTCCTCAATCTAGTAGTTGTTTCTGAATCTCCCTCGATTTATAGGTTTGTCCAAGAAATGAAAGACGATTATGATTTACAAGTCTCTTATTTTGAAAACTCTGAAAAGTAGAAAAGTAAAACCTAAAGGGCAAAATATCTAGAATCATGTTGTAATTTTATTAATTACTATTAATAACTATTCGATGCCGAAGGACAAAACATTCATTACTTCAGTATAAATTTTGAGGACATTAAGAATCATGTTTTAATTTTATTAATTATTATTAATAACTATTTGATGCCGAAGGACAAAACATTCACTACTTCACTATAAATTCCAAGGACATTAAGAATCATGTTGTAATTTTATTAATTATTATTAATAACTATTCGATGTCGAAGGATAAAACATTCACTACTTCAGTATAAATTCTGAGGACATTAAATGTAATACGTTCAATTCTGGGTGAAGTTCTCCCAAATGTGTTCACTTCCCACATTCAGGTCGAAATCCACCCTAAGTCATTGATCTTTGCTCATCTAATGGATGAGGGACCAAGGTACCTGTTGTGACTTTACAGGTCTATTTTTTAAGTCTATTTAATAATTTTAAACTTCCGTCCGAAAAAGTGCTTAATAGACTTAATTATATTTAATTAAATTTAAAACGTTTCAATTCTGGGCGAAGTTCTCCCAAATGTGTTCACTTCCCACATTCGGGCCGAAATCCACCCTAAGTCATTGATCTTTGCTCATCCAATGGACGAGGGACCAAGGTACCTATTGTGACTTTACGGGTTTATTTTTTAAGTCTGTTTAATAATTTTAAACTTCCGCCTGAAAAAGTGCTTTATAGACTTAATTATATTTAATTAAATTTAAAACGTTTCAATTATGGGCGAAGTTCTCCCAAATGTGTTCACTTCCCACATTCAGGCCGAATTCCACCCTAAGTCGTTGATCTTTCCTCATCCAACAGACGATGGTACCTATTGTCAATTGTTGTGGGTCCCATGACTTCTGCCAGTTTTTGGGCACATCACCATACTCATGTCACTTTTCTGGGCAAAGTTCTCAGAAATTTGTTCCCTTCCCACATTCGCCCCAAAATCCACCCTAAGCCATTGATCTTTATTCATCCAACGGTCGATGGTACCTGTTTTTAGATGTAGTGGGTCCCACGACTTCTACCATTTTTCTAGCACGTCACCATACTCATGTCACTTTTCGGGTTTGATTTTTAAGTCTATTTAATCATTTTAAACCTCCGCTCGAAAAAAAGTTTTATAGACTTAATTATATTTAATTAAATTTAAAATGTCCAATTCTGGGTGAAGTTCTCAGAAAGGTGTTCACTTCCCACATTCAGGCCGAAATCCACCCTAGTCGTTGATCTTTGTTCATCCAGCGGTCGATGGTACCTATTTTCAGATGAAGTGGGTCCCACGACTTCTGCCATTTTTCTGGCACATCACCATACTCGTGTCACTTTTCAGGTCTGTTTTTAAAGTCTATTTAATCATTTTAAAATTCCGCCTGAAAAAGAGATTTATAGTCTATAGACTATAGACTTAATTCTATTTAATTAAATTTAAAATATTCAATTTCGGGCGAAGTTCTCACAAATGTGTTCACTACCCACATTTGGATCGAAATCCACCCTAAGCCGTTGATCTTTGCTTATCCGACGGATGATGATACCTATTGAGAACTTGAGTGTTGTCAGATGTTGTCGGTCCCATAATAAGAGACATTTAAATTTTAAAGATGTGCAATAGTTTGAGATAACTATTAAATATAATGTTAATATTATTTGTAATTAAAGATGTGCAATAGTTTGAGATAACTATTAAATATAATGTTAATATTATTTGTAAAAATTTGAAATTAAAGAATAGTATAAAACATGAAACTTAGTTTCTAGAATAAAACAAATAACTAAATATAAATATAAATTTTGATATACAATTTGAAAGGTAAAAGTTTAATATAAAAAAGAAAACATTCAATATTAAATCTAAAATATTAATTTAAAGTTTAACAAAATTCTTTGAAAATAGGTTTACGATATATAATTTTAAAAAATAGTTTAAAAATATATATAAAAGTTCAACATAAATTTAGTGTATTAATTTAAAAAAATGTGCAGTCCTCAACCTGTTAAGGCGAGCAAATTTGGAAAGTACAAATGCCAAGGTGGTGATTAATTGTTGCAGAAGGAGTTGTCTACGACATGTCACACAAACGGAGGAAGGGGAGGATGGCAGGAAATCTTTTTCTTGATCTCATGGCATTAATGCCTTATCGTGCATATTCATTACCCGACCTATAAGACAAAGGCAAAATTTATTACCTTTTGATCTGTGTACCAATTTTTGCTTTGAAGCAGAACAAATCTGTAGTTCGTAGAATTGTACCTTTTGTAAGACATTTTTTGCAGGAAGTGATTTGAAATTGCAGGTGACCATGGAGGCCAATTTCACACTTCGAACAGACAAAAAGTTGGTGTCCTTTTTGGGCAGAGTATCTAATAAACGAATGCAAGGACTGTTCAGGTTTAAGGAGGAGAAGTTATGGGGAGCAGCTCGATTGATGCTTGCAGAGGAGGTGGCACATATCACTAATCGGTATCGAACTAACATGGAGGTTTACTCTTTTATTTTGGCGTGGGCCTATGAATTCGAACTGAAGGTGAAAAAGGTAAAACTCACATTGGTCAAATTGATTGATGGGGACTTTTTGATTAACCTAGATTCACTCTTGGAGTGGGTGGTGCACAGGTAGTGGAATTGTTTACCTGTGTCGGGAGTTGGCATTCAAATTAAGGAAGGGGACAATTGGGAGGAATTGCTTCTTTTTATTCATGGCCCAGAGGATGAAATCAAATACCAATGCTGTGAACGTGCCCGAGTGGGGTGGGAAGTGATGAAACTCTTTGTGAAATTAACCAGGGTGGATGAAGTCCTGAAGGCTTTGCATGTGGTGGCAAGGGTGGAGGTTGGTAGGGAATTGAAAGATAGGGCTGAAGAAGGAAGGGCCATACAACTACTGGCAAGCTTGGAGGGCGATCCCGACTTCGAGTGCCTAAACAACACTCCAAAAATGAAAGTTGAAGCAGCAAAAGGGAAAGCCAAAGCATCGACCTCCAAGGAGGGAAGGGACTGGGAGGAGGCGACCCAAGGGGATAGTGAGATCGAGTGACCGGCCTATCGGCAATGAACTGGTTTTTTTGTCTACTTGCTATAAGCTATGGGCATTATGCTTTTCTCTCTGTCTGTGTTTATGCATGAATGACTGCAAATTTTGTATCTTGAAACTTTTGAATTAACATAACAAAAAAACCTTTACCGATAAACTTTTGTATCTTGAAACTTTTGAAATTTTGTATTTTGAATGACTATATAGTATATATTTATAAAATTATAATCAACCATAATCAATGTACAAATAATTAATGGAACAAACTGAATTTTTTTTTAATAGCATTACATAAAAAAGATCACAGTATTAAATTTTTTCCATTGTTTAACAAATAATTGAAATAACGTAGCTCATATACAAAAAGCATTTGAAAGAAATTAATTAATAAAAATGAAATAGAATTATAGAAAGCATTTTTATATCCATAAGACTGTAAGAGGCAAACTGAAACAAACTGGAATTTGAAAAATTATCATTAATATTTATGCTTTTGAAAATTACAATTTTTTCGTCTGAGACTTGAGTCCCCCAAAAACTTAAAAGCCAAAATGAGTGAGCCACTGGCACTGAGCCTATTAGGGTTTGAGGACATAGGAAAAAAAAACTATAGGGTGGCGGGGCTAGGGCACAAGTAGTAAAATTGTTTATAATTTGGCCCTAAGAATTTGGTCCTCCTTCCATGTAGAATTCTTCAGATAGCATAAGCTAAGAAAATTCTTCAAGCCACATGTAGTTTGGAAAGTCGTCCAGGAGGAACCATTTCCGAAGGGAGTCCCTGCCAATCTGCACCCATTTTCTGTGACACGTTAGCTATTCCGCATTCAGGTTTAGGAGAAATGGTTGCCTGGCCATTGGCACTATTTGGTCAGGGAGGAGAAGCTTGGATAAATCACTCACCCAAGAGATCCCCACCCCTAATTCTGCAAGAACGAAAAGAGTAGTGTCATCTCCGAGGAAGTCTTCCTTAAAAACCTACCTCAACAGCATCAGCATATCCACCTTGTCTCCTCCCAGGTCCAGAAGAGATGCTAAGAAGAGGGATGTAAGGTCCGTGTTAACACGGTACCTATTTTCATTTCACAAAAATTCTTTGCCCAACACCATCCGCATAGCCTCATTGGTGAATGACCCAACCTCCTTGTAGACTGATTGGAGGGTTGGGTCGCTAATGGAGCCTAGAAAGGCCCTCTGGTCCTCTGTAGAAATGCTTCTCAAGCAGATGGGAGTGTCCATCTTGAGAAAATAGATTAACAAATTAAACAACCTGAGCAGTGAGCCTATAAACCTAAAATACCATGAGCTTCGACGATTTATCTACCAAATGGCAAAGGCTAATTGAAGATGAAAGAAGCAGAGATCGTATATAAATTGTTGAAGCTCTTGATTGTAATAATTACTTCTTTAGCAGTATTAACAGCGATTAAAAAATTTAAATCTTTCGTATCTCTACAAATCTTTCCCATAAATGCACTATTGTGCGAAAATGGAATCAGCTATGAACTAGTACCAAATTGGCAAGTATCACATTGGAAGTCATGGGGACAGAGTGGATTGAAATTAGTGAAAAGATATATATTAAATGAACGAAATTATTGATCATGATTCATGACATTTGATACGTGTCTATTGAATCCAATTCCATTCCGAGCACTTTTTGGTGAGCTATATTCTCTTCATAAAATTGGGCCAAAATAAAACTTCAGCCATTGATCTACGATCATCGAACGGTTTAAAATCATTGATAGATTTTAGGTATGTGTCACCCTTCACATGTCAAAGAGGTCGCGCTTATTGATACATCATGCAGAGTCTAGACTCAATGTATTATGTGATGTGATGTGTCTTGTCTTAATGGCAATGAATTCATGAAATCGCCAATAAATTATATATTGTACCATAAATAACAAAATATTCGCCAAAACAAATTAAATAATTTTCAAGCAGTGGATAAAAATTGCCAATACATTTAAATAATTTTCAGGCGGTGGATAAAAATCGCCAATACATTTAAATAATTTTTCCTTCGAAGTAAACATTTTCGCTCATACAATTATATATTTGTTCCTTTAAACAAAAATTATTCGCCGCCCACAATAAATATTTTCCCCCTAGAAAAAAATTGCCAATACAAAATAATTGTTTTCCCCATTTAAAAAAAAAAAATTCGCCATCCATATGAAAATTTCCCCTCGAAAATAATGTCTGATTTGCCAGGATTTTACACAGTTGCCCAGGGGGTGTTTCTTAAAGTTATCCCTAGTCTTACATTGGAGAAAATAGAGAATTTGGACTTGGCCAAGATTCTAGATACTATGGAAGATACCAATGATATAGTGGACCCTGTCTACTATGATAAGAAAATTGTTGATACTCCCTTACCTTTGATTCAATGGTCAAAGAAAGAAAGAAAATAATTTTCAAAGAGATTTGCACCTATTATGGCTAATACAAACCAATGGCTATTGAAAAAGGGGATCCAGATGAAATTACTTCCTACCAGTTTAGGTAAAGAGGATAATGATGGTCTAGTGAGGAAGACTTCAGAATTAGCAACCACGAATAAAGAAGACGCTCAGACACTCCCACCACCAGTGTCATTAGAAAAATCTAAGGGAAAGGCACCAAAATTTATGTTCACACTTAAAGGCCTAAAGAAAGGGGAATCCTCCTCTGCAGTCGTACAATAGGAATCAACCCAAGGGCTTGATCAAACCAAGGAAGAAGAACAAGAACAAGAAGAGGGAGAAATTTCTCATTCTAGAGAAGAACAAGAACACAGAGAAAGTTATACTCTAACCACAACATCACATGTTCATGCTGAGATTTATTCTTTTGACTCTGATTCTAATGAAGAAGTACAAGAACATGATGAGGAGAGAGAAGATATTTAGTTGGATGATGAACAAGGTCAAGAAGGGGGCAATGAAGAATTTGTTAATCTTTCTATCATTCCTAGCTTTGATGACATTCCAACTTACATGATTGATTCATCAATCATGGATTTTAATGAAGCCATGGAACAGGTTACTCAAGGGTAACAACTAATAAATCTGCCTACTTCTGCAGCCATGACATAAACTCCACCCTTGGTGAGCACAATTGTCATTCCTGGAAGGACAACTTCTATTATTACATCAACTCCACAAGTAGATACAACAAATAGGACAATAAATGTCTTATCAACCTCTATGTCACTGCCACCACCAGTATCAATTTGCACAATTCCAGTTGTGACTACTTCTATGATGCATATTACTAGAATGACCTTGGTACAAGTGGGACCATCAACAATAATAGTATCTTCAAGTTAGTCACCTAATAGTTTTCCTATAGTTACCCAAGTGGAGATCACTACTCCAACCACACAATCAGTCTTGCCTCCTTGGTTAGATATAGTGGCACCAGAAAGGAAGAAGCAAGTTGTCTCTCCAAATGACTCTGACTTCAAATAGTTATCTCATTCGAAGGAAAAGGAAATAAAAAAGCCAAAGACAATATCAAGGGTGTTGGTTGACCCTATAATTAAAAGAAAATATGTTGAAGTAATTATGCCAGCTGTAGGTAAAACCAAAGAGAATATTCAACTGATAGATTATACAGTTCAAACTGTCAATCTTGGGGAAGAAACTCATGAGAGTGTGACGTCGTGAAGCAGGATTCAAGGGCTGCAAATGAAGCTATCAAGAGAAGACTTGATGAAGAATGTGCTAAAAAGATGAAATTGAAGAAAAAGTGTGAGCAACTAACCAATGTCCTAATCAAAGTAACCCAGACTTCCCAGCAGGTAGATCCAATTGTTTCATCCATCGATACAGGTGCACTCAAAAGAATGGAACAAGTGGGTGTTAAGGTTTGAGTGGTGGACCAATGGATTGAAAGGTTGAAATCTAAAGGCTCCCTCCTCCTAGATTCAACAATCAAGTTGTTGAAAGACTTTGAAATCATGCAAAGTCAAATACAAGGAATCAAAACCACTTTCACGAAGGAGATAGCTGAAAATGAAAAGAATTTGTAGTTGTGGAGAAAGATGGAGGACTTCAACATTGATTTCCTTGTAGAGAATAGTGTTAGAAGAAAGAGGAAAGTATGTTCAAATTTTGTCTCTACTAACACACAAGAATGAATTGATCAAACATATGGTCACAGATCTTGAAGGTGAGATTAAGGGTTGCGATGATAATATTGATCAAGTTTCAGCAAGAATAGCTAATATCCCTTGCTTATTATGTGATAAGGATAATCAACAGTTGGTCACAAGAGATACTATCATCCAAGAATTTCACTCTCTAATCTCACATAGGGCAAAGAAAGATTTCACTCTAAACACCTTCGACAAGCTTCTTGAAATGCAGGTTGGTTTAGAGTTGCTTGCCTCTTTTCTCAAGGATGGAAAGAAACAACATGTGAAGACCAGAGATGGTTTATTCTAGATCAATGCCATATCAAATTCCATTGCCTTGCTAGATGAAGCTGAGATGAAATCCATCTTGGTTAAAATTGAAAAATTTAAATCCAATGAGGAGGAGAAAGATGAATAAAGTGTCCCCTTTTTGACACTTAGTTTTTTCATGTAGTTGTATTTTTAGATGTTGTAAATTTTCTCACAGCTACATGTTCCCTTTATGTTGTAGTTGTAGTCAAGTGGTACTGTGTAATTAAATTAGTCAAACTATGCCCTCCTTTTTTCCCTTTTCTCTCCTATATATAGAGGAGCCTCATTTCTAAATATTTATCTTTTATTTATGCTAAGCAAGACTCTGCCGAATTTTCGCCCCAACTAAGACTTTGAGCTTTTTGTTGTGGAGATTCAATCAAGCAAATAAAGAAAGCAATTCTATTTGATTTCAAACTTTGTGTTGTATCAAATATTGTTTATATGTGTTAATGTTCCTATATTCATTGTTTATATATGTTCTTTAATTCCTTGGTATTGGTGATATTGTTTATGTGAGTAATAGAGATTTCCAATTGTGATAAGTAGACTTTGTTCTATTTGCATATTTGGAAAAAAATTTGATGTTAAGTGATTAGTGGTAGGCATTGTATTGCTGCTATTACTTGTAATTTTAAGGGATTGGGAAATTATACTTGAAGACTTTGTGATGCAAGTTAAATTTCTTATCATTTGTAATCATTAGCTTAGTTAAAATTGCATTCAAGAAAGACTTTGTGCTTCTTGATTGTAAGTTTAGTTGTTCATTTCTGTAAGTATCAAAAGTGATAGAGAATTGTAACAAAGTGGAGGGAGAATACATAAACTCTGAAAAAAGAGAGTTATATGCCCGAAACTTACCCACATATTTCAAGTTTCTTTTTAATTAGAGAAGAAATTTCAAAGGGAACCTCCCCTTGCTGAGAGGAGAGATTAATTTCTCAACATAGCTATGTATGAATTATATATTTTTTCATTGGTACGCTGATGACAAAATATTCACGCAACATTTTTTTGGCAATTTTGTTGGGGAGTGACGTGCAACCAGTACTTTATTTTTGGGTTATAGTGCGCTTTTCATTTTAATATCCATATTGCTTATTTTCTCAAAGTTCTAATCTAGCTGATCGAAGTTACACTCGTGGACAACAAGAAACATGAATTGTTGCTCCCACTTTTGAGTTTTTGGAGCAACATAATTTTACTTTTGTGACACCTCCACGGGCATGATCTCCTTTGTAGTGGACACGGAGTTTTCCTCCTACTGCACAACGATCTCTTATACCAAGTGAGGTGTGAAGTTTGCAAGTTTTGGTTGTTCCACTTGCAAATAATTTTGTAATACCACCATATAATCTATTAAGGATGGCTACTGCGGGTCCTTGGGGTACCGCTTTTGGTCCTTTGAGCCTAATGACACCTTTACATGAACTTCCAAAAGGCACAAGAAACAATTTTCCTAAGTTTTGGGGAGATGGTGCTCAACATCCTGATGAGAACATCGCTGCTTTTTATATTGCATGTGGTGTTCTCGGTGTTGAACATGAAGATGTTTCTGTGAGATTGTTCATTGAAAATTTACAAGGTGCAGCTGTCGATTGGTTTTATCATCTTCTGAATAATTGTATTACAAATTGGGTAAGCCTCAAAACACTATTTGAGGCAAGGTTCAAGCTTGCTGAAGATGATCATGCGTTGTTAGCGCAGTTGACTCAAATGAAAAAAGAACCACAAGAGCCCATGCAAGAATTTATGGAAAAATTCAGTTAATTACACAATCGCATTCCGACTGCTTCACAACCCACTGATGGAAATTTGAAATGTTTCTTTATTAATGCTCAATTACTAGAAGTGAGTTTTCTCTTGTGTAGAGATAATCCTGCAAATTTGGCTATTGCACAATAGATGGTCATATCAGTTGAAGATGATCTTATCCTTGCTGGTAAGATAAGAAAGGATCCTAACAAGGTTAGGAATAACCAAATTATCGATTCATCATTTTCTTCAACAAATTCTGTTGATCCTATGATTCAAAAGCTAGCAAATGAGTTGTTAGTACTTAAGAAGAAAATTTCTTCACAAGGAAATACTTCTTATCATGATGTTCCAACAAGGAATTATCCAAATAACTCTTCCAATTATGTTGCGCACAATCAAAACAAGTTACCTCCTACTCCAGAGAGACTTGCATTGGAAGCACCACCTTAGAATTCAGCTACAAGCTATTATGAGGCTGAACAAAATGATCTTCCTCCATTTGGTGACAAAGATGCCAATTTGCTTCAAGGAGATGATGCAAAATTGGTTGGTGACTCTAACAACATATATATGCAATATGAAGAAGATGATGTACCAGACGTGCATGATGGAGATGTTTTTGCGGTCTTCACCCATTCGCAAGTACAAGCAGCACAACCGCTAGTCAATGCAAAGAGTGATGACTCTACACAAGTCAAAGATTCTCAACGCTTGCTAGTTACTATTGCTAAGCATGGAACTCCTTTACCTAATCCTCCAAATGACAACTTCATTTTGAAAGATAATGTGAATGATAAAAGTGTAAGTGCTCCTTCAACCGCTACAAATTTTTATGCACCTGTCAATTCTTCTGCACCTGCATCAAAGACCAATTCACCTAATGTTTCAAGTTCTCAAAATGAGAACCTTAATAAATCTTTGATGAATTATTTTCAGTTATTTGATATTATAGATCATGCTAGGAAAACTAAAGTACAAATGTCTAAGGTAGAATATTTGAGATCCAATCTGGATCAATTTGATCGTTTGGTCAAATTTGTAAAAGAAAGAGATATTTCCCCAAGTAACCCTCCCAAGTCTAACACATTTCAAAATAATTTAGTGAGTTCTCCTTCTCCTATAGAAAAAATAGACCCATTCTATATCTCTTTGTTGATTAATGGTCACATGTTAAGTAATTGTGTAATAGATTTCAGAGCATTTGACAATGTTATGCCTACAAAAGTTGCCAACGCTCTTGGTGTAACCTTGACTAAGACGTTTGGTAGATGCTTTTCCATGGATAACAAGAAAGTCCCCCTAATAGGTTAGATTAAGGATGCACAATTTTCTTTTGCTGCATTTCTAGACAAAAAGATTAAAATGATAGTATTGGTAGCCGATGTGCTAGCTTCCTATGGCATACTATTTGGGAAGGAATTTTTGTAGAGATGTTGTAGGAGAGTTAAATATGGATATGACTGAAGCATGTATTCCTGTCAAGGAAGAAATCAAAAAGTTGTATCCAATAAAGGAATCACAATATGCCATTGTGAAATTTGATGATTAGCAGGTCCAGATTCTTTTTGAGTCATCAGATATGGGTAACTATTTCTTTCATGTTGATGATGATTTTGAAGTCATTCTTGAAATTGAGGATGTCGTTTCACTTGATGAAAGTTCAAGTTATTGTGAAAGTATTGTTGTAGAATCCATGGGATCTTCAACCCCACAAGAGCAACCTCTCAATTTTGATACTATCAGTGTTGGTGGCCCAAATGATGTTTGGACATTAGAATTTGATGGTAGTTATTCTTCCACTAGATCAGTAGCTCATATTGTGTTGGTGTCTCCTGATGGTAAAATCTTTCCATTTTCCTTTAAGTTAAAATTTGACAATACTAATAATACCGCTAAGTATGAATCTCTTCTTTTGGCAATCAATGTTGCTCAAAAGAAAGGGATTAAGAATTTGAATGCTTAGGGAGATGCTGAATTGATTGTTTGTCAAGTCAAAAATATGTACTAGACAAGAAGCGATAGGGTAAGGCATTATCATAATCTTGTGTGGGACTCAATTGAGGCATTTGATGCCTTTGATTTATTTATTGTTTCTCATGAATTTAATGATAGAGAAGATTCTTTAGCAGTATTCGCAGCTTCATTGGTTCCACACAAGTATTTTTCAGGATGAACGTATACTATTGAAATGATTTTTCGACCAAGTGTTCCTGATAATTCTGACAATTGGCAAGTGTTCAATGATGATCATCATGTAATCAATTTCTTGTAGACTACTAATAATTTTGATGACTTGTATTTTGATGGTAGTCAGTATCCTTCAAAAGATGTCATTGAAAGTGTTGATGCAGAAACTGGTGAAAATTTTCTACAATTGAAAGGTAATAGGATTCCCAAGGGTCTTGTTTCTCTTGAAAAGTTGTTTGACAAGCATGATCGCTATGTAAAAAAGAAACAAAAATCAGCTTCTATTACAATGGAGTATGAGCAAGCGAATATTGGAACAAATGAGAATCCAAAGATGATCAACATTGGAAAATGTTGTTCATATGAAGAGAGGTGTAATTTTGTTGCATTATTGCAGCAATATATTGATGTCTTGGCCTACTCTTATGATGACTTGAATTTTTTTCATCCTGAAGAGCTTCATCATGATATTCCATTGAAGTCAGGTGTTGCTCCTTTTCGTCAAAAGAAAAGGCAGTACAATTTGAATGTTTCTGATACCATTTTTGCCAAAATTCAGAAAATGTTAAAGGCAAGGATAATTTTCCCTATTCATCACTTCACCTGGATAGCTAATATTGTGCCCGTGTGCAAGAAGAATGGTGAGATCCGAATATGTGTTGATTTTTAGAATTTGAATCAGGCCTCTTTGAAAGATAATTACCCATTGTCTGTCATGGATCATGTCTTACAAGTTGTTACTAGATCCGAAGTGATGTCCATGTTGGATGGATTTTTGAGCTATAATCAAGTGGAGGTTCTTGAGCAAGATCAACACAAGACTATGTTTATCACACCTTGGGATACTTTTGCATATCCCAGGATGCCTTTTGGGTTGATAAATGTAGGAGAAACTTTCCAACGTGCAATGGACTTGGCTTTCTGAAGTTTTCTTGGTAAGTTCATTGTAGTATATTTGGATGATCCAACAATTTATTCTAAGAAGTGTCAAGATCATTTCTATCATTTGCAACAAGTGTTGGAGAAATGTCACCAACATGGGATTTCTCTTAATCCCAAGAAAAAAAAATTTCAGGTTACTGAAGGTAAGTTGCTTGGGCATATTGTCTCAAGAGAAGGTATCAAGATTGATGTTGAAAGGGTAAAGGACATCTGTAATATTTCCTTGCCAGCAAGTAAGACTGTTGTGCATTCTTTCTTCGGTAAAGTAAACTTCTTGCGAAGGTTTATTCCAGAATTTGTTGAACAGACTCGTCACATAGTTGACATGATGAAAGGAAATTCTCTTTTCAAGTGGACTCATGAAGGAAAGAAATCTTTTCATGAAATTAAGGAAGCCATGGAAAGCACCCTTGTTTTGGTGTGTCCTGATTACACCAAAGAATTTATCATGTACAGTTATGAACCTGATCATACCTGTTCGGCTATATTGATGTAGAAGAATAATAAAGGCATTGAATCACCTATTGCATTCATGAGTTATCCATTAAAGGCTCATGAATTGAAATACTCATAAATGGAGAAGCATGCCTTTGTTGTGGTTAAAGTGGTGAAACATTTTAGATTTTATATTCTAAATTCACATGTCATTGCACTTGTTTCTGATGTTGTTGTCAAATCAATTCTAACACAATAAGAATTTGGAACCAAAAGGGGCAACTGGGTTGCCAAAATTCAAGAATATGACATGGAAATTAAACCTACTAAGTTGGTTCATGGGAAAGGTTTGTGTCAGTTGATCGCTGATAACAAATCAAGTGATGAGGTAGTGCTTGAAAATGAAGGTATGAATCAAGATCTTCCCAAGGTTCTGTTTGTCAGCTCCACTGATGAGTGGTATTCTGATTTGGCATATCTTTTAACATATAGTGAGTGTCCTACACACTTGTCATGTAAAGAGAAATGGACCTTGAAGCTTAAAGAAGTGAACTTTGTCTTATGGGACAATGGTCTGTATAAGAAGACTTTAGATAGAAATTTCCTGTGTTGCGTTGACAAGCAACAACAAGGTTACTTCAAGCTTTTCATGATCTTGCTTGTGGTGGGCATTTTTTTGCTCCTATTACTACACACAAAAATTTGTGTGCAAGATAATATTGGCCAACATTGTTCAAGGATGCATACAGTTGGGTTTGCAAATGCAAACAATGTCAGCAGTTTGTTGGTAAACCTAAGCTAGCTACACTTCCTCTTAAGCCAATGGTAATTGAAGAGCCATTCCAACAATGGGGTTTGCATTTCATTGTACCTGTCAATCCAACATCTAGTGCAAGTCATGTGTATATTCTCACTACAATAGACTACTTCGCCAAGTGGGTAGAGGCGACTCCAACAAGGCAAGCTACTTCAACAATAGTTTGTCAACTTTTGAAAGCTAACATCATTTCAAGGTTTGGTGTTCCTCATAAGATAGTAACTAATAATGCTTCTTGTTTTTCATCTTATGAGATCATTGACTTCTGTTTCAATTATGGTATTACCCTTTCACACTCATCTGGCTATTATCCGCAAGGAAATGGTCAGGCCGAATCAAGCAACAAGAAACTTGTTACTATTATTAGGAAGCTTGTTGATGAGAAACAACAGACTTGGCATAAGGCTCTCTATGATGTGCTATGGGCAGATTGTATAAATCCTAAGAGAGAAATCAACATGTCACCTTTCCAACTTTTGTATGGATTGAATGCCAAGATTCCTAAGACTTTGGAATTTCTAGCATTGAAGCTTGCCAAGGCCATTGAAGATGAAACTTACCAAGATTCGCTTGATAAGTGGATTATGTTTCTTTCTCAATTGGAAGAAACAAGACCAGAGGTGGTGGATAGAATTGTTGCACACTAAAGCTAGGTGAAGGTGTTGTTTAACAAAAAGGTAACTTCTCATGAGTTCTCAGTTGGTGATCAAGTCTTGTTATAGGACAAGAGGAGGGAACCAAAGGGTTTGCATGGGAAATTTGATTCCTTATGGAAATGTCCCTTCACTATTCATGAAGTATGTGGTGAGCATAGTTACTTGCTCGCATATGTTGATGGTACCCCGACATGCTAATATAAAGGATAAAATAAATTACTGACTGGCAGGTCAGGTTTCAAACCCCAACATGCAAGCTTATATCTTTTGCACTTCCAACTGACAGGGCAGGGTTTGAAACCCAACCTGCCAGTCAGTTCTACTAACACGTTGGGTTTTAAACCCCGACCCATCAGTGATTTGTTTTATCCTTTATACTAGCATGTTGGGGTTTAAAAACCGACATGCTAGTGTCTTCTTTTTTTTTGCAACTAGCAGGTCGGGTTTTAAACCCCGACCTACCAGTTTTTATATTTTCCCTTTCATGAGCCAATTTTAACCAAGTTTTCATCCTGTTTGATTTTGAATCTCTAATTTGTTCTTCTAATGATGAATAATGTTTGTGGGCCTAGCAAACATGTTCTCTGCAACATCTTTTCTAATGTCCAAGCTATCTACAAGCAAGTCAAAGGCCTCTCCCAATTACATAAACCCATCACCTGGCAAACCTGCGTACAAGAAGATAAAGTATACGTATGATAAGTACTTGAATATGTTCCCTGAAAGCTTGGTGGATTCCAATGTGGCAAAGATCAGAGATACTGAAACCAGGCATGTGGATATGAAGGAGTTTGAAAATAGAAGAAAGAAGGCTTTGTCCCATATGAAAAATTTGATGAGGTCAAAATTGCATAAGTATGCGTCTTTTCTTGTTGCAGCTCATGATCCGGAATTTGTATTGGTTGTGGTAGAGAACTTTGACCCAAACACTCATTAGGTAAAGGACATTGATAATAATGTGGTGATGACATTGGATAGTGTATTTTTCAATAGCCTTTTTAAGGGTCTTAAAAAAGTTGAATTTGATAATATAACCATGGAGAGTGGACAAGCATACTATGAGAAACACGCAAACAAGTGCAAGAAAATAATTAACATTGTGTTTTTATCCACTCTGCGTAACTCAACTATCACTAGATGGCCTATGTACTTTCATAGAAGTAATTTCAGTGAAGAGTACAATGACATGGTTACAATGCTTGCACAGGTTAAAGGTTTGAAAGACTCCCACTACTTCCAAGAGTGGATGTGTTACTACATGAAGTTGATAAAAAAAGGAACAACCAAGATTGACTTGGGGGAGAAAATCAATGACGCTCTCTGTATTCAGCTAAAAGAAGTCAAAACATCATTGAAATTTTATATGACTTCATATCTTTGTGTATGTAGCTACCTCAATGAGGCAATATCCAAGACTGTCTACCAAAGGAGATAGAAGGTTGTTACCTATTTGGGATTATTATGATCAGTTAACCATCAATAATCAGGGATCTCATTTCCAAAGAGTCAATGATGCTTTCTTCGCAGTGTGGAGATGTTTGTTCAACAAGAATCTACACAAGGAGAGAATTTCAGAAGCAACATATGACTTGGTGTCTTCTTTTGGTTGTGTGTTCTTACAATTTCCTACTTTTACATATATCCTCATTGGATGCTTCAAAGGTGAACCATTCATGTTTCCTTGATATCCTTCGGATAAGATTGTTCCATTGAATTGTGTTGTCAATTGGTACATGTACATGCCAGACAAGCTTTTGCTCATAAGGCAGGTCTCAAATGGCCTGTCTATTGGTTGATACTCAATTCTTAGCATGCCCAAGGCCAAGAGTATGGAGAATGAAATGTTATGGGTCACGATGAGGAGGTTTAAAGCTAGAGAGAAGTTTGATTTTTGTAACATGAGAGGAAAAATCAAGAGAAGTTATGTGCATGTACATAGGCTTGAGGATGTCTGGGTAGATTGTAAAAGTGATAAAGATGTAAAAAGGATGGACTATAGTCGTCTTAGATTGGAGCAAATAGAGAATTTGGAATTGGCCAAGATTCCAAATACTATGGAAGATACCAATGATATAGTGGACCTTGTCTACTATGATCAGAAAATTGTTGATACTCCCTTACCTTTGATTCAATGGTCAAAGAAAGAAAGCAAATCAATTTCAAAGAGATTTGTGCCTATTATGGCTAATACAAACCAATGCCTATTGAAAAAGGGGATCTGGATGAAATCACTTCCTGCCAGTTCAGGTGAAGAAGACAATGTTGGTCCAGTGGGGAAGACTTCAAAAATAAGAACCAAGAATAAAGAAGATGCCCAGGCGCTCCCACCACCAGTGTCACCAACAAAATCTAAGGGAAAGGCACCAAAAATTAAGTTCACACTTAAAGGCCCAAAGAAAGGGGAATCCTCATCCGTGACCATAGAACAGGAATCAACCCAAGGGCCTAATCAAACCAAGGAAGAAGAAAAAGAACAAGAAGAGGGAGAAATTTCTCATGCTAGAGAAGAACAAGAACAAGGAGAAAGTTCTACTCCAACCACAACATCACCTGTTCATGTTGAGATTCATTCTATTGACTATGATTCTAATGAAGAAGTACAAGAACATCATGAGGAGAGAGAAGATATTGAGTTGGATGATGAACAAGGTCAAGGCAGTGATGAAGAATTTGTTACTCTTTCTATCATTCCTAGATTTGATGACATTCCAAGTTTCATGATTGAGTCATCAATCATGGATTTTAATGAAGCCATGGAATAGGTTACTCAAGAGCAACAACTAATAAATCTGCCTACTTCCACTACCATGATAGAAAATCCACCCCTGGTGAGCACAATTATCATTCCTGCAACAACAACTTCTATTATTACATCAACACCACCAGTAGATATGACAGTCAAGACAGTAAATATCTTATCAACCTCTATGTCACTGCCACCACCTATATCAGTTTCCACAATTCCAGTTGTGACTACTTCTATAATGCCTATTACTACAATGGCCTTGGTACAAGTGGGACCATTAGCAGCAACAATATCTTCAAGTCAACTGCCTACTAGTTTGCCTACAGTTACCCAAGTGGAGGTCACTACTCCAACCACACAACCAGTCTTGCCTCCTTGGTTGGATATAGGGGCACCAAAAAGGAAGAATCAATTTGTCTCTCCAAATGACTTTGAATTCGAACATTTATCTCCTTCAAAGGCAAAGGAAGCCAAAGATAGTATCAATGGTGTTGGTTGACCCTATAAGTAAAAGAAAATATGATGAAGTAATTGTGCCGGTTGTAGGTAAAACTAAAGAGAACATTCAACTGGCAGATTATACAGTTCAAACTATTGATCTTATGGAAGAAACTCATGAGAGCGTGAAACATGATTCAAGGGATGCAAATGAAACTATCATGAGAAGACTTGATGAAGAACATGTTGAAAAGCTGAAATTGAAGGAAAAGTGTGAGCAACTAACCAATATCCTGATCAAAGTAACCCAGACTTCCCAGTAGGTAGAACCAATTGTTACATCCATCGATACAGAAGAACTCAAAAGAATGGAATAAGTGGGTGTGAAGGGTCGAGTGGTGGATCAATGGATTGAAAGGTTGAAATCCAAAGGCTCCCTCCTCCTAGACTCAACAATCAAGTTGTTGAAAGACTTTGAAATCATGCAAAGTCAAATACAAGGAATCAAAACCACTTTCACAAAGGAGATAGGTGAAATTGAAAAGAATTTGCAGTTGTGGAGAAAGGTGGAGGACTTCAACATTGATTTCCTTGTAGAGAATATAGTGTTAGAAGCAAGAGGAAAGTATGTTCAAATTTTGTCTCTACTAACACACAAGAATGAATTGATCAAACATATGGTCACAGATCTTGAAGGTGAGATTAAGGGTTGTGATGATAATATTGATCAAGTTTCATCAAGAATAGCTGATATCCCTTATTTCCTATATGGTAAGGATAATCAACAGTTGGTCACAAGAGATACTATCATCCAGGAATTTCACTCTCTAATCTCACGTTGGGTAAAGCAAGATTTCACTCTGAACGCCTTCGACAAGCTTCTTGAAATGCAGGTTGGTTTAGAGTTGCTTGCCTCTTTTCTCAAGGATGGAAAGAAACAACATGTGAAGACCAGAGATGGTTTATTCTAGATCAATGCCATATCAAATTCCATTGCCCTACCAGATGAAGCTGAGATGAAATCCATCTTGGTTAAATTTGAAAAATTTAAATCCAATGAGGAGGAGAAAGATGAATAAAGTGTCCCCTTTTTGACACTTAGTTTTTTCATTTAGTTGTATTTTTAGATGCTATAAATTTTCTCATAGCTACATGTTCCCTTTATGTTTTAGTTGTAGTCAAGTGGTACTGTGTAATTAAATTAGTCAAACTGTGCCCTCCTTTTTTTCCTTTTCTCTCCTATATATAGAGGAGCCTCATTTCTAAATATTTATCTTTTATTTATGCTAAGCAAGACTCTGCCGAATTTTTGCCCCAACTAAGACTTTGAGCTTTTTTTTGTGGAGATTCAATCAAGCAAATAAAGAAAGCAATTCTATTTGATTTCAAACTTTGTGTTGTATCAAAGATTGTTTATATGAGTTAATGTTCCTATATTCATTGTTTATATATGTTCTTTAATTCCTTGGTATTGGTGATATTGTTTATGTGAGTAATAGAGCTTTCCAATTGTGATAAGTAGAGTTTGTTCTATTTTCATATTTGGGAAATTTTCTGATGTTAAGTGATTAGTGGTAGGCATTGTATTGCTGCTATTACTTGTAGTTTTAAGGGATTGGGAAATTATACTTGAAGACTTTGTGTTGCAAGTTAAATTTCTTATCATTTGTAATCATTAGCTTAGTTAGAATTGCATTCAAGAAAGACTTTGTGCTTCTTGATTGTAGGTTTAGTTGTTCATTTCTTTAAGTATCAAAAGTGATAGAGAATTGTAACAAAGTGGAGGGAGAATACATAAACTCTAAAAAAAAAGAGTTATATGCCCGAAACTTACCCACATATTTTATGTTTCTTTTTAATTAGAGAAGAAATTTCAAAGGAAACCTCCCCTTGTTGAGAGGAGAGATTAATTTCTCAACATAGTTGTGTATGAATTATATATTTTGTCATTGGTACGCTGGTGACAAAATATTCACCCAACAAAAAATATGTTTAATATATTATCCGTACTAATATCTCATGTTAATTTTGTTTTTTAAGGGTACCCCCTCCGCATCTAGGCCTCGTCCTAAGAAAAAGAATTCATCAAAGATGCCAAAACATGGGAAGAGGGTAATTGAACACATTTTTATTTGTACAATTGTTTGAAAATGCTGAAATTGTGTTAGTTGGGATTTGTAGATTGATTAGTGTTTTTTGTCTATCTACATGTACAACGACCATTGAGCTATGTAGATTTGTTGAATTCACCTGATTCACCCATGGATCGAGAGAGGTCGTCAATACGCATCTCTACTTTATTTTCTTGATTTCATGATTATATGTACGTTTACATGTGAACTTGTGATAAATTATAATCTTATAATTTTTTAATATAGGAAATATCCATCGCTGCTTCATCAATGGTGAGGCCTCCTCCGTTCACTAAGAAGCATTTTAGGTTCTCATATACTTTTGTTTGATATATTAAATTAATTTTTTTTAACCTACAATACTTATCATTATATTAATTGTATTTAATCTTTGATCATTTTTGTATAGGTAATAGCGACAGTTTCTCCATCAATGGTGAGCCATCTTCAATCCATTGGAGAAACATCTCAGGCATTAGCATGCCATTGTTCTCTATATTATAGCTTTTAAGTGTTTTTGATGTATTTATGTTAGTACATTGTATTAATTTTACATTTAATCTACAATAGCCCCCTTTGCAGTTTCACCATAACGTGGATCCTTTTAAGTTTGTCTTCCAGAAAACTCCTAAGACTAACAAGGAGAGGAGAGCGAAGACATTAGATCTGAGATTAGTTGATGAGGTAATCTACATTTCAATTGCAAAGAAATTATAGTTAAATGCATAGTTATGTTGTTAATTGTGAACTATTTTCTACAAAAGAATTCTAACTTGGCTTTTGAATTGTGGTTTTGTAGCCATCTACAGAGTTGTGTGCTGCATCGAAGAGGCTCGATTTTGATGATCCACCATAAGTTTAGGATCATATAGTGTTATTTATGGTCATAGAATCACCAATACATGTAGATATATTCTATATTTTTATTGTATATAAATTTGGACATGACATATGCCACATTTTTGTAATACTTGTATTGACTTGGCAGACATGCCTTTTTTTGATATATACAAATGTTGATATTCAATCCAATAGATGTGTACTGAGTTCATTATTATCTATTCATTGTATTTGTGGCTACCCTTTTATAAAGTTAATTAATATAAAACATTGCAATCGTGGAATATGATTTGATAAAATTTCTAAAATATTGAATTAACCCTACAAACTCCTTGTATTCAGTCCATTATTGTGTATTCGTTGTATTTGGTGGCTGCCCTTTTATAAATTTAAATGTATATTTGCCTACCTAATCAACAATATGAATATAAACAACAAAAATTGACAATATGAATATAAACGATAATATGTGTGTGGTGTGAGATCACCCTCATGCTCATAATGGTCAAATTTTGGTTCTTGTGTTTGGGGTCATTTGGATCAAAGATATAAAAGTTTCTCAATTGTTGTCAAAGTTTCTCAATTGTCATCAAAGTTTTCAAAGATGTCAAAGTTGTCAAAGTTGTCAAAGTTTGGCTTCATTTGGATAAAATATGTAAAAGTTGCTCAACTATTGTCAAAGTTGCTCACTTGTTGTCAAAGTTGTAAAAGTTGTAAGATAGGCTATAATTGATTCAGTTCATTATGTGCACAAACCGATGTCACAAGTGCATCTAGGTGGGTAGGTTTACGCTAGGAATGCTCCTCTCATGCATCCCAAAATGTCAAAACATCAAGAGTCATACCCTATCGATGCAATCTCTTAAGTGTCCTAAGTCCAAAAAATTATCAAAATTTGACAGACTATTTCTTCCAATCCAGAGCACATGTGATCGATCCATTTAAACCTATGGGTTTGAGTGAGGCTCCTCTATGATGGCCTATCTCAGTTTTTGACGACTTGGAACCATTTTTAATTGGTAGCATTTTTTCACTTGCTGCAAAAACAATCAATTGCATGCAATGCAAAGTTGCAAGATAGGCTAGAATTGATTCAGTTTGTTGTGTGCACAAATCAACATCACAAATATGTCTAGGTGGGCAGGTCTACTCTAGGCATGCTCCTCATGTGCATCCCAAAGTGTTGAAACATCAAGAGTCATACCCTACCGGTGCGATCGCTCAAGTGCCATGAGTCCAAAAAATTGTCAAACTTTGATGCACTATTTCTTCCAATCCAAGACACATATGATTTATCTATTTGAACTTGTGGGGTCATGTGAGGCTCCTCTACAATGTTCTATCTTAGTTTCTAATGACTCAAAGCCATTGTCAATTGGTAGCATTTTTTCGCTTGCTGCAAAAATTGTCAGTTGCATGGAATGCAAAGTTGCAAGATAGGCTAGAATTGATTTGGTTTATCATGTGCACAAACTAATGTCACAAGTACATTCGGGTGGGTAGGTTTATGCTAGGCATGCTCCTCTTGTGCATCCCAAAGCACCAAAACGTTGAGAGTCATACCCTACCGGTGCGATCTCTCAAGTGCCCCGAGTCCAAAAAATTGTCAAACTTTGACGAACTATTTCATCCTATCCAAGACACATATGATCAATCTATTTAAAATTTTTGGGTCACGTGAGGATCCTCTATAATGGCCTATCTCAGTTTTTGATGACTCAAAGCCATTTTCAATTGGTAGCATTTTTCACTTGCTGCAAAAACCATCAGTTGCATGCAATGCAAAGTTTCAAGATAGGCTAGAATTGATTTGGTTCGTCATGTGCACAAATCAATGTCATGAGCACATCTGGGTGGGTAGGATTATGCTAGGCATGCTCCTCTCATGTATCCCAAAGCGTCAAAATGTCGAGTCATACCCTACTGGTGCGATCTCTCAAGTGCCCTGAGTCCAAAAAAAGTCAGACTTTGACGGATTGTTTCTTCCAATCTAGGAAACATCTGATCGATCTGTTTGAACCTGTAGCATCATGTGAGGCTCCTCTATAATGTCCTATCTCAGAATCTAATGACTCGAAGCAATTTTCAATTGGTATCATTTTTTTGCCTTCTACAAAAATTGTCAGTTGCATGTAATGCAAAGTTGCAAGATAGGATAGAATTGATTTGGTTTGTCATGTGCACAAACCAACATCATGAGCATGTCCAGGTGGGAAATTTTATTCTAGGAATACTCCTCTCATGCATCCCAAAGCACTGGAACGTCGAGAGTCATACCCTACTGGTGCAATCTCTCAAGTGCCCTAAGTCCAAAAAATTGTCAAACTTTGATGAACTATTTCTTCCAATATAGGATACATATGATCGATCCATTTGAACTTGTGGGGTCATGTGAGGCTCCTTTACAATATCCTATCTCAGTTTCTGACGACTCGGAGCCATTTTCAATTGGTAGCATTTTTTCGCCTGCTGCAAAAACTGTTAGTTGCATGCAATTCAAAGTTGCAAGATAGGCTAGAATTGATTTAGTTCATCGTGTGCACAAACTGACATCATGAGAACATCCGAGTGGGAATTTTTATCCTAGGCATGCACCTCTTGTGCATCCCAAAGCATTGAAACATCAAGAGTCATACCCTACCAGCATGATCTCTCAAGTGCCCTGAGTCCAAATAATTGTCAAACTTTGACAAACTATTTCATCCTATCTAGGACACATATTATCAATCTATTTGAACCTTTTGGGTTGCATGAGGATCCTCTACAATGTCCCATCTTAGTTTCTGATGACTCAGAGCCATTTTCAATTGGTAGCATTTTTTTCGTCTGCTCCAAAAACCGTCAATTGCGTGCAATGCAAAGTTGCAAGATAGGCTAAAATTGATTCGGTTCGTCCTGTGCACAAACCGATGTCATGAGCGTATCCAGGTGGGAAGTTTTATGCTAGGCATGCTCCTCTCATGCATCCCAAAGCATCAAAACATCGAGAGTCATACCCAACTGACGTGATCTCTCAAGTGCCCTAAGTCCAAAAAATTGTCAAACTTTGATGAACTATTTATTCCAATCCAAGACACATATGATAGATTTGTTTGAACCTGTGGGGTTGTGTGAGGCTCCTCTACAATGTCATATATAAGTTTTTGATGAATTAGAGCCATTTTCAATTGGTAGCATTTTTTCACCTGCTGTAAAAACCATCACTTGCATGCAATGCAAAGTTGTAAGACAGGCTAGAATTGATTTGGTTCATCGTGTGCATAAACTGACGTCACGAGTGCGTTCGGGTGGGAAATTTTACGCTAGTAATGCTCCTCTTATGCATTCCAAAGCACCAAAATGTTGAGAGCCATACCCTACCGGCACGATGTAGAAGTTGCTTGACAACTTTTTTGACAATGTTTTTGACAATAATGACAATTTTTTGCTCAAATTGTATCTAGACTCAATCTATGACTCCTATGACCCGATAATGACTCAAATAATTCTCCATGATTATACAAGAATCAAGAATTCTCATGATTGACCTTATCACATCACATAAACTCAAAACATAGTCACAAAACATTGGCACATATTATTCAAAAATTTGCCTCTAAATATGATCAAATCAGCTCTTGGCTATTTGAATATACAAAAAAATGTCGTACAAATCATCTCATTGGCTTTTATACAAAATTTGGCATTACAATATGTATGATTCAGCTCATCAACATTTTAATATACAAAATTTGACATCTAAATATATACAAATCAGCTCATTATCATTTAAATAGACAACATTATGCCCCTAAACATGTACAAATCAGCTCATGGGCATTTATATATACAAAAAATGAATATAGAACAATTCGTCGACGATATATACAAAATTATCAAAATCATTCTACTCTAAACTGTAGAATCAATCAAGTGAGCCTTCAGGATCGGCTCTAACCCATATTGTGTCAAGTATTGCCTCGTGGTCAGATTCATGAACTTTCCATAAAATCTTGTTATGAGGTCTACCACGATACTTCATCAATTGAATATGTGTTGCAACAACAAGGTTAGATAAATGAATAATATGTCTCTGTGTTTCAAAGTCCTTGAACAACCAAACATCATAATTCTTGATAGGGTATCTCCTAAGCCATGCTCCTATCATGACAACAGACCCTATTGGGTACTCAATACCCTCTCCGTCAATGATTTTGGTTGTCAATTTTCTTTTAAGCTCAACACAATGACACAAATAGTAATTTGTTCCTTCTTCATTGTTTTCTTATGCAACAATTGCATACACATGACCTGCATTTTATAAAGTGATAATTAATACCAAAAATAAAGTGTGATGTACAACAAAATGAATCAAAAAGAATACTTGCAAAAAATTAACTAAAAAAATCACCTGAATTGACTAGGTCGGATACATGGTCAAAATCCACTAATGTCTCCATCTAGCTCAATTGTAGTGCTTTGGGAATTTGATATGTATCAATGGGAACCAATGATCTACAAGACCATTTGTCAAACTGCTCTTGTGATTCAAATTCTTCCCACAAACAATACATGCATAAAGAGAAAAAACATACCAACTATCTCATATAAATTACTAGTGAACTTGCATTTGAACTCATAAATGAGTGCATGTCACTCGATCCTACAACTGTACAACAATCTAGATATTTTTCAATGTTAGATTCAATGATCAACCAAAAATATCTACGAACCATTGATGTACCTGGATTACCATACCCATCATATAATTACACCATCGCACAATTGGTTCTGCATCTATCAACTCAGCACCACCTTCGTACTTCAATTCTTCTCTAGCTAGGGCTCTTTTTACATGTGCTCCTGCACCATTGTGCTCTCCCTTACCATGTCCAGCCTCAATGAAATTCCAAAAATGTTGTAAACTACTTGTCATATGCATCCTTGTCAACCAATAAAACATCCTTGCAATCTTGAATTGTGCGGTGCAATTATCTAACCACATTAAGTGTCAGTTGTATTGCATGTTTCTTTCCTTTAAATTATCATAGAAAACTTCAAAGCATTCTTGTACAAACTTCGATGAATGAGTACGATCATCACTTATGTAGAAGTGATACTCTGTTACAACCTTTCTATCCTCCTTCATGCTATCATCTACATGCATGAATGTTATGTGTACAAAAATAGAAACTTGTGTAGAATGATAATACATAGATTGCACTTCATTTTGAGGTTTTAGTGTATAATTTTCATGAAAATCAATACTAGAGACAATGGTGCCAAGGGGAAATGTGTCTTTACATAACTTGAATTGCACATCTAACCATCGAGCTCTATGTGTATGCATTATGTACTCATAAACTAGTTTCTCTTGAAACATTTTCATAAATTTAGCTACACACATATCATTTTTCACTAACTCACATCTCTTCAAATCTTTTCCATCTTTAACTCCATATGTGACTGTCTTGTATTTTCCAAAAGAAACTAATTTCCTACCAATTTCATGTGTGCTCTCCAAATGTACACATCTCGGTAAACATTGTAAACCACCACATATAGCACAAGAACCTTCCAAACAAGGCATCTTATAATAAATGCAACCATCATGTATATTACATAGCACACTTGAAATAAATTCTCTTACTGACATAGGAGGTTCTTGTATATTGCATTCCTCCAAAACATCGTTAGTGTGCAAATTAGAACAAATATGATGAAAAATATCATAGTGCATGGAAAATTCAATATGCATCCTACAACAACACATGGTGCGTACATGATTAATATTAATATAAAAAGGTTTTCCCATTTCAAAAAACCTTTGAGAAATTCTTATTTGAGGAAACTTTTCAAGGAATCTTTCATAAAATTTTGTTTGAGTCATCCAAATAGTGTTTGGCATGTGGCTCACAATTTCTAGACCCGTTTATCCTTCTAACATCATCTCTTTGGTTGGGCTAAACTCTTGTGTTGTCATGCCAAAAAAAATTAATTAATCTTCTTAGTGCATCAACAACAACCTTGTCTTTGCGTGGTAGTCTACCCGAGAATGCCCAAAGAGAATTATTGTTAGGTTCCTCTATTTTTTCCCACCTCTGTAATGCTTTACTTAATGTTGTTCTACTAATGTTTAATGACTTACTTGTTTTTCTTATCAAATGATCTTTTTTTATTTTCTTGCTCATTATGGTTGATGTAATGACACGTTGAGTAACATTAGAATCTTTAGTACATGATTTTGAACTAGTAGCTTGATATGCATCAAATAGATTTCTTATAATAGTTACTTTCGGATGATCTTAGGCCTAGAATTTTCATTGTCTCTCTAAAATTCAAATTTTTAATCATTTGAATAATTAATTGACATCTTGCGGTTTGATTTAAGTTTTCAAAATAGTTTTGCCATATTCTTTTAACCATTCTCCTACAAGTTCGTTCATTCATTTTATCGAGCATTGGCTTCAATATATTCTCATCAATGTCAACTAGATACTTTGGTTTCCTACGAATGATTCTAGGAGGTGTTAACATCGGTGCACTGTGTACATTCAATTCATCAAATAGAGAAGGTGTATGTTCATCATTTAATTGATTATTCAATGTGGTCTCTTCTTCAATTGTATTAGGTTCATATGGTAAATCAAATGTCTCTTCTTCAATTGAATTAGGTGTATTAAGTTCATTTGGTAAATCAAATCGAGATGTTGAGGATGACATACCTTCTCGTCCCATTGTTCTTATGTCACACAATTTCTTCATAAGTTGCCTTTGTCTTTCCTTTTTAGCCTCTCGTTGTTCCATCATTCCTCACTTGTTCTTTCCCACAGTTGATATCGGTTGTCCTAAATAGAATCATATTACATATATATGTAAACAAAAGTTCATAAATAATCAAATAACCATAAATATGCATCTTATCATTATTGTTTTGAATCAAAACTATTAAACAATCACAATAATATTGACAAAACTAATAAGAACACTTCAATCATTTGAAATCATGCAAAAACAAAAAAAATCACTTACTTCTATGTATAAAACAATGAAAAAAGTGTAGACACAGTTGCAGTGGGGCCTTCAACGACCTCAAAAACTTCTTTTGAGGCTCTTGGGCAACTAATACTATGTCTAACTACCATGTATGCACCATTAGTCCCTAAAATTTTTGCAAGCCCAACAGTATTTTTTTTGCACCATGTACACGCTCATAGGCCTTAAAAATGTTATGGCAAGGTAGTGAATTAATAGGCTCAATACCTCGTATGTGTTATTTGTAGTAAAGAAAATGTGAAGGAAAAGGGAGGGAGGGAGAGGGAGAGGGGCAGGGAGAGGGGGAGGCAGCGGGAGGGAGAGAGAGAGAGGGGTAGAGGGAGAGAAAAGGAGGGAGAGGGAGGGAGAGAGAGAGAGAGGGAGAGAGGGAGAGAGAAAGAGCAAGAGCAAGACGGAGAGAGAGAGAGAGAGAGAGAGAGAGAGAGAGAGATGATGCACAATGGGTTTTGTACACTGAGTCAAATGCTAAGTCTATCAAGGAAAGCATAGCCTCTCAAGATCAAATTGTGGAACTTGGTATTATTAGGTCTGTTGTTCATCGCAATTGTGACCACTACATGGCAGACCTAATTGTAATACAACGATATAAAGTAAGGGAGATAAAGGGGGTGGGGAGAGAGAAAGAGTGGGGAGGGAGAGAAGAAGAGAGGGATGGGGTATGGAGGAAGGAAGAAGGGGAGAGAGAGAGAGAGAGAGAGGTAGAGGGAGGGAGGGAGAGAGAGAGGGAGAGGAAGAGAGAGAGAAAGAGAGAGAGAGAGAGAGAGAGAGAGAGAGGCACCTTGTACACACTTGAGAGGGGGAGAGAGGGAGACAATACACATATATACACACATATGTGTGTATATATATATACTTAATATATTATATATTATATGTATATACATATTATATATACAATATCATATTATACACGCTCCCAAATTTTAAACAAAAGTAGTGCGTACGCGCTGTTTATAGTAAAGACAACGCGTATGCGCTTCTTATACCATAGGTACCCCGTACACGCTTTTGACTATTTAGGCTTGGAAATAGGCCTGGATGACAAAGATACAGGTTGGAAATTTGATTTCCCTCCATTTCCCTCCTTTTTGACGTGTTTTATTTTATCAACTTGGTTTCACGACTTTGTCATCATCAGGTTTACACTTCATCAAGTGGGTATTTCTAAAATTGCCACCGTATTTTCACCCATCTAAGCTTTCTAACCATATAATTTTTTTTAAAATTTGAACAACAATAACATATTATTATTGAATTTCTTTTACCTATGTCTCCATAGTTCTCACAAACGTGTGTACCATTTTTTTAATAACTTTTGATCTACTTATCCAAATTTGAAAAAAAATATATATTATTGTAGTGCACTTGATTATTTACAATTTAGAATTTATTTTTTGTATTTTTTTATTTTCTTAGTGCAAGTTATGCTTCACGCTCAAACAGGTATCTAATTTTTAGGATGTGCTCGATTGGAAAAATTATTTAAAAAAAATACTCAACAAAAAATTACAAAAAATACTTAACTTCTAGTGCAAACTCTTAACTATCTTTCTGCCAAAGGATTTGTCAAAATACTAAATCTAACTATGACTTTTTTGATACACACGTCAGACACTATGTTATGTTTTTAAAAACAATTTAGGGTCTATTTTTTCGTGTGCAAAGGATATGACCCCCTTACTCTTATCCAATTTTGAAAATTTTTAGTAGTTTAGAAACTAGATTTAGAGTACTACAATATTTGTTCTTTGATTATCTTTATATCTTGAGTGGATGACTTTCAAATTTTACCTCCAAGTTCAGGTTCACCTGATTTTAGAAAAAAAGTGTCCACTTGTACCCCCCTTTTTGTACACCATCTTTGTACATTTATCTTGTGGCTGAACTAGTGTGTGTGTCTACAAGAGAGAAGCAGATTGGAGCAGAAAAGGATCTATACAATCTAGCAAAGAGTGCTATTTTTAGATCATACATCTGTTGTTCCCTAATAGTTGTAGCATACTCAAAATGCCTTAACCGGGTAGGTCCTGACAGGCCTGATTGTATAAATCCCTTCACCAGATGACTTATTAGCTTGGGTTCTAAATCCTTTCACAAGGTTACTCCTAACAGAGTAAAGCTCCTAATAGGGCTGAGGTAAATCCCTTAACCGGGGGACTCCTAACAGGGCATAATTGTAAGCTCCTAGCTAGGCTAGGCTCCTAACAGGGCACATTCTGAAAGAGTGCAAAAATCTTGTGGGTACCAATTCACACCATAGTTTTTTCATTTGGGTTTTCACGTGAAAATATTGGTGTTCATGTGTTGATTGATTTCTTATGTGTTGAGTTGATATCTTTCTATTACATGCATGTTGATGAACACTTAGAAGAACGGTTTGATAAATTTGATCAGCAGTATGATTTCAATTATTACCGGTACTATTTATGAGTTGTTTTGAAAGAAGTTTTTGTTGATTGTTAAAGTTTTAAAGTTTATTGTAATTACCGATTCATTCCCCTCTCATTAATTAATTGAATCCTCTAAATGCCAATTGGCATCAGAGCATTGGTTCTCTATGTGCAGAAGCTTAACCACTTGAGGGAAAGATCAAAAGGAAAATGATGAAGGAGGGTACAAAGTTTACTAAGGACAACTACACAATATGGAAAGACAAAATGAAGATTTATATCAAAGGTATGGGTTCTCAGTTTTGGCAACATGTTACTACTAAATATGTACCCACTATTGGTTCTCTAACTCTAGATCAACTTAAGGAGTAGAAGGAAAACAATCAAGCACTAGAACCCATTGTAAGTGCATTGTCTGATACTGAATACATTGATGTACATGGATTAGAAACTACATTTGAAGTTTGGGAGAAATTAGAAATAATCTATGGTGGTGATAAACATGTTCAAAAAGCTAAGGAAGAGAGTCTTAGAAGTAAATTTGATGATATGAGAATGGTAGAAGGTGAAAATAAAGCTCAGTATGGACAAAGGATTAAAGAGGTTGTCGTTGGTATTAAAAGTGTTGGAGGAAAGATTGGAGATGACACTGTTGTAAGTAATACGCTTAGAACTCTTTTAATTGCCTATGCAATCAGAGTTTTTGTTGTTGGCAATTGACACTCATTTGATTGGTTTCAATATGTTGTCATTGATGGCAATATGTTCTGCCTTCATATTTTGGTTTGGTTGTTTACTGATAGACACTTAACCGACACTGGCACTGGCAGGCATCTTCACCAGTTGGGAGAAATTATTTGGTTATCGGCATTGCAAGCCGACATGACTTCGTCAGGTTACAAGTATTGGAGGCCGACATCATTTGAGAGATCCGGCAATTGGCAATTGATTTTGATATTTATGTATATATGTAATTGAGCTAACATGTATATTCAATTTCTAATTATCTATGTAAGCCGACATAAGGCATAAATGATTGTAAGGGTATATAGGTCATTTGATTAGATCATTTTTTGATATAGGAGAGTGTGATGATGTTTTGTAATGTGAAATATGTAAGAGAGATCATGTATGTGAGGACATTTATGTAATGGGTTATTCTAGTAAGGGTTTAGGATTTCAGACTGGAATAGGCAAAGCTTAACCGGAACTGTATTCAGGCATAGAAGATGTTATCACTGCAGTTCATTCATTTCTCCATATTGTAGTATGGATTTGTATGTAGTCAATGAGACTTCTTTTGTGATGAGAAATGTGCTCTAGGATATAAGCCTTCCTGCAAGTGTAGACGCCTATATTTTGTAATATCTTTTCATATGGCCAGTGGATTGATATTGTGGGTCACACATCCCACCATGGTTTTTCCTCTTTCAGGTTTTCCATGTATAATTCTATGTGTTATGGTATTCATTTGTGTGATTGGCTTATTGATTGCTTTACTTCTTTCAATCTTATATGTACCAGTATACTGGTTGGTGAATGCATGTTTTGATAAGGTTAAAATTGATCATTCTAGTAGAACACTGATTCACGCCCCCCCCCCCCCCATATTCTTGGATTCCAAAAATTGGTATCAGAGCCTTGTGCCTCGGAGGAAGTTTAACAGCTTGAGGAAGATACTGAATTCGAAATCCATGGATATGAGTTTGGAGAAGCAACTTGAGGTAGCACTTGAAGTTACAAGATGAATTGAATTCTACTCACGAATTCATTCTTATCCTACAAGAGAGGCTATCATCTGTTCAAGCTAGAAGGAAGGAACGCTTGCAAAATCAAGATAATGATGAGAAGGATGCCCTTAATGAAATATGTCAAAAGCTAAGTCAAGAGAACATGGTAATGAGGAATGAAATGCAAGCCTTAACCATGAGGATGTCAAAGGAGATTGAAGACCACAAGAAGAAGGAAGAAAATCTTGCTATATCTCTGAAAGAAAAATTTGAATAATGCACGCAGTTGGTTCATGAAAATGATATGTTGAGAACTGATTTAGTGCAATCCCAGAGTAATGAACAAGAACTTGAGAGATAATTGATAATTCTAAGAGATGATCTGACTATTGCAAGTGAGTACAAGGACAAATTCAAGGTTACTTCAGCACAACTTGATGAGTTATTGAAAAGTCAAAGATAGAATGGAGATTCTAGTGGACTTGGATTTGAACAAGGTTAGAGCTCTGGTACTACAAATGAAGATCAAAACTAGAAGGCACTAGTAAGGCAACTTAATGCTTACAAATTTAATGGTAGATGATTTGTTTGTAATAAATTTGGTCACATGGCTAGGAAATGTAGAAATAGAGAAAATCAAAACTATAACTCTGCTCCCGGTCAATTTTCTAAATGCAATAAGTATGGTTATAAGACAGAAGATTGCAGAATGAATGTTAAATGTTATGGCTAATCAGTGCAGGTCAAGCAATTATACTAGTTTTAGCAAAGCAATTCAAAACAACAATGTTACATGTTATACATGCAACAAGTTTGGACACATGTCTAAGTTTTGTAGAAGAAGAAATCCACTAGTTAACAAAGATGGATCAAATGACAAAGGAAAAGAGAAGGTCAATGAAATTTGACAAGATCACATCAATAAATGGGTTAGGAAGTCAGATTATCAATCAGCATATGGAAATGCTCTGGTTACTCAACTGGTAGAGGAGGTTTCTCCTGCACTAGTAGGAAGCTCATTCGGTAACTGAGGCAGATGCCTTAGGGGTAGGCAAAATTCATGACAATACTGCTTATGCCCCAGGAAGAGGTTCTGGAAGATGTTCCTGACATTGGAAATGCTTATCCGACATGGAGATGTTTGACCGAGATCTGGTATCTTTCACCAAAAGTCATTCATATCAATGATGGATTAGGGTTTCTTGGAAGATAAAAGGTTGAATACACTTTATTTCTGATCACTTTACATTCAAAGTGATTCAGAGTGAGTCTAAGGCAATTCAGTGTGATCAATATCTTCTTGAGTGATTTCACCAGCAATTGGAAGAGTTCTTTAGGGTTTTCACCGGCAACTATTTCACAGGTATTTATCTTTCATCATGGAAGCAAGATCATCCTTTACACCAACTTTTATTTCAAATCCTACTCTTGTTGAGGTCAAGGGCCGTCATAAGCTGATTTTCAAATGATGTCCGCATATTGCCACCTTGGATGATTTGGTTGGCACTTTTTCCCGTGTCCTGGAAGAAGTTGTATATGTTGAAGATGTCAGAGAATACATTCACTGTCACATTGAGGATTTGGGAATGAGTGATATTAAGAGCATGTATAGGAGCGAGTTAATGGGAGATTCTGGAAAGATTAAGCCCGAGCATCAACATATTGAGGATCTAGGGTTTACCAACATTCTGAATATTCCCGAATTTGAGGATGAGATTGTCAGATATGTTTTGAGCAGAGTGCATGGAGAATTTATCTAGTTGGATAGACCATACAAGATCTCTAAGGAGGCCATCAGGGCCATCACTGATTTGCCTTAGATTGGGCAGCATCCAGAGAAGAAGGTTTCTAATGATCATGTCAACAAAATCACCAACGCAACATCGGGCAAGCGATCAATGAGGGTTATAACTATCACCAATAGAGATATCAAATTCAAAAGCATGATTATTGGTTACAAGGTAACTCAATCAAACCATCTGAATTATGAATCTAGCTCTTGCATTTATGCAGCATTTGTGAAGTGTTAAAATATTATTTTGGCGGGATTAAAGATGGAATCTCTTGGGAAAAAATGAAGAGCATAGGAGAATGTTTTAAGGGCTTGATTGCTTATCAGATCGAAGTGCGGTGATGATTTATGATCATTCAATGACTGTAATCGATTTGTAATTTATTGTGATGACCCATATGATGATATGTAATGATTTGTAAAGATCTGTGATGATCTATGATGTAAATCTTAGTATGAGGTTAGGGTTTTGTAACTGACTAAGTTGTAAAGTCTATTTAGGGCAAGTCTGTGATGATTTACTATCTCGGTTATCAAAAGAAGAGTTTGTGGCCGAACCAGTGTGTGTGTTTGCAAGAGAGAAGTAGATTGGAGCAGAAGAGGATCTATACAAGCAAGTAGAGAGTGCTATTTTTTAGATCATACATCTATTGATTCCTAACAATTGCAAGAGAATCAAAATCCCTTAACCGAGTAGGTCCTGACAGGTCTGATTGTATAAATCCCTGCATCGGGTGACTCATTATCTTGGGTTCTAAATCCTTTCACAAAGTTACTCCTAACAGAGTAAATCTCCTAACAGGGCTGAGCTAAATCCCTTAATCGGGGGACTCCTAACAAGGTTTTCTCCTAACCGGGCTAGGCTCCTAACAGGGCACATTCTGTAAGAATGCAAAAATCTTGTGGGTATCGATTCCCACCGTGGTTTTTCCCATTTGGGTTTCCACGTGAAAATATTGGTGTTCATGTGTTGATTGATTTCTTATGTGTTGAGTTGATATATTTCTATTACATGCATGTTGATGAACACTTAGAAGAAGAGTTTGATAAATCTGACCAGCAGTATGATTTTAGTTATTATCGGTACTATTTATGAGTTGTTTTGAAAGAATTTTTTGCTGATTGTTAAAGTTTTAAAGTTTATTTTAATTATTGATTCACCCCCTGGTGCAGAGGCACCTAAAGTACAAGAGATAAATGAGTTTAAGAGTCCTTATATCATGTATTAAAATATATTTGATTCATTTGTGATGTATTTGAGTCTAAATGTAAGGCTATGTGAAGCCATTTATATGACATTGTTAATATTGTTATGTTAAGGTCCTAGTTTGATCAAGAAGACAAAAATATGAAAGAATGTCTAATAAAGGCTAAAAATCATGTAAAAGGTCTTAAATAGGTTATTTGGACATGTCTAGGGTGATTTTACAAAGTGTGGAGTCATTTTTATTAAGTGTCATAAAAGTTGTCAAAATGCATAAAAATTGTAAAGCATGAAACAATGCAAAAAGGCATTAAAAGTTGTCAAAAGGAAGATGAAAGGTCATAAGGGTGGTTAAGTGGTTTCTAACTACCTAAATATGTATAAATATGATGTATTGGTCGAACCAAATCATATGGGAGAGAATAGAGAAAGAGGAGAACATTTTGGAGCAATTGAGTGAATTTGAATCTCTTATTTTGATTGGTTTTTTTTTGTTAAGTTGTTGTTTCCAGGCCTTGTACGGCCATGTATGGCCTAGAAACCCTATAATATAGTAATGGTTAGATAGTATATTGAATCCTCTTTCCTATACTTTTGGTTTGATCAATTTTTATTAACTATGGAGGAAGTTATGAGATTTTTCGTGAAAGTTAGTATTTGCAGATTCAGGATTTCTGAGAACAGTCATAGTGAAATGCGTGGTAAGAACGCATATGGAAGATTAAAGAACTCTAATTATATTCATTGGAAATATATTTGAGTAATATTTCATTTCCTTTTGGTTTGGTTCAATTTCATGATGATTTGTGGAATCTATGACATTTTTAATGAAGACTGGTTTTAAACCCTCTTCAATGGAGTTGCAGGAAAAGAGTTGTGATGGTATAATTATTTATGACTGGTAAAAATAAATAGTTTACATATTCAAAAACTAGATTCATATATTCTTCAGATGGAATTGGTTTGGTATCATTTGAAATTGTTTTGAGAAAGATATATGATGCCCTAGGTAGGGGTTGGAGTTTTAAATCTGGATTATGACAGAGACATGGATCAGAATTTAAAGTCTGAAAAATAATTGTTTGGGGAATCAAATGAGATTATCAGACCTTAAGATTTTATAAGATGATAGATAATGTAGTTATCTACAAATGTTGTATTTTCCAGAAATTTTGGTTTGAAGTTTTGGTTGGTCAAATAATTCAATCTTTAAAGACTGTCTTGAAGACAGTAATGTTGTGGTTTTCTTTATAAGTTGCCTTTGTTCAAAGATATTATTGAATGAATGTTGAAAGGATCATAAAGGATCCTATTGATCATTTGGTTTGTAAGATGCTCTGCATCACCCCCCCTCTCAGTAATTAACTAAATCCTCTAAATAACATTTTCCATATTGTATTAATCCTTTCCTGAAAGCTTTTTAACCTATGGGTAAAACAATTTCTTTGATGTCATGTTTTCATCTTTTCAGTAAAAATTTCCACCCTTATATCATCCACCTTTTAGGTAAAACAATTACCCTTCGTTACTTAATATTTACTTCAAATAATTATCATACCCTTCCTCAAAAGTTATTTTACTTTAGGGTGGAAACAATAATAACCCTCTAGGAATTATTTTACTTTCTTGTGTCACTGACAAATATTTTTCGTATTTGTGTTAACAAATTTCTCATATGCCTTCAAACTATGTTCCCTCATTTTCTTGGCATGACAATCCTTTCTAAAAAGAATTTGGTTTCCTTGGCATGCACTTCCTTCTTCCCTTATTAGTTCCTGCCCCGCATGGAACTTTTGGCAAGGGTTTCCATTAAACAGTTATTAAACATATTTTCAACAGCCAATAACATTGCTTATTTTTTTCTTTACAAAACTTTATTTCAATGTTCCCTATAGAAATGTGATCGGGCTTTAGCGTCTTTCTGTCACATATGTGTTTTGGCAGGATCTCGTTGGAGGATGGGGAGGCATTTCAGGATTCAATGCAAGAGAACACGCATATATAGAGGAAGGGAGCAAAAACCAAAATATTGGGATTCAGTAATTGCAGGTGTTATTATTACAAGTGACAACAATCGATGAAATAACTTGTTTTGAGCTTAGGATATATCCATCTGCCTTGAGATGAACAATTGGCGATTGTATAGGTGGCATTTGCAGAGTAGTTCACATGCCTGGTCTTTACTATAACATTTTGCATAGGACTTATGATCGCTTCCATTCTTCTTAGTACAACAATACAAATCACTTCCTCAATTACATAACTTCTAAGTGAAGTGATGCTCCCAAAATGAAATCAAAGCAAGGCTATCTGGCAATTTTCTTCTATAAGTTGTTTCTTTTCTTTGTCACATACTTCCTGTGGACACCACGTGAACCTCTGACTCCATGGATTTTCAAGTTTTCTATGTCTTTATATATATCTTAATTCTACCCACTCTTTCACACATTGTTGTTGTCTTGTTGTTTTCCAGTGTTTCTTGTGTTTTCAAAATTGTTTATGCATTGTGGAAATTTATGTCGATTCGTATAGAACCCACCTCATCTGGCCTTCCATTTTCACATCTTATTTGCAGTATTTTTTTTCAATGTTCCAGGAATCAACCCAGAGGTTTGATAATCTTCAACACTTTGATTTCTATTAAATAATTTAATGTGGTGGGATTCTAGGAACATGTTATGAAGGTAGTGAAAGTTAACCTTGATCTCTTTGACTTGATCTGCAGATTGTATTCATTTGAGAAGAATAAATTAATCCATCTGGGCTTGGATATCCAGAAAAGCACCCAAGAAGGCAGATAGAACAAAGTAGTTATTTTTGACTCATCATCATTCATATTGTAGACGTATAAATCTGACCACCTTCCTAAAATAAATATTTAATATTTATTTTAACCCCATTCTCCCTATTAATTAAATTCTTCCCATTCACCTATTTAATTAAATAAATTACTCAATTTATTTAATCAAATTCACATAAAACCTTTTCTAAGCCTTTAAATAAATAAATCACTTTATTTAATTAATTCCCCTTTCTCCCTTTTTAATTAGATTTACATTTAATTAAATTCATCATTGCAAATAAATAAATCTAATTTATTTAGTAAATCCCCCCACTTGTATTTATGCAAGTTGCATCTATTTGTGGTTGAAATAAAGTAATTTTATTTTTATTAAAATCCTTTTCCCCCATCCACTTGCATTTTCCTACATTTCCCACTTGCCTCCTAAACCCCTTCTAGATTTTTCTAATCACTTCCAATTTAGCCTAATTCATCTCCTAATTATTGTCACATTCCTAAGTAAAGGGAAGTCACTTCTTAAAGCCTCAAAAATATTTAATAACCATTGAAGGCTTTGTGTCTTCAAATGGTTAACCTCTAAAGTCTTCCAAACCATTAAAGGCTCTTACATAACCATTTATGGTTAACTCACCTTTGACCTTTTGTTAGAGACTTTCCTCTAACTTATCCATCCTTTTGACTCAAGGGTCTCATCAAGCACTTATGGCTTTGACCATAGCTATCCATTTAACCCTTGCACAAGACTTTACCCCTTGGATAAAGGCTTTATCCATTGGATAACCCTAGCCTAACCTTAACCCTTACCTCCTAGGGTAACCTTCATGTCTTCTCAGGCTTTTAATGCCTCTTGCATCTCCTCTCAAGCAACCTCTTGTTGACAATTGTCACCATTTCATTTGTGAGAATTGTAAACATGGGTTGATTAACTTCCAATCCTGGCCCTTGTTAAGATTATTCAATCTTAACCATCCATTGCCCTATTTTCCCTATAAATAGAGCTCTCATTCTTCATTATCCATATCTTCAAGTTTTCATGCATCTACACGATAGCCTAATTTACTAAGCATTTCAAATCTCTATTTGTTAAAACATCATCATAGCATTTAGAAGCATTTTCCATATCATAGAATATTCATGCTAGGCTAGTATATCATGTTAGGATAATTTATTAATATTTTATCATATCATTATCTTCATCTTAACTTAATCATCATAGTTTTAACACATCATATTGATCTTAGAATGCATTTATTCATGTAGATCAAATATCACTCGTTCTTGGAGTTGTCATTCCTAAGTCACTTGCTCAATTATCTGAGAGCAAAACATTGGCTTTAGGGATCCTGTGAGATAGAAAACAATGGGACACCTCTTGGGAAGTTAAACTAGTTCAATTAGTATATATACATGCACCAAGAGTTTCATTGGTATGTGGGTCTATTGATCTCGATTTATTCATTTTGGTCACCGCATTTTCTTGCGTACATTTTTGGTGCCCACCGTGGGGCGCATCCCCAAAAATAACATCATTTTTTGTGTAGGATAAAGATGGCAAGCATGCTGGAACATTCTTTTAGCATATCTAGAACTTTCTGCAATGCATCTGGGGCAAACTTTAGTGCATTCATCGCATAGTTTAGCACATAGAAACCATTCCTTAGCACATTTAACTTTCTTTCTGGCATATGTTCTTCTCTATTTTTTCTATGCATAGGAGTATCAGTATAGCACATTTAGGCATCAGAGTAGCGTGTAGGTTCTCTCTTTTAGCACTTTTACACCATACTATAGCGCATCTGTGTGGAAGTGTAGCGCGTGACTCTGACAAAGAAGAAAAATTTGTAACAGAGTCATAAAATTTATGCTTGTGAAGCCCACCATCAGGATTTAAATTTTTTTTCACTAACTTTGTGCAGGCTCTAACATTTTTCAATGCAGGAAAAGGAGGAGTTAATTAGTTTTTTTTAATTTCTTGTATAAATTGGTAAAAAGAACTCACTTTTCTCTTATTACAAAGGCTTAAAATGAATTTCACCTTCCTTTTGGATGCATAAAATGAACTTCATGCTTTCTTTTTGGTGCTTAAAACAAAACTCAATCTTTTATTTAGTGCATGGATAAAAAAGAACAACAAATACCAATCTTTCCTTTTATGCAAGATAGGATCATCTTTCTTTGGGTTTTAATAAGAACAAAACAAACTTTCCAGTTTTGAACAAAGTTAAAATTGAACATCACATTCCTTTAGTGCTTATTAAAACAAACTTCACCTTTGTTTTGGAAGCTTAAAAATAACCTTCACATTTCCATTTCAAAAGAGCTTTTAAAATTGCAATAACTGTTGTTATTCATTTGACGAATTTACTTTGGGTGACCAAGATTTCTTTAAAGTTCAAAGATCTTTCTATCTTCACACATTGCTTTATTTAGATAAAAAGAACACCATGTCTTCCTGGAGCAACATCTCCATCTAGCTTAGACAATTTTACAATGAAGGTTTAAAAAGAATCCTTGTCATTTGTGTTTGTGAGGTGATAGGTATATGCTCTCACCTTCAATAGGTGATCAAAAAGCCAAAATCATCTCTTTCATGCTTTCTTTCAGTTTCATGCATTAACACCTTTAGAAGGCCTGCCCTCCTGAGTTGCCCTTAGGGTGCCATTAAGGCCAGTGAGAGGGGAATGACCTAAGTGGGAAATGAATTTATCGCCAAGTGTTCCAACCCACTATAATCAAATGTGGAGGCTGATGAAAATTCCCTCCAATGATTTTGCTAAGTGATTAGTCTTCCGCCAGTATCTTTAAGATATGCAAAGCCTTTGTTCTAAAGGTTGGGAAGCCTCTCGAGGGAGTTTATCATTGAAGACCGAACAAAATCCTGATTAAAAACCATAGAAGTAGAAGCTTTGAGCCGAGTTAGTTACCAAACATTAGCAATATCATAGTGCAAGGGTGGGGAAGAATCTACCCCCAAGATCACTAACCATATATCTCCCAAGATAACTACCCAATTGTGAAGCAATTCACTTTGGGTTAATTTCTGGCAAAAGGCAAGAAAATGGGTGCCCCCTAGGGGGTGACAAGGTTGTTTGAGATGACAGAGTATCGTGACTAGTGGGCTATGATATTGTCAATGACCCTTGAATAAAGAGTCTACCTAATCTGTCTTTTTGTAATCCAAACCAGTGAAAACATCAAGGATTTGAAAAAATCCTCAAAAGAACATACACTATTTGTTTAGCATAGATAAGTTGTTATCACTTCTATCTGTTGTGTTTTCAAGTCATTTTTTTAGAAAATCATCCATCAAGTCACAAAATTTATTTCTCAACATCATAGCGAAAGCATCAAAACAAATTTATCAGGATAGTTAGCACATAGGAGTAACATCCTAGCGCATCTCAATCATCCGATAGCGCATTCCAATCAAAAGTTAGTGCTTTCATTATCCACATTAGCGCATGATTAGTATCATACTGGTAAAAATTCAGATAGCACTTGCCAACATCACTGTAGCGCATAAGAGAATCAACCTAGCACATTTTAAGCATATTATAATGCATTTATACCAAACATTGGCGCCTCAAAGGGACATATTAGTGCATAACCTATTCAAAAATTGTGTTATCAAACAGTATAAAATAGCACATTTGAGAGGCAACATAGCGCATTTGGAACATTCTGTAGTGCTTTGAGAGCATCCTTTAGTGCATCAGGTCTCTATTCTAGTGCATAGTCAAAATTAGTGAAAAACAAAGAGCAAACCAATCACCTTGTGAAAATTTCATCAATAGTTTTGGATACCCTTTTAGGTCCTCTGACAAATCCAACAACGAAATTTTAAAAGGATCATAAGTGAGAAATTTTTGAATCCAACTAAGCGCCCTTAGAAAGAGATATCAAATCTTCAACTATCTTGAGATCAGATTTCATCCAACAAAATTGAGTATCAAAACAGTGATCAAAGGTTCCACCGTCGAACGAATCCTATCAAACCAATACCTAGTTAGGTCCTCAAGTTGTCAAATTAAGTTTTTAGAGCATTAAACTTGACTCATATCATTTGGCACACTTTGTCGTAGAAGCGAATCAAACTAAACTTCTACTTGACAAGTAAACTTGAGTTTCCAAATTGAAGTATCCATATCCAAACATCAACATCAACATTAATCATTTGTGTATGACCAACCCCCATATTTTGAGAAGAAGAAGTCTTCATAAAAAGACTAAGTTGAAGAAGAGACAACCTAGTTCTAGGTCACTTATCAAAAGGAGTAAATTTATCTATATCAATCATCAACTCTTTACATCACATCGCACATTCTTGCGTCATATGCGGTTGTATATCCAAGGAAAAACCAACAAATTTGACAAAGAACCTTTGAAAAGTAGGGCTTACATTTAGAAAGCGACATTCAACCAACACCTTAATAGTGGAGGAAGGATTAAACCCACTTTGTTTCCAAAGTTTCTTATCACTTACAACGAAGCTCGACTTGAGCCATCAACTCCACCAAGAACCCCAATAGAAGAAGAAGAATTCACTACAGTAGAGATATATTAATGCCCATTGTCACTTGATCTTAGAAAAACAAGAAGGAATCACAACCAGAATCAAGTATGAGTCATAGACTGTCCAATCCTTTTGATGAATATGCGAATATGGGAGAAATAGAGATCACCGATGAGCTTCTCTAAGAATGTCAAGAAAATGCGGCTTTTCAAAAACTTGTAGAAAGACTTATAGAAGCAAAAAAGGAAAAATATATACTCACGCTAACTAGTAAAGGAGTGAATATTCTTGAGGATTTTGACATGGAAAACTTAAGGAATACAGATGAGAGAATTTCATGAACAAGGGCGAGAAACTATGCATATCAAGAACAACTGAGAGAAGAAGAAACACATGATCAAGGAAACATACACAACCAAGATCACACCCATGAACAAGATAACACTCACGAACAAGACAATACCCACAAACAAGACAATCTTAATGAACGAGGGGAAGCTTCCCATCGAAGGACAAATGCACCCATAGCTTCTCTTACACAACAACTATAAACACTTTGAAGACAAATGCAGGACATGCAACAAGGGACCATGATACGATACTCCTTAGATGAAATTTGTCCTTATCCTTTTGATAGGAGATTGAACATGGTACCTTTTCCCCCAAATTCAGATATACCAAAGTATGAAATACGATGGTAAGAGTGATCCTCATGATCATGTTCAAGAATTTTTTACTATGAGTTTGGAGTTTTCTCACAACGACACATACTAAACGAGGTTATTCCCATGAAGTTTGGGAGGTAAAACAATGGAGTGGATATCAAAAATCACACCTCCCATCAAATCATTTGATGAGTTAGTAAATAAATTCATAACACAATACTTCTATAACATCAAACATGCAATCACCATGCTTGATGTGTGTAATACCAAATAGAAGAACAATGAAATATTCATGGTGTTTCTACAACGATGGAGACACATGGTCGCAGGGTATCAATGAGATGTTCCTAGAAAGGAAAAGATGGAAATCTTCATAGAAAATCTAAATAGTGAGATGAGCTATCAACTCAAACTACAATGTAAACCATCTTTTGCAAAATTGATAGAAAATGGTATCCAAGTAGAGGAAGCTTCCATCAAGAAAGGAAAATTGAAGTTCTTTAAAGAGAGTGTTAATTAGTCAAACAATAACACCTTTAACAATCAAAACAATAACAAAAATTCAGACAAGTCCAGATTTTGGACAAGGAACAAAAACATTGTTAATGATGGGGTAATCGATGCCAACAATGAACCCACCATCCAATAATGATAAAAAAAGTGCTAATCAAGGCACTAACACTTATCAAAGAAATACCAACCAAGGAGCTTCAACGTCAAACAACAACAAGAACAATAACCAAGGGAGCCACACAAACCAAAGAGGCAACACTAATACTTTCCTATATCGACAAATATACACACCATTAGGACAAACCTTAGAATCAGAATTTCAGAGCTATTAGCAAGTTAGATCATCACATTGTCAGTCGCAAGAAACTTTGAACCCCAAGTAAAACCACCATGGTGGAATGACACATTATTATGATTATCATCAAAACAAGGGGCATAACACAAATGATTGCATGAGGCTGAAGAACATAGTTCAAGACATGATAAACAAGGGCGACTTAATGGTCGATGGTCAAAAAACCAATGGTGAGCATGAAGCTTTCAAAAATCCTCTTCCCAATTACGACAAGGGAGGAGACTCAATGTCAAAGGAGCTCGTATTAATCACATATATGAAAAACACCATCAATCACATATCGACATATGACCATCAAGTGAATTTCATAAAAATCAAAGACAAACAAGAACATGAGTTGATAAATGTGACAACAAGAGTGCAAAAATATGTCTTGAAGGCGAAAACATCAACATCAACAACTCTCCCCAAGACTCAATATAACCTAGTCAACCAACTACAGAGAACACCCGCTCAGATATCTATACTTGAGTTGCTCAAACTTTCACCAAAATACAAGGATATCTTGGAATAGGCTTTTATCGAAACAACCATTCCAAATTATCTGGATATTGATCGATTCCAAGCCATGGTGGCCCATATGATGGTGCCACACAACATATCTTTTTCTCAACAGGATGATGTCTCCTTGAATCATCCACATAATACCCCACTACATATCGAGGTCTTAGTCTATAAACATCGGGTAAAAAGAGTATCAATACATGGAGGAGCTGAGCTCAATATATGTACTCTAAAGCTTATCCATGCATTGGGCTTCTTTGAGCAATCTATTGATCCCAAAAAGAAAATCACTATCAAGGCCTATGATGATGAAGAGAGGTCATCTGAAGAAACTGTAATACTACCCATTTAGGTAGGTCATGTACATAGAGACACCATGTGCCAAGTCTTGGACATAGACTTGACATACAATATACTGTTGGGTCATCCATGGATCCATGAAATGCAAGCGGTGTCTTTCACGTACCATCAATGTATCAAGTTCCCCTACAATGGACATGAAATTTCAATATCTGCAGATAATAACCCTTTTCAGTATTACAATAATATGGGGGTAGCTAAAGATAGCCTGGTTCCACAACAGGGAGGCCCAAGCTTCCTCAGCATCCAACCATCAAGAAGGATTCAAGTCCCTATCCATAAAATTCAAGCAAAAGATGAAAATAAAGGACCAAGGCATGGGGGAGTACTCTTTTGAACCCTTGTGTCTATCTAAATTGCCAACTTCACCAAGGTCTTATGGATAGCCTTCCACATCAAGACATTAGGCAACACAACCCATCACCAAGTTTGATGGTAAATTTATCCAAATGGGCATGCTGGCTGAAGAATTAGAAGATAAAGACATCCTTAGCTGGCTATACAAGGATGAAGAACAAATCAGAGCTTCTACAATAGAAGTAGCCGTAACAATAAAATAATATGGAAATGGGTTCTGGATCATGCAACAAATGAGATACAAAGGAAAAGGACCTATTGGCAAGCGCCAAGAAGGCAGCATAGAACCCCTACAACTTTGTTCGCAATATGAAAAAGACAAAACAAGACTTGGGTATGGGAAACATATTCGACCTGTGCAAAAGAAAAATCATCATAAAAACCCTCAATGGAAAGAAAAGAAAAAAAGACATAACGAAGACTCATGCAAAGAGGCACTGAATCATGCAGAAGAAAATACAAGGAAGGAGCAAAAACATGAAGAAAATGAGAAATGACAAGAAGAAATCGCTATTCAAAGGGAGGAAGCTTCTTATAAGAAAGTACATCATGTACAAGAACCCGATCAAAACAAGGTTGAGCCGCAACCTAAAGAAATTGCTACTCACAAAAAAGAAACTGTGTACAAACAAATTCAAAGAGTACAAGCCAACACCGATCCTAAATCAGAACAAGCTACTAAAATTTTGTCAATTATCAGTGATCTTTTCTCACCATACAACATACATGTCATATTCAGCGAGGTAACTATGGATAGTGATTCTGAAATCAATTCCAATGAATATGAGTGGGATAGTTTTTCTAATGTTACTAAAGATATTGAGGTGGATATAATTCACACATACACACCCATTTCTCAGGAGGGACAAGGCTGAAGATCTCAACCATTTGAATTCAGACCACAACATATCTATGAGGCTAGTGAGAATGAGCAACAACAATACGAACAAGGCAATATCGAAAATAATACCATTGAAAACCTCAAAAATATCATAGACCTCACCGATATCCCAAACTACTATAATGATGACTCCATCATGATACTTACAGTAGCTGATCTTAACCCACCAAATGACTCCTTACCACTCATATATCCTGGTCTCATAGACTGGGAAGAACCCAAACATCATGATATACCAATATTCCCAAATGATGAATCAATTGTCCAATACCTATGCTCAGTCAACCCAAAAAAATGTTCCACTAGTGAACAACATAATGATATCTACAATTAGGGGAGTGCCAAGTCTCTTAGTTGCAAAAAACACAAACAATGGATCTAATAGTGAAAACCAGTTAATGGTAGTATTAGATCGCAAAAAAGTAAAAATAAAGGACGTATCTGAGGGTGAAAACCTTTTTGAGGCACCTAAAGATGGGAGACTTGACACTCTTCCTGAACATTATCAGGAAAGGTCACCAATCTTGATTGAGCCAACTCAATCAATAAATATCGACACTAAAACAACAGTCAAAACCATACATCTGGCAGAATCACTCACAGAAAAAGAAAAAACCAAATTTTATCAAATTCTTCAAGGAGAAGAAAATCATTTTTTTTGGTCTTATGATGACATACCCGGGGTAGATTCGAATCTAATCATGCATCACTTATCCATTGCTCCTAGAGCTAAACTTGTCAAGCAAAAATTAAGGAAGATGAATCCACATGCGACATTATTGGTCAAATCAAAACTGAAAAAGTTATTAGATGTCGGATCCATCCGACCTATAGACTATGCCAAATGGATCTCAAATATTGTACCAGTTTCTAAACCAGATAAAAGCATAAGGATATGCACAGACTTTTAAAGACATAAACAAGGCATGTCCAAAGGATGAATTTCCTTTACCAAGCATCGACACTATTGTTGATCTAACAATAGGGCACGCAATTCTATCTCTCGTGGATGGCTTCTCTGGCTATAACCAAATCAAGATAGCCCCAGAGGATCAAGATAAAACTGCATTCACCTGTCCATGGGGAACATATTGCTAGAATGCCATGCCTTTTGGTTTGAAAAATGATGGTGCAACTTATCAAAGAGCCATGAGAACAATCTTCCACAACATGATGCATAATTTCATGGAGGATTATGTCGATGATTTGCTAGCTAAATCATTCACAAGAGCAGAACACCTAGGCATCCTAGATAAAATCTTTCAATGATTGGAGCAATTCAATGTCAGATTAAACCCTAAGAATAATGTCTTCAAGGTCACATCCGACAAACTATTGGGCTACATTGTATCAGAAAAAGGCATCGAAGTAGATCCAACAAAGGTACAGGCTATCATGGAGATGCCACCTTCTAAAAACATTATTCAACTATGATCTCTGCAAAGTAGGATACAATCCATCAGATGATTCATCACTCAATTAGTAGATAAATGTCTTCCATTCAATCATCTTCTTCATAAGAGTATACCTTTCAAATGGGAAGACAAATGTGTCGAATCATTCCACTAGCTCAAGCAATATCTAATGAATCCACCAGTTTTGGTACCACCTATAGCAGGAAAGCCACTCATTCTCTATATATCAACAACAAAAGTATCCTTGGGGGCACTATTAGCACAAGAAGATCCAATAGGAAAAGAAAGAGCAATCTATTACATCAGCAGGACTTTAAATGGATATGAACTTAATTATACATTCATTGAAAAGGTTTTCTTAGCAGTGGTGTTTGCTTCTCAAAGGCTCTGTTACTATATGCTAGCCCACACAATCAAGTTGATAGCAAAGATTGATCCTATAAAATATCTACTCAGCAAAGCTGCTCTCACAGGAAGATTAACTAAGTGGGTCATGATCCTAAGTGAGTTTGACATTCAATACATAGAATGACGAGCTATCAAAGGAGAAGCAATTGCAGATCAACTGGCAGAAGCACCACTGCCAGACCAACACCCACTACAAGTAGAATTTCTAGATATGGATGTGCTCACTATCACACCCAAGCAATGGACCCTATACTTTGATGGATCCTATACACAACATGGATCAGGTGTCGACATCATGTTCATCACTCCAGAGGGTCACACAATTCCAAGATCTTACAGACTGATGTTTCCATGCACCAACAACATTATTGAATATGAAGCCCTAGTAATCATAATCAAGGTGGCTATAGAATGGAGAATCACAAAATTAAGAGTCTATGGAGATTCTCAATTATTTATTAATCAAATCAATGATGACTATCAGACAAAAGATGATAAGCTAATTCCTTACAAGAGAATGGTTGATGACTTCAAAAAGTACTTTGTGCACATCACCTTTGAGAAAATTCTAAGATTGGACAATAGAGCTGCCAATGCAATGGACACTATCGCCTCACTTGTACAAATTCCAGATAAATAGAATCATTACAAATTCCTGGTGGAGCAATTTTTTTTCCCAGCCTATGACAATTCTACATCCCAAGTCATTTGTGCCTTGACCGGTTCTGATTCACCTCTATATGAGAAGATCTATGATTATCTCAAAATAAATTTTCTCCCTCCTGACCTATCTCGCAACCAAAAACTAAGCTTCATCCGACAAGCCGCCCACTATACCTTAACCACTGACACACTTTACCGTCGAGATCTAGATGGTACTCTTATTTGATTCCTCGATCGTAACGAATCTGATTTCACCTTACATGAGCTTCACGAAGGTATTTGTGGTACACATTCAAATGGTCCTACTCTCACCAAGAAACTTCTGAGAATGGGATATTATTGGCCGACAATGGAAAGAGAGTCCTATCAATTTGCTAAGAAATTTCCTAAATGTCAAATTCATGGTAACCTCATACATGCACCAGCATAGAAGCTACAACCATTCACCACATCTTGGCCTTTCTGTCAATGGGGACTTGATTTGGTAGGAAATATCAATCCTTCCTCTTCAAATGGGCATAAGTTCATTATCACTGCCACAGAGTACTTCACCAAGTGGATCGAAGCAATCCTGATGACCACCATAACTGGAAAATAGATCTCATCATTCATCCTCAACTATCTCATTTGCGGATATGGCATTCCCAGTTCCATCATCATAGATAACGAACATCCTTTCAAGAATCAAGGATGTGTGAGAGCTATGTGAACGATTCAAAATCCAACATCTCTTTTCCACACCATACTACCCACAAGGGAATGGCCAAGCAGAAGAATCAAACAAAACAATCTTTAAGATCCTCAAGAAAACAATAAATGATGTTGGCAAGGATTAGTATGTATAACTCAATCCGGCACTTTGGGCTAACAGAACAAGTGTCCACACACCTATAGGGGCTACATCATATTCATTGGTGTATGGTTTAGAAGCAATTCTACCTCTTGAGGTAGAAATCCCATCTCTCTAAGTATCTTTGAAGGGTCTCATACCATATGAGGAATATCGAGTAAACAGGTTGCAGGAACTAGAGCTTCTTGATGAAAAATGACAATGCACCTATGACCATCTCAAGGCATATCAACAACAAATGTGTAGAAGCTATAATCACAAAGTCATTCCAAGGGCTTTCAAAGTCGGTGATTTCATCCTAAAAGAAAATCCCAAAAATCAACAAGATCAAGAAAAGGATAAGTTTGAACCTAACTAGTTGGGACCCTTTGTCATCATATCAACCTATGGATCAGGAGCATATCAGCTCTCAAATTCAGAAGGGGACACGCTCGATGAACCAACCAACAACATACATCTAAAGAAGTTCTACACTTGAGTCGTCCAATGCACTGATAAAGAAAAAAAGAAAAAAAAAAATCAAAGAAGTATCAAAAAACATCACTATGGTGAAAACCTGGCAAACAAGCACCTTGTGACACAAAAAAATAAAAATAAAAATACAAAAAAATAAAAAATAAAAAAAATCAAAAGGTGCAATAAAAACAAGTGGTGAAAACCTGGCAACAGGTGCTATTTGTGAGAGAACAACTCCTCTATCTATCGATACTCACAACATATCTTTGATCCATCTTGTTTAAGCCCATAGCCATTGTTAAACACTTATACATGCAATATTATCCTAAACATACTTAGCGTAGTCACTGTCCTTGATTATCTAAACATTTATTTGTATCATATCCCACCATGGCTTGGTGATCAACGTATATATCCACATCAACAAGTGTCCATAACTAGGGGCAACATTCATCTCACATTAGCATTCAGACAACAATGAGGATTGCATTATACTAAGGAAACCAATGTCAAAACTGCTCATCGGAGTAGAAAACGGGATCATTATCCAACTACAAACGCAACACACACATGATGGATGCCATTTTCTGAATTATGATTTGTTTACATTTGGCATAAAGTTTTGACTATTTGTATCTTGATTTCAAAATCATTAGATCTCCTGAGCTACTCAAGGATGCACTAAGCTAGAGAAGCAACAAAGGAATCTAGTATTTTCTTTGGTTTTCTGTCTGTGAGGTAATCATTCGTATGGTGCAAATTTGTCTCAAGACATGATTGGAAACATATCATTGAAGACATTTTCCATTTTACACATCAAAATGGTTAACTCTTGTCTATTTTACACAAGCAACACTCAAGTCATCTTGGTTCAATTATACCTCGACGCTTGTGTCATCTTGCAATATCAAAAATCCATGTAAGTTATACTCAGGTCATTATGGTTCAATTATACCATGATGCTTGTATTAACTTTCAACATATCAAAAGCTCAATGATGACAAAGAGAGCACAAACAAGTGACTAAATAGGAATGACAACGACAAAATTAAAAAGATCATTTAGTTGCATACAATTACAGTAGGTTGCATATCATCTTAAACTTGCATTAAGTTGCATATCATTTCAATCTTACATCTAATATCATTATCATTTACATCTCATTTTCAAGATACATCTCATATCATTATCATTATCATTTGCATCTCATTTTCAAGGTACCTCTCACAATCATAAACATCCAGATAACATTCCATCTTGTATCAAAGTAAACACAACAATGCATATCGCAAACACTTATTCATCATGAACCATACATTCACATCATCATATAAATCAACATTAAGAGATCAAGAGCATCATTATTATCTAAACATCTAATCATCCTCATAGTATCATCATATCAAAACATAATGCACATCATAAATCATATCATCATTAGTAACACATCACATGTGGATCAGAGAAAATCAATGTCATATATCATATATCTCAAAACTGTCAAAATGTACAATGGATATCATGTCTATCAATACTACAAAGTGATCAATACAACAGGATGGATCTCTCAGGTATGACTATCTCTTGAGGCAAATGGTATCACAACAGATGTCCCAGTTCCCAAATCTCCACTAGATAGATCACATCGTGTAGGCCCCGTAACACCTCCGCTCTCCATCCTCATATGACTATGTTCGGATTGAGTGGACATCACTGCAACATAGCTAGGAGCTCTATGATCTTGAGGGACCATATCCTCGTACAAATTCCTATAATACTCAGCCTCCTTGGCCGAGTAATGTATCTCCCTCAGTGTGTCCCACAGTGGGGGCACCATTCGTGGCTCTCTCTAACCTATTAGCAAGGGAATCTTCTCGGCCCCAACGCTTTATTGTTGCATCCCTCTCTTCCTGCAACTACATAATTTGTCACTATTGTGCTAACACCTATACCTGCAGCTCCTGCATCGAGACCTGTAGCACTCTAATATGAGAATCTTACTGGTAGGTGCGCACCCTGATCTGAATGGGTACTTGTGTCGTAGTCCTACCTACACCTGTCCCTATCCGAGGTGCTGGTGGAGGTAGAACATTAGATCTCCTCCTCTTGGTAGGTCGCCTGTCATCCTCTATCCCTCCCATATCAGCTAAGACTGCACCTATCCTACCACCCCACATGCACCAAGAATGAGACCACCTTTTCCACCTCCACCTCCATCTCCTCCCTCCTCTCCCTCATCCTTTTCTCTCCATCTAGGACCCCCTTGCCTATGTGGCTACTTCTCCTCATGCAACAACTCTGTCAGATTAGATATATGTGCCATTGCATGTGCCATGAAGTAGGCTGAGAACTCCTCTGTCATCCCAACATCCACTACCCCAGCCCCATAATCCCAGATCTGTCCCACCAAGGTCATGTACTCATCCACGGCTGTGCTGCTAACTAGGGTAGGCCCCCACTCTGACACATCCTATCACCAACGAGCATACAAACAAGCTCCTTGTGGTATCCTCTGTTGTCTACGATACTACCGATGAACGCAGTTGTGCAAAAAAATTACTCAATGATAAAAAAGGGTGTCTCCCCAATCAAGTACCTTGACATATATACATAAGGCATCTCTAGCCCATCCTCTGCCCACACCTCACAATCCATATATGGTCTCCAAATGACCGTATCGATGTCATCCAATGCCCTCCGCTAGTGCTCTATTTTTCCCAACTTACGATGGACAACTACACCTATATACCCATATGCATATGCCTGACCAACTGACCTATCCCTGTCTGCAAGTGGTCTCAACACTGGTATATGCTCCTAGGCCCACACTTGTAATAATGTCACCCCAACTGATAGACTAGTGTATCCCAAATATACTACTTGGTGGAGCTCTTTGTATAGGTGGGCCAACATGCAAGACCCCCATGCAAACCTGCGTCCCAATGTCACCATATCCTCCAGAACCAATCCCAATCCAATGGCTAGTCCCTTCGACCTACGGTAAGGACATAGGAAACCACCAATAAAACCTGCTAATACTAACGGCAGCGGAGCATAACCCAAATCCAAAAACTCCTGCCATGGGATCTCATAGCCACTAATGTGATCATCCTAAAAAATATGGCAGAGAGCCTCTGTGCCACCCTCCTTGGTCTTCTCATAGAGTAGCAAAGCCCCAACCACAGGAATCTGCAGAATCCGATAACAGTCCTCTGGTGTAACTGTCATCTCACCGGTCACCAAATGAAAGGTATTTGTATCACTGTGTCATCTCTCTGCCAACACTGTCAATAGCCCTCGATTAATGATATACTGAGGCATGTCTAGTAAGGACAATAACCCACATCTATGTTTTCCTGTGACAAGCACGTGATAAGTGTCCATGGCTTCATGAATTGCTCATGAGACTGTAATACACCAAGCTCTGCCTGCAAATCAACACATATCCATCATTAGTTCTTGATTCAATTAAATCTATCAAAAGTCAACAACAAATCAACTTGAAACGAATCATATCAAAAACATATTCGCATCATATCAGTGCATCATATCAGACTCATAATGAAATCAGACCCATAATAAAATCAAGATCCATATTGAAATCAAAATCCATAACGAAATCAGACCCATAACGAAATTAGACCCATATCAAAATTAGACCCATAACAAAATCATACCCATATCGAAATCAAAATCCATAACGATAACAAGAACCATATCAAAAATCAAGACTCATATTGACTCAAAGACCCATATTGACTCAAATCGACTCAAAGACCTATAACGAAATCAGATTCATATCAACAACTTGACTCATATCAAAAAATGACTCATATCGAAACAAGATCCATATCAACCACAGACTCATATCGCAATCCAACAACATATTAGAATCAAACATCATCACAAAATAGGACTCACATCAAACCACAAACCATATCAAACAATCGACAAACCTATATCGACATCTACGCAACCTATCCAATCCATTTGACTCACGACGCATTTTTCAAAACACCTTTTTTTAAATCTTTTTACCCTACGCGCTAAATCAGGGCTCCAAAGTGCTAAGCTGCCAAGTATGCACTAAACTTTTCCACGTATGCATTATAAAACACACCTTATGCACCATCTTGTTATCACGCGCTAACTGTCATACCTTTTAAGCTACCCTATTTTCCCAACGCGCCAAATCTACTCTACGCGCTAACTCTCATATCATTTGTGTCACCCTGTTTTCCCAACATGCTAAAGCTATCATACGCGCTAACTGGCATACCCTTTGCACTGCTATGCAAACCCTATGCGCTAAAATTACCCTACACGCTAACCTACCCCTGACTGCACTACTATTTGACACTCAAACGCTAAACCTACCTAGGGTTTACTACGTGCTAAACCTCCTATCGTATGCGCTAAAAAACTACCCTACGTGCTAAACCGACAAATTCCAACCCAAAAATTGAAAAACATGACAAACATCAATAAAATTAATCAAAAACAAAGAGGGATTTTAGCCACTTACTGGTGGGCCATATGAGGCGGGTCTCCAATATCGCCTGACACACTCAAATCGATGCGAAGAGTATGAAATTGACATCGTGGTCAGAGCTCCAAATGTCATAATCACAAGGAGACAAGTTTGCAAATGATTTTTCAAAATCACTTTTTACCTTTTAATAGGGTAAATCAAAGGGTTAATAAGTGGGGCATGTATTTTACTCCCACTTTTTCATTGTTAACCTTATCAACATCATTTTTTCAAGAGATGAATCAATAATGTGCATCCAACGCAGTCAATATTCTCATATCGCAATTAATCCAAAAATGATCATAAACTTGACAACTTTTCACCAGATTCTTGATTCATCTCCCGAGGGGGCATCTTCAATATCATTCATCAAATCTATATCTGGGGCATCATATCAACATTCTGGCACACAACATCATATCGATCAAATTTTGGCAGCATATCAAACGATTTTTCTTTGAATCAACATGTGCACACACGTCACTTCAAAGAGCGGAAAAATGTAGACGTATAAATATGACCACCTTCCTAAAATTAATATTTAATATTTATTTTAACCCCATTCTCCCTATTAATTAAATTCTTCGCATTCATCTATTTAATTAAATAAATTATTCAATTTATTTAATCAAATTCGCATAAAACCTTTTCTAAGCCTTTAATTAAATAAATCACTTTATTTAATTAATTCCCCTTTCTCCCTTTTTAATTAGATTTACATTTAATTAAATTGATCCTTGCAAATAAATAAATCTAATTTATTTATTAAATCCCTCCACTTGTATTTATGCAAGTTGCATCTATTTGTGGTTGAAATAAAGTAATTTTATTTTAATTAAAATCCTTTTCCCTCATCCACTTGCATTTTCCTACATCTCTCACTTGCCTCCTAAACCTCTTCTAGATTTTTCTAATCACTTCCAATTTAGCCTAATTCATCTCCTAATTATTGTCACATTCCTAAGTAAAGGGAAATCACTTCTCAAAGCCTCCAATGTCTTCAATAACCATTAAAGGCTTTGTGTCTTCACATGGTTAACCTCTAAAGTCTTCCAAACCATTAAAGGCTCTTACACAACCATTTATGGTTAACTCACCTTTGACCTTTGGTTAGAGACTTTCCTCTAACTTAACCATCCTTTTGACTCAAGGGTTTCATCAAGCACTTATGGCTTTGACCATAGTTATCCATTTAACCCTTGCACAAGAGTTTACCCCTTGGATAAAGGATTTATCCATTGGATAACCCTAACCTAACCTTAACCCTTACCTCCTAGGGTAACCTTTATGTCTTCTCAAGCATTTAATGCATCTTTCATGTTCTCTCAAGCAACCTCTTGTTGACAATTATCACCATTTCATTGGTGAGAATTGTAAACATGGATTGATTAACTTTCAATCCTGGCCCTTGTTAAGATTATTCAACCTTAACCATCCATTGCCCTATTTTCCCTATAAATAGAGCTCTCATTCTTTATTATCCATATCTTCAAGTTTTTATGCATCTACATTATAGCCTAATTTACTAAGCATTTTAAACCTCTATTTGTTAAAACATCATCATAGCATTTAGAATCATTTTCCATATCATAGAATATTCATGCTAGGTTAGTATATCATGTTAGGATAATTTATTAATCTTTTATCATATCATTATCTTCATCTTAACTTAATCATCATAGCTTTAACACATCATATAGATCTTAGAATGCATTCATGCATGTAGATCAAATATCACTCATTCTTGGAGTTGTCATTCCTAAGTCACTTGCTCAATTATCTGAGAGCAAAACATTGGCTTTAGGGATCCTATGAGATAGAGAACAATGGGACACCCCTTGGGAAGTTAAACTAGTTCAATTAATTTATCTACTTGCACCAAGAGTCTCATTAGTATGTGGGTCTATTGATCTCGATTTATTCATTTTGGTCACCACATATTCCTGTGTATAGTATTCATTTGAGAAGAATATATTAATCCATTTGGGCTTGGATATCGAGAAAAGCACCCAAGAGGGCAGATAGAAAAAAGTAGTTATTTTTCACTCATCATCATTCCGATTGTAAAACCTTTATTGGTTTCTGCTACAAGCTCCAAGATTTCTTCTCAAGCATTGTGCATCAAGGAGTTTAAGGTTCTTTGCTTCCCATATAGCTCTCAATCACAAAAAAGATTCTAATCCACACAGAGAATGGAAGTCTTCTATGATTTGGTATTTACTATTTATTGAAGCAAAGAGAACTTTTAAATGTGCTAGCCTAAGAGATTAGTGAATGTAAGACACTTTTTTTATCACAATATATAAGATACCATTTAACATAAATCATTTGATATTTGCATTTCTAACCTCTGCTCAAATGCACTTGCTGCAACTAAAATAGTGGTTTGTACATCTTTGATGCACCACATTTCCTATGAAAGCAAAGATACTGACTATAGGCATCTAAAAATGGTCAACGCTTGCGGTGTCATACTTTAACATGTCCGCGTGACCTTATTTTAGGGTTTTCACATCCTATTAACATTTCTTTTATCACACACTTGATCTATATTATTTGTCGACATTTTGTCATTCTTCTATGTTTCTTGCATTTGTCACATTTTCAATTAGGTCTTGTCATCATTATCATTATCAATTATGATTTTTGATCATTATCAATATTATCATGTCAATTGGACATCTTCAACCCTTCTCAAAGTCGAATTAGGGTTTTATCCTGATCAATCATCAATTTATCAATCTCTTATCAATTTGCGACTGATTTGTCATTCGTCTTTGGTCATTCGACCTTCATCAAGTTGAACTTTTATCAATCTTTGATCGATTTGTCATCGATCTCAATCAATCATCATTTATCGTCAATTTGGATCGATTAGTCATTGATCCTCATCAATTGGCATCTATCAATTTCATCCTTGTCAATCTTGATCAATTTATCATTGATCTTTATCAATCAACATCGACACTTTATCAATTATCCAATTTTCATCATTAAATCATGATCAAATCAACCCTGTATTAATTATCTTTTGTCATGACCTAATTATCATCCTTGCATTTGTAATTCATCTCCTAGGGTTCTTTGATTTAATCATTTAATCTTATTTGTCATTTTCCCTCTAGGTTAAATAATTTATTCATTTATCCTGAGCCTTCTTGTCACAATTAAATATTTGGCTAATTAGTTCCCCCTCTTTTGTGAATTAATTAATGAATGAAAACTTATTAATTAATTTACCTAATTTACTAATTTCCTAATTTCTAATTCATCATTTACACCTAATTTCATAATTTCTAAATCTTAATTTCCAACTCATTATCTCTCTCAAGTGGCTCCTATTTTTGTGCTTTAATTTGGAAGCATGTTATCTTATTTGTCATGAGTTTGGATATTTGCATCTTATCCTAACATTAGATTTGATGGCGAGTCTTATCCTCTTGCATGGAAAATGTGCAATGGCATTTCTTTCTAAATCTAATTTTTCCCATATTTGAATTCAGTTGCATCTAATATCGATTTCTTGCTAATTGTTGTCCTCTCTCCAATTTTCTATAAAATGGATGTATTTCTCATAAGAATCAACCACGCTTCTAGTATCCTCGTGTTGTCAAAATCGATCTTGCTTTCATACTTTGCTCTTGCACTTGTAGGTGAGATCCACAAATCTACTATTTGGAGGAGAAAGGAGGACAATAGAGAGATATGAAGGAGATGCTTTGCTTCTATGATTGCTTGGAGGAATATCATCTTCAGACACATTTAAATTAATCTCTGCAGAAATATTTGAAATCTGTTGAAATAAATTGCACTTTGGCCTCACGTTTTGCATGCATGACTGCAAAGCATTTCCAATGCAAAGTTTTATTTATTTATTAACAATTCGCATTGCCTTCTCCATGTTGTCCACTGTTTTCAACGAGCCTGTTTTTTTTACACATCCTGCAATGATTTTAAGTTTACATGACAAAAAAAATCCTTCTTTATGCCTGCGTGGGGATGTCGTGAGGTTTCTTTTGGGCTTGCATGGGGGCTTTTTAAAGGCTTTTATAAGCCCACGTTAGAAACTAATTTCTATTTTTTTTTCAGTTTAAGTTTTATTTTAAGTTAGTTTTAATTTAGTTTTTAGTTTAACTTTAATTTAGTTTAATTTTTTATATTTAGTTTTAATTAGTTTAGATTTTTCATTCGTAAATTAGTTTAGATTTTTAAATTTGATAGTTAGTTTAGATTTTTTTCTTCTTAATTAGTTTAGATTTTTTTAATTTGTTATTTTAGATTTTTTTTAGTTGGTAATTAGGATTTTTTTTTTTTTTTAAATTGTTTGTTAGGTTAGATTTTTAATTTGATTAGATTTTAAATTTTTGTTTAGTAGATTAAATTTTAATATTTCGTTAATTAGACTAATGTTTTGTTTTTTGTTAGTGTGTTTTGGATTTCTTTTTGGCAACTAATTTGGGGCTTTTGATGTGTGCAGGTTTGGAGGTTGGAATTTTTGTGTATTTTTTTGTGTATTAAAGACAAACATTGAAACTACTGACATATTTGTTGCAGGACGCGGCCAAAGACATATTCGAAACCATGTGTTTGCAATTTCTAGCTTAGTTGCACACTTTGTTTTCTTAGGGATAAATGAGCACCATGTATGCCATGTTTATTTTTCATTTGCTTGCATGTTTTAACCTTTAGATAGTGGGCTTGCCTCCCGATTTGCTTGGTACCTCGACAGGCATTGGTGAGAGGGAATGATCCTAAGTGGTGATGAGGTTGAAGACAAAGCTCTTCCAAACCACTCTAAATAATTGTGTTTGCAATGAAAGTTGTAAGCAACGGGTGCTAGAATGGCATAGCGACGATTAAATTCACCGGATCTATGCCCACCTGAACGGATGCCCTGACTTAAACCTCTTGTGTTTAGAGATCAAAATCCTTCTATCTGTTGGCTCAGGCGTTCTGATATGCGCATGCCAAAGATACCTCTCATGTACTCTTCAATTAGAGATAGAAAATTCTTGGGAAGTGATGACCCTTGAATTTGAAGCTTGGTATGCCTGAGAAGTGAGTGCACTGTAAGGGGAGACCATGCTACCAAGCGTCTAGCTATCCGACTGAATGTTGTATTGAGCAAGAGGATTCAATAGATATTGTCCTGGGCAGCCATAGGATATGTTTTGAATGAACATGATTGTTTTGAGTCCAATTCCAAACAATTTATCTTCTATGCTTGTCAAAAGTTGAGTCCTACATCATTTTTCAAACAAGTCAAACATTTTTCCAAACAAAGTAAAAAACAAGAGCATTCATCAAACAAAGTGTAAAACATTTTTTTCAAAACGGGTTAGTGCAGGATCAAGGGGGACCAAAAAGTGGTGATGTGAAAAAATAGCCTTCTTCACTCACCTAAAAATGCAAAAAAAATGTGTTGACTTTTTGCTTGGCTTGGGTGTCAGTACACCTTGGCCTGGTAATTACCTATGCAAATCGGATATTCGATTTTTATTTGTAATTTTAATTAAAAAAATATATTATATGTTACATATTATATAATATATAATATATTATTATATTATATAATATATATAATGTAATAATATATTATATAATATATATATAATGTAATAAAATATTATATAATACATTATTATATTATATTATATTATATTATAATATAATAATATATTATATAATACAATATTATATTATATTATATTATATATTATAATATAATATTATATTATATATTATAATATATATAATATAATACAATACGTATTATATAATATATTATTATATTATATATGTTATTTAAAAATAATTTATGTATAAAAATTGGATATCCGATTTTCTGAGACTTTTATATTTCGACACTGACAGGCCGTGAGTCATTTTTAACTCACAGGCCATGCGATTTCATCAAAATCCGATATCCGGTGTTTTGACAAAAAATTGCTAAAAAATAGATTTAGAGGTAAGAATTTGATCGTTTTGAATCATTTTCATTCATTTTTGTATTTTGTGTTAATGTTTATTTGATTTTTCATTGAAAATATGGTTTTTTTCATGAAAACTAGGTTTTCTTAAATCAAATACCTAATTGTTTAAATTTGTTAACTAAATTTAATTGTTTACATTCAATTAGGTTAAAAATGGGGGATAACAATGAAAACACTGACCAACCACAATTGCAACAACCAAACCCCCCCTCAATTTAGGATTTGATTGCACAAAATTTGAATGAATTGAGGGGGATTGCAGAAGTATATCGTAGGATGCCTCGTCTAAACCCAATGTTTGATCCTCTCACGTCGATCATAAAAAGTATGGAAACCATGACTGAGGAGCACAATGCCACCCTTTTGTGGTGATATTCTATGAGGGAAAAATATGCAGATGGCTTGTCATATAAGGATATCAAGGATCTCGAGATATCCAAAGTCGAAATCGCCTCATTGTTTGTCAATCCCCGTACTAGTCAACCCATAGATCCCAAAAAAACAAAACTTTCTATTAAATGGTACACAAATGATGGGATTGTGAAAAACTTTTGGGATCTTTGGTGGATGGTTTTTGACAAACCACCCAACAATAATCTTGATATCCCCTTTTATATCATAAAAAAATTGTATGCTGAGTTTGTTTTACACAAACATGTGAACTACTTTGACATCCAACCTTTCTAGTGTGTAGGTTTAGGTATGCCCCAAAATAGACTTGGGGGGCAGTCAGAGTAGTCTAGGGCCCATATGTCCCCCCTCCTCCTGTTGATCCCCCACCTGTAGTGCAGCATCCTGATATCATTTGTGAGGCGGCTTCATGGACCATATCGGTTATTCACTCTTTGAGTAGCCTTTTGGTTTCTTAGGCTACGTCAGTAGCTCAGCCTACTCTTGATGGTAGCAGTGCATCTAGTGGTGTTGACACGTCATCCTCGGCTCCACACATATGCATGCCCCATAGTTGTGTCATCTGTGGGCACGTATGCTTGGGTCCAATTGGACAACCCCTTAATCCTCCTGTGGACAGTGTAGATTATGAGGTGCATGAGATGCATGATGCACTAGATGTTATTACACAGACTGGAGGATACCCTAGGGAGTCCTCACATACTAGAGGCGAGGAGGCACCGTCATCATACATTGATGATGTAGTGGTAAGATTTGTATTTTCACAGTTCATGTTATATTTTAATTAAATATTTATAAATTAGATAATATTAAGTACTAATTTTTATTTACATGGTCTATTTAATAGTTGATGACTGAGGATGAGTTGAGACAAATTCAGGAGGGCACCTTGTCGGCCATTTCATTTGGCCTTGATAGCTTGACGGTACATATATTATTGCACCTAGTCGTTTGTATTTTATTGTACATACATGCTCATCATTTATATTGGTATTAATTAGATTATGTAGTAACTTGCATGCATATCTTATTTTACTCTTGTAGGACACAAGCAGCACGAGTGCAGGGCAGTGTGATTTAGGATCTAGTAGTGTAGTTGGAGACAAGGGAAAGGTAATTGAATGCAAATATGATTGAATGAATAGTTTAAATAACTTATAGTGATTATACACGTCTAGACATAGATTGATAGTTTCATATACTTGTTGTGTATATAGAGAGAGAATTATTGGCTTCACATCCTTGATGACTACACCCAGTATACCTAAAGAAGAAGAAGAAGAGATGCCTCGAGTAGATGTGCGTTTATTTTATTTTTTGATTAGTAGATATAATTTGTTATTATCAGTGACAATTATATGCTAACTTGTATCAATGTCATGTTTCTGAACATATGTAGGTTGTGTATGAAAATATTCAAAACATACCTCCTCTACCGAAGACATACATCAAAAGTCCTGCAAAGCTGAAGAGAAAACGTGGAGATGAGGTAAACATGAATAGTTCAATTATAGTTCATTTTTATGTTAACTTTTCAAATGTGAATTATATAATATAACCAATATTAATCGTGGTTTGTTTTTCTTGTGCACGATCCTTCAGAGTCGAGCAGTGCGGCGAAGAGGATCGATTTTGATGATCCATCAGCAGCTTAGGATGTTATAGATAGTTTTGGGGTGCTTACATGTCTAGTTGGCATGTATATTTTGTATATGGACATACATTCACGTATTTAGACATACATTTTGTTTCAGTTGGCGTTTATGCCATATTTGTGTATGGACATACATTTGTAATCATTTGACATTTTTATATATACAGAAGTTGATATTCGATCATATAAATTGTTGCTCATCTGTGCGTGGTGTTATCATGGAAATCTTTAATCTTCATTCCAATAATTAACAATGGTTAATGATGGCTATTTAATGAACAATATAATTCATTTCATTTCATCGTAAGTATTGTTTTTATAATGAACAATACAATTCATTTAATCAACAATACAATACAATTCATTCAATGAACAATACAATTCATTTAATGAACAATACAATACAATTCATTATTACCCTATGCATGGTCCTATTTTGCCCCCCACCTCGGTCGAACGCTCGGGGTTTTATTAGGGCAGCAATTTTTCAGTTGGCAAAAAAATCATCAGTCTCACTCAATCGGATGTTGTCGCGTGGCCGATTTCTCATTCTGCTCATCGCGATGATGAACCGTCGACTCTGACATGTCCAGTTAGGCATTATTACCCTACACATACTCCTATTGTGCCCCCTCACTCGATGGAACGCTCAGGGTCATACCCTACCGACGTTGTCCCTTGAGTGCCCTAAGTGCTCAAAATTGTCAAACTTTGACAAGCCCTAACTCAGAATCTGTGGCATCTGCGAATGATTCGTTTGAACCTACGGGGCCACGAGAGGGGTCCCTACAAAAGCCTATCTCATTTTTTCAAGTTTCCTATGGTTTGACTAGGGCAGCAATTTTTCGGTTGGCGAAAAAATCATCAGTCTCAATCAATTAAATGTTGTCGCATGGCCGATTTATCGTTCTACTCATCGCGATGACGGACCGTCAGCTCCAACATGTCCAGTTAGGCATTATTACCCTACACATTCTCCTATTTTCCCCACCCACTCGATCGAACACTCGGGGTCATACCCTACCAGCGTCGTCTCTTGAGCGCCCTTAGTGCTCAAAATTGTCAAACTTTGACGAGCCCTAACTTGGAATCTGTGGCACCTGCGAACGATCCGTTTGAACCTACAGGGCCACGAGAGGGGTCTCTACAAAAGCCTATCTCAGTTTTTCATGTTACCCTATGGTTTTATTAGGGCAACAATTTTTCTGTTGGCGAAAAAATCATCAGTCTCACTCATTCGAATGTTGTCGCGTGGCCGATTTCTCGTTCTGCTCGTCGCAATGACAAACCATTAGCTTCAACATGTCCAGTTAGGCCTTATTACCCTACGCATGCTCCTATTTTGCCCACCCACTCGATCGAACGCTCGGGGTCATACCCTACTAGTGTCGTCCCTTGAGTGCCCTAAGTGCTCAAAATTGTCAAACTTTGATGGGCCCTAACTCAGAATCCATGGCACCTACAAATGATCTATTTGAACCTATGGGGCCATGAGAGGGGTCCCTAGAAAATCCTTTCTCGGTTTTTTAAGTTGCCCTACGATTTTATTAGGGCAGTAATTTTTCTGTTGGTGAAAAAATTGTCAGTCTCACTCAATGGAATGTTGTCACATGGCCGATTTCTCATTATGCTCGTCGCGATGATGAACCGTCAGCTCCGACATGACCAATTAGGTATTATTACCCTACGCATGCTCCTATTTTTCCCACCCACTCAATCGAACGCTCGGGGTCATACCCTACCGGCATCGTCCCTTGAGTGCCTCAAAATTATCAAACTTTGATGGGCCCTAACTCAGAATCCATGGCACCTACGAACAATCCATTTGAACCTACGGGGCCATGAGAGGGGTCCCTAAAAAATCCTATCTTGGTTTTTCAAGTTTCCTTATGGTTTTATTAGGGCAGCAATTTTTCTGTTGGCAAAAAAATCGCCAGTTTCACTCAATCGAATGTTGTTGCGTGGTCGATTTCTTGTTCTGCTTGTCGCGATGATGAACTGTCAGCTTCGACATGTCCAGTTAGGCATTATTACCCTATGCATGCTCCTATTTTGCCCACCCACTCGATCGAACGCTCGGGGTCATACCCTACCGACGTCGTCTCTTAAGCACTCTAAGTGCTCAAAATTGTAAAGCTTTAACAGGCCCTAACTCGGAATCCATGGCACCTACGAATGATCCATTTGAACCTACGGGGCCATGAGAGGGGTCCCTACAAAAGCCTATCTTGGTTTTTCAAGTTTCCCTACAGTTTTATTAGGGCAGCAATTTTTCTATTGGCGAAAAAATTGTCAGTCTCACTCAATCGAATGTTGTCACATGGACGATTTCTCGTTCTTCTTGTCGTGATGACGAACCGTCGGCTCTGACATGTCCAGTTAGGCATTATTACCCTATGCATGCTCCTATTTTTTCCCCCCACTCGATCGAACGCTCGGGGTCATACCCTACCGGCGTTGTCCCTTGAGCGCCCTAAGTGCTAAAATTATATATAAACAAGCATTACACTGTAGACACATAATGATCATGAATATTTCCATGTATTGTATACACATAATTACCATTACACTTGCATGTGACATCCATGAAGGGATATGCAAACATGATTTTCTTTTTCATTATCAATACAACTACACCAATGTACTCATGTACAGATACATGGACATTATCATCAATATAACTAAACCAATTTGCTCATGGACATTGTATATCATCATAACAATGTTACATCAATTCACATCCATATACAAATACAACATCCCACTTCATCTGCATCAAACATCCTCATGTCCTAAGAGAAAAAATTACGTACAACAATGCCTGCATATAAATGAAGACCAAAATAAGTAAACTTTTTATGCGGAATGAATGTGCTGCAAGAAACAAATTATAACACTTAATACAAATTAGTTTGGCAAATTATAAATATGGCAGATATGGTCATTTCTAAATAGCAATACATTCACTTGACATAATGTTTATGCACAAAATTTTATCTCATTAATGCACAAAAGAATATGTACCATCACCAAGAGAGGGGCTTGTCAACGGCGAATGATATAGCATGCACCTATATATCATCAAAAATCATTATGTGATGCACTATTGTATATCATCAAAAAAGACCTGCATGAGCATAAAGGTTTTGCGATAATTATATCATCAAAAATTGTCAGATAGTGTTCTCTAATAACAAAAATTGTAAAGCTCATCAAATGCATGATAATAAGTCATGTTGCAAAAATATGTCCCTTCCAATTATATCGTGTACCTGCTATGTGCATGCAAAAACCGTGTTGCCAAAAAAAAACATTCATCAATAGACCTACATTTTCAACACATCCTTAATATACACGTAACAAACTTGATCGTTAAGGTTTAATGATCATTGTTTGAAATGAAATGCATGATAAAAAAAAGAGTTGGCATTGCTCGGTCAATGTCTTATTGCTAAAATTTTGGTTGAAAAGTTGTGTAGGCTACAACCGAATGGTTCTTGTTGATTTCAAATAACCATTTTGGGTTCTTGAAGGTCTTGGATTTGGAATTTGTCTTTCATCCATGAGAGGGTCTTCATTTCTAAAGTAATTAGGTGTTACATATGGTTCACTTGGTTGAGCAGTTCCACCTTCAATGTTAAAGTTTTCCACATTTTCACCTCCTATGTCAAAATTTTCCACATGTTGAGCATTTTCATTATCACTTTCAACATTTTCAAATTTTTTAATATTTTCACTTTCAAAATCTACATTTTCATTTTCAATAACTTGTGGCACATTTTTAAATTCAATTTCCTCTTCACTTGAAGTAACATTAGCAATATTTAACATACCTTGTCTTCTCCTCCTATGACATTCTCTATCTCTTTCTCTATACACTTCAATTTGGTCATTTGAAAGTTTTCTTTTGCGTTTAGACTTCCGACGACTACTACTCCCCATTTCCCTCCACACATATGCTCCTTCATGATTGAAAATGTAATTTTTCACTTTAAGAATCTCCCAAAAGCACAAATTTGTCTCTAGCTGTCTGAAAACCTATGATCCTTGACAGAAAACAGAATATGCAGACTATGGGCCGTTGGAATCTACAAAATGGCCCACAAACCCTTTTTTTCTTTTTTTTTGTACTAAAATCGGATATCCAATTTTATCGTCGGATATCCGATTTTAGTACAAAAATTTGTGGTCCCCAAAAACTTTCCCGTTGCCGCCATTTATTTAGTAAACTGCCACATGGCAGAAATCTGATATCCGATTAAATCGGATATCGGATTTTATTAGTCATATTTTAGAGAGAGAGAGAGAGAGAGGAGGAGGAGGAGAGAGAGAGAGAGGATGAGAGAGAGAGAGAGGGACACCATAGGACCCCTTAAGACACCAAATCATGTCGTTAGGGGTCATATGGTGTCCTAAGGGGTCGTAGGCCACAATATGACCCAAAGCGACCCAATATGGTGTCATTAGGGGTCATATGGTGTCCTAAGAGGTCATAAGGGTTCATGGGACACCATATGACCCCTTAGGACACCATATGACCCCTAATGACACGATTTGGTGTCTTAAGGGGTCCTATGGTGTCGTTAGGGGTCATATGGTGTCTTGGGACACCATAGGACCCCTTAAGACACCAAATTGTGTTGTTAGGGGTCATATGGTGTCCTAAGGGGTCCTAAGACACAATATGACCCCTAACGACATGACCTGGTGTCTTAAGGGTCCTATGGTGTCGCTAGGGGTCATATGGTGTCCATAGGGGTCATATGGTGTATTGGGACACCATAGGACCCCTTAAGACACCAAATTGTGTCGTTAGGGGTCATATGGTATCCTAAGGGGTTATATGGTGTCCCATAAACCCCTATGGACACCATAGGACCCCTAACGACACCATAGGACCCCTTAAGACACCAAATCATGTCATTAGGGGTCATACGGTGTCCTAAGGGGTCATAGGACACAATATGACCCCTTAGGACACAATATGACCTAAAGCAACCCAATATAGTGTCATTAGGGGTCATATTGTGTCCTAAGAGGTCATAAGGGTTCATGGGACACCATATGACCCCTTAGGACACCAGATGACCCCTAACGACATGATTTGGTGTCTTAAGGGGTCCTATGGTGTCATTAGGGGTCATATGGTGTCCATAGGGGTCATATGATGTCTTGGGAAATCATATGACCCCTAATGACACCATAATGGGTTGCTTTGGGTCATATTGTGTCCTAAGGGGTCATATTGTGTCCTACGACCCCTTAGGACACCATATGACCCCTAACGACACAATTTGGTGTCTTAAGGGGTCCTATGGTGTCCCAAGACACCACATGACCCCTATGGACACCATATGACCCCTAATAACACCATAGGACCCCTTAAGATACCAAATCATGTCGTTAGGGGTCATATGGTGTCCTAAGGGGTCGTAGGACACAATATGACCCCTTAGGACATAATATGACCCAAAGCGACCCAATATGGTGTCATTAGGGGTCATATGGTGTCCTAAGAGGTCAGAAGGGTTCATGGGACACCCTTAGGACACCATATCACCCCTAACGACACAACTTGGTGTCTTAAGGGGTCCTATGACACCATAGGACCCCTTAAGACACCAAATTGTGTCATCCTATGGTGTCATTAGGGGTCATATGGTGTCCATAGGGGTCATATGATGTCTTGGGAAATCATATGACCCCTAATGACACCATAATGGGTCGCTTTGGGTCATATTGTGTCCTACGACCCCTTAGGACACCATATGACCCCTAACGACACAATTTGGTGTCTTAAGGGGTCCTATGGTGTCCCAAGACACCACATGACCCCTATGGACACCATAGGACCCCTAATAACACCATAGGACCCCTTAAGACACCAAATCATGTCGTTAGGGGTCATATGGTGTCCTAAGGGGTCGTAGGACACAATATGACCCCTTAGGACATAATATGACCCAAAGCGACCCAATATGGTGTCATTAGGGGTCATATGGTGTCCTAAGAGGTCAGAAGGGTTCATGGGACACCCTTAGGACACCATATCACCCCTGACGACACAATTTGGTGTCTTAAGGGGTCCTATGACACCATAGGACCCCTTAAGACACCAAATTGTGTCATTAGGGGTCATATGGTGTCCTAAGGGGTCGTAAGACACCATATGACCCCTAACGACATGATTTGGTGTCTTAAGGGGTCCTATGGTGTTGTTAGGCATCATATGGTGTCCATAGGGGTCATATGATGTCTTGGGACACCATAGGACCCCTTAAGACACCAAATTGTGTCGTTAGGGGTCATATGGTGTCCTAAGGGGTCGTAGGACACAATATGACCCCTTAGGACACAATATGACCCAAAGTGACCCAATATGGTGTCATTAGGAGTCATACAGTGTCCTAAGACATCATATGACCCCTATGGACACCATATGACCCCTAACGACACCATAGGACCCCTTAAGACACCAAATCATGTTGTTAGGGGTCATATGGTGTCCTAAGGGGTCATATGGTGTCTCATGCTTATGACCTCTTAGGACACCATATGACCCCTAATGACACCATATTGGGTCGCTTTGGGTCATATTGTGTCCTAAGGGGTCATATTGTGTCCTGCGACCCCTTAGGACACCATATGACCCCTAATGACATGATTTGGTGTCTTAAGGGGTCCTATGGTGTCGTTGGGGGTCATATGGTGTCTATAGGGGTCATATGGTGTCTTGGGACACCATAGGACCCCTTAAGACACCAAATTGTGTCGTTAGGGGTCATATGGTGTCCTAAGGGGTCATAAGACACAATAGGACCCCTAACGACATGATTTGGTGTCTTAGGGGGTCCTATGGTGTCCATAGGGGTCATATGGTGTCCATAGGGGTCATGTGGTGTCTTGGGACACCATAGGACCCCTTAGGACACAATATGACCCAAAGTGACCTAATATGGTGTCATTAGGGGTCATATGGTGTCCTAAGAGGTCATAAGGGTTCATGGGACACCATATGACCCCTTAGGACACTATACGACCCCTAACAACATCAACATGATTTGGTGTCTTAAGGGGTCCTATGGTGTCCATAGGGGTCATATGGTGTCTTGGGGCACCATACGACCTGTTATGACACCATATTGGGTCCTTTGGGTCATATGGTGTCCTACGACCCCTTAAGACACCATATGACCCTTTAAGACATCATATTTGGTCGTTATGGGTCATATTGTGTCCTAGTGGGTCATATTGTGTCATATGACCCCTTTAAGACATCATATGACACCTTAGGACACCATTAAACCCCTAATGACACCATATTGGGTTGCTTTGGGTCATATGGTGTCTTACGACCCCTTAGGACAACATATGACCCATAACACACAATTTGGTGTCTAAAGGGGTCATATGGTGTCCTAGGACACCATATGACACCTATGGACACCATATGACCCCTAATGACACCATATGGTGTCATAAAGGGTTGTATGTTGTCTATAGGGGTCATATGGTGTCCCATGAACCCTTATGACCCCTTAGGACACCATACGACTTGTTATGACAACATATTGGGTCGCTTTGGGTCCTATGGTGTCTTAATCTCTCTCTCTCCCCCTCTCCCCTAATCTCTCTCTCCCTCTCCTTCTCTCTCTCTCTCCCCTAATCTCTCCATCTATCTCTCTCCCCTAATCTCTCTCTATCTCTCTCTCTCCCCCTTCCCCCTTCCCCCTCCCCATCTCTCTCCCTCTATCTCTCTATCTCCGTCTCTGTCTCTCCCCTAATCTCTCCACTAATCTCTCTCTCTCTCTCTCTCTCTCTCTCTCTCTCTCTCTCTCTCTCTCTCTCTCTCTCTCTCTCTCTCTCTCCCCCACTCCCCCCTCTCCCTCTCCCTCTCCCTAATATCATATACTAATTTATTTATAAATTAAAAAAAATTAATATATTAATAAACAAATCTAGTTAGAGAATTTACTGATTAAAATCGGATATCCGATATAATCGATTTTTGCTGTCAAATTTTCAAATTTCAAATTTCGGCTCAGGAATGCTTTCGTATTTGGCTTGGAAGTGACAAGCCTGGAAAGTCAACTGAAAAAACGTGTTTTTTAGTATTCCTTGATTTTCCAGACTTTACACTGGTGGCTAACGACTTTTTTTGTAGCCAAAATTGATAAACCAAAAAGGGTTTTTTAAGGACATTCCCAGCTTTCCAACAATATAAGGCTTGTCTTATTTCGACTTTAATAAATAATTATTATTTATTTTCTAACTGAATTCTGACAATAGTCCTGATTGATATACTGATTGAAAAACACTCATAAATTTCAAATGGTATAACATTTTTTGAATCCAAAACATGCATCACATCCTATGCTTCGTCTACTATCACAAAAAAAAAAAATTTAAATTTCATAAGGTTTTGACCAAGTTAAGGTGGTCAGACGTAGGAGTTTCTGAATTTCTGAAAAGTTGTAGTAAAAAATCCATAAATAATTATTTACTTTATAAAAAAAATTTAAAATATGTGTCACATTTGGACATGAGTCTTATACTTATATTATAAATATTACAAAAAAAATATTATGATTTGATTATGATTAGGGTGGTCAGACATACGTGTACTTCTTATTTTTTCCTGAAATTTTAGTACCACTGCATTGAAATTTGAAATTTTCATCCAATAGGATTTTTTTTTCCAAAAAAACAACTAGTAGCTTAGAAACTACATTCAATTTTATATATATTCTCTTCTTACATATTTTAAAAATAATGTTCACAACTTATTCAAATTTTCATGTCAAGTTGCATAACTCTGATTTTCTGAAATTTCATTGCCACTTAAGGGCCTATTTTGGCACACCATGATCCTGCACATACCCAAACATGGCTTTCAAAAACATTGGAAAAATTTGTCTCAACATTTATGTCACTTAGGTTTAGGTCCTTCATAGTCCACTCTTAGTTTTTAAGACATAGTCATTGCATTCCATTTAGTCCTTTTCATTGTTAAGTGTCCTCATTTTGAACTTATCTTTAGCACTATTTCCCTAGGTCTTGCATTATCATTTTGCATACCATCCTTAGGTCATTTCTTAGGTCTCATTTTGCATACCATCCTGAGGCCCTTTCTTAGGTCTCATTTTGTATATCATCCTGAGGTCCTTTCTTAGGTGTCATTTTGCATACCATCCTTAGGTCCTTTTTTAGGTGTCATTTTGGATACCCTAGGTCATTGTCATATCATATTGTGGATTTATACCTTAGGTCATTTGTCCTTTTGCATTATAGTGTCCAAAATTATGTTTTGTCATAATTTAGAATTCAATTCTTTAGATAAAACCCTAAGTCATTGTTAGGAAGTCTAGACCTTGTCAAACTTTTATCTGTTTTGTCATCAACAACTTTTTGTCAAACCTAGCTTAAAATCCAAGCATATAGGTGAGATGTTATCATTTGTCCTTTTGTCAACTTGTCCTTTTAAGGTCTAGACGTCATCTTAATTTACTAAGGGTTGAATCTTTAGGGTTGCATTTTTAAGGTTTGTCTAAAGGGTATGTGCACCAAGTTGTGGTACCAAAAGGGGGTCTTAAGATGCCACTTTTTTCTGAAATCAGCAAAGTCTGAACTTCAACGACAAATTGAAGATAGTTACACTCCAAATTTGAAGATGCAACAAAAACAAGAATCAGAGTGCTTCGAGTCTACTTTCTAAACTAATAAATATTTTTCAAAAATGGTGGACATTAAGGGCTTGAAAAAGGGGGGACACAAAAAGTGGTCCTGTTTTTATGCAAAAAACATAACATAGCATCTGTTGTGGCCCCCCTAAGATGTTAAAAAAAAAATGAATTTTTAAAATCACTTCAGTGAGAAATTAGCTAACACCTTGTAGTTTATGCCATATTTTTTCAGCTAATTTTTTAACGAGCATATGATTTTTTACTAATTTTTTAAGTGGACACATCCTGAAAAATAGAAATTTGATCATGCTCCCCCCTAAAATAATTGATAACTAATCAAAAATCAATTTTTGTTTTAAAATTGTGTAGAATGGAGTCTAGTTTCTAAAAATATAAGTTTCTTTAAAATCCGATGAACGTGTAAAAACCTATACCCAAAATATTGCATGTTGGTTTTTGACCAAAAATGGACACACTAACAAAAGAAACTATAGATGAAAGCCTTAATGAAATCAAAATGCAAAAAAAATTACATGCTTGGATAGATAAGAGAGAGATCGAGGTTGCTATGGTGTTTTTTTTAGTTTCATTGAAACATGTGCAAACCTGATGGAGAACACGGCCAAAAATATGTGGAATTTTTTAATCTTCTGATAAAAACATGTCTCAGGCCTGAAATGGTCATCCAACCCAAAGAGTTGGTGGTTTCCAATCCAAACCATTTGGCAAGCAAATGTAAAATTTTGAATTTTCACATTTGGCGTGCGCCAAATTTGGCGCTCACCAAATGTGAAAAGTAATTTTTTTGTATTTGGCGCCCGCCAAATATTCTGTATTGTCCAATGTGAATATTTTGTGAGTGTGTAGATTTTCCAATCATGGCACAAATTATATCCACCCTAGAAGGAGAATATATACATGAAATATAACACATTTCAATATTTCTTTTTTCTTTCTTATACTTTAAGTTATATTTTATGTATATATTGGCAAGATGTTTAAGAGTGGTTTCAGCTCTATAGGACTTATAATGTAGATTCTAGTTTTAAGAGGATCATATAAAGATAGTCGAATATTAGTAATCAGCATGCTCCTATTAGCATTCTTCAACTATGTATCTCACTCTCTTTATCATCCCCAAACTCTAGACATGTCTCTATCCCTCTCTTGTCTTTCTCACTTATCTCTCCCCTCTCTAGGCAAACCCAACTTCTCTACCTTTCATTCCTTTCTTAACCCCATATCTATCCTTGAATCCCTCCCTCTCTCTTCTTCTCTCTCATTCTCTTATTATTTCACTCCCCTCCCTCTCCATTCTCTTGGTCACTACCTATCCCTTTTATCTTCTCTCTCCCCATATCTAGGTCTCTTCCTCCCTCCCTATTCACCTCACTACCTCTCCCTCCCTGTATTATTACTCACCTCTCTCTCCCCCTCTAGGTATCTCACCTAATTAATTGTCCACCCTCTAGTTCTCTCCGCCCATCTCCATATTTCTCTCCCTCTCCCTTACCCCTAGCCAGTTATGAACTCTCTCCCTCTATTTTCTCTCTCCAAACCTATATATCTCCTCATTCCTTAGGTCTCTTAATCCCTCCATGTCTACCTCTCCATCCATCCCCTCTTAGTTATCTATTTTCTCTTCTATCTATTCCCTCTCTCCATTGTCTAGGTTGTCACCTCTCCCTCCTACTCTCTCTACCTCCCTCTCTCAAATTTCTAGGTTTCTCCCTCATTCCCTCTCCACCTCTATACTTATCCATTAATGTCTCATTAGGAACCTATCTTTATGCCCCTCTATTTATCTCTCCTCTATCTCTCCCATCTAGGTATTTAACCTCTCTTTCATGCTCTACATATCTCATCTCTCTATTTATCCCCTCTCTAGTTCTCTCCACCTCTCTCTCTCCATCACCCCTTACCCATCTCCCTTTATGAACTCTCTCCTTCTCTTATCTATCTTGTCACCTCTTTATCTACCAAAAAATCTAGACCTATTACTTCCCCTTTCTTCTCTCTATTTCTTCTCTCTCTCCTCTCTAGGTCTCTCCTATACTCTCTCCATCTCTCTCTCACCTTCCCTCCTTATCTCCATATCTATCCTTCCCTCCCTCCATCTCTCTTCTCTTCTTATTGTTTCTCTCCACTCTTTATGTGTTCTGTTAATTAATACCTCTCCCTCCTAACCTCTCTTTCCATACCTATTTTTCTCCTTCCCTCCATCTTTACATATATACATCTCCCTCTTTGTCTCTTAATCCCTTGTATCTTCTTCACCTCTATCTTTCCACCCTAGGTCTCTCACCTCTCTCTTCCTAGGCTCTAGATATCTCACCTCTATATCTCTCTCCTCTCTAATTCTTTCCTTTCCACCTACTTACCCCTCTTTATCTCTTTTTGAACTTATATCTCTTATTTTATTCTCTCTCTCTCCCTCACCTATCTACTCTTCCCTCTCTAGGTCTCTCAACCACTCCCTACCCACCTCTCCCTTTCTTCGTAGATCTCTCTTTCTCTTTATTCTTCCCTCTCCCCTCTTTTTTCTCCCTCCCATGTATAGGATTTAGATAATAGGTTGTATGATATAAGGTTTATGGTATGGGGTACAAGATTCATGGAACACTATTTAGGGTAGATAGGGTTGAGGGTAGTGGTCGTATTGACACTCAAGACAACATATGACCCCTTACGATACCTTATGACACCTTAGAACACCATATGACCCCTAACAACACCATATCATGTCCTAAGGGGTCATATGGTGTCATATGGTATCCTATGACCCCTTAGGACACCATATGACCCCTAACGACACCATATGGTATCCTAAGGGGTCATATGGTATCCTAAGGGGAAATATGGCCTTCTATGACCCCTTAGGACACCATATGACCCCTAATGACACCATATGGTGTCCTAAGGTGTCATATGGTGTTTTATGACCCCTTAGAACATCATATGATCCCTAACGACACCATATGGTGTCCAAAGGGGTCATATGGTTTCCTAAGGGGTAATATGATGTCCCAAGGGGTCATATGGTGTTTTATGACCCCTTAGGACACCATATGACCCCACATGACACCATATGACTCCTAATGACACCATATGGTATACTAAGGGGTCATATGGTGTCGTTAGAGGTTATATGGTGTCTTATGGGGTCATATGGTGTTCTATAACCCCTTAGGACACCATATGACCCCTAACAACACCAAATGGTGTCCTAAGGGGTCAGATGGTGTCCTAAGGGGTCATATGGTGTCCTAAGGGGTCATATGGTGTTCTATTACCCCTTAGGACACCATATGACTGCTAACGTCACTATATGGTGCCCTACGGGGTCATATGATTTCCTAAGGGGTTATATGGTGTCCAAAGGGGTCATGTAGTGTTTTATGATCCCTTAGGGCACCATATGACCCCTAATGACAAAATATGGTGTCCTAAGGGGTCATGTGGTGTTCTATGAGCCCTTGGGACACCATATGAGCCCTCGGGGCACCATATGACCCCTAAAAACACCATATGGTGTCCTAAGGGGTCATATGGTGTTCTATGTCCCCTTAGGACACCATATGACCCCTCACGGCACCATATGGTGTCCTAAGAGGTCATAAAAAACCATATGACTCCTTAAGACACCATATGACCCCTAACGACATCAAATAACCCCTTAGGACACCATATGGAGTCGTTAGGGGTCATATGGTGTCCTAAATGACCCCTTAAGACACCATATGACCCCTTAGGACACCATATAATGTCCTTAGGGGTCATATGGTGTCCTAAGGGGTCAAATGATGTCTAAAGGGGTCATAGAACACCATATAACCCCTTCGGACATCGTATGATCCCTTAGGACACCATATGGTGTCGTTAGGGGTCATATGGTGTCCTAATGGGTCATATAATACGATATGACCCTTTAGAACACCATATAACCCATAACGACACCATATGACATGTCCTAAGGGGTCATATGGTATCTTAAGGGGTCATAGAACACCATATGACCCCTAAGGACACCATATGACCCCTTAGGACACCATATTGTGTTGTTAGGGGTGGTATGATGTCCTAAGGGGTCATAGAACACCATATGACCCCTTAGGACACCATATGACCCCTAACAACACCATATGGTGTCGTTAGGGGTCATATGGTGTCCCAAGGGGTCATATGGCATCCTAATGGGTCATAGAATACCATATGACCCCCAACAACACCATATGGTGTCCTAGGGGGTCACATAGACATATAAGTTACCTAGAGGAGGAGAGAGCCATGAGAGACCTAGATAGGGTGAGAGAGAGAGGGAGAGAGGGTTGAGATAGATGGAGCAAGATAGAGATAGGTTGGTAATGAGATATGGATGGAGATGTAGAGAGGTGGAGAGGGAATGAGGGAGAAACCTAGAGAGGGGTAGAGAGGGTGTGATGGAAAGCTGATGATGTAGATAGTAAAGAGAGAATAAGAATTAGTACGGAAGGGAGAGAGAGATGGGGATAAGGAGGGAGAGGGAGATAGAGAGGGAGAGAGGAAGAAAATAATGGAGATGACTATAAATGGGAGGGAGAGATAAGAGGAGAGATGAAAGAATAAAGAGAGAGAAGAGTATGCGGGGATTGAGGGAGAGGTAGACATGAAGGGACTACAAGACCTAGGGAAGGAGATGATAAAGAGGTGGGGGGAAAGAGAGAAGAGGAGGAGAGAGTTAAAAAATAAATAGGGGTAAAGGGGGAGGGAGATAGAGGGGAAGAGAGAGGGGACAAATAGATAGGTGAGAGAACTAAATTGTGAAAGAGAGATGAGAGACCTAGATGACAAGAGAGAGGAATGAGATAGATAGAGGGGGGAGAGAGAAGTGAGTAATGAGACATGATGCAGAGGTAGATAGGTGGAGAAGAAGGAAGTGACAAACCTATATAGGTGAGAGAGAGTTGATGACCTAGTTTGTAGAGGGAGAGAATAAAAGAGGAAGAGAGAATAAAAAAGTTGGCAAGTGAGATATATATGGGGGTATGTATGGATGGGGAGGTAGAGAGGGAGAGGGGAAGAAAGGAAAGGAGAGACCTAGAGAGGGGAGGGAGGGAGAAGAGATAGAATAATAAAGAGAGAAGTAAGAGGGGATGGATGGTGAGGTATACATAGAGGGAGTGAGAGACCTATGGAAGGAGGAGATAAAGAGGTTAGGGGAGGAAGAGAAAAGGAGGGAGTTCATAAATGGATAGGGTTAAGGAGGAGGAAGAGAGAGGTAGAGAGGGACAGAGATAACTATAGAGGGGGCATATAGATAGGTGAGAGACCTAGATGGCTAGAGAGGAGTGAGATAGATAGAGGGGGATAAAGAGAGGTGGGTAATGAGACCTATATGCAGAGGTAGATAGGTGGAGAGGAAGGAAGGGAGAAACCTAGAGAGGGGAGAGAGGTAATGACCTAGACAATGAAGATAGAGAATAAGAGAGGAAGAGAGAAGATGAGAGAGTGGGAGAGGGAGATAGAGAGGGAGAGAGGAAGAAAGGAAGGTAGAGACCTAGAGAGGGGAGGGAGGGAGAATAAAAGAGATAGAAGAACAAAGAGATGAGTAAGAGGAGATGGATAGAGAGGTAGACATGGAGGGAGTGAGAGACCTATAGAATGAGGAGATAGATAGGTTTGGAGAGAGAGAGAGAAGAGAGGGAGAGAGTTCATAAATAGATAAAGGTAAGGAGAAGGGAGAGAAAGGTGGAGAGGGAGGGAGAGAACTAGAGGGTGGACAGCTAGATAAGTGAGAAACCTAGAGGGGAGAGAGAAAGGTGGGTAATAATATAGGGAGGGAGAGTCAGTGAGGTGAATAGGGAGGGAGGGACAACCCTAGATATGGGGAGAGAGAAGATAAAAGGGATAGCTAGTGACCAAGAGAAAGGAGTGGGAGGGGAGAGAAACAATAAGAGAGTGAGAGAGAAGAGAGAGGGAGAGAGTCAAGGATAGAGAAGTGAGAAAGACTATAGAGTTAAAGAAGATAAAGAGAGTGAGATACATAGCTAAAGAATTCTAATAGGAGCATGTTGATTACTGAAATTTGACTATCTAAAATTTAATATGATCCTCTAAAAACTAGAATCTACATTATAAGTCCTATAGAGCTATACTTAAATGTTATATTTCATGTATATATTCTCCTTTGGGGGTGGATATAACTTGTGCCCAGATTGGAAAATATACACACTCACAAAACCTTCACATTGGACAATGCAGAACATTTGGCGCACGCAAAATTTGGCGCTCGCCAAATGCAAAAAATTGACTTTTCTCATTTGGCGAGCGCCAAATGTGAAAATTCAAAATTTTGCATTTGGCGAGTGCCATATTTGGCACTCGCCAAATGGGTTGCTTGGGATAATACCAACCCTTTGGGTTGGATTTGCCTTGGGCATCCAACCCGTAGGTTTGGACGACCTTTTCATACCAATGACGGATTTTTATGAAAAGATAAAAAGTGGCACCTTTTTGGTACCACAACTTGGTGCAATTACCCTAAAATCTCCAAAAACAAAAAAAAAACATAGGTTTCACTTTCTCCCTAGGTTGCATTGTCATTTGCATTCCCTAAGGTTGCACTTACTTGCATTTGTCATTCCATTAGTTGCATATCATTGTCATTCAAAATTTCAAAAATCCCCCAAAAATTGCATAGTGACATGTTTGTTGAAATGAGGGCCCAAGTCCCTTATGAAGACATGTTGTCACAATTGAACAATCAGTCATGCCAATCCAATTTCTCCATGTCTCAAAAATTCAATCAAACATTTTATGATGAAACGAGTATCCAAATACAAAAAACTAGAGGAGAAACTAGCTCGAGAAAAAAAGATCTTGGAACAAAAAGTGAAAAACAATGAAAAGATTAGAAACATTTCAAAAATTTCAAGGTCCAAACCCAAACTTTGAGCCAATTGATGTAAAAGCTCTTATTGAACTATCAAACATACTAGCTCTCATCTCTCAAATAGAGATGATGAAACAATTCCAAGCCCCAAATCAAACCTTGTTCAACCAAATCCCAAGTCAAACTTTATTCGATCAAACTCTGTTCAATCAAATGATGAATCAACAACCAATGGTCCAACATTTCAAACCAACACAACCAATCATCCAACATACACAACCAATGATCCAACAACAATTAATGATCCAACATACACAACCAATGGTCCAACATTTCCAACCAACACAACCAATGGTCCAACATATCCAACCAACACAATCAATGGTGCAATTTCAACAATATGCTCAACCAAATACACAATGTCAATAACATGTTCAACTAATAGTCAAGTACCAACAACAACAATATCATTCAACAAGTCAATATCAACAACTACAACCACCAATTCAAAATCAAAAGTTGCAACTCACACCAAGACAAATTTTAAACATGTCAAACCAATTCGACCAACACCCAATCCAAAATTAAAATGTAACATCAAACCAAAACCAAATCACCTTCAAACAAGTCCAAAATCCAAACCTAACCATGTCAAAATATCACAAGGATTAAAATTCTTCTCCAAAGAAAAATGACTCTATTACAAAGCTCTTAAGAGAGTCCTAAGTGATTTTTTCTGAAATGATCAAAATCATATGCTCATGTCTAGAAATGGCTCATCACCTCATAAACATATTGACTCTCCAGTGGCCTCTATTTCTACACCTTTTGAAGCTTCGTAGGAACCTCCCATATCATTTCTTAAAGCTTTACAAGAGAAATTTCCACCACCGCCTCCAAATGATACATCAAATAATGCATCCTCCTATTGGGTCTCAAATCAACAGATTGGGTAGGTTCTAAGGAAATGCCAACTCCTATGATCAAACCCTCCAATTGACTTGGCCAACATATAGAGTGAACCTGTTTGGTTGCTAACTCTCTCACTTTAGGCTCTGCAGGACCTAGGCAGGTATACCTATTCACTGAATGTCTCCAATTACCAGTGCTTTTTATAGCAGATTTATTATCCTAATCTGATATATCCTGATCTTGAAATGGCATGAGTTCCTTGAATGGAGATATAGCAGATGAGTTCAAGATTGTTGTTTGTAATAACTGTTTGCTTTATGTTTCTTAATTACTTCTATTGCTTATTAAAATAATCAATTATGAATGAAATGATGAGTGCAACTTGTAATTTAGCCAGTGCCTTCTTCGCTGTTTGGGTTACAGAGTCATTACACTTTTCTTTAGGACTTATGGTGCGAACCTGTGAGACAGTTTTTTAATTCATCCCTTTATGAACCTGTCAGTTATTATTTCTTTTGGAACCAAATGAATGCTTATATCATATGTTGATTGAGTGAATTTAACCCTACCCTTAAGGGACCAGTCAATTAAGCTTTGCAAGGAACAATCACAATCCGCAAGCAAAACTTTTGTTGCAACATTATAATTATAAACACAGATCTGATCTTAAGAACATGAATAACCTTATCTTATCAGACAATATCACAGATGATTGCCAAAAGAAAATGAAATGATCCACAACACATATGCAGAGAAATAGCTGATCAAAATTTGTATTCCATTATAGTTTGTATACAGAAGACTTACAGGCTGTCATCTATCGCTATCTTCATTTTTTCTAATCACTATCCCTTACATTACAAAAATCATTTTCATATATATATGAGGATGAAGGCCTTTCATGAAGAGACACGACCTTTCAAAATATTAATCGTTAATTTGAGTATTTCTAAACTTAAGCAAAAAGAGATTTAGGAGTCCCAAATGATGAATGTAATCATCGTCTTTGAAGGTTTTGATTCGAGGAGTCTATTTCTTCAATTCATCTCCCAGCGACAGATACTTGAATATTATCTGGTTGACAGTAGGGGCCATATCCTTACTTCGATCTATCTCTGACAAGGCCCAATCCTTAACGCTGGTGAGCTCTTTTCGCAAATCCTCCAGGGATATCACTTCTCCTTCTTTGTAAACGGAGGGCATTCCAACAGGTTTCTCATCATCCAACTCCTTCAGATCTCTTCTCAGCGTATCTTCAAGTTTGACATGATTCTCCATATACGCAGTCCCCTCAGCTTTTTCCTCTGGCGTCAAGGCATCGACATTATTTAGTACTTCATGCAATCGTGCTTGTAACCTCTCATGCTCTGTTAACGCTTTTATCGTTCCATTATATACTTTCCAATATGGTTCAACCTGCAAGAGCATGGTGTTAAATCGATGTCCTATGATGTCATTGACCAGTTTGTCCATCCTTTGTTGGATACCTTCTGCGCATTTATTGGCCTTCTCTGCTTGATACTTCCAGTACAGAGCATCAGAGACATCGTCCAAGCTACGTCCTATGGGGTATGAGGTGTATTTGCTGATAGGAGTCCCTGTCTCTAGTTGCAATACTTTTGCCTGCAACTTTTGATTCTCCTCTTTAGATTTTTCATATAACCCCTTATATGTGATGTTCTCTCTAAACAAAAACTCTGTCTGGTCTAGGTTCAATCTGGCAACATCCAAGTTGAGTTTTGCAGTGACCCTAGGGTCAGTTTTTCCAACCTGATGAACCATGAGGTGCCCAAAGGTTTCTTCAATGTCCACAACGATAGGCCTCTTCCCTTTTGGATATAATGCCCATTGTAGGAGAGCTTTCTTGTCTGGATCATATCCAGAGCCTAAGAACAATTTGTCTATCTCCTGAGGTAACACCTGTTGATTCAAGTCTTGTTTCTTCAGGAAGCCATCAAATAAAAGTGCTGAGTTTATATCCCAACCAGAGAAGATGATTACACCGGCCTCTTTTAGTAGTTTCCTCCCTTTCTCAGGAGTCATATCTTTCATGAGGACATCAATCTCATCTTGCAATCTCTTCATCTGTTCCTCCTCTGGTCTTCCAGCCATGCTTCATTTTACATGAGCTCCTTTGTATTGGTACAAAAATGAGAGGAACTCCCTAGAAGAAGCGAATCCATCATCAGCAATGAAATCTTCATGCTCAGTCATTCTTATATCAACAACATCCTTGATGTTAATTTCACCAGTGTCCATATTCATTTCTGCTTCGAAACCAGGAGGATAATCTTCTCTAGGAGAATCAGGTGGGATACTACTGGCGGTCAACTTTGGTGACATGTGAGCTAGGGGCTGACTGTCCTTCCCAGTATTAATGAAATGAAGGAATTGCGAAGGCACTCTATGCATGATTTCTGCTTCATGTTGAAGCAACCTTTTAGCCACTTCCAGAGGATCTTGGAGATTTCCAATTAGGTCTCCATCTATCATTCCCCTTGCCCTTTTCCATTTGTAGGCCTCCCAAACTAACTCACTCTTTTCTCTCAAAGCTTTGGCCTCCTCTCTTTCAAGGTTCTTAATCAGGTCATCTGGCATTTTGGCCACATGTATTCCAGCTTTGAGTTTTTGTGATACTCTGGCAGCTCTTATATATCCTTCAGGGTCAAAGTTCTCTCTAGGTTCACCCAGAGTCATGCCATAGTAGTCTAACTTGTTCTGCAGTAAATGATAACTTTTTGAACTTTTAACAATGAAATCAGAAAAAACCAATAAACCTGGAACAATGGATTGTTTACCGGAATCTGTAAGGTGTTTAGCACTGACAATAGACAATTGTCTTATAATCTCCAGGCTAGCCACCCTGTTTGGCACTGTAATTGGGAGCATGTGGGGTTTTCCTTCATATCCAAATACCCTGATTTCTGTGTGATTGTTATGGCAATACCAATCACCCCAATTATGATCAATCTGTGACTCTGGAGAGAAGTCCTTTGGTCTGAGGAATCTCTTGATTTCAGGGGACAAAGTGTAATCCCTGTGTTGCCCAAAAGCTGCACTAAGAGGTTTCACAAAATATTCTTGAAAGTGCCAGTACTGGTTGTTCATGAACCTCTGGTCCCATGCAGATACCCATAACTGAACTGGCTTCTTCAAACCATTTTTATCATAGGATCGAATGCAGAAATCATCTGACCAGAAATTAATCTCTTGTCCACAATAAAGAATGATATGCATTAACAAGGAATACAATGAAAAATGAACATTCACAACGTCCCCCTTCAACTTTTCCAATCCATGATTTAAAGCATCTGCAATATAAGTGGCAAAATCAAATGACCTAGGGTCTTTTGACTATAAATCAGCACACAAAACCATAACCCCAATATCCATGAGCGGATGAGCCTCTAGGCCTAATACTTGAGCTGCAGCATAGTAGGTATATTTAAAATAAGGATGGAAATGGTTGACATCAAACGACACCTTGTCATCTTTGCTGAATGGAACAAATGACCCACCCACTTTTGGCCTCTGAATAGGTAGCCTCCAAGTCCTGTAGATGTTTTCCAAACTAAAGAATTCTTGTGAAAGTTTCTTCATATTGATACTCTCCTCTACTTCCCAGTCCAAATCAAAAACCATATCAATAGTCTGTTTGTTAATCACTACTAATGTATTCCCTCTGTAATCACATATGGTTTTGGTTCTTGGATTGTAGCAATCTACCAGAGCTTTCATCAATTCTACATCTACAAACACATTTGGGACTACCAATTTGCCTAAGTTCTTCTTCCATAGATTACTTATGGGTTCAGGAGCATCCCTTCTTTTGTAGCTAAACAAAAACAACTCATGTCCTCTGATTTCAGTCCAAATGTCTCCTAGATTTTCGAATCTATCCTCTAATCCTTCTTCTTCACTTTTGATCTTTTTGGACCTTACACTAGATGAGGGACATTGGTCTAATAAATCCTGAGTCAGAGCTCTTCCTTCCTTCTTTTGTCTCTTGGGCTTCTCTTCAGGGTTTAACTCTTTTCCTTTCCTACTCTTTTTAGAAGAAGAAGACGAAGGTTCCATGATTACAGCAAATATGAGAAACAACACTTACTTGGAGAAATGCTCAGCTCTTCTGGTTATCGTTCGCAAGTTTCCACAAGCTCTCCGCAATTTTCAGTCTTTTAGCATTGATCTGGTTCTTATGAAAATTCAATCAGTTCAACTGTAATCGTATAGGCAACTTGTGCATAGTTAATGTTCTGCGTCTACAACGGCTACTCGAGTGTTTAAACTTAATTGCAGATGTGACATTCTTCAATTGGGCCTTTAACTCTTTCGCGGGAAGTACAGTTCGCTCAAAGTGATCACATTTCAAGTTATCGATGAAACCCTTGTCTTCGGCCGAGTGTTTAAATCCTTCATCGAAAGCCCATTTTCTTCAATACTATTGTTTCGGTAAATAGCCCATGTTGAGAAGCCACTTTCAAGACTCATCGAAACCATTCTTTCATCGATAGACCTCCTTTTCGATAAGTCACTCGCAAGTTTCATCGAAATCATTCTTTCGATGAGTTTCTTTCTTCGGTGAGGGCCCATGTATGTTCATCGACATTCCTTTTTCATCGATATCCTCCTTTATTGATGAAACACCTTTGCTTTTGTTCGACATTATGTCATCGATGAAAACTTGCGTTTCGATGAATGCTTTATGAGTTTCTTCGGTAATGATATTCCTTTGAAATTACTTTTGCCTTTTTGCCTTTCGATGAAACTTAGAGTATCGATGAGTGATTTTCTACATTCATCGAAAGTGACCTTTTGCCGAAATACTCTTGTTTGGTGCTTTACATACCTCATTTCGATGAAAATACTCTTTCGATGAAACTTCCTTTGCAGTGCTCGATACAATTTGCTGGCCGAAAACATCTTTCAGTCTTCACGCCTATGGGAATATACATTTTTTATATATTTTTTTATTTTCAAATATAGTGTTCAACACCTCCCAAGGGTTGTATGCAACAAAAATACATGCTAATCAGTGTCTTTATAAAAATCCCTTGTACTATTTGGAGATGCAAGATTTAATGCTATTGGATGCTTCTCTTTTACAGAGTCCCATTCAAAGTCCATCTCCCTCATGTCAAATTTTTGATCCCTTTCCAAAATACCCCATGCATATCCACAGTCCAACCCCATGTCAAGAGGGTAATTTAGAGCACAAAGAAATAAGCCTTGAAATAGATCAAGATCTCAAAATTGTATCATACCATCCAATTGTTGACCAGGATACTATCTTCCCATACACTCATGATGATCCCCCTATTCATGTCCATTCTATCCCATAACATAATACCATTACAAATCATGTTGACATTCCACTCCCTAAGCAAGGTCAAGATATCCCTTCCATCCTTTCCAATTATCCCATTGAAAATCAAGAGAAGAGCACCTTTAAAGAGGAATCCAATGATCTTCCTCCTTGTCAAGATCAAATTATTGCTTTAAATCCCCCACAAGATTCCTTTGTCCCTCCATCTCCATTTCCTAATCCTCCATATACACTCCAAGATCTCATTTCTTTTGATGATCCCATTATTTCTCTCATTCCATCTCATGAAGAGCCACTTAGTGATCCCGAACCCCCTCACGATTCTAACATATCTATGCAAGATGTTCGTGAACCGCCTATATGGACAATAGGTTCCTCCCCTTTAGTCCAATCTGATCTCATCATTCATATTGTATTGTATCCACCTCATAATGGACTCACGTCTTCTTCCCAAAGTAAATATTATCTTACCGATCATAAAGGAAAAGGGGTAGACCTTCTCTAGCAAGAACCCCTTCATGTTAAAGAAAATATTAATGGTCATGGCCTCAGTGAAATTCCTGAAGACATTGGTGTCTCTACCAAACCCAAATCCAAACATACGCCTTCCCCTTCATCCCTTCCATCCATTTTAGGTCCTTATATCCCTTTATCCCCTATGATGGATCAACAAAGGGACACATTTTCAAGAACCTTCCATCCATCCAAAAGACCTCCATTTCATTCCTATCCAACCACACATTCCTTTCCCTCTCCAAGCAATTGGGATGCCAAGCATAAAATTCATAAGTCCAACAATCCACATACAGTCAAGGATCAACATGTTCAGTCTAATCATCATGTCAAAGAAAAGAAAAATGTGATCCAAAAAGAAAAAGAAATGTCCAACAGGCCACAAAGGCCCACTAAGCAAAAGAAAGAGAATTCAAAATCTATATGGGTTCCTAAATCTCTTGTGCAAGCAATGCATTCCAAGGAACCACGAAATCATGAAAAATAAAAAATCATGTGGATCCCTAAGTGGCTCCTTGAAGCACAACAATCTAAAGAAGAATCAATATTAGAATCCAAGATTGCTATTCCTCCATCCAAACTTTCCAAATCTATTCCTTCAAAACCTTTCTCATCCATTTTGGGTCCTTATGTCCCAAAATCCCTAGCCTTTCCTCCATCAAAATCCCAATATCCAAGATTCAATTTTCTTCCATCAATCCACCACCCCTCAAGGTGTGTGCCAATGCTGATCTTGCCAACATTTCCACCCTCTCAAGCCCAAATTTTCCAATACCCTTTCCATTATCCAATGCACATTTTCCATCCTTTCATCCATGCTATCCAATCCTTTGCATAAATTTTCCTATCCCGTCTCATTTCCATGTCATGATCCTACCAACGTCTTTGACCATACCTTAATATTCATGGTCCATTTTTCAAGGATACTATCTGAACAATGAGATGCTTGAGTGCTCCTTCCATTCTCTATCATGTGTCAATTTTCTTTCAAAAGGTCAAAATGTCAAAAAAAAAAAGTCAAAAATTAAAAAAAAAGAAAAGAAAAGAAAAATAATTTATCCTCTAGTGAAAACCTGGCAAACAGGTGCCTTGGACAAGTACCATGATGAAAAATTGGTAAACAGGCATCATGCGTAATCCATGAACATCTTGCATATCATACTTGGGGGCAAGTTTTATCTTATCATATCTTGTTTTCCCTTCATTGGTCCATTATCATGTCATACCCTATCATACCCCTTTCATACCCTACATTCCTATCGTCCCTCATATCCATATCCCCTTTTCTACCTTCGATCTTGACAAGGCTGAGGATCTTCATGAACGTCATACATCTCATTCACAACTTTTAGTCTATCACAGCTTTTGGTTTTTATCGATTTTCTTATTACAACCTTTCATCCATATTCTTTGGCTTATTGCAACCTTTTGTCACTATCCCTTAATCTATCATAACCTTCAATCCATATCCCTTATCCATTTTTGATCTTGCTTATCCTATCCATATCTTATAACTATCTGTACAATCTTTTCCATCCCTTGATCTTGATTCGACGTAAGGACGTAAAATGCAAAACATGGTTTCAAAAACCTCTTGACATGTCCCTCATTCCATGCCATTGCTTTACATTGTCATATCCAATATCTTATCCCATCACACGATAGCCCTCGGAAATTGCATTTGTGTTGTCTCCCTAATAAATGGCCTTTGTCTTCCCTCTATCCACCAATATTTCAACTTGACATTATCTATTCATTTGTCATATTCCTTGCCTTGCTAGAAACTAGGGCAAAATCATGAAAAAAAAAATCACTAAAAATCAAATAAAGACCTAAAATAATTCAAAAAATATTCATAAAATGTCCTGAAAAAAATCACTAAAAATAAAAAAATGTCTTGAAATAATTTTTAAAAAATCATAAAATATCCTGAAATAACACAAAAAAATGTAAAATGTCCTGAAAAAAGCACAAAAAAATATAACATTCAAAAACCCTAAAAATTGGAAAACATTAAAAATCCAAAAACAATTGCGCTTTTGTTTCATTTCATCAATAAATTGTCCCTCTTGTACATAGGTAGACATTTGAGTAGATGCCAAACAAAAAACACAATAAAACATTGCACTTAACAAATCAAGCGGGCAACTGATAATATGGAACAGCTGGAGCTGGAAGCTGCTGAAATGCTTCAGAACTTAACCTAAATCTGGGCTTTTGTCGGTCCTTTGTCGGTCCTTTTTGGTTTTTGACTTGTTGTCTCTTGTTTGCTGTTATTTTGTTCATCGGTTGTCTTTTCTTAGTGTGTTTTCTTTTGTGTTTTCTGCACTGTGATGTAGATCTTTTGATCTTTTGGTTGTAATGGGTTTCAGGGGCCCATCAAAACCTATTTTCCCACATTCAAAAATAAATCACGCATTAACAGATGAACTGTTCAACCAGCCAAGCATTCAAATTGATTGAACTTGTCCTATCAATCAACAATATCAACACTATCGGTTCTTTGTCAACATTATCATGGGTCTTATGCAGGGTGTGGTATACTCAAAATCAGACTATGTCCTATCTTATACGGGGTACCGCATTCCCTGAAACTAGACAACATGATTGTCCTTTCACTACAACATTATCACCTTTTGGCAATGAAGATCAGAATGTTTGTTTGACTTGCTTGGATTTGTGAGTCTTATCTTTCATTGATTTATCTTCGATTTTGTTCCTATGTTACTTGACGATGTCACAAAGTGATTTAGAGTGGGCCGGGATGGCTCATGATTGTTTTTGTTTTGTTTTCTGTTTGCGGAGTGTTTCATAAATTTCTGGGGCATGTATGTCTTCGGTGTTTGTGATAAGTACATTCTCTTTGTGAATGCCGCACATACCTCGACCTTTGACACACGTATTGTCTTAGGCAGTTTTTGACTCATTCCTTGTCTGCAATGTGTTTGTTTTATGCAAAGGGATTACATTATCGCCTTGGCCTTCAATGTCATGATGCGCTGCATCCGTTTTGCAATATTAAATAAAGGTTCTCACCTGCTCTGTGTGCATTTGTTAAAGCAATATTTTCCTTCACCACTAACTCTTCTCCATCTAATTTCCTCTAGCTAACATTTCTTCTTTCAGTCATTGTAGTCATCTTGGTCTAGTCCTGGTATTATTTTTGATAAATTGGCCTATTTTCTAGATTTTTCTGGCCAATTCCTCGAGGGGGCATCCATATATGTTGTCATTGTTTGGGGCATATTTCTTGATTGTTCTTTGAAACAACACTCATAATCGCATTGTCTCAAAGAGGGGAAAAATGTAGGCATCTAAAAATGGTCAACGCTTGCGGTGTCATACTGTAACATGTTCGCATGACCTTATTTTAAGGTTTTCGTATCCTATTAACATTTCTTCTATGTCACACACTTGATCTTTATTATTTGTCAACATTTTGTCATTCTTCTGTGTTTCTTGCATTTATCGCATTTTCAATTAGGTCTTGTCAACATTATCATTTATCAATTGCGATCTTTGATCATTATCAATATTATCATGTCAATTGGACATCGTCAACCCTTCTCAATGTCGAATTAGGGTTTTGTCCTGATCAGTCATCAATTTATCAATCTCTTATCAATTTGCGACCGATTTGTCATTGGTCTTTGGTCATTCGACCTTCATCAAGTCGACCTTTTATCAATCTTTGATTGATTTGTCATCGATCTCAACCAATCATCATTTCTCATCAATTGGCATCTATCAATGTCATCCTTGTCAATCTTGATCAATTTATCATTGATCTTTATCAATCAACATTGACACTTTATCAATTATCCAATTTTCATCATTACATCATGATCAAATCGACCCTATATCAATTCTTTTGTCATGACCTAATTATCGTCCTTGCATTTCTAATTCATCTCCTAGGGTTCTGTGATTTAATCATTTAATCCTATTTGTCATTTTCCCTCTAGGTTAAATAATTTATTCATTTATCCGAAGTCTTCTTGTCACAATTAAATATTTATTTAATTGGCTAATTAATCCCCCCTCTTTTGTGAATTAATTAATTACCTAATTTATAATTCATCATTTCCACCTAATTTCATAATTGCTAAATCCTAATTTCCAACTCATTATCTCTCTCAAGTGGGTCCTATTTTTGTGCTTTAATTTGGAAGCATGTTTCCTTATTCGTCATGAGTTTAGATATGGCATCTTATCCTAACATTAGATTTGATGGCTAGTCTTATCCTCTTGCATGGAAAATGTGCAATGACATTTCTTTCTAAATCTGATTTTTCCCATTTTTGAATCCAATTGCATCTAATATCGATTCCTTGCTAATTGTTGTCCTCTCTCCAATTTTTCTATAAATTGGATGCATTTCTCATCAGAATCAACCACGCTTGTAGTATCCTCATGCAGTCAAAATCGATCTTGCTTTCATACTTTGCTCTTGCACTTGTAGGTGAGATCCACAAATCCACTATACTGGCAATGTTTTCTTCAATCAATTTACATTGTAAATGGTTGCTTTTGTTTTGCATTAGAAGATTTTTATTTTTTTTATGATATTTTGAATTGAATGTTTCAAACATGTGAAATTTGTGCAAACTAAGAGAAAATAGAAATTTTCACCATTTAATTAAAAAAAAATCTCTTACATTTCTTTATATGTGACTATCTTAGTTCTATGACCTCGAGTGCCTTCTTATTTTTATGTAACTTTGAATCTAATGTTAAAGTCTAGGGAGCATTTCAAGATCGTGATTTCCAGTTCAAATTTCCAAAATGTCAATTTTTATGTATTACATTAGTATGTGGCATTTGTGGTTGCAAACAAAAAAAAGTATCAGTCTACAGCTGCAACTATCAATGAAGACATAGGTTGTTCTCAATTTAAAAGCCTCACAATTGAGCTCATGCATTTTTACATTGTATGTTAAAATATGAATGCAATCGTCATCGGCGTACTCATTTCACACCAAAGTGTGATTGATAGTTACGAAGTTAGCCAGCACATGCATGAAGGTCAACATGCACACATAATGATCACCTGTGGGTGTAATGAAATAAGGTTGTAATTACTTCAACCCTTGTCCACTAAACCTGTATTACTGCATGCACCTAGAACACGAACAAAGTTTACAATGTTTGGATAAGTTCTAGATTGCATTATTAATTCAAATATTTTGAGAGCTTCCTTTCAAAACCAATTTTGTGCATATCTTGCAATCATTATATTCCATGAGATGACATATCTTTGATGCATTCTGTCACACAGTTCAGGTGTTTTGTCTAGGATTCACATTTTGCATACATGTCTGCCTCATTTCCAACTATAATATCTGACAAAAATCCCCCCACCATTATGCTTTGATGGATGTATATGCCCTCTTCCAAAGCTGCCATTTTGGCACAGGCAAGAAATTCGGCTTTACACTAGCCAATTCGATTTCTTGAAAGTTTCTAAAGCCTTCTCAACATATTCATTGTTTACATATCCTGCAATCATTGCATTGCATGAGATAATACCTCTTTAAGCATTCTATCAAACAATCCATATGCCTCGTCTCTTCTTCCATATTTTGCATACATGTCTACCAAATCATTTCCAAGTATACCTGACAAAAATCGACCTTCCATATTTCTTTCATGGATATACATAACTTTACACCTGCTAATTGCATTTGCTTGGAAGTCTCTAAAGATTTTTCAACAAGTCCATTTTGTGCAAATCCTATAATCATTGCACTCCTTGAGACCACATTTCTTTCAGGGATACCGTTGTGCTCTGTTTGCTTCCACATTTTGCATACATGTCTACCAGAGCATTTGCAACTGCAACATTTGATAAAAGTCCTCTATCCTTCATGCTTTGATGGATGTTCATAGCTTGTTTCAAAGCTGCATTTTTTTCATAAAGCTCTTGTACACTGCTATTGAAGTTTTTATTTTAGAAATATTAATTTTTACTGATCAGTAAGTTTAGAACAAACCAAAATTTTATGTTGCGGAAGTGTTTTTTTTTTTTTATAAATAAATGATCTGGAAATAAGGGATTTATACTTTTTTAATTGGGCATAACATTTGTATCTTAGTATTTTCTGCCTTATGAATTGAATCTGTAACGTTTCACAAATTTAGTCTTGGATGTGTACATTGATTTCACTTAGCATAGCCACAGTATGCAATTTTTGTGGTGTTAATATTTACCTTTCTAGTGTACAGGTCTAACAAATATGATAGTAAAATAGATTTTGCTATTTTTGCTATGAATTTATGACTTTGAGATCTTTTTAGATTGGGTGTTTTGGCTTGAGGATTCTATAGGTCTGACAAATATGACAATAAAATAGATTTTGTTATGACTTTGAGATTTTTTTAGATTGGGTGTTTTAGCTTGAGGATTCTAGAGTATGGATTGACCATCTGGTCCTAATTTTGAAATACAATGGTTTAGTTAAATTAATTTGGCTTTGATGCCATGTTGAAAAGCACATGCCATAAGGATTCTAATCAGCACCTTTGGTTTTTCTACCATTTGAACTGTTGTAGTTTTTTACTTTTTAAGTGAAAATTTGATATATACATTGTTATGCCTCCTTATGTATTCTCAACCATATTTTTCTCCTTTTACCCATTTCTGCTTAATTCGAAAAAATATAATTTTGGAGCATCTTTGTTATACAAATACTTTATTATAAAGGTCTCCCTCATAACATTCATCTATAATTTGATCCTAAACAAGAGGTCCATTAGGGTTTTTATTTTATATGTAGATTGAAGCAGATACACATAACACCATCAACACCAAATAGTGCCATTTCCAAAGGGAAACCTATCGCTGTATGAGCATCTGAAAAATCTATAGTTAATTGTTAATGCTAACCATTCCCAATCGCTCCACAACTTGGGGAAGACAATGATTGTCTGACAGAAAATTTGTAATTTGCTTCATCAAACGATCCACATATGATTCATTTCCTATTTCTAGAAGTGCAGTGGCTATGCTCCGAAATTAGACTATATCAATGTTGCAGTTTGTAACTGCCAATGGATGTGTTGTTACTACTTTGTTTGAGATGCGAACAACTACACAACAGTAATAGCTAGATTCAACTCTAGTTGAGTCACCCTATTTAATTTTGTTATACCTCTCGTAGCTTCAACTACAATCACTTGGTGAGCAGTTGAGCATGCTTAGACACATTATCCATTATTCGAACTTGACCTCCATGAAAGATGGTCTGGACTCTGGATGCTCCTTGCCATTCGAAGCTCCATCTTATATCTTCACCTTTCCCGCCACCCTCTAAAAGATGTCTATATTATTATAGCCAAATCATTAAATTCATACTTCTCTCCAACAGATAGATAACTACGTTTCTGATCAGCTTTCTTCAACAAATGTATTGGTGCAGCTCTTACAATCATCCCATTTCCTATTTGGACCTCACCCATGCATGGCTCTGTCCACCTCAAACACAAACAAAGATTACAATATTAGGGTTTGCTTCATTAATTCAAAGATTTTAGAGCCTCCTTGCTAAATCCATTTTGTGCAATTATTTTATTTCATGAGGTCACATTCCTTTCGAGGCACTTTGCCAAATAATTTTTTATGTGTTTTAATATGAATGCCATCATTGTGCGCAGGCAGGGAGGATAGGAGGCAAAGTTTGTGGAATTAGGTTACGCCTGTCTGCACAATTTTCTAAAACCTTTTTACCAAATTCATTACATGCTTAACCTGCAACCACGACAGACCGTAAGTTCCTTTGAGACATTCAGGCAATAGTTCATGGGCCTTGTCGCTGCTTCTAGTGCTCCCATTTTGTGCATATTTCTATGAGCAACTTCAAAACAAAATGAACTTTTGAATATGCTTTGATGGACGTCCATGCCCAAATCCAATGCTTTCATCATAGCGTAGGAAGAAAGTAGGTCGATACCAGGGCAATTGCAACAACAACATCTGATTTGTTAGAACGGCTGTGATGGATGTTCATACCCGAGGCCGAAACCAATGCTTCCCCGACATTATCCTGCTCCGAGTAGCTTTTTGCTTCGGTGAGGGATCTTTGGAGTTTTGTAGATTAGTCTTTGTTTTTCCGGAAACACAATGAGGGCCCCCACTTCTAAATATTTCCCACACAATTTCAAGCGTTTCTTTAAATTATTAAAAAATGACACAATTTCAAGCGTTTCTTTAAATTATTAAAAAATGATTCTAATGCTTCACATTTGGCCATGTCATGAGGATATTTTCAATTTTCCCACTAATGGGAATATTTTTGCCACATTGAATTAAATCAAGAATTGAAGGGGTCTTACCCTCACTAAGTTACATTTTCCTCATTGAGATATTTTACACTTCCAAATATGAGTCCACCCTATTATATTTTAAAATAATCATTACTTGTGGTAATTCAATTATAAATGAAAAGTATTTTACCTTAAGTTGTGGCTTGGGTATTTTAACTTCATTCATCTTTCAAGTAACATTAATCCCTTAACTCAAAGAGAATCATTATGTTTCTCACTTAGACTTTATTTTGCAAAATTATGAAGTAGGTCGGGTCCCTTGTGAAATCTGTATGTTGGGCTCTACCCTTGTGGGAGCCACATTTAACCCCACATATAGTGCAATCATTCAGTACACAATGCTATCATTAGGGTTTTTATTGATTCCTCTCATTTTAGGCAACTCTAAATTTGCAAAAGTTTAGGGTTCCAACACAACCCAATGTTCACCATTTTCCTCTTCTTTTGTGCATTTCTAGGCCCAAAAATAGGTTCTAGACTCAATTTCCAAATACATGAGCATAAAGTTGACTAAGATAGAGGTTGCCAAACCAAATTCAATAGAGAAGGAATGATTTAGGACACCTAACACTCTAGTTGATAGGAAGATAGTTTCACAAGGGCTTCACTTAGTGAACCTGGGTTATATCACGTGTGTTCATGGCATACTAAAGAATCCCCCTATTTTCAAAAAATATTTCCCTGAACTCTTTTTTTGTCACCCCCTCCCAATACACACCCTGAATTAAAAGCCCCCTTATTTTCACCAAATATTGCATTTTTTCTTAGCCCGAATTAAAAACCCCTATTTTCACTGATAAACAATATATTGTACCCTCATTTTTGGGATATTAAACCCCCCAATATGAAAACTATAATATTGCCTAGTCAGTGAAGCCCTCGTGGATAGTTTGGAGGCTCCTCAAATTAGTTTTGACACCTGTCAAGACTATGACACCTAGCTATAGTGACTACACATTCTAAATTCTTCTTTCTATCATAGGTTCCTCTCTACACCTCATTTCTAGTTCTTACATCTCAGTTGACTCTTAGTTTGGTATCTATTTGTTTATGTAGATTATTTTCAATTTTGCATCATTTAACCTAGTTCTATCATTTTCATATCTAAAACATTATCCAACCATCAATAACCAAAAGAGAACAATCAATCCAAGTGCCCACCTCTCCTAAGGGAATGAATTTGGGCTTGATTGGTTCTTCTCTAGGGAAAAATTTAAGAAACCCCCCCCCTCGAACAAGGTGTAAAAACCTGGCAAAAGGTGTATAATTGCCGAGGAAAATTTTAATTTTACTGGCGAAATTTTGCAGTTTACAGAGAAAAAATAATAATCTCCATTGGTGAATCATTTGTGATCACTCAAAGTTTGTGAAAAATCCTAGCGAATTGTAATGTTTTTAAAACCAAAAAAATATTTGCATGGGTGAATTGTAATGTTTTTAAAACTAGAAAAAATATTTGCATTAGCGATTTCAACCTATTTTCAAACCATTAAAAAAACATATTGGCGATTTCAAGCTATTTTCAAACCATCAAAAAAAAAAATTGGCGATTTCAAGCTATTTTCAAACCAGAAAATAAATATATTGACGATTTCAAGCTACTTTCAAACCATAAAAAAAAAATATTGGTGATTTCAACCTTTTTCCAAAACATAAAAAAAAATATATTGGCACCTCAGTAGTCCCTGTCAAGTCATTAAAACACGTGGCACACAACCGTCAACCCTCTGCCTAAAAGACTGCCCATTAGAAAATCTCGTGACCTAGCGACAAGCTCTTACGACTCTATCTCCAGCTCACAAGCTGAAAATGCTAAGCCTTCATAACCTTGAGATCTAGCGACTAAGGGCAACTGAACCGCCACTCTCCAATTCTCGACCACAAAATGTTAAGTCCTCGTCACCGCAACGACTTGGAGATAGTAGTAACTTTAACCCTTGTCACGTACTCACCAACATAAAATTGTTTATCTCTTAACTGCTAGCACTTCACTCACAAGCTCGCAGCTTGATCAGGTCTTCAAACATTTAACTTCGTGAGCTGGCAATAACCATAAAACTTAACCACAAATTGTCTAGTCGCTAGCTCGCGACCTAAAAATGCTAACATTAAACAAACATGAGAGCTAGCGACAATTGTATGAAATTAGTTACTCACTAACTCTCATGATTATAATGTATGACATCAGACCAGCTCGAGACCTTGCGACGAAAGCAATTTCATTAACAATCTCCAACTCGCTAACATAAAACGCTAACACCCAAAAAGCTAGAGACCTCGTGATGTAAACCCAAACCAACTTGTTGCTAGCTCGCAGCTTGATCACGTCTTCAAACATTTAACCTCGTGAGCTGGCGATAACCATAAAACTTAACCACAAACTATCTAGTTGCTAGCTCGTGACCTAAAAATACTAACATTAAACAAACATGAGAGCTAGTGACAACTATGGTGGCAAGCTAATATGTACGAGAAATTTTTAAGGCTTGGATGTCAACTCATTCCTGAGGGATTAGTTTGAAGGTTTCTCCTGAGTCGAGGTTGATTAGACAAGCGAGGACGACGGTTTTAGAGGCATAAAAGGATTGGATAGCTTCTGAGTTAGAGATGGGAGATCATGAATTTCTCTAAGAAATCAGAGGTTGCTTGTTGTCAGGGATTTTGAAGTAGAATTTGTACAATCAAGGAGGAATAAAATTAGAACAAAATCGTTCCCATAAGATGAGCCTTAGCAGGATGCAGTGGATTTGATAGGCATGACTTCTAGAGTCTAGAGTCACGTTGAAAAGCACCAAAATGATGATTTTTCACACGAATGAGCATCACCAGATGAAATGTTAAAAATTTATAAATACAATGGAGTGGTGACTTAATTGGTAGAAGAGAAAATAAACCTTTTTCGTTTTGTGAGAGTGGTTTTTTCCTGAGAAAGGAAGATGATGTTTAAGCAGGATCGTGCATGAAGTTGTTGTGTGCTCTGTGATACCTGATGGGTGTTTTTTTTCCCTCCTGTGTGAGTTTGTTTATTGTTAGAGGGGTTGTGAAAGTGAGAAGGATTGCTAGAGGGGGCGTGAAAGCCTTTTCTTATCAAGACAGGCCACGCATGGCACATCCTCTACTTCTACTCTGCCACAGAATGGCAGGGGGTTTGAAGAAGGAGCCCACAGAGGAATGAAAGAAGGATTTGTTTGGGTGGGGAGTGGCAGTGAGTCATCTTTGTGATGACATGGAAGTTGCGACCCCTCCCCAGCATATTATGTTTACCCTAAAGCTCCTCTTTCCACTTTCTCTGATCCTGGGCATGAAGGCTCAAGCTCCTCTTTCCATTTTCTCTGTTCATGGGCATGAAGGTTGAAGCTCCTCCTCTATTTTAGGGGTGACTTTACTTCTTGCCAGGTCCCAGTATCCCTTCTGAGAAGGGAAAAAATCTATTGGACATAACGTAACATCTCTCAGAAGGCATCAGGGTGATAATGGCATGGCTCAAGTAGTTTTGCTTCTACTAATTTTCAATTAAAAATTTTGATTCATGGCTACCGCATGGATAAAGAATATTTTTGTAACAAAATTGCATATGGCCTTTTAGGCCTAATTGCTGAGAGTAAATGTTCTGTTGAAATGTGTCTCTTGGCTTGAAGCTTGTTGCTCCCTTTTCTTCTATAAAAAGGGAATTCAAGGCCATTAGAAGGGTTCCTTTTGGGGGGTCTCTTGAGGGTTCCAAAATTTTGGTGTCTTTGGGGTTCCTTTTTTGGTTCCAGTAGTGAGTCTAGGTAAAGGGTGCAAGTTGTACAGTCATTTGCAGAGCAAATGAAAAGAATTTAGTGTCAAGCTTTGTGCAGGTTCTTGAAGGAGTTATATGTAAATTTATTTTGTGACAGAAGTAGTAATTTTATTCAATAGAAATTAAATTCTGATCTATTTCTCTCCGGTGTATAATTCTATCATCTTTCAAATGAACAAAATCAAGAGTTTTTTTATTTATTGCATTGTTATGGTGTATGTAATTTTTTATTTAATACTTCATATTATGCCCAAGAATGCCGAATTTTTGTTAGTCTGGAATCATATTAAGGATGCACTTCATTGTAATTGGTGGGTGGATTACTTAAGGGAAGAGGGTTTTGAGGTCCCAGAAAACTTGTCCAACATACCGATGGATAAGATACAAGAAATCTTGAATGTTCACAAAGGATATATATATATATATATATATAGTGGCAAGGATACAAAGGTCAAGATACATGTTAATTATAGGTATGAGGAAATGCCAACTTTATGGAGGAGGGAAAACATGTACATGATAAAACACCTCCATATATATTACATTAACATCCATAACATATAAAATCATAAGAGTATTAAGAATGAAAGGATCTAGATCAAACACCACAATAGATAGGAATACAACATAATTAGTAAAACATGCATGCAACTCAATTAAAGGAAATATCTTTTGAGGATCCAATTCCATGATAGATGTTATAGACAAAGAAGTAAGAACATAGTCTAAGGTTGGGTAGGCGAGATCAAATATATACAACACAATGAAAACCCAAACCCTAAACAAGATGTAATAATGAAACACAAATGAGGGTAGATCCAAAATCTAATCAAATCTAATATAAAAAGAATGCAATCATTAAATCAGATCTCAAAAAAATCACACTTTCATAATCAAAGGCAAACAAGAAAACATATTCACCCACAATGAATCAACTATTATAATTGGAAGGTCACTTCATCAAGACAACATCAAGACAAGAGACTAGTGCCTTATCCTAGGGCATAGAGTCAATTACAATTCAAAGACAACCTGATAATAAAATTCAATAAGATTCATTTACAAATAAATGAGAATGAATATGTCATTACATAAACAACCCAGATTCATACAAATGATATAATCATCAGATTTGTATTAAAAAAAATGATTTCACTGAAACTGCCCCAAGAACTTTAATTCTTTCCTTGAAAGAAATCCTAGAACAATTCCATAATCTGCCTTGCAGATACGTAAATTGAAAAATCGTTGACCATTCAATTCACAGTGAAAACATAAATTCAACACAAAGACAATTATGTGAAGATCTCAAACTACAAATGATATTGATATTATATTCATAATGATATTAGAAAGTAAATTCAAAATGTGATCCAGCTATGCACTTATCAAATTCTTGAACAGTTGAACTATTATAATTATATCAGAGTTTTCAACAGCAATAAAAGTGGCCAACTGGCCATCCCTCTCTACCGATAAAAAAAAAAAGTGCCCATCCCTCTCAAATTAATCTTGGAATCCTTTTATAAGATGAGGATGTAACAAGCTTCTTAGGATTACTTTGAGGAATATTGGGTAGCACTAGCAACCTGACATGTCTTATTTTGCTTTAGCATGGCTTGCCACATGTCCACCTCTTTGTCTGTTGGCAAATTGAATGCCTTTACCTCTTCCAACTTTGCAACTGACTCTGTCCATCTGGCATCTGTAACTGCCCTGGCCTCAACAATAAACTTTGTATGGCCAACCTCAATCTTGAATAGTGAATCAAGCATACCGTTAAGGAAATCAAAATCAACTTGATCATCTATATGCTTGATTATTTCTTCTCCCTCCAGAATCTAAAAAAATTTGCTGGTCCAATCAGAAACTGATTTCAATTCTCCATTACTACCATAAATTGAAGGCACCAATACTATAACCTTCGCCAAATGTCTACAATTTTTCATTTATAAGCACATCCTTCCCTATGAAAAATGCATAAGCTGCATTGATTACCTCCACCGTGTCTTTAGTGTCATTGACCTTGGGAGGGAACTCATCACTATAAAACATTGCAGTATCCAGCTTATCCATTAATCTACTTCTTCCTGACCAAACATTGAACAAAGGTCCAAGAAAAGCGACAACCTCGGAGGATTTATTACTTGCCTCTTTCAAAGAAATGTGCAAATCATGCACTACCATCAATTTTCCTTTCAATACATTAATCTTGTGTTTTAGAATTTCTGACACAACAAAGATAGCCTTGACATTTTTTTCCTTTTCAAGCTTTTCAATTTTCTTTGTGTATTCCTCCATTTTTGTTGTCACGTCAACTGGTATTTCTTGTACTTGTTTTGTAATCTGTATTGGAGGGGGCTCAATTTTTTCTTTCAACTCCACTATCTCTTCCTCCAAAGCGGCCTTCTTCATCAGTGTCTCTTCATATTTTTTAGCTAATGCAATCAATTGGTTATATGTTTATGTGTATCTTCTTGACAAATCCTCTATTTTTGATAAATTCATGAAAGAAACTTGAGTAAAAAATGAGGCAATCTTTGTGTCACTTGTGTTTTGTAAATTCCATATCATTCTATCAGCTTTCTTTTCTACTTGGATATTTAGAAGGTGGGGCTTTTGAGTGGAAGGGGCCAAAGATCAAGCAGCAAGTGTCTTTGACTTAGGATTAAATCATGATCCTCTTATTACATCTCCAAATTCAAATTCAGTTTTAAACAATGGGTCCTCTTGCTTCCTAATCTGATCAATAATAAAAATAGACTGGATATCCTAGTCTGGCATCACAATCATACCAGTACTCTTAATTAATTGTCTTGCCTGATCCATAGTTATTTGCTCCTTGTCAGGATCATATTCCTACAGTGCCTTGATAATCTCCTCATTCTTTTCTACATTTCCTTCCTCTATGATCAAATTTTGTCTTAATTGATTTTGTTTCAACCTTCTCAGAAAACTTTTAAATTCATCTGACTTAATAAATTCATCACCTTTCATGAACTCATTTGACAACATCACATGCTCATCAAATCCTTGAGCACGAGCTTCGTTTGTTTCTCCATGTTCTTCATTTTGCCCTGCTTCTCTGAGATGTGTCCTTGTTCAGTAACAATTGCTCTAGCAGGGTCTCTCCTCACAATTGCACCCACCTCTTTGGTTTTTTGTTTCTTTGTAGGTGGCACTCGGGCAAATTGAAATTCATCCCCACTCTCTACATCATTGGCAGACATAATAAGTGGCCTCTTGCCATGTGAAGATTGTCCATCTTGGGGGGTCTCTTGCTGCTGAGAAGCCACTTCTAGAATTTGAGGCATTTGTTCCATCCAAGTTTCATATAAACTCAACATTTTGTTAATCTTCTCTAGGTACGGGTTATCAGGGCAAAAACCTGAGAAGCTAGGGTCATCATACTTCAATTTTGCTTCAACTCTCATCAAATTTTTCCATTTTCTTCTCCTTTCTTGTACTTCCTCTTTTCTCAACAAATTTCTAACCACATCTTCATCATCCAATGGTTCATGGTCCTTTATTGTGGCCCAAGGTGTCTGAAGAGGGGGAAATGAAGCAAGGTGGATAGGATTGTTTATATGCAAATCAGACACTAAAAACATAAGAAGATGAAGCATAAACCAAATCACATAAAAATAACATGAAGACAATGCTTATACCTTGCTATCTTACCTTCTCCTTTAGATGGAGCTTGATGAAGTGAAGGCGCCCTTGGATGATGCTCCACTTGATGTGCTCCTCTTGCTTGCTTGATGTGGATAGCTCTCCTATGTTGTGCACAAATGAGATGGATCTTGGAGGATGATGGGGATGAGATGATTAAGTATGGATGGAGGATGATTTTGACATGATAAGGGTGCTAAGATGATTTTCCTAGGCTCAAAAGGGTAGCATAATATTACTAAACTTGGAGATGGAGAATGAAGGGATGGAGTCCTCAATTTATAGGAAGAGGAGAGGAAGAATGGATGGCTAGGATGAATTCAAGATGAAGGGTTGGGATTGCTTGTGACCTCACACAAAGCCTAAGAGAGGGTGTGGAGACCAAGAGATATGTCTTAAAGGCATTTCTTGTCTCCACACTCCTCAAGGTGTATTGGGAATACTTCCCAATGTGCCTTGAGAAGAGCAAGGGATGTGACATTCCTTGATGAATGGGGAGGAGGAATTTAAAATTCTCCAAAAAGGGATGATCATTGGGACTAGAGGACTAAAAAGGAATTAAAAATTCCTTGGGAGAGGAGATGCCTAGAAGAATGTGAGATTTTGAAAATCTCACATTCACCTAGGAAAAGAGCATTTAAGGATAGTGGTTGGATGGAAGGGACAAGGAGTTGACTTTGTGGCTAATCATGATGATTAGCCACTAGCAACTCATTAGGAGGAGGTTTAGAGGAAATGTTAGTGGGATTAGGATTTGTAGGAGGATTTGACTAGGAGAGAGAATGAGTGGAGGGAATTAAAAATTAGAAGAATAAAGTTAAATGAGCTTAGGGAGTTTCTAGAAGAATTTATTAGGTTAATTATGGATTAGGAGGATGATTTGTAGGAATCATGTAAGTTAACTAATTAATTGAAATTAATTAGCTAAGAGGAGGATTTGAGAGAATTTAATTCTTAGATGAACAAAGAAAGGGATTGATTTATTAAATAAATCAGTCACATACTATAGTGACAATATGAATTATAATTAATTAATATTAAGAAGAATTTGAATTAACATAATTAATTAATTAATTAATTATCTGAGGAGTTAAAAATAATTAAAATAATTATTTTTAAGTGTCTACAGTGTCATTTTTGGCAATGCATGTTTAATAAATTGTTTAGGATCACATAATCTAAACACAACATTAACCAACCTATACTATTTAAGGAAATTGTTTACTTCATCAAAGGAATTCCTACCAATGGTAAAATTAGACACAACCCAAAGCCTAGGAAGTAAAGAACCCTTCTTGTGTTTCTCAAGGTATTCTTTTTCAACTAGGGTCAATTGCCAAATAAACTCCATAAAAGAAATCCTAATTGGAACAAATTTTGGTAAAATATGGGGAGGCTGAGGATACCAATAGACTCTGATCACAGTAAAGTTATCAAAAAAGAAAAAGTCTCCCTAGTTATGTGAAATAGACCAGTTTGGAACATACTGGTAAGGTCTCAAAACTCTCCTAACATTAATTGACAATCTTTCCCTATTTATTCCTAGCATTTCCATAATTGGCAAAACAATCCAATTTTCAAAGTAAAGGAAAGAAGAATGGGGAGAACTACTGTCCCAAACTTGGGTCCTTCTTTGTATTGGCATTAAGATACTAAATTCTTCTTTGAACAACTCCAATTCTTTATTCATGAACTCAACATTATAGAACAAGATTAAATGCATCAGCAATGAATAATGCTTAAATGTAGGGATGGGTGCACCACTCTGAATTTCAACTAGAGCATTATGAATGTGTTCAACCACATAGCCCACATAATCATAATCTTTGTTAACATTTGGGTGTTGAATGTCCATAGCCATCATCATTAATTCAGTTGACATTGTTGAATCTCCATTAAAACCCAACACTCTGCATAATCCATAGATTGTATAATGCATATAATGGTGGAAAGGTGTGATGTCAAATGGTGGCTCGATACTATCTGGAATTCTAACTAGTTTCCCATCCACCCTAGGCATGTATCTGGGAATTGCATGCTTCTTGATAACACCTTTGTATTTGTCATAATACTTTGCAATTCACTCCAAATATATATCTATACATGAGCACCAGTAATCTGGAAAGCTTCAACGAAGCTAGCTCTGTTAATTGAAACTAGTTAGACTGGTTCTTTCTTCTGATTACCCTAGATACTGGGCAATAGCATTTGGCCAACTCTTTGATCAAATCCACATCAACATACACATCTAGCACAATTAACTTTGCCATATTTAAATCTCAAGGGTTTGACATCGGCACACCCTTAACCCTATTAATTCAGAAATAATGAAACAGAGCAGTACCAGACATATAAAGCATGGTCGGGTTTCTGCATTGGCTCCATAAATCTTTCCATTCCATTTCATTTGTATTCAAATAAATGGAAGTCCCTGGCAACAAATCTACAAATTCTTCTTTGTATTTGTTATTCTTCTTTTCCTTAGTGGCCTTGGGCTTGGAACCTCCACTTGTCATTGCCTTGCTCATTTTAGCTGCAGGAGAAAAACTTAACCAATTTTTTGAAATTTTCCCACACCCAACACTCTGAATTCTCCAACATTGCTACAGAGCTCAATTCATTGGATTTCCTCGAAGATAGAATGCAATTATACAAAATCTCGGCTCGATCATGCAATTTATAGTATTTGGGCATCATCACTTCTCTCATTAATTGGCACACTTGCATGAACTAGCTACTGTGGCATTAATTCAAATCTGAAGTACTGGAGCAAAATTTAAATTCATGCCCTTCTATTTGATTGACGATTGCCATTCAAAACTTTTACAAAACCCAGAAAACAAGTCCACGTGTCAATCCCCATCTTTAATCGCACACTCGCAACTAGTTATAACAATTTGGAAAGTAACCGGCAAGTTAGCCACAATGCTACCAAATCCTCTTAATTGCAAGCTCGCAACCCCTTTTTAAAATCCTCAAAGAATCTCGTGAGTGAGCGACAGTCGTTGATCTTCGTCAAGCCCTTCAGTCGCAACCGCACAGCAACATTTGTAATATTCTTTCTTTACCTGCAAGCTAGCGACCACTACAAATCTAACAAAACAACTTATTTCATTGCAAGCTCGCAACTCAAAACTTAACTTGACTTAAACCCTTGCAATCCCGTGATAACAAGACACTTAACCGCCATCGCATGCTCATAACACTTTTTGACTTAAGACTTACAAACCCACGAGCATGTGATGACCACAAAATCAAACCAAAACTTACCTGTCACTAGATCGCAACATAAAATGCTAAACAACTTCAAAACCTATGAGCAAGCGACCAAACCAACTAAGCTATGACACCAACCACATCGCATGATCACAAATTAAAAATACTTAACCACGAACACCTCGCAACCTTGCGATAACATAAAATCACACCCAGTCGCAACATAAAATGGTCAAGTACAAAACATCTTGCGAGGTAGCGACAACTAAAATCTCCCAGTACTCGCAAGCTCGCAAGTTAAACTAACTTGATGACAAAGGACCTGTGAGCTAGCAATAACCATAAAATCTAAAACTATTTATCTCTTAATCGTAGCAACCCAGCAAGTAGCAACAAAAATCGATAGTCGCTCACTCTCCAATGTTTTATGTTACCTTCATAAACAGGCACGAGCAATGACACAACGTGTCCATTAATGACTTACTCACTAAATATCACAGCTATAATGCATGACATCAGACCAACTCGAGACCTCGCAACCAAAGAAATTTCATTAACAATCTCCAGCTCGCTAACATAAAATGCTAACACCCAAAAAGCTAGAGACCTCGCGATTTAAACCCAAACCAACACTCGCTAACTCGCCACTTAAATTGTTAAACATGACATTTATCTACGAGTTAGAGATGAAACATTAAACATGTCTCATTGTCTAACCAACCATTTGACCACACTTGATGTTGACATGGACAAATAAAGAGAAGACAACTCAGATTTTCAATGCACGATAACTTCGGTTTACTAGCCAACTAAAACAAAAAACATACACAAAACCCTAATCGTCATGAACATGATCAAAAATCTTGAAAAGATACTTCCATAAAACCAAAGGATAAACCCACGACATGAATCAAAGCTCGACATGACTTTGCCAAAAAAATTGCAATCCTAAAGGACTTGGCATTTTGGAAAAATGGAAAAAATGTTGTTCTAACATCATGTTAAGCATTTAATGTAGAATAGTAGAAAGGTTCTAACAATTATGCAATATAAATAATTTTATGGATCTTGTGACACAAATTGTTGCATTTCATGTTCAACATAATGTGGAACCAATTTACAAATAATTCAGAAACTAAATTCTAATTGTTTACTAATAATTCAAGTTCATAATTAAAAATATGAAATAACTATCCATTCTGATTGACAAATTCAAGGAATACAATATCAAAAATCATCAATGACAACTATAGTATTGCAAATTGTAAACTGACTGCTCATTGACTTCAGTGACTCAGTCAGATGCTTCTATAGCCCAAATGGACTCAAGATCCAGAAACTAACTAGTACTAACAGGTTCATCTTCATTCTGAGTCGGGTATTCAAAAAAAAATTCATCTTCATGCTGACTCTGAGTTTGTGATCCATCATTTGTCTTAGCACTAGTAGTAGCACTACCAGCTTTTAAAGTGTTGCACAACCCTCGTCTTTCACGCATGGAATTCCAGATTGCCAGTGCCCTATCATATGGAAAATCTCTAACATTATACTGAGTTACAAACAACCTCAAGAAAGTTTCCAAATTTTTGTCTAATTTGTTTCTGATCTTTGATTTCAGAAGCCCTAATGCACTGAAAGCTCTCTCATCTTCCACCGACCCCAATATCATTGTTTGACATAAATAAGCAAGTTTGAAATATTCTGGTGTTGCAATATGCAATACTTCACTCTGATCTATCCTTTTCCAAAGCCTTGTGATTGATCCAGGTTCAAATGGATTCTCCAAGTTATCCAACTATTGTTTCATACACAATGCAAAGCGTTTACATTGGTTTTTAAGATTATTTGAATTTAAAATTCCTTTTATTGGCTATCCATTGCAATATGCATATTTTGAAAATGTCAATATCAATTCCTCTACCTTTTTATGAAACACCTTTGCATCATTTGGATTATCTCTAATTGAATGCCAAAATTGAGGATACACACAACCCATGGCTTCAATTATTTCTTCTTGAGGGAATCTTTCATGAATCTTAGTTGAAAGTTCGTATGCAATAGACTTCAAATTATCACTAACAGATTTAACAATCTTGTCAAAATCTTCCTTTTTAACTGGTAGTGCTCTGCCTCACTTGCCCGTCTTAGATTGGTGCATTGGTATCTGAAATCCTTTTACAAAGATACACAACTCATTTTTTGCATTGAAATGTAAATAATTTTCAGCATGATTCAAATCTGTAATTATCTACCACGTAAAAAAATTTGGGCTTCGCCCTGTTAGATCTGAATATAGACCATCCAGGCCCAAGCATATTATTTTACGTAGAGTGCTATACTCATTGATATACATAGTTCTGTCTTGGGCTTTCTTAACAAGTTTTTTCACTGAATCTAGCATGGAGAGAAGACTAGCTAAAGTTAACAGAGTCTCTATGTCACTTAACTTATGTAAGAGATCAGGAGCTTTGTCTCATGTGAGGCATTGCTCATACATTAGTCCAATCAAGGATTGATATTCTGTTAGAACTTGTTCTGCTTGTCCATACAAGGAGATCCATCTGGTCTCAACATCCCCGAGAAGCTTGTTTCCTGTTGTTACTCCCTCAACAAAAATTTGAAATTCTGCAAAATGTTTAGGACTTTGGAAGAAGTATGAGTGGAGCTCATGGACCATATCTTCAACTTTTGACACTGTAGGGAAATTGCTTACAATTCTATATGTTAAATTCATTTGATGGGCCATGCATGCCAAGCATGTATGATGCAATACTAGTTTGTAATCTTGTGCAAAGACCGATCCTTTGACCTTGCATTACTGCAACTCCATCAACTCCAACACACACCAACTTCTTGGCAATTGTCAAGTCATCCATACCAACAATTTCATTCAAAGCTTTCTTAACTTCCAAATATAATTTTTTATTGTTGAATTGCCCCTCATTTTATGAACATGGAGTATATGAGCTCGACAGACATGTTCTTTTATAGTATACACATGCATACAGACCCAAGCAGTGTTATCTACCGCAGTAACTTCATCTATGGATAATGAAATGAATTTTGACTCTTTTACACTCTCCTGTAAATTTTGCTTTTCCGCCTCAGTGAGACAGTTTGCCATTTCCCATCCAGCATTTATTGACCAATGTGAGATAGGATAGTGAGGAACATTCAAAAAGGATAATAAATTACTATATTCTAGTAAATCTCTCATAGGACGCCCTCTCAACAGAATATGAAAAATAACACTCATTTGAACAGTCTTTGCCAGGTTTGCATCTTTCACTGCATGTTCAAGCCCAGCCTTGATTGTATTTCCACTATTACCAATCATTGTCATTTTGTGGTTATGCTCTTCATATTCCATGGCATACTTAACATGAAGACATTCTTCCTTTGATTTCCATCTTACTACTGGTGTTTCCTTTTCGTCTATGATTTGCTTTTCATAAACCCTACCAATATGTTTTTCTATGGTGTCAAGCTTTAGCTGCATCTTCTTCTCTCTTTTAGTTTTCCAACTACAAATCTTACACTTGCATTTTGTTGGTTGTTCATCATTATTTGGGACTGGTTCAATGAATGGGTACTTTTCTACCCAATCAATCTTAAAACTCCTTGTCATTTCCCACTCCCGCCCCATTTTTACTTTTCTTTTTCTCTTCTTCCTACCAACATCATCTTCAATACTAGCATTTGCATCCTAGTGAATTATCCCATTGTGTGTATCCCTTAGAACATCTTCTATCGTGTTGGTATTGTCATCCTCATTTGATGCATTTAACTCAATGACAATCCCACCTTGTGGTGGTGGTGATCTACTGTGAATGGTTTTTGCAACTGCAGAAGTTGATGGACCAAAAACTTTTCCTATTCCAAAGTAAGATTTTCTGGTAGTATCTTTAAGTTTTGGGCGTTTTGATGGCCTCCCAATCCCTTCAGTTTCACCACCCAGAGGATTCTTACCCTTGTCTAACATCCCAATCCCTTCACCACCCCAAGGAGTCTCAATCTCACCCTTGTCTAACATCTCAATCCTTTCACCATCCTGAGGAGTCTAACCCATGTCTGCCATCTTGAGTCTTGACCTCTCACTATGAATTAAAACTAATACTATCAAGTATGAATAAATTATTACTCACCTTTATTCCTTCTCAATTCTCTAAATCAAGAATCAGGAATGCCTAGGCCTGTGTTGTAGGATTGTAACTCTGGCCCTTCGCCCTACAATCAACTTCGACATTCCAACTCAAATTGTGGTATGCGAATCGAGAGCTCCCAAATTTACTAATCAAACACGAACAAATTGTAAGAAAGAGTGTTTCAAACTTTCAATTGTATTTATATCAATCCATGATTGCATTTTTGGCAAATTCCATGGGTGTTTCAAAATGCATCTTGATTTAAGCAGGGTGAAATGGGTCCTCAAATGCTTATAATGTTTTAATTGATATTGGTGAACTGGGCCTCATTATGCTTAATGTGAAATTTAACAATACACGAAATTGGCCGATGCATGCAATGAAGATTTAATTTACCATTGGCGAAATAGGTCCTAGGTACAGGGTCGTTTTACTATTTCTCGTGAATAACGAAGGTGATCTAATACCCACATCTGAGTGATTCTAGGAGAATATTACGGGCATCCACATCAAACGGTGTGTGGTCAATAACGAAGCCAAAATACAGTGGACCATTAACCCCAAAATTCTGGGCGATTTGACCACTGTGTTGCCCCATACTATTTGCCATTTCCTGGAAAATAAAATCACGGAATTCGCCAATTGGCAAAGATTCACCACCAAAAAACTCTTTGTTTTTCTCCAATGAAATTTATGGGATTGGGTTTGATTACTAGTTGCATGTTTAGGCTAGTGAACTCCATTTCCCTACATTTCATTTATCCATGTAGATTTTTTGGTGTTTGGCCTATTAAACTCTTAGGATTTCATATTTTTGGCTGATAGGATTTTATGCATCTATATGGTTCCTTGAGATATGCTAATATATCCAAGTGTATTTTGAAGCTTATTTAATGATCTTTGAAGTAGATATGATCTTAAAGTCCCATGAAGTTGTGATGGATTCATCACTATGAAAGATGTTGAATGGTGTATGATTTCATTTATTTAATGTGATGGGTGAAGGATGTGGATGGTTAAGTTTTATTATGGGCTAAATGATGAGTTTGGTGAGGGGTTGATGGGGTGGATGCAAGAATTATTGATAGGGTTGATGAAAATAGTATGATAGAAAGTTCCTTTGTAGAGAAATTAGTCTAGATCTATTTTGATGTTGATAAAAGTAACCATAGTGCTTGTGGGAGTAACATCCTTATTTTTTGTATTAGGATATTTCTATCAAATTCCTTGAAATCCTTGGTTTGTACAAATGTGGCTAGGTTTGAGGATTCCTTGTTCATGAATTTGTAATCCGTGGCATTGATATTTTATAATATGGAACATTCTATATGTGATAGGATATTTTTTACTTTAGATGAAGGACATCATTATATAATTGGAAATATTTAGAGTTTTAAATTATTCATTTTCCAAGAAAGACTAAATAAAGATAATTGGGTAAAAGAGGTAGAATTTTGGCTCTTGAAGGGGGTTAATTGGGGATTGAGAGGATTTTTGTGCTTGGATTAAATTTATGAGATCAATGTGAGAATTTTAAACTTTGAATTGGTTATAGAAAAGTTTAATTGTTCATTAGAAAGGGATCTTGATGTTCCTTTTTGTGATGTGGGTTCATTTATTTTAAGCTTGATATGGCCTTGGTCAACGAGAATTGCATGCAACTCTTCAACTTCAAGCATTGATAATTAGGATTTTTAGATTTTATAAGGTCTAGGGATAAGATGAAAGGGTTGGATGAAGTCCACAAAACCTTTTGTGTGGATTAATTTATGGTAATTTTCCATGTTAGGAGGGTTTTGGATGATCTTGAGATGCTCTCATTTGTGAGGGATTTTGTGCAACTCTTTATATTTATGTTTTTTATTCCTTATTTTTATCCCTTAGATAACATCCTTTATAGCTATGCTAAATTGATTGAATTGATTTGATCGGTCAATTTGATCATTTTTTTCTTTGAGGGTTTGTTTGATAGAGAGCTTATACAAGGATACATGGTTATCATTTGCTCATTTGAGATATAAAGCTAGTTAAGAATACATTTATTTTAGTCTTTATTTAAGCATGAAAATTATCTCCTTTTGCTAGAATGAATTCTTATTCATGGTTTTTGGTACATATGTCATTTTAATTAGGGGGTTCATTGGTCAAGGAATTAGAATTTGTGGAGATTAAAGGGTTAAAATTAGTATTGATATGTATGGGTATAATTTTGAAGCCCATTTGTAGGGATCAATGGATGAGTAGATAGACTAGTATTATTGTGGGTGGGTGGATGAGGATTATGAATATTGTGGCTGAATGAAATATTTGATGGTTTATTAATTATTTGTAAGATTTGATAGATTAGGATTAATAGGGATTTATGAATTATTAGATAATAGTATACATAGGATTAGGATGAATAGATGAGACATCATAGAGTTAGATGGAATAGGATAACATGGATAAATAAATTAGGATTAGGATTAGTAGGAATGGATGAAGGATTTAATATTTTGTGATTGAGATTGGTAGGGATGAGTGGAGGGTCTAATAGATTTATGGATTAAAAATAGACATGTATGGTTCTTGATTTGAGAGAGCTCCCCTAGCTAGGTGTTCAAAGATATATTTCAAGAAAATCTTGGCTCAAATGCTTATAATTTACATCATTGTATTGCCTTAAAATATAATCTAGTGGATCTTTAACTTTACCACAAGGATGATCAATGAATTTTTGGATTGGATCAGTGGAATATCTTATATTAGATGTCTTTGGTCAATAGGCTCTTGATGTTTTAAGCTTGGGTGACTAGAGATTATGGCAAACTTTCTTGAGATAATGGTATCTAAGGTCTTATTAGTATACTCTTCTTGGTCAGCAAGACTATCATTATTATGTTTATTTTTAAATGGGTTTTGAATTTGGTATAATGAATTTGTAATTACCTTGACTTTTGTTTAAATTTTGGGAAAGGTTTTAGGTTGCTCTATAAATTCATCAAGTCAAGAATCCATGACACTTTTTTTGATTATACATATATATATATATATATATAATTTTAAAATTCACTATCTTCAAAAATGGGGAAGCCAAAGTCTTGTTACAAATAACCTATATTTATTCATGTGAGTGTGTATGCACTTATGAGCCTACCAATAATTTTGTGTTCAATTGTTGAAAGTAGGTCCCACGAGGAGGCACTAACCACTTGTAATCCTCAATATTAAACAAAAGTGTGAGAGGAGAGCATATGTGGCGTACATTCCAATTTTTAGGGGAATTTGGTGAGAAAATTCTTGGGTCTAACCATTTATAAGTACAGCACAATTACATATAGTCAAAGTCCCCTAATTAGGCTTGCACAAGGTTCATTAAGGGGAATACTCAGTATACTCAATGATATGTGATGCCAAAATCTATGAAATGAGGGTTATGTCTAACAACTTGGTTCAAGAGGGTAAACCATTCTCAATGTTTACTTTTCTAGGTATGAAGGTCCTTGCATGATTAGCTAAAAATAACAAATATCCCTTAATGGGAGAGTCTATCAGTTATTTCCCAAATTTTAATATCCCACTAGAACACAATGGTTTAAGTCATCCCCATGGTGATGAATTTAAAGGAAAGGTATACTAAAAAGAAATAAAAAAAGAAAAAATAATGTGTTAAGTTGCAAGATTACAAAATTACATAATATAAAAGCATACACACTCTAAACTTAGGTGACAAAAAGTGAGACAAAACCACTTTTGATGTTAAACATCACTAAAATATGTGATAAGAGGGTATATATGGGTTTTAAAATCACACAAATGACACAAGAAATAAAAGGAAATGTTGGAGTTATTTGTTCAACCCCACAAGCCCATGAACCACCTACAAGAAAAACACTTGTCACAAATGGAGATCAAGAAATATATGTTTTCCCAACAACCATAGAATTGTATTGATGCACAAAAAATTATAATACAAGTGAAAGAATGAATCCTTATAGAAAATATGAATGCAACCCTAGATAAAACCCCTAGAGGAAGATTAAATTAGCTAGTTCCAAGTGCCCACATCATAATGAATAAGGCAAAATAAAATATTATTAGCCTAATCTAATAAAAGGAAAAATAACTCTCATGTTTAGCTTAAGTGAATAAAGTAATAAGGATCTAATTAGATAATAAATTAAGTAACATTCTAATTCCTAAACACTCCCCTTAAGATTAACTTAAGAATAAATTGAAAAGATAATGATGAATGCATGAATGGTCCAAACATTAAGGCATAATTACGTACCCATGTACAAACCAATGAAATTTATCACAACCAGAGAAAAAGAAATAGAAAAGAGTACATGTGACTGAGAGTGAAGGACTCAATATATCCCCCAAAGTACTAAATTGGTCACATAAGTATAATAAATATCCTCCCATATGAGAGATAGGAAGAGATGATATATCTCCATATAAGGAAGAAGCTCCAATATCGATGGTGAATGCTCGAAGATGAATATTGATGATGATCCGAGAGAAAAAAACAACTTTCCTCCCCTTGAAAGAAACAAATCTAATGGAAAAGGTTAATAAAATCCATGAAATGAGATGGAAGCAATAGTCTCATGATTTATGTCATGGAAGACTACTCAATTTTCCACATGTTTAAATCAAGATGTCCCAAATCAAAAGAAAAAAATTGAAACAATTGTGAAGATACCTAGTGAACAACCTTGAGAGGCATTGATGAAGATGAGATGATAGGAATAATGAAGTCACCATCAAAGAGGAATATAATATTCTCCATAATGTTCCTAGAATATCTAGAATATGTGATGTGACAAATAATCCTACAATATCTAGAAGAATGTGTGATGTAACAAACAATCCTACAATATCTAGCAAGTATTCATCCCATAATACTAAAATTGGAAGGGAAATATTAACCTATTAATTGAAATTAATCTTTGAAGAAGAAAGAGGTGGAGGATGAGGTATGAAAAAAGTATTAGGAACTAAGGTGGATGATGGAAGCACACATAGGTTCAAGTGACCAACCTCTCCTTAAACTCTAGATACATGAGAGCGAACACAAGTTAATAGAATTGCAAGCTCAATGAGGGAAAAATAAGAGAACTCATATAAATGAGGTGCATGATCATCACTGTCAATTACAAAAAACATCTACTATACAGATCATTGATGAGCATTAAATTAGGTGTGAACTCTATTGTCTTACCTTGTCAAGCATGAGTAATACGATAGATGGAAATGAGTTTGGAAGATAATAAAGGGACACAAGGGATATAATTAAATGTGTCATAATTAAATCTATATAACCTCTTTTAGTAACACTCATGCAAATTTTATTACCCATTAAAATGTGTGGTAAAGTGTAATGTTTGAAAGGAGAACATGCCCATGGATGATATCATATGATGAGAGACTCTTGAATCAAGCAAACACTTGCTATATTGAAGGTGTGTCAATACAAAGAGAGCATGGCCTTTCATATTATCTACACCACATGCCTTAGAAGTTGACCTATAATGTGTAGGTCCTAAAGTTGTAGAAGATGAAGAACTAGATGAAGGTGACTAAATATTAATCTTCTAGAGAAGATATTTCAGCTTATCTATCTACTTTGCATAACAATTATTCTTATTATGTCATATCCTAGTGATATATGCATACTTTGTCTTGTTCTTCTTAGATGGAGAACTATTAGAGAAGGAAGAATAATTTGATGAGCCATGTGCATGAGACTCTATAGATGGATAATTAGATTGTGAATCTATGTGCTTCTATTTCTTCTTTTGTTTCCTTGAGGATGACTATGCAGCCAAATTTTATGATCTAGAACTAGAAAGTGAATCAAGTTTTGTCAAATTGGCCTATTCCCATTTCAAATATTCATAAAATACCCCAAAAGAAGGAAGAGTGGATATTTCACCCAAATAATCTATAACGAAATAAAATGTAGAAGCAAAGAACTAAAAGGGGCTTTGAAGCTTCAACAAAATTAGAGAGATACTCTTTGTCAACATTGTCCTTGCCACAAATCTATAAAATTAATCTAATGAATTCTAATTTATCCAAGTAATTCTCAATGGGGGATAAAGAATCAGGTACCAAAGATGTCAAATTTGACTCAAGCTAAAGTGCACAAAATTCATGAATAACCCCAAAAGCTCTTAAAATTTGAGCCACATATCTTAAGGAGCGTCACAAGAATCAATATGAAACAAAAGATTATATAAAACATGTACTACAATAAAATTAATAACTATGCCCATCTAGTTCTTATGTTATAATCTCTTACGGACTCAGTTAATATCTGGTTGATTCTCATCTAAATAGGACCATAAACCCCTAGGCTGAAAGATCTCATCATATAAGCTTTCCAGCTATGATAATTATTTAATATCTGGGAATCTAAGAGGGGGTGTGAATCAGTTGATTACCTAAAACAATTAATTTTATTCTTTTCACCTCTGGATCCAAACTAATAGAATTAATTAATATAGGTATAGCATGAAAACAAACAAACATATCGTGCACAATGAACACCAAATATGACGTGGAAAACCTAAGAAGGTAAAAACCACGAAGAATGTTAGTTCTCAATAAAAGCATCGATTAAGGTGATTTTTACAAAGGATGGCTCATTGTAGGTGGGCTCACTGCCCAAAAAAAGGCTCACTACTAAAGAAAGAAAGAATCCACTGGACTGAAACACGATCTATAAAAATGGACTGCTTCCAGTCCCTTAATACCAACACACTCTCATATATCACCAATAGTCAAATCTTTTCTTTCTAGTCTTGCATATCTTCAAAACAAAAACACATTTTCTATGTTTGACACAATCAAATCATCCCCATATATATATACCATCTTCCAAGAAGCATGGTCTTCCAAGTCAACCAAGATAAGGATCTAAAATAGGTCAATACTAAACATTCTAGTGGTGGAAAGGAATGGGTAGTAGACCACACCACATCAACGAACAGATCGACACGTTACACCATAAGCCGTTGCACGTCCTCGAATTCCGAACTTAATCCAGACCCAAACACCATTGCCCAAAGCAACAAGAATAAGAATAGGACCAAGATACACATTAACACCATATTCACTAACCTGAAATATCCGGATCACTAACACATCTTCCAAAGCACCAGAGATTCCAAGAACACACATTCCAGATCACCAATATCAAGAACAACAAAGACATTAATGCCAACCAATATTTTGACATCAATGACATTTACTTAACAACACCATCTCATCCACAACAATCACATTTGCAACAATAATTATGGGGTGTAACTTTCTTAATGGAAGGTTCCAGTATTAGAATTGGTTTTAACATTAGGTAAGGGTTAGGAAAAAATGAGGATTTGAAAGATGAAGATTCTACCCCTTCCCCCTCCCCTCCCCTAACAACAATAAAAAATAATCATTTTTGCACTTTCAAAGTCGAGAAAAAATAAAAGCAAGAAATGACCACAAATGAGTTTTCAGAGTACTTAGTACAAAATCTAGAAAAAAACAAGTGGTAGATCTAAGTAGAGTACAAAACTAGTTGTCCAACACTTATTTGTTTGTGAAAATAGGAGTTTGGATGTGCAAGCTATGGCCCCAAAAGCACAAAAAATAAGTTTTGACTTCAAAGAAATATAGAAAGTATGACTAGAATCTGTAAAAAAGAGCAACATCGCTACATTAGTCTCATAACCAACTTTTCAGTGATATCTCATTCATCAAATTTCAACTTCATATGTAAAAGTTATGTTTGATTTATTGAACATAAGTCAAAATTGATAAGAGAGGGTGTTGATGTAGTAAGCCATATGGATGATGTTGGCATGACGCAATACTAATGTCACATAATACTCATGGAACATTCTCTTTCATCAAAAAATTCATTGGAAAAAAATGTTGATGCGGTGCTCAAATTTTCTTGATGCTAGAGAATGTTCTTCATAGGTGTTTGTATGGATGTTTATGTCACCTTAGTGCATGCATCCGCATGTTAAGTGTGCTGATGTAATTTTTTTATGGTGCATGAACAAGAAATTAATGTGATTGTACGTAAAATTTGCCCCCCCACCCCCCCCATTAAAAAAAATGCAATTTTTTTTTGTCTACAAAAAAAATTCACTTGCAAGAAAAATACTTATCACAAATGGAGATCAAACAAGATAGAGCCTGAGAATTATATCATTACACGGAATATTATAATACAAATGAATAAATGAATCCTTATAGAAAGGATAAATGCAACCCTAGGCCAAAACCATCCTATAGGAAGATTAAATTAGCTAGTGCCAAGTGTCCACATCATAATTAATGAGACAACATGAGCTACTATTAGCCTTATCTAATAAAAGGAAAAACCACTCCTAAGTTTAGCTTAAGTGAATAAATTAATGGGGACCTAATTAGATAATTAATTAGGTAATATCCTCATTACTCTAACATAAAATATATAAATATATTAGTTTTCTTTTAGAAAGTGAAATGTGATGTTTGTATTTTAAGCTTTGAGAATCAATACTACATACAAGTATGTAAATAGTTTATCAAATCTTGGTCTTTGGCTTGTGAAAAATACCTATAAGACCAAAATATATTAAAATGATAACAGTTGTGACTGGGTACAACTGTGGACTAGAATTAGAAATGATTTTTTCTCTTTTTGTTCAGCTCTGGTATTTTGAATCTTAGTATTGGTTCCTTCAGTTTATAGGTCTAAGCGAGTGTCAATCCAGGAAGCGTAAACTTATGAAAGGTATAGGGTTTGTTTGCCTAAGGGATGAAGATAGTGATTTAAGTGGGATGAGATGAAACTAATTACACACCCTTAAACTTAAAAGGGTGATGTAAACACTTTGATCACTGTCTCCTGTCACAGTTATGACAGGAACAGTCACAACCATAAAAACAATAGTTAATTTGCATAATATTTATATTCAATCTCTACAACCAATAAATAATAAATCATTAATTCAACAAAAACTCAAATCCTTATAAATACATCAAGAGGACACATATCATAACATTAAAAGAAACAAGTAAATTTAACAGATCCAATTGAAGTAGATAACTTATCAAAACCACACCACTAATTCATATTCATAAAACCTATGCTATATTGAATCAAAACAAATTATGCACATACCACACACAGAATTAAATGATCATCAGGTAACTTTGGAGTGGGCCCTGCCTAGTAATGATGTACTTATAATTTATTTCAATTCACACACATAACAAGAATTTCCACAAAGTAATACTTTAGATTTTTAAGTAGAACCAACGGTCTTATGCATATACACATATTTATACTATGATGTATGCTAAGATTATCATATGTCTGTGAACAATATCGGTTGTCCTTATGCAAACAAAAAGAGCTAAATATAATTGATTAGGGCCGCAAACCACTATATCGATACTATTTAACAAAGTATGTAACAAACTAGATATACTAAGACAAAATAGAGGTCATTGACCGCTGTAACATCCTCGAAACTGCAAATGAAACAAAATGATCAGTTGTTCAATGCTTAACATGCCACGTATACTCAATCGCATTCCCCTATCGTTTTGACCATAAAACAATTAGCATGTTCGTGGATTTCGATACCATTATCAATCCTAATCTTCTTTTTACTTTTTATTAAAAATTAGAGTTCCTTCAACAATTGGTGACATGAAGGTAGACAAATACAAGGGTAAAAAGGGAAAAAGGATAGGTAAAAACAATGAAATTTCTATGCTTATCAAATTGAAACAAACAAAATTCAAATTCAAAAATTTTCAATTTGAAAAAAAAAAATGTAATGTAAAATTTAAATCAAATGTCAAAGAAGATTAAGGTGATAAACAAAATTTCTAGTGTAAAGAAACGCAAGACAAGATCATTTCATTTTCATTTTTTAACTAAAGCAAATTGAAAATAAATAACCCAATTCAATAACCTTATTGTTAACACACAATTTAATTTCAAACAAGCAAAGTATTACCATTAGTCATCTCTATATGTTTACTTAAGTTAGTATTAATGAAATTGGGAGTTAATTTTTTATTTTTAAATCACTTTGAAATGATTTTAAATGGGGCATTGTTAAGAGCTAAATGAGTTAAAATTTGGTGATATTTTCTTTCTATAAAATATTAATGGCTTTTTACCTTCCACATCATGATATCTTTTATAAACTACATCAACCCAACTTTATTACTAGAAACATGCACTGCGTTTCTTCATTAGTTATGTTCTTGATAGAGAGTACTTGTTGACAAGTATTACATTTGTTTTATTCTTTTATCTCCTTGTGTGGATGTTGTGGATAAATAATGCTTGTCAGTTTCTTTTAATGTATGAAATGCAAGAAATGAGTTGTATATATACAATAAATTTGATAAATTAAGGTGTAATTTTGACCTCCACTCAAACTTTAAATAAAAAAATTTATGTGGAGTTGTAGAATTATTAAATCTCTAAAATGAAAATAAATATCCACCCCAAATTAATAAGTATTTACTAAAAACAACTATGTATTACTCAAAATCTATTAGTATAACTTTTTTACAACATAATGATTCTTTGCTACATCTTATTGGGTAGATAAGTATGCAAATTGCACACATATCATAAGTTTAATTTTTGTATTTAAGAGAAACCTTCTCTTATTTGACCGCTTCATTTTTTATAGAAGAAATGGGGCACGATGCATGACAATTAACAATAATGGTGTATCATTTAAATAAATATAAGAGAAGGTAAATATGCAACATACAAAATAGAGATTGAGCAAGCTAGCAATTTGTAAATATGAAATCTAAGAGTAATATATGAAAGTTCAAGCCAACGACGAAAATGAGATCAATATTTTTCTCCACCAAGTTAACTTTCATATCCTCCTTATGTATTTTTATAACACAAAAACAAAGTAAAGTGTAATGTATGACTAGGAGATTGTTTATTCAAATCCTACCATGGTCAAAAAATGTGAGCACTAGATTAGAAAGAAATTCATACCAAAACAATTTTGAAATCCTATTCTAATATTTACATTTGACTAAGCATAACATAGATTTAAATTTTTGACGGAGCTTCAAAAGGGAACCCTAGATCCTTGGAAGCTAGATGTGTAGCAAGTGATTCAGAAGAAAATATACTTGCAATTGATTCAAAACAATTGGAGATAGCAACCAACAATGAAGCATAAATTCAGGCGGCTATGTTGGCGGTGGGCTTGGCAAAAAGGCTAGTCAAGATTGATCAATTGCATCTAGAAGGTGATTCTTAGGTCGTGATTGATGCAATCGTCAATGAGGGTGCACATGTATGAAAAATGGATAAATTAATTCGAATCATTAAGAAGAAATTAGCAAATTTTCAAATTTTCAAATTTTTGCATGTGTTTCGAGAGGGGAATGTGTTGGCAAACTACTTGTCCAAATTGGTGGTTGATGTGGCAAGTTGAAGAGTGATGGAGTCATGAGCTGGAGTAGTACAAACATCACCTTTATGCGCACCCAATTTGGTGGTTGTCATGAAGTAAGGAAGGACGGGGTGTAGTGATTTGGTGGACTTTGATGATATGCATTTATGGCCCGATTGGTTTACGTACTCCAAGATTAATTGCCACTTTTGGTTGTTGTGGGATGTGTGAAAACATGACTTTATTTACATGATGGGATGGCTTCCACACAATTGTAATGGGTACAAGGTGATTTCGATAAATAGGGAATGGAGGCGAATTTTAGTTCGAAGGCCTCAAAGAAGTAGATGGCCTTTTGTGGCAAAATCACTATTGAGAGGTTGAAGATTGTTTTTACTATAGATGATCCTTTTTTTCTTTTGCAGGTCAGTCAAGTTCTTGGCTATGATTTCATACTTGCAAATTAGAAACATCGCATGAACATGGACATCTCATCCATGTTCTATGCTTGGGGTTTGGAGTGTGCAACCAATCAAGAGGTGAAAACGATAATGGAGAGATGAGTGAGGCAAGAATGGAGATAGGGATTGGATGATCTTCTTTCATTTGCAGAGCTTGGATGAGGTTTTGTTACAACTTTGGGTGATTGGGTGGCTCTCTTGGGTTACCCTCCACATGTTCACCCTTTCATCCTTTGGTGAGCCCCCGAGGATAGGAATGTGACAAGGCATGAAGTTGTGGAAGGATGGTGGGATGTTTGTAAGTTTGTTACTGATTGGGAGTTAGTGCTAGACTCAGTATTGCCACAGGAGCTGATGGACTTGACTAAACTCAAGTTCAAGTTGGTGGACTACTGGAGAGATGGGTAGCAACAAGGGAAACATAGGGACCGAGCTACACAGAGGCGAGGAGTGGTAGGTGGATAGATGATAGGGAGATTGCTAGGCAAGTGCTCAAAAGGCCATTTTTGGTCAAGAAGTTACAATAGGAAACAAAATTATTGTTTATGTCTGCTCCTTATGTTTGCAAATATCAAGTTTAGTTACAATAGTCAGGTCTCTCTACAAGTCTTCACCAACAACCTCCCTTTTTGGTGAAAGCTCACACCCTTGCTCAAACTTACTCCAATTCTTCACCTCACCCATCTACACATTTCTCAATTCCTGGTTCTCTTGACTTTCAAATCATTGTTTTTAGTGTGCATTGGGAAATTCCAACATGGTCATGTAGGGGCAGTAAGGTTTTACTCAAATTTGACAACTAACTTAGTTTAAGGCTCATAGCCCTTACCTTACTCAATTCACCAACCAAAGGTCAAAACCCCCAAATGAGACTTCACGCTGTCCAAGGTCTCAAAATTCACTTGTTTCACTATTTTGGAGTGATCTCATAAGGTTTCAAAAACCCCAAACTCCTCCTTATAATCGGGTTTATGCATTTTGACAAAAATAGTCAAAGGGCTACTAGCCCGTGGAGGCCTAATTGGCCAAATTTTGCTCACCTTTCCCAATGATGGGCTTCTTGACCATGGGAGATGTTTTGGATAGTGTGTAATAGGTAATAGAAAAGATATTTTTGTGGTTTTAGGCTCCATCAACTAATTTTAGGGATTGTCCACAAATTTGGGCTTAAAAGTAGGGTTTTGGAGTAACACCACTATGTTTGCATCTTTGTTCACCAATGTAAGTGCCTAAATCTTCAAAGTACCTTTGTCATCACTTCAACATGTGTCCCCTACCTCTTCCATACAAACATTATGCCAAACACTTGGCAAACATAGGTGAAATGTCACTATCACTGTTAAAACGTTGCCCTTTTACCAGTTAGTTGCTGCCACATCTTTGGACCTGCATAGCAAGGAGTTTGAACTGGAAATATAACTCAATGAGGTCTTTAAAAAATTGATGAACTTTCCTATTACATAGCCTTCATAGCTACAAGGCTTTGTTAATGCTCTTGAAGCATTCCTTGAGACATTTTGACAATGCAAATCACAAAATAGTGAACTTGCTGCCAGTTATAATAAATGATAAAACTTGCACATTAAAAACTTGTCAACTATTAAAGTTGAATCAAACTAACTTGTAACACTTATCAGACTCCTTGCTTGGCATCTTTAACACTCCAATGCATTCGATTACAAGAATTTGAGTTTTCAAGAAGGGTATTAGTCAAGTTCCAAAACTTGTCTAATCTTCACTCGAATTTGTCCTCCAAACATACTTCTGATTCAAAAAGTAATATATACACAATGTACATGCATGAATCAACTTGACCCAATCCATTTTGGTGGGAACCCAGGCCTGGATTAGTCAATTTGTGGCATTTTCCAACTCCAAACCCTTGACAGGGCAGTGAGCACACAAAATGGAAGAAATTTTATTACACCAACTTGTAAAAGAAAAACCAATACAATGGTCACTTGAGGAGCATTGAATAATCAAAATAAACACTGCCCAGAAGGTATAGTAAGGAAAAGAGTGCTATAGTATGGACTATTACTCCAAGGAAGAGAAAAACAGTGAAAAAAACCAGAATTTCATGCTTTTCTATTAGGATTCCTTTGCTAATACAATCACCAACCTTTCTTAAGGAAAAGGGAGGCATTTTTATTGTGTTTCCAATTAGTTACCAAGCCCTATACGGACATGAGGCATCCTCAACTACATTTTACTAAAAAAACCCAAAAATGACAACATTTCTTACTCCAAAAGGCATTTTTGACAACCTTACCTCATCAACTTGTCTAAACACCTAAGACATGATTAAAAAAACTTAGTAAACATGTTTCAATGCTTTGGAAAGCATTTGGAGACCTTTTAGGCAATTTTACACATTTTTGCCAAAATTGTCAACACAAAGCCTGAAAGGAAAAACTTGACCTCTTGAGCCCAAAAAGAGATCAAAACCACTAGACAAGACACAAAAAAACCTAAAACAACAATATAAACTTAACACAACACATTACAAACATGTAAGCATAAAATACTCAAAAAGGAGAGTTTTACCCAACTAGGTGCTCCTACACCAATAGAGCTTCAGGAAAAAGCAAAAGTGAGGCGAGGTGGCGCAGGCAAGAGATGGTCGAGGTAGTGAAGGGCATGAAAAGTGAATTGGAAGGTATCTTTTTTTACTGTATCTTTTGTAATGTAATCAATATACTGTGATTTTTGTAGTGATAACAAAAATTTTGTAGCAGTGATATATTTTGGGGTAGACTCTCTGGGTGAAAATTTGAATACCCATCTGGAGGAATGTAGGAGTGGAGGGTAGGGTTTGGTTTTCTCTCTTCTGATGATATACATACTATGAATTTGAATATATGTTTTTGTAGACTTTATATTTAATAAAAATAATACAAAATGTTTACCGACCAAAAATAAGCGTAGCATAGATTTGAAAAAAAAAAAAAAAATGTTACCAAAATCCATTGTTGTAAGTACATTCTCAATGGGGTTTAGGATGTGATTGCTCAAGATCTCTACAACATATACTCATAAGAGATAATTGATTGATGTGCATAGGATGATACACCATTTTGTAGATTTTCGACATGGAGGATAGATGATGAGGATTCGAGGATGATATCTGTGGTGAATATTCAATGAGAGTAGTTCCCCACTTTATAAAAGAGAAAATGAAGGGTTTACATCAATTTGTTTAAGATGAATGTCTAAGATTATATTTATTAAAATAGTAATATATTTTAACTAGTCAGACTTGAAAATAGGGAGGGAAATGCATTCATTTTTTGGGTAGTTCCAGAGGGAATATAGATAAATTAAATAATAAGATATTACTTAATTTAATTATCCATGTGAGATAGAAATGGAGGCAAATAAATAATAAATTTTTTTAGTTAGAGGGGAAGTATAAATCAAGATAATTAAATAATATTACTTAATTAGATGTTGTTAGGATAACCGATGAACAACTGAGAGGGGGGGTGAATTAGTTGTTAACCGATTATAACTTTTAATCCACTTAATAACCTTTAACCAGATTAAGTACCGGTAAATTAGAAATAGATACCGGTAAACAATACAACTTAATAATTAAACAGATTATAAATGCCAAGCAACCATACCACATAACACCATGATTTGTACGTGGAAAACTCGGAAAGGGAAAAACCATGGTGGGAAGCCTACCCACAGTTAGATGATACTTCTGCAGAAAGTATGTGATACAATGAGGGGCCTGCACTTGTAGGAAGGAACACTACCTAGAGCGTACTTCTCATTACAAAAGAGTCTCACTGACTACAGAGAGGCAACAACCATCCCAAGATAAATGGACAACAATCCAATAGAGTGAACTACCAAAGATAGCATCTACCATGCCCAATTACAGTCCTGGTTAAGCTCAATATCGGAAGCCTTTGACCTCTTTCTTAATCCCAATTCAATCACCTATGATTGACCAAATCTCCTCCACATATGATATTGCATACCAAGACCACGAATTCTTATTCCATTCCATACCCTTGATCTACAATGAGATCTTACATCATTTTATACAAACCCTAAGGCCTAAACCAATTAGGTCAGCCACCTAAAAGATATTATAATAAGATCATTACATAAATCCATATTACAATGATATGACATGTCAGCTTAAGACCAAAGAAACAATAAAAAATCCATAAAACATCTCGAAACATCCCGGTAACGTGTAGAGTACACGGTAACATGATATCGGTCCATAACCTAGATAGGTACCGGACCTATTCTGGGTCCACCACGCCAAAGCATTGTCTTCAAGCAGTTGAAGCATGATCAAAGAACATCTTCAGCATCTTGAAATATATGTAGAAGCTGCACCAACACCAATTATGCATCATGTCAAGATTCCTCAATGAGAGCTCTATCGGTAAAGCCTTAAACTAGTGCCAGTAAGGGTTTACCAGAGTGTATGATAGCATCTGGTTACCAAGTCAATACCATATGACCAAGACATGCTCTAGAAGAATGTACCACATGTAACCAATCACATTCCATAGATCCAAACATGCTAGAAGTATCCAACGGATAGTCTCTTCTGTCGGTAAAACTAGATCTTCTATCAGTAACCAACCATAATAGCTAGTGTTGAGATCAATGACAAAACATCAATGAAACACATAATCAATTCATCCAATAATGCCAACAAATGTAACATTGGGTTACAATAATTACATAATATTTATTTAATTAGTTGGTGATGCAAAGTTGGTATAAGATGATGTTTTGATGATTTTATGTGTCCCCATAAATTGTTGACAATTATTTACAAGGGATTAACTTCCTATATTTGGTGTGATATTTGCCATTTACTTGCTTGATGGCTAGTAGATAATCACCAAAGACTAATAAGTGCCTTATGTTCTAATAGATATCTAACTTTAATCTTTCTAACTTATACTTGTATTTAGATATATTATTGGTACAAGGAAATCTAATCCTAATTTCCTTAGGCATGATGCATGCCTATGGAATGAGAAATCAAAATCCTACCTCTATGCCATGATTGGTGAATGATTCATCAAAATAGACTGTTTATTCATATGATTCTTCCAATGTCAAGATGGAATCATTAGGAAAATCCAAAGTTAAAGGATGGATATCATTTAATATTGTCTCTACCAACTGATCTACTATGGCCTATCCTTTGATTTCCTTTTGATTCATGTACTCAATATTATCAAACTTGTTAAGCAACATGACCCACTTAGTTATTCATCATATTAGGGATGTTTATGAAAGTAGTTACTTGAGTGGATAAATATTTACAATGAATTATTCTTGGGTGTTGAGAATGTAGTGTATGAGCTTCTAATATATGAATAATATTGCTAAACATTTCCTTTTTATGGTCATGTAATAAATTTCATAGTCCACTAATGCTCAAATTAGATAGTAGATGGCATGTTCATCATATTGTGCTAGAAGGGATCATATGGCATCTTACATTATTTATATTTACAAAAGGAAAACATTTATTCGATGTCAATGCTACTAGAATTGGTGAATTAGGAAGGTATTATTTTATTTTCATTCAAATGAAGTTTGGAAAGCTTCATATCAGTGTATGTTTATATTTTTACTCAAGAGATGCAAATATTAGAATTTATTGTCTAGTTGAGCAATAAACCTTTTAATGGACTAAATCATTCCTTGTAAACTATGGAGCTACTTGAGATTCCATGGAGAAGATATTTCACACATTGACTTCTAATTTATTAAGATTCACTTTTATGCCTTGTTGACACAATTTTTTTTGTTTTTCTAATATAACACTAAACACACACTTTTTAAATTTAAGTATACCTTGTATTCTCTTAATCTTTAATAGATATAGTGTAAATTCTCAATATTATTTACCCAATATGTCATCGACATAACTTAATATGATGTAAAAAATGGCAGTAATGGCTTACTGATAAGTAGTATCCACATGAAGCATTGGTAGTGTGGATGGTGTCGTGTTTGAGGGAGGTTGTTGGTGTCGAGCTAGAGCATCTGAGTCATAGCTCATGAGAGTTGTTCTTGGTCTATGCGTGGTGAGGAGGGAAGTGGGGTTGGATGCAGGGTGAGGTGGCTCCTTTGGTGGTCGTGTCTGGTGTTGGTGGTTGTGAGGGGGAGGGGGGGGGAAGGGGTTCTAGTGCAGGGTGTGGCTGAGTTGGATTTGAGGCAGCGTGGGGGGAGCCTATGGGGTGAGGGAGGTTTTTAAACCCTTTTTTGTGGTTGTGTTTGGGAGGGGTAAGTGTTTGGGTCTTTTTGTGGTGGGGGTTCGGTGTTGACCATGGTGGGAGCCCTCCTTGCCCTCTTTTGTTAGGGTTGTGGTTTGGCAGTTGGGTGTGATGTCTTTTGCTGGTGGTGATGCCTCGATGATTTCACCCGGTATGGATTTTTGAGCAGCGTTGGACTCGAAATCACCATCCAAAGGTTCTAAGACCTTTGTTAATAATCTTTTTGATCCAGATCTAATGGCGCTTGGATTTTGAAGATTAATGGCTGCCTTGAGGGATGCAAAGAGCGGCTGAAATTCGTAATCCCGCCTGAGATGAATGTTGAAGATGTTGAATATTTCTCTAAGCACTCGTTATACTATAAATTTTTTGGGATGAGGGTTTCTTTACAATTTTTGGAGAATTGAGCTCAAAGGACTTGGGCACTAGAAGGGGAAATGGATGTGATGTTGCTGGCCAACAATTACTTCATGGTCACTTTTAATTGCATGGATGATTGCAATCGGGTCTTTGAGGGAGGCCCTTATTTTTATAACCAGGTGGGTTTGTTCATCAAACCTTGGCATGCAAGATTTATGTTAGACACAATGCACCACTGAGAGGGGGGGTGAATCAGTGGTTCTCAAACTTTTCCCTTCTAAATATTATATGTGAGCATACTGGTTAGGGGATCTAACACAATGTAGACTTACCAGTTAGTGGGGAGACCAACTCAAATGCAAACACACTCAAAGGGACAACACATAACACCAGTATGTACGAGGAAAACCCAACATGGGAAAAAACTTAGTGAGCAATGTTGTTGGAGTCTACTGCTCCAATCTAGCCTCACAATGAATCTTTGTTACAATGTTTAGGGCTACAACCCAAGGAGCTACAACCCCTAATTTAGGGCACCAACCCAAGGAGCACCAACCCCTGATTTAGGGCACCAACCCCTGACTAATTTATGGGCTACAACCCCTGCACCGAGCTACAATTCAGTGTTCACAAAGATAACTTCAAATACAAAATTAGTACTACTGTTACAAGCAAATCTTACAACCATCTCATATACCTCTCTCTGTCGGTGAGACAACTTCTCTGCTACATCAACTCACTCTTTTGTTTCTCTCATCTGCTGTTATGATTTTTGATAAACTCTACTAGTTCACTTCTTCTCTATTTTTCTCTACTGGATCTCCTCCTCACTGCTCTTCTCTTTACCAGTACTATACTATGTCGATTCTATGTCTGCCTTCTCTGCAGCTTCCTTCACTTTTGCTCTACCGATATGGACACTCTCGGTTCTGCACTACTACCAGTTGAACACTTCAAGCTGGTTCTCCCTCACACTCAATCTCTTCTCAGATACTCATTGAGTACTTGACTAATTTTCTCTCACATGAAAAAGTAATACTTAATCACTTTACAGCAATAGTATCTTCCTCTATTCAGCAGCACCATCAATATTTTTGGCTTGCATATATATAGCCTGGTTTTCCCACCAAAATCCAATTCAAATCTCAGGAGGTTAAGGTTTTCTCATCATCTTCGAGGAAAACCAAATCCAATCAGATCTTGTCTGATCTGATCTCCCAGACGGACAACTGTACATCTCTTCCATTAACGTGCCTTCCAATACACATCTTCTAATCTTAGAAACCACGATCTCGTCTCTCGACATGCCTCTATCAAAATGCCATTAATTTTTTTGTTGTTTCCTTCTTGAGGTCTTCTCACAATCTGATCTTCTTTCTTAGATCCAGGCACCAATAACTCCCTGATTTGTCTCTGTCGCTCATTCTTCCTCGAGCCACACTCTTCTAATCCAATCCCCAAATCACGGGATCCATATTAAATGCAACTTGTAGAAACACTTATCTCTACACGACACTCTACCAACCTTTGCATGCTTGCCACCTCATCTCTTCATGACATCCACATTGGCATCCACCTCTGCTAGTTTTTTTGTGTCAGTGTGGATTGAATCACCATCCAACTTCATTACCGGGTTCATCTACTAGTATACTAACCCTGTTGGTTAAACTCTCAAACCAGTTTGTCATCAACCTTGCACTCTACTTCTCTTCCGATGAACTACTCAGTCGATCAGCACTCTTGCTAACCTAACTTATGCACATCTTCATCAGATGGGGAGTCTTCTTCATCTGCACCTCATCCATATTATCGATGAACATTCATACTAGTAAAACCTCATGATGACACCATTTCACCAACCCTCAACAAACTCTATCTTCAGTCAGACCATTTTCCTCTATCTGCATCTGCTTAGCCTTGCCTTCTCCCTGATCATCTCGGACCATATCACAACCGGTTTCTCAAATTGACAAGCTCATCACTCTTCATCTGTACCAGCATCTCAACATGCCTTCTCAATCATTCCAGTGCATATCCCTGATTTCATGCACTTGAGGCATTCCTTTGATTCACTAGTAGACCCGGTGTGAGCCTTCAAAATGTCTGCCTTTGCCTCTTCTTCCTTATCTCTCATGACTATGATGCACACTATACATAATAGGAGATAAGCTCTACTTACCAGTGGGAGTGAGTCCTTGTCATCTACATCCTGCAGTGCACTCATGTGGCTTCCCTATTTGTGTAGCAAACCTTCAAATAGGCACATATGATCCGGTGTTGGCACATTCACTGTTAGTCATCTCTTCACATGGTGACTACATCTTCATATGGTGGGATTCATGTTGTTCTACAGCCTCACAACATACCGGTGACCTGTTCATTCTTCTCCTCCACTGTTGATGTGATTTAGGTAACATTCTACCTCTTCGTCACAAACAACAGCTCAAGCACCTTGCTCATCCTTCTTGTATACTGGTCATGACCTTTGCAGGCTGACAACCACTCACTTGGTTGATCTGACTTCTCCATGTCAACACATCACTTACCAGTTGACATCTTTTCCTTATTGGTGATACATTGTACCAGTACCGGTAACCTTACCATTCCATTCACATAGGTCAGGCACTAACTGGTGTGACACCAGTGATCATTCCTCTGAATGACATTCTCTTGCTTACCTTACTGATGTTTTGCAACACAGGGTGATATCAAGGATATCTCATCTTGTACTCCTGCATGACAATGTTGCACATACATCTCTCATGCTGGTAGTCATCCCATACCGGTTGACATTAATGATAGAAATACCAACAATCTATCATACTAATTGCATTCTTCTATACTGGTTGACATAAATGACAACACAATGCCAACAATCTCCCCCTTTGGCATTGATGTCAACTTATGTAGTATCTGGCATACTACATAATCTCTCTCCCTCTTTGTATGATCCAATGGATTCTCACACATGTAGTATGCAGTATACTACAGAATCTTTCTCCCCCTTTGACAATAATGGCAAAGGGCATTGTCAGGATATCATTCCTCCTTGTATTTTTGGGTCACTGACAGAATTCTTTCTTCCCCTTTATCTTCATTGGATGCATCTCCTCCTTTGATACCACTTGTTACAACTTCTCAAGTCATATAACTTGAGATGGAGGACTCAACCATCAACTGACACCAATTGAGCATGCAAATATGATGCTACTTGTTAAAGAACTCAATTGCAGAAGGATGTGTCAGTGATTACTACTCACTGGTTGGTCAAACTGCATCACTTCCCATTTTATCCCAAATTTCTTTAGAATCAAATGTGATTGTACTATGAATACAACCAGCCAAATAACAAGTAGATACCCATAACAATGAAACTCTCCTGGGTATTCCTACTATAACTTCCATCATCTACAGTTTGGGCAATCAGTGCACTTACACTTTCAAGTTCAAGCATGTTGGCCTTGCATCATAACCACTTGAATTCCCCCTGAGTCATACATATCAGGTCCTTATCTCTAATCAGGTCCAATATCGGGGCTCCAATCATCTCCACATACTAGTTGAGTTGTGTATATGTGATCATATAATGATCTTTATCTCCATCATATCCACCACAACCTATGACATGATCTTGAAACCACACAATGCCATACAATGAAATCATCATGCCATAAATTAAACCGGTTAGCCCAGTCACATACATGTCTGCGTGATCAACCTTCGAGCTAACATATGTCATTCAGGTCTTCATCAACACCACCTAAGACATAACTTCCCATTCCATGTTACCGGGCCTATTGCAATGATCTCCAACCTCATTGTATTACATAACCTGCAAGTACCTATTAGAAATAATCTCGGTAACATCCTGTACATACCGGTTTCCTGTACCGGTCCATTAACACTATCGGAGCACCTTCCTATGACTTCTGACCTTTTGTGTCGCTATGTATCTGATTCTAATTGCTATCTCATCATACATTGACACAACAGTAGTGAGACAACATTCCTTTGTAGGTGTGTAGTCAGGGCAGCCTCTACACACACTTACCTTCTCATTTTCTTCCTTCATACCAGTAGCAGTTTGTTCTTCCATGTGTCCTTCATTGAGGGGATGAGTGATAAATTCAATGTGCTACTTCCCCTGAGGTCCTCCATCTCCTCTAAGCCTTAGGAGATATCACCTTTGCATTAGTGTCATTCCATGATCTTCTTCCTCCATACCTGCTTGCTCTTATTCTTCTTCCCATTTTTAGTCTTGGGAGTAGGTCTTTCCTTCTTTTGTTGATGGGTCCTTCCATTTCTAGATTTTGCATCACACACAAAAGCAATGCTATAGTATCACACAACATTCATCCCAACTTCATAATTGGGAAATCTCTTAAGACCATCTTCTCTTGGTCATGTTGTTATGTCTAGCAGCTGAAACCAGTGGACCTCATGCTCCTGCAGGGACATTTCTCCTTTGGTTCCATGCAGGTCTCTGACTTCCATATGCTTTGTATCCACCTTTCTGCAGAGCATAGTTGTTATATCGGCCTCCATGTGACTACAAGTTCCTCTTCCTGCATTCAAACTCTCTATGGCCAAATCTATTGTAGTAATAACATACAACATTTGCATTTTTAGGGACAACAAATGGATTCTTTCTAGCATAATGGGGGAGGGGACATGCATGAATCTACTCCTGGATACGTTTTTCTCATATGCATTATGTCTATGAGATCCTATATTATTCTTTCTAGATCTCTTTCTACATTCCTCTTCCCTATGGCCATAAGCATTGCATGCAAAGAAATAACCAGAGAAAGATGGCATTAGACTTACAAATTTATTCTGCCATGCATGGGGAGATCTTACCGATTTAGCAACTTCACTTCTCCTTTCTTGAGAATGGATCCTAGGTTGTCCATTCTTTGCAGTCCTACCATCTTGTCTCTTCTTCTCCCACACTTGCTTTGTCCTGTGGGTAGCAGCATTCCTTTGACCTCTACCAGTAGGAGGTCCTCTTTGTTGTCTTCCCATGTTCCTACTTCCTGTGAAGCTGTGATCTCCCATCTTCCCTTTTCCTTTGGGATCTGCATCTTTCCTCCTTCTTGCAGCACCAATCCTCATTCTTGTCTGCAAGTTTTCACCGGTTGTATTTAGATCAACCTTCTTCCGAGGAGCATTTCTAATTGTGAAGGTTTGTCCTTTGTTTTCTCCATTTGAGGAGACAAATAGAATGTCATTGTGAGGGACATTCTTATTGGTGGAGCATTCAGTGACACCACTTCCTAAACCTTCAGTATCCTTGGCATGCTTTTGCTTCTTCAACATTTTTTCCAAGGCCTCACTGCTACCATCAAACCGGATTCTTACCTTGAGCTCATCTTGACATTTCTCAAGGTTATTTTGGAGAATCTCCATTTCTCCAACCAGTTGCTGATATTCTTTATCTTTAACTTCTACAACAAATGCTAGATCATTACACCGGAACTCCTTGGTCTCTTCTTCTTGAGTCTTCAACTCTAAGATGCATTTCTCAGATTATTCAAGGCATTTGGTCAACCGGTTCTGCTCCACTATAGCAGCATTCTTGAATAGCTTGTATTCCTTTCTTACTCTATAGAGTTCTTTTAAGTGCATTTACAAGCTCTCCTTCAAGATCAGCTTCTGCTTCATCTTCTTATTCACCTTCACTATCAAATAGATCTTGATGGCTAGATCTATCTGCCTTGTCTCCTTCTTCCTCATCATCACTACCGAACACATCATATCTATCAGATCCATTTTCCTTATCACTTTCTGTATACACCTAAAAATGGTCTGAAGATAATTAATTAAATAAGCAATTATTTAATTAACCCCCTTCCTAATTTAATTGAATTCATTAGGCAATTTGATTAAATTCTCCCTTTCATCTACTTATTAATAAATCTAAGGATTTATTTAATAGGTTCATTTCATTAGTCCCCTTTGATTAATTAATTCAAATTAATTAATCCTCCCCTCATTTTAAATCAATTCATCTAATCTTCTAATTAATTAAAACAAATCAATTTATGAGTTGTTGAGAATTAATTAGTCTTTTCCTATTATTTGAATTTTTAAAATTCAAATTGCCCACATGCCTCCTAACTTCTAACCACCTAACCTAACCATCCCTCTAGCCTCAACCATTACACCTAACCTTGGGTTTTCCTAACCCTATCCTATCTTGCACATTCTAACCTCCTTATCCTAACCTCCTATGGTGTGGATATTTTCTTCTTGAGACACATGGCACTTTGGCCACATGTCTCCTCTCTTGGACACTTGCCCTTTTATGAGCAAATCTCCTTGACACTTCTCACCACAAAGATGACAAGTGTCTCTTCCTCCAACCTCTTCTTCAACCTCCTCCAATTTCACCCTTGATATCTTCATACTCAATCTTGACTGTTGATTCCTGCCACCTCACCCCTGGCCTTGGAAATCCTATAAATATCCCCCATTTTGGAGAAATAAGCATCCCATCTCATTTTCATCTTATGCATTGTTACTATAGGAATATCCATTCTAGCATATCATTTGAGCATTGTTATGATAGGCAATTGCATCTTAGATCTAGTTTAATTTGAACATTTTCTAGCATAATTGTTGAATCATGTAGCATAACCGATATCTTTTCTAGCTTAATTGCATCATCATCATAGCTTAATCATGCATATCATTAGCTTAATTAGTCTCTTGGATCAATCTATCATAATCAATCTCATCTTTGCATATCATTATCATTTTAAATCCTCCATCTGGGTGTAGTCAAGTCACTGGGATTGCTTATCCAGATCTGAGAGCAAATCCATACTCGCATCTCTTAGGAGGTGATAGGTTGCTTTGTCATGGTTCATCCTTATTTTCTTATTATTTGCTAACCATGCTTGTAATGATCTATTGAGTGTTTTGTGTTGCAGTTGCAAGTATCGCACATCACAGGCACAACACTTTCAGATGTCTACACCTCATCTTCTGATTCTTGAGCCATGAAGAGGTAGGTTCTTTCATCATCATTATTGTAGCTGCTAGTAGGTCTGCCTTCATCATCTGTAGATACATGAGATGCATTTCTCATCATATCACCACAAGCCGGTTTTACAGTAGTGGGCTCGTTTCCATAAAGATTCTTCAATCTCTCCCATAAGCTTTTTGACAATTTGCATTTATCCACCTGTGAGGAGACATCACCGGTAAGCCCACTGAATATAGCCTTCATGGCTTTTTCATTGCACAAGCATCTTCTTTCTTCTTCAGATCCGGTGGGGGGACTGACATTCCTAAGGAGACCATTAACAACTGACATCCATACATCAAACCCTAGAGAGGACAAGTAGACTTCCATTCTACAATTCCGAATAGAATAGTTTGAACCATCAAACATAGGAGCAAGGATTGACACTAAACAAACCATTGTTTCCTTAAGCCAGAATCTACCCAAGCGAGAGAAAGCTTGATAAAACAGTGTAGTTATACACAATGTACCACTGAGAGGGGGGGTGAATCAGTGGTTCTCAAACTTTTCCCTTCTAACTATTCTATGTGAGCATACCAGTTAGGGGATCTAACACAATGTAGACTTACCGGTTAGTGGGGAGACTAACTCAAATGCAAACACACTCAAAGGGACAACACATAACACTAGTATGTATGAGGAAAACCCAAGATGGGAAAAACCTCAGTGAGCAATGCTACTAGAGTCTACTGATCCAATCTAGTCTCACAATGAATCTCTTACAATGTTTAGGGCTACAACCCAAGGAGCTACAACCCCTGATTTAGGGAACCAACCAAAGGAGCACCAACCCCTGATTTAGGGTACCAACCCAAGGAGCACCAGCCCCTAACTAATTTATGGGCTACAACCCAAAGGAGCTACAACCCCTACACCAATCTACAACTCAGTGTTCACAAAGATAACTTCAAATAAAAAATTAGTACTACTATTACAAGTGAATCTTGTAACCATCTCATATACCTCTCTCTATCGGCAAGACACCTTCTCTACTACATTGGCTCACTCTTTTGTTTCTCTCATTTGTTGTTGTGCTTGCCGGTAAACTCTATTGTTTCACCACTTATTTGTTCTTCTCTACTAGATCTCCTCCTCATTGCTCTGCTCTTTACTAGTACTATACTCTGTCGGTTCTATGTCTTCTCTTTGCAGCTTCCTTCACTTCTGCTCTGTCGGTATGGACACTACCGGTTCTACACTGCTACTGGTTGAACACTTTGACTTAGTTCTCTCTCACACTCAGTCTCTTCTCAGATACTCATTGAGTACTTGACTAATTTTCTCTCACATGCAGAAGTAACACTTAATCACTTCATAACAGCACTATCTTCTTCTATTCAACAACACCAACAATATTTTTTGCTTGCATATATATAGCCTAGTTTTCCCGCCAAAAGACAATTCAAATCTCAGGCGGTTAGGGTTTCCTCATCATCTTCGAGGCAAACCAAATCCAATCAGATCTTGTCCAATCTGATCTCCCAGATAGCCAACTATACATCTCCGCCATTAACACATCTTCCAATACACGTCTTCTAATCTTAGCAACCACGACCTCGTCTCTCAACTTGCCTCTATCAAAACACCATTCATGTTTATGTTGTTTCCTTCTCGAGGTCTTCTCACAATCTGATCTTCTTGCTTAGATTTAGGCACTAGCAACACCCTGATTTATCTATGTCGCTCATTCTTCCTCGATCCGCACTCTTCTGATCTGATCCCCAAATCACGAGATCCATATTAAATGCATACTTGTAGAAACACTTATCTCTACACGACACTCCACTGACCGCTACATGCTTGCCACCTCATCTCTTCATGACATCCACATCGACATCCACCTCTACTAGGTTTTCTATGTTAGTATGGATTGAATCACCGACCAACTTGTAGGGTAAAACTGTGGTCTGATTCTTTAGATTAACTTAGGACTAGTTTGATGCAAGCACCCTCAGTTACACCTAAAAGTGTCAATCCGAGATTCGTAAACTGATGAGAGGTATAGCGGCTATTTGCTCAAGGGATGAAGATAGTATGTTAAGTGATTATGAATGCATTTCTAATTTACACGCTTATTCCAAGAACAAATCTAAGGCTCATTCACTAACAAATTAAATCTCACACTTAAAATATTTAAACTTAAGTCACAAACTTTCAATCAAGTCTCTTTACTTAAACACCTACCTTATAAACACCAACTTAGAACATTCAATTGTGTTTTGCTTAGCAATCTAGGAGTGAAAATAAGATGGTTCTACTTCCTGTCACGGTAGTGATAGGAAGTGGAACAGTATGTAAGAATACCGGAATTACAGCCTGTTGATTTAAATGTGTATTTGTCCAAGTATTAGAATTCTAAATCACAGCTCATTCAATCAGATCAAACATAAGTTCGGATGGATATAACTCGATTTATGAACTAAGATATTTTACTTATCCTACAATTTCTGATTAGACTTGTGAATTACAAATCAAACAAAAAGATGTCCTACTGTGTGGATTATTAAATATTCTGCAAACTCACAATTCCTTCAAACAATACTACATTGAATCTAAACTAAGTTGTTTACAGAATCACACAATTATCACTATAAACAATAAACACAAATCACGTGAATAGAACATAAAATTACTCACTTCACACTTATAACGAAGTCACCTGATAACGTGAGCAAGGGGGCCCTACCTTCTCGGTCACCAAGTGCTGAAACTATCAACGCTTGTTACTTCAAACCATGCATTCACAATCAGAGAATAATAATTGGAACATAAATGTTCTTCATATATTATCTGGTTATCCTTTTGAACAGTCCCATACATATTTATATAACACTGCTTACTAATATTGTCTCTAACTGATTATGGGATTGTAACCATGAAACTTGTTTTATACAAAACAAAATGATAGCCATCAACTAATCTAGGGCCGCAAGCCACTGAATCAAAACAATATAACAACTTCAACAAGTCTATGCCATTTCAAGATTATACCGAAACTATCTATCAAAAATAGATCACTTTCATGTCGTTCTCTCATTCACATGATCCATGCACCAAGCAATCCTTTCTTCCAAGTACCTGTCCACCTATAGATCCCCTGTTATGGCAATTAAACAATTGAGTCAGTAAATAACCACGGTTTTTGCTCATAATTTTGGTTTTGACTTTTCTTTCATATTTATTGAATTCCCTCTTTCCTTCCTTACCAAATGGTGACAGGAATGACATGGATACCATAGGAATGACAAATAGTGGCAAATTAAGGGTAAAAAAAATAACACATCCTAGCCTCATCATTCCCCCCAACTGAGGGTTTTGCATGTCCTCATGCAAAAGAAAGTATATAAATACAAACCAGATGAAGGAAGTAGTTTTTGTAGATTGCTGGTACCCTCCTGAACCCAATGCTCTTTCAGTTCCTTTACAATCTTTTCATGTTCTTTGACCGTCAGACAAGGTTCTGAAGTAGCAACTGTTTGTTTTTCCTCTGCCTTGAGTTTACTCAACTCTTCTACCTGTAATTTAACAAAAGATTGTGCATCCTGTAGCTATTTCTGAAGTGACTGATTCTCTATTTTTAGCTGAGCAATAGAATCCCTCAATGCCCAAATCTCTTCTCTCTATTTCATCAACAGTCTCTCTTTATCTGTATGCTTCTCAACATAGGTCATGAGAGTAACATTAGTTGAATCCTGCAGATCTTGGTGATCAAAGTTCTCATGACTGGGATCTTTCTGTACACTCTGTATGATTTGGTAAACATTTTCTTCTTGTTCTTTAGTTAACCCTTCTTGTCCTCCGGTATCACATGAATTTCCTTGGTCCTTGCGTATGGACAAGGGTTTAACTAGTAAAGGATTATCATTATTTATTGGATTTTCTGTAAGTATTTCAATACACCCTTCTATGGATGTATTAATTCCAGCATCTTCGAGAATTGTTTCTTCCCCCATGGGTTCATTGATCACATTTTCTTCAAACAAATTTTCACTACATATGTCTTCACCACCATCAGGAGGAATTTCTCCTTCTTGGGTATCTACCAAAGCAGGACTAAGGGGTTCAGATTGTTTAGATTGTTTCTCCTTTTTCCGCCATCGATTGTTGTGTCTCAATTCTCGTTCTTACCCTGTTTCTTAATTACTTCTGACAAAACCTACAAATCCTCGTGAGTGGAGGCTATATGAGCTAGATTCTGGAGCCGATTTTCAGGCTCTGATTGCAGAGCTTCATTCATGTCACCGCGAGGACTGGAGGGATCATCTTGATTCTCCAAGGTTAGCTTCCTCTTGTGGCCAGAGCCAGAGGATTTTTTAGAAGCCACCTTAGCCTTAGCAACTAAGCTACGAGTTTGATAGGGGCTTGGTGTACTAACAATCTTAGAGTATTTCTTAGCCCATTTTTCAGAAGAATGCTTGGCACATTTTTCAGAGACCCTTCATTTTGAAACACTAGGGGAAACACTAGGGTTTTGTTCTGGCTCTACTTGTTCTTCCTCATTCTCAGAAGTATGTTCTTCCTCAACAGGACTATATTCCACCTTACTTACGGGACTACTTTCTTCTTCATTCACAGAGCTATCACCCCTTTGTTCTTCAAAAGAATTTTCCCTATCAGAAGGTTCCTGGTCTAAATCATAACTAACAAAAGAGTCCCAATTACCAAGGGGAGAGAGTTTTTGCAATTCCTTAATAACTAGTAACCTAATGAGCCCATGATGTGCTAGGGCATGACCACGACCTTCTTGAAAATTTTGACTCATACGTTGCAGAGATGAGTAAAGAAAATAGGGAACATTAACAAGCATTCCTCTCCGCAAATGTAACAGTAAGTGGAAATGGTGGGCATACACATAAACATACTTGCCTTACATACTGGATGATGAATCTGGCCACATGTTTCCAATGAGATGGAAGCAAAAGCAATTTAGTGCATTGGCCTGAGACAATGACAATGGATTCCCCTCTGTTAAAAACCTTTTCCGAAGTGGCTTAAGAGCCACTACTTTCTTTGAGATTTCAGGAAAATAATTTTCACCACTGATGGGTAACCCTGAAACTTTGGCTATAGAATCCACTGTGATAGAAATAGTTAACCCATGGACAATGGCTCGACCTTTGGAAAAAATTTCTGCGAATTCCCAAGCAGTGTGTTCATCATAACCTCATAGCCGTTTAAAATACACATCCCATCTAGCTTGCTTAAAGACCTTATACGCCTCTGCATTTTTCGGGTCCCTTAATTCATCCATCATCAAAGGCTCATACCAAGGATGTCATTCTCCTACCATGATTTTAACACAAAGTCCTTTGGAAACCGCCTTACCGCTAACTATGTAGGAAAATGGTGACGGGGCTATAATAGAGTTTTTTCAAAACTTTACCAAAACCACTGTGTGAGAAATAATGATGGAAAGTTACAATCATGAGGGTAAGATAAGATGGACAAGGCAATGATGACAAGGAAAGGCTTTTAAGGGATGACAGAGAGATTATGACAGCCGAGACACATAGACAACACAACGTCCCCCCAGCTAAGCAGCGGACCTATCCACGGGGCATGTCTCCATAGGGTAGAGGAAAATAAAATAGGAAATTAAATAAATAAATGAAAGAAAAACAAAACAAAACCATTACCAAATACCGAGGCCATTGATGACAAGAGATGGCAAGGAGCACCAAGTACAGAGGATGTGACCAGAAGCTGAAGTGGAGCCAGCAGATCGGACGTCACACGAGAGCAAGTAGCCACAAATCATAAAGAAAGATTGCATCTGCAGGCGAAATAAAGAGAGGCACGACCCAGCACATGGAGGATGGGAAACGTGCCTAAGGAAGACACTAGGCTAGCGTGGCATGGACGTGGACGAGGCAAGAAGGACTTCCTACCAGAAAAATGAGAGGAAGAAGAGAGGATGTTCCTGGCCGAAAAATGACAGGAAGGCATAGGAGTCCAAGTCTGAGCAGACAAGGTTGTTGTGTTTGCCATGTGGTGATGGGATTTTTTATTGTTTGATTTAGTTGGATTATTTTATTATTATTATTATTTTTCCATTTTTTTATTTTATTTTATTTTTTCTTTTCTTATTTTTCCTTTTATATATATATATATATATATATATATATATATATATATATATATATATATATATATATATATATATATATATATATATATATATATATATATATATATATATATATATATATATATATATATATTTCTTTTGTTCTTTGACAATAAACGTCAGAGACCCAATTTTCAGTCTATTGCCACCTAGGGGCGTTGAAAAATCGATTTTCACCCCTAAGATTATTTAGCAGTGGATAGCCGCCAGGAAACCGGTTTTCAGCTGGCAACCGGCCAATAGTGCCCATAGGTTTTCACTATCGGATCTTTTATTCTCTTTTGGTTTTTATTTTTTTTTTGTTTATTTTTCATATTCAATTTTGGAGGCCAAAGGGAACCATGGTGAGTTCCTTAGCCACATCAAGAAAGAAGGCTTCCTTTGAAAGAGGTTTTTGATACAGCTTCAAGCGGTGACCATTAACGAGGAGCTTGCATCATTCAGAATCCACAGTGCAGAATTGAATAGCACCCTTATCATATACATGCTCAACTTCGTAAGGTCCCAGCCATCTTGTATGAAACTTGCCTTTGAAATCCTGAAATCAGGAGTCATACAAGAGTGCCCAATCCCCAGGTTGAAAGGATCGTTGGCAAATATGTCGATCATGCCATAGAGCCTGCTGCTTCTAGATGACCTCTGTGTGAAAGAGTGCATCCTAACGGAACTCATCTAAAGAGTGTAGTTGGGCAATGCGGTCCTTCTGGGCATCAAAGAGACTTAGGCCGAGTTGCGACGTAGTTCGTAGAGTCTTAATTTCAAACTCGATCGGAAGAACTGCCTTCTTACCATAAACAAGTTTGTAAGGGGTCAGACCAGTAGTGGTCTTCCACGTCGTGCGGTAGGCCCATACAACTTCATGAAGCCGCATAGCCCAATCACACTTATGAAGAGCAACCATCTTGGTAAGAATGTTCTCTAGCTCTTTGTTGGTGACTTTAACTTGTCCATTAGCTTGGGGATGGTAAGGAGTGGACTTCCGGTGATGGATCTCATATTCTTTGACTAGAGCAGCAATAAGTTCTGAAGTAAACTGTGGTCCTTGGTCTGTGGTTATCTCCCGAGGCACACTGAACCTAGTGAAGATCTCCAAGTATAGGAAATCAGCCACCTTGGTATCTTGTGCATGCTGTAGGGTGACAACTTCAACCCACTTGGTGACATAATCGGTGCAAACGAGAATGTATTCCTTGTTCCTTGAAGGTGGATTGATAGGACCCACAAAATCAGGGCCCCACTTCTTGAAGGGTTCTATGGATAGCTGAGGGTGTAGCGGCATCTCATCGGAGCATGTAGGACAACCCATCCACTGGCACTGATCGCAATGATGAACATATTGCTTACAATCCTTATGGATTGTAGGCCAATAATATCCAGTAGTGAGAATCTTCTAAGCAGTCCTTTGAGCAACAAAGTGTCCTCCACATGGTTCAGTATGGCAAGCTCGAAGTATATCAAAGACATCCTCCTCAGGTACACAACGTCGCATGATGTTGTCTATGCTAGTACAAAATAGTAAACCATTAATCCAGGTATACTGTCGACTGAGACCCACCAACTTGCAACATTCATGAGGAGAAAAGTGAGGAGGGAACTTGCATGTGACCAAGTAGTTGGCAATATGAGCAAACCAGGGGCTCTGTGTGGAGATCGCAAAGAGGTGTTCATCTGGAAAGGTGTCATCAACTGGAGTGGGCTCATTGTCCGACAGCTGCAACCTGGATAGGAAATCTGCAACCACATTTTCTCGACCAGGCTTATGAAGTATAGTGACATCAAATTCTTGTAATAAAAGCAACCACCTAATGACTCTGCCAGTGACTACTGGTTTATTCATTAGAAAGTGAATTGTCGAATGATCTATATGAACAAACACTTTATATCCGGTAATATGATGATGAAATTTATTAATAGCATAAACAATAGCTAAAAACTCCTTTTCAGTTACCATATAGTTTACTTCTACGCCTGTGAAGTTCTTGTTGATGTAATAAATAGAATAAAAGAGATTGTCTTCTTTTTGTTCAAGCATTACGCCCATAGAAGAGTCAGAGGCATCGGTATGGATGTGAAATGGCAACTCCCAATTTGGACCTCTAATGACTGGGGTGGTCACAAGCTTGGTTTTAATAGTCTCGAAAACCTCCTGACACTCAGGCGTCCAAGAAAACACTCAGGCATCCAAGAAAAGACAACATCTTTAGCTAAAAGAGCAAACAAAGGAGAGGCAATCTTGCTAAAATTTTGAATAAATCATCGGTAATACCCAACATGGCCAAGAAAGCTCCTAACATCTTTTGGACTGGATGGTGTAGGTAGGTCTTGAATTGTCTAGACCTTTTTAGGATCAACTTGAATACCTTTAGAAGAAATGAAATGTCCTAACACAATGCCCTTAGTCATAAGAATGTGACACTTTTCATGACTTAAAGATAGATTAGTATCTATACATCTTTTAAGCACTTTCTTTAAGTTTGCTTTTGCCTCTTCATAAGTATTGCCATGAACTATAAAGTCATCCATATACACTTCTACACAATCATTCACAAGGTCAGCAAAAATACTTAGCACAACTCGCTGAAAGGTAACTGGGGCATTACATAATCCAAATGGCAACACATTGTAGGCAAATGTCCCCCATGGACAAGTGAAGGTGGTCTTATCTTGGTCTTCAGGTGCTATAAGGATCTGATTATATCCATTAAATCCATCCAAGAATGAGAAGAATTGTTTCCCTGCAAGAGTGTCCAAAACTTGATCAATAAATGGTAATGGAAAATGGTCCTTTTTAGTTGCTTTATTTAAAGCTCTATAATCGACACAAATACACCACTTTCCATTTTTCTTCAATACCACTACTAGAGGAGATACCCACCTGCTATCTAAAATAGGATAGATGAAACCAACATTTAACAATTTTTGTAGCTCCTCCTTGACTATGTCCCGCAAAACAGGGTTAAGTCTTCGTTGTGGCTGTCTAACAGGACGACTCTCTTCCTCAATGTAGATGTGATGTGTGCAAGTGTCGAGATGGATACCACGCATATCTTGGTACTCCCAAGCAAATGCAGCTTTATTGTCCCTAAGCATGGTAATAAGGTCCTTAATCTGTTCTGGACTTAACTGTGGATTAATATTAAGGGTATGACCTAGTAAAATCTCCATAGGTTGTGACTATATAGGGGAATCCAAAGCTAACACTTGTGATGAACCATGACTTTCTAAAGATAGTAATGGACTGTACAAACACTGGTGAGGTAACAATTGATATAATATGAAAAAGTATTGAATGGACCAAGAACCACCTACTAGAGGAAAACTTCCAAAGGGACAACTAGTAGTTATATGGGAGGGAAAAACCAAGCTGTCTAAAATGTCATTCGACCCGTACCTATTCTGAAGAAAATTAACAAGAAGGTTATCCTCTATGGGTTCTTCAAAATCATATGCTTGTTCAATAGTTAGGACCGGTAAGGAATCTTCCAAGTCACTATAAACCCAAATAGGATCTTATGTTTCTAACAAGGGTTGAGCAGGTGGATATAGTGTTATTTGCTTAGTTTGTTCTCCATTAGAGATAACCATATTACCTGACTGATAGTTGATAAAAGCATTAGCAGCAGCTAGCCAAGGTCATCCTAAGATTAAGGGATATCCCCCCAGCTTAACTTTCGGCTGCAAGATCATAAAGTCAGTTGTAAAATCCCATGAATCAATAGAAAGGACCACATCTTCAATAACCCCTTCAGGCTTGACCAGTGAACGATCAGCCATCTGGAGAACTGTAGGTGTGGGCCTAAATCCTTCAAGAGATAATTTTGTTTTGGTCTCATTAGTCATCACATTAATTGCAGCACCCAAATCCACAAGTGTATTAGGTATAGTAATCTTACCAATGCTTACTTGGATGACTGGGCTTCCGGGATCTGCATATTTGGGAATTGTCAAATTGCCAAGCATAAGATCTGCCAATTGCCCAATAACTTGAACAGTTTTGGGATCTTCTTTCTTCTTTTGCCTTCGTGTACATAACTCTCAAACTGTTTTATTATACACCGGAATATCCTTGATAGCCTATAACAAAGGAATCTTAATGTTAACATTGTGGAGTTCATTAATGAGATCGAATTCGGTTTGTGTAGGTTCCTTTTGTACAGGTTTAGAAAGCAACCGGTCAGGAAATGGAGGTTCTTTTTCAGACTCTGCTTCAGGCTCTTCATTTATTTATGTGATTGTGGGACCTTGGAGGGCTTTTCCCGACCTCAATTGTACTCCTTCCAGTTCTACTGTATTAACTAGATAAGTGGGATGCCACCTCATTATTATACATGGGTTGGGATGGCTTATTATTAGGATTGGGATTTGGTTGAGTGGGCATTGATGTTGGCTTTGGTGGTTGTGGTGGGTTAGGTAGCGGATTAGAGGAGGATGATGGAATAGGTGGAAGGAATTGTTGTGGTTGTTGATAAGGATTTATTAAAGGTGGAGGTGGAAATTGAGTTTGAGGTGGATAGGGTTGGGGGTATGGTTGTGGATATGATGTAGGTGGTGGTGCATGTGGCCTCCATGCCTGTTGCCACAGTTGAGTTTCGAACTAGTAATTTTGGGACCACTGAGGATAGGATGAAGGTTGTTGCTAGCCCCCATACCATGTATTTGAATTGGGGAAGGTTTGACTTTGACTAAGAAAATACTCATTAGGGAAACCTGGCTGCATTGCTCTTGGTGGAAAAGGACGTCGTGGGGCCATAAAATATACAGGTTCCTCAACATATTCCATACTAGCTAGTCCTTCTAGAAAAGGTCTTAAGGTAGAATGCTTACTTGCCTCCTCTAGGGATGAAATATTTGTTCTATTATATGGACAATCCTTAGGACCATGCTTTTTACGACATGTAGGACAATATACTGCTAAAGCCTTTTCTACTTCTTCCTATTTCCTGCGGGTATACAAAGTGTCTATCTATTTTCCCATATGATTTAATAAATCAATTTTAAGATCCTCAAGTAGATTACCTATTTCGCATTTTGAAATACCTGATACTCCTCCTGAAGTAGGCAACCTACTGGAGTGACTCCTTAGGGGACGTTGAGACCTGGAGTAATTCCTGCAAATTTCAATAATATCATCAAAACTCAATTTTGAAATATTTCCTTTACCCATTAAATTTAAAGCATCCATAGTCTCATCCCTTATTCCTCTAAGAAATAACATTTTAGTAGTGTCAGGAGTGAGTCCTGGCTATCTTGATCATTGAAGACTGAATATGAAACGTTCTAGGTAATCTTCCACGGATTCATCCTCCTTTTGGTTCATGTGAAAGACTTCATCCCACATGTCTTTGGTTTTGCAGTAATCTTGATATTTGTCCATAAACAACCATTTCATCCCATCCCACGTTCGGATGTTTCGCAAGCTCATAAACCATCGCAATGATGCATCCTTGAGTGTAGCTGGAAATAGTTTAAGCTTTTGAGCATCATGCCTATAATCATAGTTGTTACATAAGACTTCAAATTCAAACAGAAATATGTTAGGATCTTCAATAGATAAACCACAGAAAATAGGTAATGCAGAATGAGGAATGTTTTTCATGGGGGTGTCCTCATCCAGGTGTTCAATGGGGAACTCAAATGCAATAGGTTCTTTGTTTACTAATGCCCTTTCATTATTATTACCTTGGTTTTGACCTCTCAAGTGTCCACCCAAGTTTTCCCCATTATTATTATTAGCATCACCCATGATGTCTATTGCCCAAGGAGTATAAACAACTATAGTTGGCTTGTTATTTACCAAAGATGAACCTGCTCTTAAGTCGTAGGACTCGTTGAACTATTTGGCAACCCTTTGATATGCTTCCTCTAAGGACTCTAGAGATTTCTCCACTGGAGCCTCTACAAGAGTAGACTCAATGGCACATTTTTCTAGATCTGGTTCACTAGACATGTCTTTCAATGGACCATCAACTTCTTTATTGTCTTTGACTTCCCCTTTCGGTTGTATTTCTTGTTGCAAGTTCTCTTTCTGTATTTGTTTCCCTTTGAAAGATGTTTGAGGACTCAAAAGTTTGGACTTACTTTTTGATTTTTCTGAAGTTGACTCTTGCTTCTTAACAAATCTACCTTTACTATCTCTAGCTCTATTCATGCACCTAGATGAATTACTATAATGCAAACCTAAGGTACTAGCTCAAGCAAGGTCAACAATTGTTCAAGCTTTCACTAAGGTGCATTGTTCCTATCTTAACTTACTACGGCTTCACGCCTTTAATACCTCTCCCTGGCAACGACACCAAAAATGTAGGGTAAAACTATGGTCTGATTCTTTGGATTAACTTAGGACTAATTTGATGCAAGCACCCTCAGTTACACCTAAAAGTGTCAATCTAGGATTCGTAAACTGATGAGAGGTATAGCAGCTATTTTCTCAAGGGATGAAGATAGTATGTTAAGTGATTATGAATGCATTTCTAATTTACACGCTTATTCCAAGAACAAATCTAAGGCTCATTCACTAACAAATTAAATCTCACACTTAAAATATTTAAACTTAAGTCACACACTTTCAATCAAGTCTCTTTACTTAAACACCTACCTTATAAACACCAACTTAGAACATTCAACTGTGTTTTGCTTAGCAATCTAGGAGTGAAAATAAGATGGTTCTGCTTCCTGTCACGGTAGTGATAGGAAGTGGAACAGTATGTAAGAATACCAGAATTACAGCCTATTGATTTAAATTTGTATTTGTCCAAGTATCAGAATTCTAAATCACAGCTCATTCAATCAGATCAAACATAAGTTCGGATGGATATAACTTGATTTATGAACTAAGATATTTTACTTATCCTACAATTTCCAATTAGACTTGTGAATTACAAATCAAACAAAAAGATGTCCTGCTATGTGGATTATTAAATATTCTGCAAACTCACAATTCCTTCAAACAATACTATGTTGAATCTAAACTAAGTTGTTTACAGAATCACACAATTATCATTATAAACAATAAACACAAATCATGCGAACAAAACATAAAATTACTCACTTCACACTTATAACGAAGTCACCTGATAATGTGAGCAAGGGGGCCCTACCTTCTCGGTCACCAAGTGCTGAAACTATCAACACTTGTTACTTCAAACCATGCATTCGTAATCAGAGAATAATAATTGGAACAGAAATGTTTTTCATATATTATCTGGTTATCCTTTTGAACAATCCCATACATATTTATATAATACTGCTTAGTAATATTGTCTCTAACTGATTACGGGATTGTAACCATGAAACTTGTTTTATACAAAACAAAATGATAGCCATCAACAAATCTAGGGCCGCAGGCCACCGAATCAAAACAATATAACAACTTCAACAAGTCTATGCCATTTCAAGATTATACCAAAACTATCTGTCAAAAATAGATCACTTTCATGTCGTTCTCTCATTCACATGATCCATGCACCAAGCAATCCTTTCTTCCAAGTACCTGTCCACCTATAGATCCCCTGTTATGGCAATTAAACAATTGAGTCAGTAAATAACCATGGTTTTCGCTCATAATTTTGGTTTTGACTTTTCTTTCATATTTATTGAATTCCCTCTTTCCTTCCTTACCAAATGGTGACAGGAATGACAAATAGTGGCAAATTAAGGGTAAAAGAAATAACACATCCCAGCCTCATCACAACTCCATTATTGGTTTCATCTACTGGTATACTAACCCTTCTGGTTAAACTCTCAAATTTTCCTCTCATAAACCTTGCATTCTTCTTCTCTTCCGGTGAACTATTCAGTGAGGCAGCACTCTTGCTAACCTGCCTCATGCACATCTTCATCAGATGGGGAGTCTTCTTCATTTGCACCTTGTGCATATTACCAGTGAACATTCAGAATGGTAAAACCTCATGATGAGTCCATGTCATCAACCCTCAACAGACTCTATCTTCAGTCAGGCCATTTTCCTCTATCTGCATTTGCTCAGCCTTGCCTTCTCCCTGATCAGCTCGGACCACATTGCAATCAGTTTGTTAAAGTGAGAAACTCATCACTCTTCATCTGTACCAGCATCTCAACATGCCTTCTCAATCTGTCCAGTGCATATCCTTGATTTCATGCACTTGAGGCATTCCTTTGATTAACCAGTAGACCCGGTGTGAGCCTTCAAAATACCTACCTTTGCCTCTTCTTCCTTATCTCTCATGATTATGATGCACACTATGCATAATAAGAGATAAGATCCACTTACCGGTTGGAGTGAGTCCATCTCATCTACATCTTGCAGTGCACTCATGTGGCTTCCCTGTTTGTGTAGCAAACCTTCAAACAGGCACATGTGATCCGGTGTTGGCACATTCATTGTCAGTTATCTCCTCACATGGTGACTGCATCTTCATCTGGTGGGATTCCTACTATTCTTCAACCTCACAACATACTGGTGACCCGTTATTCTTCTCCTCTGGCATTGATGTGATTTAGGTAACATTCTGCCTCTTCATCACGAACAACAGCTCAAGCACCTTGCTCATCCTACTTGTACATTGGTCATGACCTTTGTAGGCTGACAACCACTCACTTGGTTGAACTGACTTCTCCATGTCAACACATCACTTACCAGTTGACATCCTTTCCTTACCGGTTATACACTGTACCAATACCGGTAACCTTACTATTCCATTCACACAGGTCAGGCACTAACTTGTGTACCGGTGACACCAATGATGATTCCTCTGAATGAAATTCTCTTGCTTACCTTACTGGTATTCTGCAACATAAGGTGATATCAAGGATATCTCATCTTGTACTCCTACATGATAGTGTTGTGCATACATCTCTCATACCAGTAGTCATCCCATACCGGTTGCATTCTTGTATACTGGTTGACATCAATGACAACACAATGCCAACAATTTAACCCTAAATAGGAGCTCCCGAATCATGTACCAGTGTGGATTCATTTACCTCATTTTCCAGTGGAATGTTGTCAAGAGGATGTGTTGCATATGCTAGCTTCACTGCTTGGGAATCTTGTTGGATCCTCAATGCAAAGCTTGGGGAGAAAGGTAGTGACTTTTGCTTTCATTTGTGTTGAAATTGATCTTAGTAATCCTCTTTTAGATGCTATAGATATGTGTGTGGGCTCTTACTCTTGGGTCCAACAACTTGATAATGAGACTTTACCTTTCATGTGTCGTCTATGTCATGAGTATGGTCATTTGCAACACAAGTGCCCTAGGTCTAAATCAGTTGAGCATCAGCCTTAATAGTTGTCCCATAACCTTGATGGGGCTGATAAAGGAAAAGCTCCCATGTCTAGCGTGGTTGTGGGTGTTGATGGTTTTTTCCTAGTTAAGACAAAGAATAGGAACCGAGGTCAGAAGAGGTCTTTGTAGGAGAGTCAGGAGGAGAACACCTTTAACAAATTTGAAGCCATGGATGACCATAGCCAGCAAGAGGTGAATCTGGGGATGATTTCTTTGGATCATAGTGCAGTTGGGTTGATGCCTGATAGTGTGAACTTGGATCCTACCCAAGGTCTGCAGGAGGTTGGAAGTCAACAGATGGAGATGGATTAGTGGGTATTGGCTTAGAAGGGACCCATATCTAGTGCTGAAGTGAAGATGGTTGGTGGGGATGTTTCTCCTACAACAGAGAAATTGGACTCTGTTGGGGTTAAAAGTAATAAGATCTCTTTACATTTGGGTCTTCTTCAGAAAGACATTAAGAAAGAGCAACAGAGAAGAGTTCAAAGGTTGGCAAAAAGAAGGACTTGGATAAGATTAAATTGATGGGGGGGAACTTCGTTGAGTCAGGGTCAGTAAAGACTCTGGATTCTCATTTTTCTAATCCCTCAAAATGATTGTGCTTTCTTGGAATGTGAGGGTCTTGAACAGTGGCCCTAAACAAAAATTTGTTCAGGAATTGATTAGGAGTCATTCTCCTGATGTCCTTTTATTGCAAGAAACTAAATTATCTATGGAAAGTATGTTGTGTCTGGTGCCTAAGCTATGGGGGAGAGGTGAATGTTAATGTATTGGGACATTTGGCTCCTCTAGAGGTGTGGCTTGTCTTTGGAACCTCTTGAGGATTCATCCTATATGGTGGGTTTCTTCCAGATCATCTTTATTTGGGGTTGCCTCTAGTCTTGAGGCTGGGGAAGATATCTTGTTTACTAACATTTATGCCCCCACTGATCTTCAGGGTAAGCAAAATTTGTGGTCTTATATTTCTGTTATGAAAGGGTTTTTTCCTTTTCATCCATGGATTATGGCAGGTGATTTCAATGCCATTTTAGAATTGAGTGAGAAGAAGGATGGTGTTATGTGGTAGGAGCCTTCTTCCTTCCTTCTTTGAGATAGTATATCAACCTTGAATCTTGTTGAAATCAAGCCCGGTAATGGTTTGTTCACTTGGAACAAGAGGAGAATAGGGGAGTATTGGATTGCGGAGAGGCTAGATCGCTTTCTGGATTCTATTTTTTGGGTTGGTGGGGGATGGTCTACATGCTCCGATATTTTAGTTTGGAAAGGTTCAAACCACTAGCCCATCAAATTGGTGTCCTCTTCTTCTTGAGTTGCTCGCATTCCTTCATTCAAATTCTAGCTTATGTGGTTACAAGATTCTTTTTTGTAGGTTCATGTTACAAAGTGGTGGAAGAAAGGGAGGCCAACCTTTGGCATTGCCATGTACACTTTTGCGAAGCAGCTACAATTTGTAAAGTTTCAGCTTAAACGGTGGAATCATCAGTATTTTGGTAATATTTTTCATGCTAAGACAATGGCTGAATTAGAGTTGAATGGAATTACAAGAGAGATTAGATAGCATGGATTGTTAGAAGTCTTGCTTAGGGAGGAAGTCAGGGCAGTCAAGGATTTAGAGGAGTGGGAGGATAGGGAGGAAATCTACTGGAAACAAAGAGCTCATATTGATTGGATTCAAGTGGGGGATAAGAATACTGTGTTCTTTTTCAATTCAGTGAAAGCAAGAAAACATGGCAATTCCATCCTTGTGCTAGTTAATGATAGAGGTGAGCAGTGTTTATCCTTGTAGGAGATTTCTAGGGAGTCTATGTAGTATTTCCAATCCCTCTTTAGTGAGGATTCTCAAGGGGATTCAGAGGAGGAAAATTAGGTTCTTGCTTGTATTCCTTCTCTAGTTACTAGGGAGATGAATGAGCAGCTTATGGGACCTATTTTGTTGGACGAACTTGAGAGGAATATATTTCACATGAAGAAGGGGAAGGCAACCGCTAGCAGTGGAAGAGACAAAGGTCACAAATAATCTTGTAGTTCTCCATTTGTTAGCTTATATGCAAAACATGCAACCTTTGTTGTGATTACGGTTCAAACTGAGATCTCACTGTAAATCATGAAGCAAACATAAGTTATGCACTAACACCCCCCCTTAAGTCTAACTAAGGAGAGATAGGAGAGATATGATCCTAGCAAAAGATGGTCTTTTTTGGACCTGTAAGAGGGGGGAGGGGGTTCTTTTTGGGTTCAATTATTGGGATGATTATCCCCCCATTATTGATCAGTTTCCTAATTTAGTGAATCTTTGCCAGAGGTTCCTGGAGGCAGGGTGATCTAGAGTGAGAGACTTTAAGTCTATTTATAGGTGTGGACAAATGGAGATAGTGCAGTGGAAGGTTCCTAATGAATGGTTGGTTGTTGATATGGAGGAAGACTGTGCTGAGCTTCATGGAATTTTGGCTAGTAGACACTATAGTTCCCTTAAGGATAGGGATAGACTTTCTTGGTCCCCGAATCCTAAGGGTGTTTTTACTATTGCTAGGGGATACCAAGAGTTGTTGTTTCGTCACTTGGAGGGGAGGGAGGTACACTGGTGAAAATATGTTTGGAACAATGTCTCTTGGTTGAAGTGTAACTGGTTTTCTTGGACTTTGGCTTTGAATAGATGTCTAGCTTGGGACAATATTCGCAAGTGTGGGTTCCACAGGCCTTCCATTTTTTTTTTATGTGGTAATGGAGAGGAAGATTCCTCTCACCTATTCTTCAGATGCCCTTTCTCATTGCTTCTTTGGCATTATTGGTGGGGGGTGTGGAAGCACCCCTGTGTTCACGCAGATTATTTGTTGGAGTTTTGGAGTAATTTGGGTAGGCCTCCTATTTTGTCCTCTTTTCTCTAGACTGTATGGCACATTGGGCCCATTTTTCATACTTTGGCAGATCTAGCTAGAGAGGAATAGGAGGATTTTTAGGGAAGTCAAACTGTTAGTTCAGCAAGTGTGGAATAGAATCATTGGCTTGATCCAGGAGATAGTGGAAGCTAAATGTGAGGTGAATTTTCCTCTGGATAGAGGAGAGGCTGATATTGTGAGTAGGTTGGGTTTGTAGGATATGTCTCCTATTTCAGCTTATGTTAGGAGAGGTAAACGTGCTAAGAAGAAGGTTCAAAGGGTGGGAAGATGGTTGCCTCCTCAAGATGATTTTATTAAAATTAACACCGATGGCTCCTCTCAGGGTAATCCAGGTCCTGTTGGGATTGGGGGTATTGGTAGGGATTGTATGGGGGTTGTGGTTTTCTTCTTTTCAATTCATAAAGGGCAGCAGTCTAATAATTTTATGGAGGCACTTGCAATTTTCTATGCCCTGGAGCGTGCATATGAGCTAGGGTGGCGTAAGGTTATTTGTGAATCGGATTTGCAGATTATTGTTAATCTGTTGATTGAGCAAGAAGGTGAGTGGGCTTAATTAGCAGTTGGTAGGGATTGTGCACCAGATTTTGCAAATTAGTGCTATGATGGAGAGGGTGTCTTTGAGCCACATTCCTCGTGAATGGAATAGATCTATGGATTGTTTGGCTAAGCGGGCTTCGGAACATGGTGATGCTTGGAAAGTTGAGGGTTGGGAGCATCTTTCCCTAGATTATTGTCAGGACTTGCATTTGATCTTTGCTGAGCATATGGATAGTTATGAAGTTGGATGATTTTTGGCTGGGTTTGCTGTTCTCTTCTGGGGCCGTGTGGCTCTAGTTTTCTAGTGTAATGTTGGTTTATGATTATTAATAAAGCATTTACCCCTTTATTCAAAAAAAGTAGTATCCACATCTTAGAGCAAGAGGTTCCCATGGTGTATTGAAGGTTGTTTTATGTTTTAATCTTTTAGTATTATTTGTATTTGATTATACTTTATAAATTATCCGTGAGAGATAACATGTCCTACTACTAAATTAACAATCATGCTTGTCTTGAGTAAAGGGAAGACATGTTCAAGAGTCAATCTACATACAAATACCAACAATCTTTTTGTTGACAAGGATAATGTTGGAGATCCATAGGAACTAGTCAATGGGTCAAATAAATATGTCTATAATGTGATGATCGAATATGAAAAAATGGAGTAAATTCATACAAAACAAATCATTCAATCCAAATAGCATATATGCCTCTAACTAGAGCATGAAAGGAAACACAAAATTAAATCATACAAAACAAAAAACAATAAGTATACCTTCCATTGGTGTATGAGATTACTCCAAGATGTGTGGATATGATGATTGATTGATATGTCAATTATTCTCTCTTGAAAGTTGCTAAAATGAACAACGTGTACTAAGGAAGAATAATTTGCTTATGATTGTATTTTGGAGGAGGATTGTTAGATAAATAAGGTTCATTTAACTATTTAAATAAAATTTATTTAATTAATTAATGATGGGAATTATCTCAATAATTAAATTAAAAAATTATTCAAATATTGATGGTTGGATAAATTATTTTAATTAATTAAACTTAATTAGTCGAGGGCAAGGATTTGTTAGCTAGATTAATTAAAATCTAGAGCTAGTTGGAATAATTAAATCGAATTTGATTTGATTATTTATGATGGAAGTATTAATTAGCCAAATAATTAATGAAATAATTCATGGTGGGACAAAATTCATGATAAGACAATGTGGGCAAATCTAAAGCTAATTAAGAGTGTTGGAATATTAATCCTAATTGTTATGAAATTGATTTGTCATGTAGGATTGGTATAATACATGCATGCATGATTAAAATTTTGTCAACCTAAAACAATGTTCTCCTTCACCTCTCAAATCTTTGAAATCTGTCAAGGTGGTGTCTAGAGACACCATTTAGGATTTTACCAACTTGATAAGTGAATGGGTTGTTCTAGTAAAATCCCTTGCTAGATCAAATTAAAAATGATGAGATGGATCAAGTACCACATTAATTCGCATGCAAATGGCCTATATGATGGAAATTTGATTCCTTTATTCCCCTTGATAAATGAAACATGCTCTAATTATCATGTGATGTCTCTCTCTAATTAAATGGAAATTGAATCTCTTTAAATATAATGGCATGCCACATGAAATGCATACTAGGCTAGTTCATTGTGAATAGTAGAAAAGTGCAAGAGAGTCTGAATTCAAATTTGAAATTCCTTGGGATATGAGGATCATTCCCATGCTGCTCAAGATTGACCTAAATCAATCCTATCACAAAAAACATTTCTAGGGATAAGGTGGCGACCTCAAAGTTAGGGAATGAATTAATAAGGATGAGTAGGTAGTAAATATATATGATAATAAGAAAAACATGGATGGGTGGGGATAGGGTCATTAGCAAAATTTAATACAAGAGTATGCATCATGTCAATATATTATAGTATTAAGAAATTTCCATCAAGGTGGGCACAAGACCAAATGGGAAATGATATGGGTATTCTAATTTCACCATTACACTATTACCATTTTAATAAGGTATCCTTAGATTGTGTGTGATCTCATGTTTTTTATAAAAGGGTAACAATGTATTAGTAAAATTTGCACATCTATGTCATTTCTCATTTAGTTTTATACTAACTTGAGGAGACTCTTTAACACATAGACATATTGAAAAATAGAGTAATTCTATGGAAATTAAGATCAATTTCCTTATGCTATCCACGTACTCTTTACATATATTCCTATACACTTACCCATCATTTGTACGTTTACAAATATCCATTCATTTGATCTATCTCCTTATTCATCATACCAATGCACACACTTACTTCCATGCACATCTTACCACTATGGTTTAGCTCCTTTCATGTATTGACAATAGTTTATGGTCGTGAGAACATTCTCATGGCCATGGATTTATTTTGCTAAAACTTAAAAACTTAAATTCAAAAATTTAGTTAAATCTCTTCTTGCCTAGGGCTAGCTAAACATAAGTTTTATGTTGTTTTTTCTAATTTTAATATATGTTAATTTATTTATTTTTTACTTTTTTCCTTCTTTCTTTTTTCTAATTAGTTGTTTGTATTCTTTATTATTGAAACCCTTGTCTTTTTTCTTTTATTTTCAATTTTTATTTTGGCACCCTTCCTTCCTTGATCTTTGTGCCTCCTCCCTCTCTCTGTTTAGAAATCCTAGTTTGCTTCTTGGATATTTTTCATCTTTTTTTCTCTCTAACAATTAACATACTTATGATGGATAAAAAGGTATGATCCAAAATGTTGATGCAAAAAATTTAGACACAATCTAATTTGAAAGCAGCTAATTATTATCACATGGAATATGAAAACTTAATGTTTGCAATAAATTTTTTATGTATTAATATACCCATTTATTAAAATTCATTTATTGCATTCACTTAATTATCTAATATCTCTAGGCATTCCAAGGAATACCATTCTCATTTTCATACACACTTCAACTAATGCACTAAAAAGAATATGGTTTTACACAAGCATTCTAGGAGCATGTATGGTTAAACATTGTTAACATATATTTTATAAATATTGTCACAAGCTGACCCAAGAGAACATGTTCCTTTCTAACATAATGATACCCCACAAAAAGTATTGGGAATATTCCTAGCTCATAGATATTATAAAATACTATAAAAAAAACATAATTGAGAAAAAAAGAAGAAAATAAGTTTGTGGATCACATGAAACAAGTTCATGGGTATATGATAGATCCATGATCATAGATTCATCCCTAAGCTCTAAACTTGCTCCTACATAGTGGAAACAAAGTATTTTGGTGATAATGAGTTTGAGATTCCCTATTTATAATTGTGTAGTATATTAGATTCAAATCCACACCAAATTTATGTACATTCCTCAATTATAAAAACTAAGTACCCTTATTTCTATTTACATTGCTCATATTTATTATTGGAGCATTTTAATTTAAGCCTTTTAGCATGACAAATGAAGGTTATGATCCCATAAGAAAGTTAATAAAAAAAGTAGGACAAATCTTTATTAGAAGATGGTCCCACCCTCCCTACCTTATAGACATTATCCCAAATGCCTAGTATAATGTCTTCATCTATGATAATTCTCACATCCATCTATGAGATGTCAATAATTAGATGTATTTAAGTCCTACTTCCTTTTATATCATTATTAAGTATTTCTTCCTATTGTCATTCCTTGCAACACAAACCATGTCTATTGCGGTTCACCTCCTTGGTTGTTCTAGTAAGCTAGTTGCAATAGATCAAATATCAATATGACTTCAAGAAGTTAAAGGGAGAATTCTCCTTCGAATAAGAAGGGAAATCTCCTTCTAAAATGAAAAAAAAAAAAAAAAAAAAAAAAATCATGTACTTTCTATTTACAATCTTTATTGTGTTTTTGTGGGATGTTTCATGCTCGTGTTGAATAAAACTAAATGTAATATTCTTTTGGATTTACTAAGGGAAAAATGTCTTATAAGCTTTTTAACTAGAGATGGTTTTTTTTTTAATATTTTTCATTGAAAATGAATTCTATGGCAACATGCTTGCATAATCCAACTAAAAGCAAAGGAGTTATAATGTAAGTTCATGTATAAATAAGTAAAAAATGGTAGCAACATTCAAAGATAGAAGAGATCAAACTAACATCTACTACATTGATCAAGTTTTAATTTATAAAATCAAAATAATGTGTTGAAGAAAAAACACTTTCAAAAAGAAGCAAAATAAGTATACTAAATATTGTTGAATGAATAACAAAATTTGGAATGACAAACATGAATATTTAGTGAATGGTAATTTCAAGTTGGGAATGAGAATTACCATTGCTATAACCAAGTCTAGAATGGCATTTATAATGTTTAATAATAACTGCATAAAAATAAAAAATTTCTAATCTAGTAATGATGGCTTGCATAAACATACAATTTCTATTGCAAAACATCCTATCAACTATTTTTAACTCTAAAGCACATGATTTCTAGATAGACCAATGATTTGAAACAATTACAATCCCTTAATGCTCACATACCTCACTTGACAAGATAGACTCTAACTAAAAATATGGAACTCTAAGAATAGTAGAAATTACAAATTATGGATCCTAGAGTATGCATGCTCTTATCTTAAAAATAATGATGGATACAAATAGAATGGACTTCACTAGATAGACATATTTGGAGTTAACTTTGGTGAAATTTTCATTTGTGTAGACAAAATCTTTTAAAAAATCTCTAAAACATTAAAATGATAAGGACTTAATTTAATGTTTTCTCGAATCTAAACAAATCTCATTGATTTTGTTGATCTTGACACCAATTTATCATGAAAATTCACCACTTTGAATAATTTTAATACCAATATTTATCATGGTCTCCATGAATAACCCATTCATGGACATTGAAAATTAACATACACTTTCCTACTACTTATTTCTATTCCTTCATTGAATCAATTAAATAGTTTTATTATTTCATTAAGCTAATTATGTCTCACTTCTTTAAATTCAAATTTGAAATTTACCCTTTGCCAATGTGGTTATAATTAATTAAATAATCTTTATCTTTTCTCGCTAATTAAATATTTTTTAATTATTCAATTGATCCATTACCCCTTATTTCTCTATTTCACTATAAATAAATAATTATTATAATTATTTAACTAGTTAATGTTTCCTCTATAGTTTAACAAATGATTATAATTTATTTAATTATTCATCTCCTATAGTTCTTCAAAAACTAAATAAAATTAATATTTTATTTATTCTATCCTTGCACATGAATTAAATAATTTTAATTATTTAATTCCTCTAACCTCCCAGTGACTTGTCCACACTCCTCTTACAAGCATCTCCTCCACTTCTTCCATCTCCCATTATGCCTTTTTCATCTTCAGCCTCCATTTTCGCTCATTTAGTCTAAATTGTTGATCTCCTTCAAATTCGAACTCCACTATTGATCTATTTCCCTCTCAATCAACAAATTCAAATTTCCTTCTGCATTATTTCTTTAACCATAATCTTTGAGTTTTTCTATTATCTAATATCACTTGTGCTTTTGGATTTTTGAGAGAAACACTACCACCATTCCAAAAAAGGCTTCAAAGTACAATGGAGATAAGCATAATTGGTGCTTGAAGGTATAATATGTTTGTTGTTTTCTCATTTATTGCACTCATCCTCACATGCTTCATTGGTAGATTAAAGTTTGTTGGTTGACAGATTTTCCACCTAACTCTATATTATTTCGCCCATGGAGGTGGCAAATGAAACTAATAGTTGAGCTAGTGTAATGATAATTTACACCCACTTTGCTTACTTTACAAGGCGCAACTACCTTCTAATAATATACAGAGAATAAATTCAATGTACGCTTTTAACTAGAAAGAAAATAAGGCAGATCTTTTAACCAAAAATATTTTAAAGGTGAAAAATCATAACAAAGTTATAACTGAAAATAATGCAAAGATCCTATATCAAATTACTAAGATTCATAATATCCAAAACATCACCATTCTATTTGTTCAAAGCCAAAATATTCACAACAATGTGCATATATTAGTTTTCATAAAATCATCTAACAATCATCAAGGAAAGATAACCCAAATAGCCAAATATTCAATAGAAGAAGAAAAATCAATCCATCAACCACAACTCAAAGTTTATGAGTTATGAATTTACATTCAGATTTATTTTATTCACATGCATTTGAAAAAGTCATCAAGTCTATGGAAATATAACCAAAATATCCCTTTCATAAGAATACATCCAACATATATAGATATCATGTCTAACTATCTTTAAACTAACAACCTCTTAAAGATGACCATTTTTAAAGCAACTAAAAAGTCCTAACATAAATTAAAATAACATAACAACCCTCCAAAGCCAATATGTTTTGAGCACCCTATTAGGGAAAAACTATAGAAACAATAATAAAACAAGATTTCATGAAATGGCAATAGCCCCTTCATCTTTAGCTCCTTCACCTCCATGTGACATCTCTTCTACAACACCATTTGTAGGTGCTTCCTATGTCACACATGGCAACATCTTTGGTCTATATGTCTTGTATTTGGAAATGATCAATGTAATTCTTTTAGCATTAGGGTTACATATGATATTCACCCTCATCTTGTACTTGCTTAATTTTTTATCTGCTTCTATAATATTTGGGCGTACATCATCAATTTGATTTTTAAAACCTGGGAGATAGGATGATAGGTTCTTTAGGGTTTCCATCATCTTTTTCACTTACTCTTTTAGTAGCCAACACTTATTTATTCTTGTTCTAAAGCTTTGGGCTACATTCGTGCTCCTACACAACTTATCCCCATCTTCCTCAAATATGTTTAGCTCTAGAGCCAACAACTGATACTTTAAATCCTTGACTTCTCGTCAAAATTGTGCCATGGTTGACCTTATTTGGGTATCTAACTATAGATCATGGATATTTTTTATTCCAACATATCTACCCATGTGGAAAATTTGTTCTCACCCTAATTTTTTATTATCCCTTCATTAATCAAAAGGACTACAAGTCACTTTGAAACTTCCTATAACTCGTGAATGATCATTGCCAAATTATTTTTCTCTCTTTTCACATTCTGCAAATTGTTATTCCAGGCCTTCACCTTTTCTAATATGAGAGCATATGTTCTCATAGATTCTTCAATGCATATTATTCCATTCAATAGAACTTTGCTAGCCCAATTATCCATGGCTGAAGTAATAGATTGATTCCTTTTGATTTTCTTTAATTTATTGGGTTCCAACCCCTCAATAGGAATACTTTAATTTTGATCTATGAATTGATCATTTGTCTACATAATGGATTGAATGAAGGAAGTCAAAGTGCTCACTTGACTTTGCAGCATTAGATTCTTTTGTAACTCAAGTTTGACTCCTTTTGATAGAGCTCCCACTTATAATTTAGCATGATAGATGTACCCCTTAATGATAGATGAACCCATATATACCCTACTTAAGTAAGTCCAATTTTGTGACTTCATGTTTATTTTTGTCACTAATGGGATTTGTAATTTCCAAAAGTCTATTACTTGAGGCAAGGTTGGGAATCATCCTAGATATTCTTCTAGCCTTTGTAGGCTTGGGATTACCTTGCAACAATTTATCTATTGTATCCGCTTATGTATCTAGCATATAAGTATATCTCTATTTCTTTTCTATGACCTTCTTTAGCCATGGGGGTGAGACAATAGTGAATGAACTAGGGACACTAGTTATTGCATTAGTGAGTGGTGTTGGTATAGAATTAGCAAGAGTGAAAACAACAAGTATAAAGAAATTAGAGCTATCAAAGAATGTATTGGAAATATTATCTCCACCATTTTGGTTGAAGATAAATGAATAATATTTTTGGTCATCACCTATAATAGTTGACAGATTATCAAATGTGGGGGTAACAGGAGTAGAAGCTTCTTTGTTCGCCTTTCCCTTGGAGGAGGTTGGTGCATCTTCCTTGCACATAGATTTTAGCTATGCAATATCCTCTGGTTTCTCTCCATCTCCTCCAGACTGAGAATTACTCCTTTGGGCTGTTGGAGTTGAGATGGTTTGAGCTTTAGAGGTGGTGGGATTCTAAGATGTGCAATGTTTTGGATTTGGTGTCCCCTTTAGTGTGAAGGAACCAACACATTCTCTTGTCTTCTTTTTAATCCACCTTTTTTTCCTTTCCAAGACATGCGAGGTTTTATTCTCTATATCCACATTGTTCTTGTCTGGCCAATATAACTAAGGAAGGGGCACAAGAGCAATATTTTAATAAATTTCATCAATCATCTTAGAACCATCATCAACAAAAATTTTAGGAATAAACAAAGATAGTTCAAAGGCCTTGAATTGACCTAGGGTCAACCTTATGTAGTCTTACTTCTAGACTTCTCTAGCACCTGGGAAATCTTCCCAGTAGTCTTCTAATCGTGGTTGATGTAGGTATCTTTTTGCTCCATGAAAATGAGCTCAAACATAGCCTTTGTTGTCATAAAAAGGCCTGAGACAAAAACTGAAAATTGAACTTAGATAAAATTTTACTTGTTGTTTCAGTAGCCTCATTTCTCTTACAAGATATATAAATTAGTCAAGGAAATGGGAAATGAATACCATTTTTTCTTCAAGTTCTCTATATATTTAACATCACCTTTTCCATTTGGCAGAAAACTTCCAGAAACATAAAATAATTGGAAATATATTTAGTCAATTTGCATGGGGCACAAAACCCCCAATTCTCAAGTAGGATCTAAACTATCAAACTAAATGAAATAGCTACCAAATTGGGTCACAATAGCTAGAGATTTTGAAGATGACTTCCTTTTAGGTGAACCTTCAATTCTCTTAATCACTCTCCACATAAATGAATCATTGACATAAATATAATCTTTCATTTCCATCTTCTTTTGTGACTATGGGAAGTAATCATATATAGGCGAATTTTCTATCAGGGAGTTTAGAGTTTCCTAGTCGGGCTAGACTACTTCTCTACTAGCAATGATATATATCAATAATGAGAACATATGAAAAGACTCCTTCTGACAATAGTTGTCTAGTTGTTCATGCAAATGTGGGCTTATCAAAACTGAAGTTAATCTCACTGTGTTGGTGTAATTATTTATTCATCTTGGATATAATTACACTTTACTTAAGTTTACTTAGGTAAATGCATAACATTGTAGTTTGCATATGAGACACTTAGGGAGATGTGCTACATTGGGAGTGTGTATGTAGGATAATTTCCACCTTTTATGGTGTGATCTTGTTGTTACTTTATCATATCCACTTATTGTGGAGTGATAATTCCACCATCGATGGGTGATCCACCTCATGTGGAATATTTTACTATTTCTCCTACATACCCCTACCTACCCTTGCATCTCATTGAGCCACATGTCATTATTGTGTGCTCTCTTGTCTCTTAGCCTTATCTTTATAAGCAAGCTTATCCTACATTATATGTAACAACAATAATCTTGATGATCCAGTTGATCAGTATTTTCATCATTGATAGGAATATAGTTTATTCTTGTCACATTTTGTTCTCTCTTATTTTTGTTTTCCATTGCCTCTATATCTTGGCAAATTCTCACACAATGTATGAATTATCACCATAGATAACAATCATAAATTGGAACATCTAGAATGGGAACTCTTCTACTTCAGTACTTCCCAAAGCCCGATGCAATAGGTAATCCGATAAGATATTTCATCTTGGGATTTATCCCTTTTCAGAAGTGAAGTGAGTCTATTCTTGCCCTTCTTTTTAACCTTCAACCAACTAATTGCAATTTGACTCAGGCACCATTCCTTTTTATCAACAAAGTAAGTGTTGGTCTCTTATCTTTTTTATTGTCCTTGATGTTGGCATGTGGTGGTTGAGATGATAGATTGGATTTTTTGACTTCTTTGTCTATGTGCAGCTCTTTACATAGTGACTATTTGCGCGCGGGGGTACTTGGTTGTAACACATGGCAATTATTATTTGTGTTTTTGTAATGATTGAATTATCCCACTTGGCAAATGGTGTCCACGAGAGTTACTAGATTAATGGCATATCCTTCGGCACATGGGCAGCTTTTACTTTGGGCACTTGATATTATTCGGATTTGAAATATCATTGTTATTTATTTTGGGGCTTGTATATCATGTTTTTAGCTTTCTTTTGAAAGCATTTGTTTGAACCCTAGCTGCCATGTATGCTTTTGCAGCCTCTATCAAATAACTGTTTCAAATGTTACAGTTGGTTTGGTTTGGTTTATCACATCGTTGTGAACAGGAAAGTGATATCGTTGAGTAGAAGTTGGTTTGTTGTCATCATGCACAAAAAATGGACTTTGAGCAAAAGATGCAAACAGGTTTTTCAGTTTCTTTTTGACCTTTTGTTAGCATCATCAGGTATTATTTCAAGAAAATACCAAAGATTCAATTTAATGTTAAATGAAAAAAGAGAAGGGTTTCTTTTAACAGTTGGTTGAAAAAGTAGTTTCATAACAGCTCTTCAAGTATAAGCATTTCATTTACGAAGAAAGATTTTTTTGCTTTTACTAGTTTTGTGTTAAAAAGGATGCTCATATATATATTGGAAAAATATGGATGAAGGGTGTGTAAAGAGGAAAAGTTCACTAATACATTCCTTAGCCGCTCTGTGCTAAGTGTCTTGTGCATCGAATATTGAAAACAGAGTAAGAAGGTTTTTGAAAGAAGTTATAAGGAAGTGCTTTTGTGATTCTGCAATATTATGTTAAAACAGTTTTGATTAACAGAGTATGTGTTCAAATAGTTTTCATAGATTATTCCTGTAAGTTGTCATCAACCATTATTTTGGACCTGCAAATACAATGCAGTTGTAGGGTCAGTATTGAGAGCAATTTTTCATAGGTTCTTAAAATTGTAAGATGTTGAGTTCAGACTCCATCAAAGCACTTTGTTATTGAATTTGTTTTTTGAACTATGGTTGGCATTTTTGAGGTGTTGAGCAGAGACTCCACCATTGTGATAAGTTGGAATTTTTGAGATGGGACTGGTTGCGAGTGGTTTTTATACCCCATGAGGGTTTTCCACTCATGAAATTCATGTCTTGTGAAATGTTTCTGGAAATATTGTCATCTTTCATATTTATTCATTAGGTCAAGCTCTGATACTTATTGTCATTCATTATATGCAAATTTGTGTTTGTAAATCTGCAGTAATAATCGCATGTGAATTTGTTTTAGTTCATCTATTAGTTGCAGTAAAAGATGTGTTTCATAGAGCATATGAAGATTGTTTAGTCAATGTATCTTGATTTTATTCCTAGATCATGGAAGGTTTTAATATCTTTGATCATCAGTTCTTGTTTCTTATTTAATGCAAGTTGTATTGTGTTAAAAATATCTTAAAGGTTATATCAAGTTTTTTAGAGGTTTTACCTGTTGAATTTTATTACACTTTGATTTACCCCCCCTCTCAGAGTGAAACCACTTCCAACAAGTGGTATCTGAGCATAGGGTCCTGCATTTCTTTGTCTTCCTATGATAGATCCTGGTCTTGGAAGTTTCTTTGTCATGTCTCGAGAGGGGTCATCTATTACTAGAGCTCCATTGTTTGATGGAATTGATTTTGTATTCTGGAAAATCAGAATGGAAACATATCTGATATCTATAGACCTAAATGTCTAGAATAGTGTTTGCAGTAAATACATAGTTCATGTTACTATACCAACAGATCCTGATGGAAAAAAACAATATGAGATGAATGCTAGAGCCAAACATGCTATATTGTGTGGGTTCACTAAAGATGTCTTTGTTAAAATTATGCATTGAAAATCTACACATGAGATTTGGGAAAAACTTGAAAACATCTATCAAGGAAATGAAAAAGTCAAACTATCAAAAATACTCACTCTCAAAACTCAGTTTGAGGAAATGAGAATGAAAGATGACAAAAAAGTTGTTGATTACTTTCTAAGGATTGATGAAGTTGTAAATGGAATGAGAGGATTAGGTGAAGAGGTAAAAGAATTCACAGTGGTTAAAAAGGTTATTAGAACTTTGTTACCTAAATATGAAATGAAAGTTTCTGCCCTAGAAGAAAAGAAAAATTTCAATAAGCTTCCCCTAGATGATCTTCAAGGAACCTTGACTGCATTTGAAATGAGAACAAATAAAGTTGATAATGCCAATTCATCTTTAAAAGAGTCTGCTTTCAAAACAGAGAAGAAAGTGGATGTGGATAATGAATCAAAATTATCTAATTCTTTAGAAGCTCTATTAGTACGAAAGCTCAAAAAGAAATACGGAAACAAACAGCCTCTAAAATGTTTTTCATGTGGTAGAGCTGGTCAGTTTGCAGCCCAATGCCCTTACACTGAACAAAACGATGATGATCATCAGTTTGAAAAATACAAGAAAAAGGTTTTTAGTCCTAAGAAAAAGTTCAACTTTAACAATTTTAAAAAGAAAATGAGTCTACTCTGCAGAGAAGACTCTGATGATGAGTCAGATGACTCTTTGGGTGATGAAGGTGAAACATTGTTCATGGCTGAAATTGGTTCGTCTAATACCACAGACAGAAAAATAGTTATTAAAACCAATAGTCAATTAGACTTTGAGAATTGTGAGATAAATCTTGAAGGTGAACTGTTGGGTTCTCTTCAAGAAATTAAAAAACTCAAAAAACTTATCTCCTCCCAGGAGAAAAGTTCAGGTAACTTAACTACTTCTTTTCAAACTGATTTAGATG